>NC_053391.1:456645270-457309020 GCF_905171765.1 Bufo bufo
ACTAATATTTTGCTATTTGCTTTACATGGTCACTGCATCGCTCAAGTGATTGCGAGGGAGAAGAGGACACGTCACTGAAGGAGATCCATCTTCGTGGGAGCGGCGTACAAGTCCGACTGGTCGTGAAGAAGCGATCCGGGAAAATTGACTTCTTCCAAGCAGCTGTTAGGACAAAGAGGTACGGCCCCAAGGAGAAGATGGACGCTCATCAAACGGTGAGTATGGACTTCCCCACACTGCAACACTTGAGCAGACACAGCACATTTAACCCCATCCTCCCCACCACATACAAGTCAGCAGAAATGCTGTGGTCCGATTTGTTAGCACAGGCTTGTAGTTACGACAAGCTATGTGTTAACAAACGGACGGTGTTGAACAAGTCCACCAAACTGCTTCAGATGCTAGCCAAACTCGTTCATACGTTTGAGGCTAGCATCTGTAAGCCAAAGGAAGTGGCGCTGGTGTCTCAGTCAACGGAGACAATTCCTACGGCCATTCACTGCCAGTGCTGTGCCGGTAATTCGGACCAGGTTTCGGAATTGCAGGCACAGCTGGCAGAGAATGTGCAGTCTACTGTTGACAGAGATGCGCAGGTGGCCAAGATAGAGTCACAGTTAGTAGAGCTGCAGAGGCAGAAGGAGGAAATTGAGGCTAAGTTGACTCAGTCTTATACTGAGGTCAAGGCTTTCAAGGAGCAGACTGCCTCTACTAATGTGACGGTAGCCAAATTGAAGGCTGAGGTTGCTGTAAGGTCCCAGCTAATGTCTGGCATGCAACAGGTTATCACCAAGTTGGTGCCGGCCCTTTCTTTTTCCATAAAGCCAGGGTCGGAATCTCCCAAAACGTTGCCCTGTGCAGGGCCAAAAGGGGGGAGAGTAGTCTGACCGGTCTAATCATCAGGTCAAGCCGGTCCAGACTAACAGAGATTTTTCCCTGACTTTGGGAAAAAGAACTGTCGTGAAGACGTGCGTCCCTGAGGATGGAACAATTCAGGAGAAGGGAGCACGGCTGCAGTGTAGATGGACCTGGGCCATGCAGAGCAAACTACAGATGTTTTGCATGTGGTGGCCTAGGTCACATAGCGAGACACTGCAAAACAGATAGGAACATAACACACAGGACAGGAAACAAAGTCACGTGTTTCAGGTGTGGGAACAAAGGACACATTGCAAGTAATTGCCCTTGTGCAAGTAATTGCAATGTGTCCAACAGTATCAGCCAGGTAACAAATTGTGCAGTGGGGTCTAGTCAACCTGGCCATAACGGGGTTACCTCTCGGCAGCATCACCAGCTGCTGAGGGGTCAGAGTGGCCAAGCTAGGCTAGGCAACATTTGACACCCCTGTACTATTTGTTACACCGTTTGTTCCCTGTGTATGTCCATGTTGTGTGTTTTTGTTATGTTTGTAAGTTTTTCTTGATGTTGATGGTGGTAGTCCTCGTCTACGGATGTGTTCTACCATGCTGATTTATGTAGTGTTGTAAGTCCCGTCTGCTGTCTTTGTTTCATTCTGTGTCCCCTTGGAGTGGAACAGTGTTATACTGTGGATCGAGAACGTATAGGTTCGCAAGCAGATAATATCACACGGGAAATCCTGCTGGTCGGGAGAAGGCATATGGACCTTCTCCATGCAGCACACAAAGGATGATGTGATATTATTCTGGGCAACCAGGGTCTCTGATCGATACAGATAACGCTGTTGTGCTCAAGGTTTTCGGTAGGGCTGTGTTGCGCTGGGGACTGGGGCAGACAGACAACATTGGTGTAATGTTGTGCTGCTCACTCGGTAGGGCTGTGTTGCGCTGGGGACTGGGGAATTCTAGTCCGAGCAGGCAGCACAGCTCTGATAAGGATTGGACGCAGAGTGTTTGGCAGCAGAGTGTGGACTGTGTTCTTGTGTTGTGGGGTCCTGGGGAGCCAGGGCATGACTATGCCATTGGTTCTGCGGGCCTCCACAGGACGGGATCACAGGGGGAAATCAGCCTGGGTACACATGAGTGGACAGGGATGCGGTGCCATCAATAACAAGATGGTGCTTTGTCCACAGAACTCCAGTTATCCTAACCTAGTAGGGTGGCCATCCTTATCTGTTGGTGCAGAGGGATGTGTAGCAGAGGACGTGATCCTCTGAAGGTAGGGTGTTCAGACCAGTGTTGGGATAACGAGGGGTCCTGTGGGATAAAGGACAGCCCAATACCTTTCTCTACCCATGGGTCAAAGGTATTGGTGCTGGGAATTTTTACATTTAATCGCACTGTTAGGGGAGAATTTCCCCCGGGAGCGCCTGGTATTTTCTTCTGCCATAGGTGTGATTTTATATGGAGCGGAAGAAAAACCCAGGAGATGCCACAGAAGAGGCCAGCTATTCCCCCTGACACTCTTGTGAAGCTCCAGAGGATCCCACTGAATTTTGGCAACCAAGCGACCTCTGTCTAGAGGTGTTCTAGAGATGGAAGACTGTGCCACAATCCAGCGGGAGCGTTCAGACTCTGGAGGAAGACTTGGAGACGTTCGGGTGGAAGAGCTACTATCACTTGTTTCACCCAGTGAAACTTCTTCTGGTTCTGGTCATCGTCATATCGGAGGGTCAAGGGACTTATTGACCAAATACACCAGAACCAGACAGAACTTTACCGAACTAACCGAAGGAGGAGGCTCAGGACATAACGCTAAACATTGTTCCTGGAGCCAAATATTGTATGGACACACTTTGTTTCCTATGAGGGTTCGGGACGTATAACTTGTACTACCCTGAAACCCCATAGCACATTGTATTTATTGATTTTGTTTGTCGGTTGATTGTGTACCCATAGACACTCTAGGTGCAAATGTGTGACAGCCTATATTTGGCTGTACACATTTGCATCCTATAGTAGTTTCCCATTCACACAGGGGTCTGCAACCTACCTGTGTCTTTGGAGGTGTAGAGATATGCCAGGTTGCATGAGTCTCTATGGGTACACATACATATAATGATTTTGGTAGTGTTGGGAGGGATGTGACCTGTGTTTTGTGTGAATGGGGATAAGGTTAGGACATGATAGGGACAGGCATCCTTTGTTTGCCATTTGCCACCTTGAACCCTGGAACGGTGAAGTTCTTAAGCGAAGCGTTGGATGTGTAGTGTGGCGGAGGTGTTCTCCGCATTAGAATTTAGGTACTATGACATCACCGCTTAAGAGTTTGACCTGCCTTGTAAAGACCTATTAATCTGTCCACGGGAGTACCGCACCCATCAAGATGGAAACAGACGTTGGATAGAAGAAAGTTGGGACTGAGGTTGTGAGGGTGAACCCGCTCCAGATGCCTTGGAGGCGGGCCATACCTGAAGATCGGCAGAACTACCGAGAGACTGTGGGGGTGTGGTCACTCCAAAGTGGGGGTGGCCGACACTAAAATACTGTTAAAGAAAGGCCAGTTAACCGAGAGACTGTGGGTGTGTGGTATCCTAAAGATGTCAAGAAGAAGACGGTGTATCCTGTGGACGGAGGAGTAGGTTACGGTGAAGGGCAGGTCGGAGGAAGCTGGATTAGGGATGTCTAAGTACCTAAAGATCAGTGTGCACTACAGTTCTTCCTGAACTTCCACCCAGGATGGGGCAAATATATCTCAACCCGTTCCCCCAATATATTGTCGTATTATATAGTCCGACAACAGGGGGATTGTTGAGGAAGGGTTGAGACGCATGTATGTAATATATATATATATATATATATATATATAACACACACACACACACACACACCTCAACCCTTCCTCAACATCGCCCAAAAAATAAACTATGGCTCAGAATATGGAGACACTAAAACATCATTTTTTTTGTTTGAAAAAAAGCGGTTATTGTGTAAAACTTACATAAATAAAAATAAAAAAAAGTATACATATTAGGTATCGCCACGTCCGTATCAACCGGCTCTATAAAAATATAACATGACTTAACCCCTCAGATGAACACCGTAAAAAAATTTAAAATAAAAACTGTGCTAAATAAACCATTTTTTGTCACCTTACATCACAAAAAGTGTAATAGCAAGTAATCAAAAAGTCACACGCACCCCAAAATAGTGCCATCTCATCCCGCATAAATCATACCCTACCCAAGGTAATCGCCCAAAAACTGGAAAAATTATGGCTCTCAGACTATGGAAACACTAAAACATTATTTTTTTTGCTTCATAAATGAAATCATTGTGTAAAACTTACAGAAATAAAAAAAAAATTACTTACCGGTAATTCCCTTTTCATGAATCCTCCATGACGGCATACCATGAGAGATGACCCGCCTCCAACCAGGTAGGGACAGGAAGTATAAATTAGACCCTCCTCCAGCTCTTCCTCAGTGTCTTTCTGGACCGATAGCCTAGAGAGTCTTATCCTCACATATAAAGGACTATTATATATCTACAAATTATTAATTTTTTTGCATTCACACCCACATATATTTATTCATATACGTAATTAGGGTGGGAAATCCGTGCAGTCATGGAAAGGGAATTACTGGTAAGCAATTTGGTTTTTCCCTTTCATCCTCCATGACGGCATACCATGAGATAACAGATTAATACTCTTATTAGTGGGGGGGGGGGGGGGGGGACTATGGCCTGAAGCACCTTCCTGCCGAAAGAGAGCTCCTGACTAGCTGTAGTTATCCACTCCTATAATGTTTAATAAATGTATGAGGACTTGACCATGTCGCTGCTTTGCATATCTGTTCTAATGAGGCACTTGCCCTCTCTGCCCAGGATGCTGCCACAGATCTTGTGGAATGTGCTGTAAAGGACTTTGGTGGAGGCATATTTGACACTTTATTAGACTCTGAAATTGAAATTTTTATCCATCTAGATAAGGAGTTTTTTGTGGCTTTTTGCCCTTTATGTGTTCCACTGAACTGGACAAATAGATAGTCCGTTTTCCTGAACGTTTTTGTAACCTCTAGATAGAGTAACACAGCCCTACGTACATCTAAATTGTGAAAATTCCTTTCCCCTTCTGTTTTTGGGTTTGAGCAGAATGATGGGACAATAATCTCCTCCTGCCTGTGGAAGTTTGATACCACTTTAGGAAGAAAAGAATTGTCCAGTCTTAATACAATTCTGTCCGGAAATATGGTGCAAAAAGGTTCCACTATCTTTAGAGCTTGGATTTCACTCACTCTTCGCGCTGAGGTGATTGATACCAGGAATAAAGTTTTCAGAGATAAATATCTCAACAAAGTTTCTGACAGAGGTTCAAACGGGGCGTTTGTCAAACCTAATAGCACTACATTGAGATCCCAAGGGGAAACTGTAGGTCTTAGGAACGGTCTTAACCTATCTGCTCCTTTTAGAAAACCACCGAATCACCCAAGGATGTTCCACAATTTTTTCAGCAAAAACTGCGCTTAAGGCTGATATGTGAACTCTTAACGCGTTTGGGCGTAAGCCTTGTTAATAATGGCTTCTGATAGGCCCTTAGATCTCAATCATCCTTTCAGGTTCCAAGCCGATAGGTGTAACCTTTCTATCTGGGGATGGTAGATCGGGCCCTGGGACAGTAGATCCTGTTGCCAAGAAAGGACCCATGGGCTCTGGACAGAGTTTTCAGTAACTGAAACCATGGTTTTTTTGGCCATAGAGGGGCTATTAGTATCACATGAGCCCCATCTAGCCGAATCTTTTTTAGGACCCTGGGAATTAATTGAAAGGGGGGGGGGCATATGCTAGTTGAAAATCCCATTTTTGGGACAGTGCATCTACCCCCATGTTCCCGTCGAACGGATTCAGAGAAAAAAAAATAGTTTTGGGTTTGTGGCTGAAGCAAAAATATCTACTTGTGGGGTTCCCCACAATTTTGTGATTTGGAGAAAGATGTGTCTTTCTAGGCTCCATTCTGTTGCTTTTAAGGAAGTTCTGCTTAAAAAGTCTGCTTCTGTGTTTAGAGATCCTTTTAGATGGATTGATGATAGGGATCTTAAATGAATCTCTGCCCAGGAGAATATTTTTTCTGTTAGTTTGCTCAATGCTAAACTTGTCTACTGCTGTATTGTCCGTTCTTATCTAAACGTCTTTGTTTTGTATAAGGTGGGCAAACACCTTTATCGCTTCCCAGACTGCCGTGAATTCTCTTTGATTTGACGACAGATTTTTGAGTGACAGACCACTCTCCTTGGGAATAGAGATGAGAACAATGCGCTCCCCATCCCCAAAGACTTGCATCCGTTGTGATAACGACTAAGGCTGGGTTCACACGAGCGTGTCCGGATTAGGTCCGGATGCGTCCCGGTGTGTTGCGGCAAAACCGCGCGAGTAGGAATGCAATTGCAGTCAGTTTTGACTGCAATTGCGTTCCGATGTTCAGTTTTTATCGCGCGGGTGCAATGTTTTTTGCACGCGCGTGATAAAAAACCGACACTGTTACCCAGACCCGAACTTCATGGACCATGTGATTGGAGCATGAGATCTGACGTCACCAAAGGTCCTTTAGCCCACAACTCATCAGTAAACTCAACTCAAAGGTCCTTTAGCCCACAACTCAAGTAAAGAAGAGACCGGGAACTTCGAGATCAAGAGGAGAAGGTGAGTTAATGAGTTTATTTTTTTAAACCCCTCCAGCCCTATTGTACTATGCATTCTGTATTCAGAATGCTATTATTTTCCCTTATAACCATGTTATAAGGGAAAGTAATACAGTTTATAGACTGTCACCTAGCAACCATGCGTGAAAATCGCACCGCATCCGCACTTGCTCGCGGATGCTTGCGATTTTCACGCAACCCCATTCACTTCTATGGGGCCTGCGTTGCGTGAAAAACGCAGAATATAGAGCATGCTGCGATTTTCATGCAACGCATAAGTGATGCGTGAAAATCATCGCTCATCTGAACAGCCCCATAGAAATGAATGGGTCCAGATTCAGTGCGGGTGCAATGCGTTCACCTACCGCATTGCACCCGCGCGGAAATCTCGCCCGTGTGAACGCAGCCTAAGTGTTCGAGGTTCCAAGGAACTCCCTTTAACAGATGGTTTGACTGTTTCCACCACTGTAGGGACTGAAACACTGGTCCGGGAATTTGAATTTTTTCCTCTAGAGAATCCGGGCTTCTGTTCCAACACTCTAAAATCCATTGTTGCAGGATCCGGGTGTGGAACTGAGCCCATCTTACAGCCGGGATGCATGATGTCAGAGAGCCCAGTAGTTTCATTGCTTCTCTGACCGTACATACAGGTTGATTTTGGAAATTTGTTGCCTTTTCGCATATCCCCATTACCTTCTGGTCTGTAAGAACTGTCTCTTGGTGAATCGTATCCAGACGAACCCCCAGGAAGGTTAGATTCGGAGATGGGCAAGGATTTGACTTTTTCCAATTTATTAGCCACACTGTACGGTACAGAGTTTGGCAAGTCAAAAACAGATTGTTTTTGAGATCCGTCTCTGAATTGCCTATGATCAACAGGTCGTCTAAGTAAGGGAATATCAGGATGTTTCGTCTTCTTAAGTGAGCCACTACCTCCAACATTACCTTGGTAAATACCCTTGGTGCGGAGGTAATTCCAAAAGTGAGCACCTGAAACTGGAAATGACAGTTTTTTTTTTTTCCCCAAGAAAACCGCTATGCAGAGAAACTTTTCAGATTCCTCGCAAATTGGGACATGGAAATAAGCATCCTTTAGGTCTATTGATGCTAAAAAATCTCATTCTTTTAACAGGTTTATTATGGACCTTATTGTTTCCATTTTGAACTGGACGTGTTTTATGAATTTGTTTAATTTTTTAAGTTTATTATTAGTCGAGATTTTCCGTCTGTTTTTTTTTTTACCAAAAAAACTGTTGAATAATAACCTTTCCTCTGTTGAAAGAGGAACCGGGACAATGACCTTTTGGACCAACAACTCCCGAATTCCCCTTTCCAAATTTTTCTGTAACACAGCCGATCTTTGGATGGGGGTTATTCTGAATAGATTTGGGGGAGGAGGAAGGCGAAAGGTAATATTGTAACCTTTTGAAATTATGTTTAACACCCAGGGATTTATTGTGATCTTTTCCCATTCCTTTAAGAACAGCTTCAGTCTTCCTCCTACCTCTCTGGCGTCATTGTTTAGTGGAATCTGTATTTCTTGGGGTAAATAAGAAACCTCTGTTACCACTTTTTTGATTTTTCCCTTTTGACCAAGGAGTATCCCTAGAGGTTCTCTTGGCCTGGAAAGAACTCCCTTTTTTATTCCTACGAAAGGGAAATTTCCTTTTGTTTGTATCTTTGGGAAATGATTTTTTTTTTGAGTCCGCGGCCTTCTCTAAAATGGATTCAAGATCTTTGCCGAACAGTAGGTTCCCATGAAAGGGCAAACTACAAAGCCTTGTTTTTGAACCGGTATCCCGGACCAGGATTTTAACCAGAGAGCTCTCCTAGCTACAACTGCTAGGCCCGAGGTCTTAGCGGCCATTCTGACTGACTCTGCCGTGGAGTCTGAAAGGAAATCAACTGCTTTCACTAGTAGGGGAAAGGAGTCTTTTAAAGTATCATAAGAGGCTCCTTCTTTCAGGAGAACCTCTAACTGTAACAGCCACCATTTTAAAGACCTTGATACAGATGTGGCCGCCAGATTAGGCTTAAATAGTGCTGTGCTAGCCTCCCAGACTTTTTTTTAAGAACCTGATCAGTTTTTTTGTCCATGGGGTCCTTTAGGGTCCCCATATCTTCAAATGGGAGAGCATTAGCCCCTTTAACAAGTTTGGATAGAGATACATCCACTTTGTTAATAGGGCCTCGTCTTCTTTACAGAATGGGAGGCGACGTTTCATTGTTTTTGGAATAAATAGTTTTTTATCTGGGGATTTCCATTCTCTTTTAATTAGTTCCATCATATTTTTATGGACTGGAAACACCCTCTTTTTCCTTTGTTCTAGACCGCTATACATTTGGTCCTGAACAGACCGCTGCACTTTTTCGTCTGAGAGCCCCATAGTAGCCCTAATGGCTTTTACTAACTCCTTTGTGTCCTCAGAGGAAAAAAGGAAGTTTATACTCTGAATCAGACATGGAAGAGATCTCTGAATCTTCATCCTCTGAATCAGACTCAGGCTCTGAGTCAGAGGATGACGACCTGGAGATGCTCAATTTAGGATCTCTGTGTTTAGAGCTAGATGTTCCAGGAGTAACAACCGGACTTTCTGCCATAGCAGATCTCATTTCTTCCCGTATTGCATCTCGTAGCTCCTCTCTAATTGATGAAACTAAGTCCTTCACCATATTAGAGGTACATTTTTCGCAAAGTTTTTTGTTATAAGTGTCGGGCAATCTAGCTGAACACAACACATTTTTTAGTTTTTGGACTAGCTTTTTTCTGAGCTATATCCTTGTCACTCTGCATTCATACAGGGAGAGCCATAGAGGGGGAGAGAGAGAGAGGAGAGGCACATACTGGGGTTAGCAAAGTAATACAACCAGCACTCCCCCAACCCCCAGGACCTTAACTTACAATAGAGGGTCCCTGAGAGATTTCCATCTGGCCAGGTTGCTCAGACATGTTTGCAGCAACCCTCTTCCTACAAAAAAAAAAAAACTTTCACCTGCAAACCTCAGATCAGTGGGCGACTTCCGCCATGATCAGCGTGCCGATTTGCCGCTCCGCCCCCTGCGCGTGCGTTCCACAGAGCGGAAGTTCCGGTTGGAACGCACGTAACTATCGGATCGCGATGAGGAGCTTCTAAACAGACCAGAGGGTCTCCCTGAGTGTCCGGTCGCACATGGACCTCCACGCCTGACACGCCGTGCGGGAGGTAAGGAGCAGGGATCCTGACAGTCTTTCCAGCCCCTCAATACCAAACTAGGGCACAGGTGCTATCTGCTTCCCTCATGTGCTTAAGGCATTTCTTTTCTTCTTACCACCTCTGCCTGCCTGTAACAGAAATGGGCTCATAGCATGTGCCATGAGGATGATCCATCTCCTACCTGGAGGGACAGGAAGACACTGAGGAAGAGCTAGAGGAGGGTCTAATTTATACTTCCTGTCCCTACCTGGTTGGAGGTGGGTCATCTCATAGTATGCAGTCATGGAGGATGAAAGGGAAAAGTATACATATTAGGTATCGCCGCATCCGTGACAACCTGGTCTATAAAAATATCACATGATCTAACCTGTCAGATGAATGTTGTAAATAACAAAAAATAAAAACGGTGCCAAAACAGCTATTTCTTGTTATCTTGCCTCACAAAAAGTGTAATGTAGAGCAACCAAAAATCATATGTACCCTAAACTAGTACCAACAATACTGCCACCCTATCCCGTAGTGTCTAAAATGGGGCCATTTTTTTGGAGTTTCTACTCTAGGGGTGCATCAGGGGGGCTTCAAATGGACATGGTGTCAAAAAAAAAAAAACAGTCCAGCAAAATTTGCCTTCCAAAAACCGTATGGCATTCCTTTCCTTCTGCGCCCTCCCGTGTGCCCGTACAGCTGTTTACGACCACATATGGGGTGTTTCTGTAAACTACAGAATCAGGGCCATAAATATTGAGTTTGGTTTGGCTGTTAACCCTTGCTTTGTAACTGGAAAAAAAAATTATTAAAATGCAAAATCTGCCAAAAAAGTAACATTTTGAAATTGTATCTCTATTTTCCATTAATTCTTGTGGAACACCTAAAGGGTTAACAAAGTTTGTAAAATCAGTTTTGAATACCTTGAGGGGTGTAGTTTATAGAATGGGGTCATTTTTGGGTGGTTTCTATTATTTAAGCCTCGCAAAGTGACTTTAGACCTGAACTGGTCCCTAAAAATTGGGTTTTTGAAAATTTCTGAAAAATTTCAAGATTTGCTTCTAAACTTCTAAGCCTTGTAACATCCCCAAAAAATAAAATATCATTCTCAAAATGATCCAAACATGAAGTAGACATATGGGGAATGTAAAGTAATTACTATTTTTGGAGGTATTACTATGTACAGTATTATAGAAGTAGAGAAATTGAAACTTGGAAATTTGCACAAATTTTTGGTAAATTTGGTATTTTTTTATAAATAAAAAAAAAAATTTACTTCATTTTACCAGTGTCATGAAGTACAATATGTGACGAAAAAAAAAATCTCAGAATGGCCTGGATAAGTCAAAGAGTTTTAAAGTTATCAGCACTTAAAATGACACTGGTCAGATTTGCAAAAAATGGCCAAGTCCTTAAAGCGAACCTTTCACCTGCATGTCACTTAATAAACTATCAAATGTACCTTATAGATCATCCTCATTGTGTTAGCACATGGTCTTGTCCCGCTTTTCTGTCATGTATATGCATGGAAAAATCGCTTTATAAAGTACTCTTCTCCAGCTCCACAAGTCACGGTAGGAGTCAAGGGGGTAGCCCTTCCCTCACTCCAGGCTGTAACTCCCCTGCCCTAACCCCGCCTCTATGCAGTCTAATTGACACCCGGCTCAGTCGCCGGGACAGCGCTTGTACAGGCGGCGCATGCGAGGTCGGACTCAAGCGCGATCCTGTAACTGAATTGCGCGTGAGGAAGAGAAGACAGGCAGGCATCGGGGACGGCGCATGCGCGATTCAATTACAGGATCGCGCTTGAGTCCAACGGCGCATGCGCCACCTGACCCAAAAGTGACGCCAGTGCGCACAGGACACCAGCGTTTATCCCGATTGGCCTGACATCCCTGCACGTCATTAGACTGGACCGCCCTGCAGCTCGGCCTGGTTGTCCTGGTAACCAAATGCTGGCGGCACTGCAGATCAGAGGGTGCGCTCAGCGAGGCAAGTGTGTGATCATATGAAGGTGCATTACATGCTCCTCTGTACATTAAGTGATAATTTACCTTTGTCAGCATTTCCTTTCTTTGGATCCTCAATGTGACTTTTCTGCACCTCTTGCTCAAGGACATTTTTCTCCTCTGAAAACAAGAAACATATGAATCTGTATATTATAAAAAAGACAGAAAACAAATGTGAGCGCCAGGAAGAAGGTCAAAACCATAAAAAGTCCAGATTACTGGGTTTATAGACCTTCTTTTCCTATCATATGAGATATGTGACCATATAGTGTGCACATACTGTTGAATATGTATATATCTTTTACTTACCTTTTGATGGGGTAACTGGTTAGGAGGCTTCTACTGGAAAGAGGTGATGGAATTATGCTAAATAACTTAATGCTATTAGAATATCGATTTAATCAGGTTCTTAGATCTCTCCACTACCTTTTGATTACTAATATTATTTTCCTCTTTATTCTGCAAACTACACAGATTACTGAAGTATATTCACATCAATCACTATCCCTACTAGAGCTTTATTCAGTGCTATAATTTTATATGACAACCCCTAACCTATCTATCAGGTTATAATTATGAAAGTCAGTCAAGTGGGTGTACAACCTCTACTACACCTACTGATAGTAAGGGGTCCTTTTCTCCCCATTCTCAGCTGAAGAACAGGACAAGCACGTGCTCTCCCTCCTCAGCTGGAAATGGTGAAAACAAAAAGGACCCTTCATCTAGACTCCCTTTTACATGAATTCTAATTGATGGGTTATAAAATATGTCATGGGATATCAGCTGTAAAGGCATTTTCTGGGACATTTATATTGGATGGCCCATCCTTAGCGTAGGTCATCAATATCAGATCTGGAGGGGGAGGGGGGGGTGGTCCCGGTACCCCTGCTAGTCAGCTGTATGCAGAAGCTCCAGAAATTGTAACTTCACAGCTTCATCCATTGTGTAGTAGACAGAGCTGGATTGTCCAGTAATAGCCACAATTTGAGCATCGCAGCAGTAACCATTTCTGGCCACTACGCCATGGATGGAAGTGTGTTGTTCCAGTGCCAAAGCAAAAAACATACGGGTTATAAAGGCTTAGACCCCCACCAATCTGATATTGGTGACCTATCCTAAGAATACAGAATAGACTATCAATATAAATGTCCCAGTAAACTCTGCCTGTTTTCAGAGAGCTGAAGATAGATAAAATAAAAGGAATAAATACAGATTACATGCAGATTTTACCCTGGTCAGAATAAATTGACACCTTCCTGATTATGATTGTTTTGCATACAGACATAAACATCTGACATTACATTGTTAGCAATACTATGTGTCACTTATAAATAGCACTATTGTATAGACATCACCACAATATGTATTATATACCATTCTGTAATCAAGCTGGCAATGTTATGGGGGTTCAGGGAAATTAACATGGATGTCACCCAGGGCAGCATGGCCACCTCTGTCACTTATATTATCTGAACTTCTGGTCATGGGGCTTTGCTCTATTACAAATAAGTCCTAGATAATCTGTAACAACTAGGAAGTAATGGTAACATGCTAATACAGTACATCATCAATACCAGCACAATGCCTGTTTGTAAGGTCAACAGGATACTATATATCCTGTTGACCGTGTATATATACACACACATGCAAACAGACACAAAAACCTACACATCCACAAATACTGTATAT
Organism: Bufo bufo; assembly: GCF_905171765.1. Classification (NCBI taxonomy): domain Eukaryota; kingdom Metazoa; phylum Chordata; class Amphibia; order Anura; family Bufonidae; genus Bufo; species Bufo bufo. Next base: position 456,658,701 of record NC_053391.1, read on the forward strand.
TCACATACACTTCTTTTCTGAGCACCAATTGTCAAAGAAGCCTTACTGCAGCAAAGAGTGAAACTAAAGGGGAGACAAACTAGTAAGAGGCATCAAAAACAGATAAGACAAGGATATCTGAGAGGTGAAGATGCAGTAGAGAGCTATTTGGGACACCTCCGATGCTTGAAGAAAGACATGGAGAGAACAAGAGAATGCATTAAGGATATTTCTGCTCTTACCCTGGTTTAGTTGCATGCATTGGAGGAATAAACTACAAGTCGACTCATCTTTCTGAAGAATTATATTCACTAAGGCTCTTGCTTTTTCTTTCACGTTACTCATATTTTCAACTGTAAAATATTCTTCCTGAGTGATCAGGTTTTTTGAATCAAATTCATCCAGAAATTCATTGAAATCCTTCTGTAGAGCTGCTGTGATCTCTTTCCTTGCTCGTCGAATGTAATTAGTTGTATTTTCTGAAATTGCTGCCATGGCTGAAGCTCTTGAAATGAAGTTGAAAAAACATATTAATGGATATTGTCATTTACTGTCCTACTGTTTAGGCTGAGATGCATAATGCCATGGTGAACTGCACTTTTCCAGTTAGAGAAGTAGCCCTAACCCTAAAAAGAACATGTCAATAACAAAGGGAAGGGGGAAACACCAAAAGATGCCATTCCCATTGTGACAATGTTGTGCTCCCTAAGACCCCTCTAGAGACCCTCATCTATGCAAGAGATTTGGAGCTCTGTACAAAATCTCAGTTGGTGGAATTTATCATGAGGGTAATTGTGATGAATTCCGCACTTCATGGCACCGCCTGACGTCAACCAAGTCGAGCTCACGAGAACGGTATATAGTCACTTGCTACCAAGGAGTGACGTTTCGCCGCCCCTGAGGAGCAGGCAAGGTCAGCTTGGTACGGTGTTCACAGACTCCTCCTGTCCACATGGGCACAGAGAGGCAACAAGCTGAGGGAGCCTTTTCACTGCCCCAGTGAAACAGCGATTCCACCAGCTTCTTGTTTGATATAAGCCCTGTCCGCTAACGGGATTATATAGGGTGAGAAACCAACCTGCAGCATCGTATAACTAGGCCGAAACAAGGACGTGGAGATTCGTGATCGAGATACAAGACAGCACAAGATTAACTTATATATTTAATCATCTTAAGGGCTCACTAGAAACAACACTATACACACAAAGAATATATACAGTGGTCTGAGTGATAAATACAGATAGCGTGGTACAACAGGGTTAAGCAGAACAAAAGTCAGTTTACCAGATGGATGAGTTCTTTGGGTGGTGATGAATAATGGGTTTCTGTAAGGCTTGCCTGTAGTCACATGGGAGGCAGTGATGTCAGCCATTTCCAAGTCCCTTCCAAACACGTATGCAGCGTGACCCCCCTTCAGAAAAAGACACGCCCACTGGCTTGCATGGGCTTTTTGACCTGTAGCCGGACTCTCCCCTCCCGGCCTCTGGGAGGGGTCCACGACTCCTCTTCTGGGCTGACAGCCAATGACCCACAAAACCTATTAGGGCTCATAGCTCCAGACCAGAAGGTCACAGGGAGATGGTTCTGGGACCAATGGACCCGCCTGGGTTCTGGCTACAAGTAGAGTCCAAACCTGGTACCGTTATTTGGTTTCTGTGGGAGATACGTATATATTCCCTCCCTGGCATCCTATTACCAAACCAAGAGCAGGAGCCTGATCATCTTGGCCACGGGATTGCAAATATATATCTGGTTTATGCCTGTGATGGACGAGCGATTCACAATTCCTTATGAATCGCCGGTTCCATGATGTCTGATAGTTGCTTTTGTTCCGAGTAATGACTTAGACCCCCTGCAGGGAAGTTTTCCTGTAGGATTAGCTTGCCTCCGTGCTGGCTGGCTGTGTGAATTTGTACACATTTGGCCTCCTTGAAGCCAGAACCCCTGTTGAGTTCACTTCCTCTGCTATCTGACAGCAGATGGTTGGAATGAGATCATGGCTGACATTAAACAATAACTCCTATTCCTCACAGTAATATTTGAAGTCATTTTTCCTTGAGTCTGCGCTGGCTTACTTTGTCAAATTTATCAAAATGTACATGCTGTTTTTTAAATTTGGCTTATTCTTGAACTTAATATTTTTGTCTAGAAATGCTACGCCATCCAGGTTTCTACACTCTGCCCCCCACTGGAGTGGCTTTAGGACTTTTTGCAAATTAAAAAAAAAAAAAAAAGTCTCAGTCATAAATCTGGAGTGACGCTCATTAACATAGCTAACCACACTAAATGCAAGAAGCCGCAAAAGCCTCACACTGCAACTTTTTGAACACAGAATTCTGGAGTGCAGGACTTGATAAATTCCCCCAGAATCTTTAAAACATACCTAACCTTTCAACAAACTTTACATAAGGCCTCATGCACACGACCGTTGTTTTATTCAGTGTTCCGTTTTTCGTGATTTTCTGCGGACACATTGACTTTCAACGGGTCCGTTGAAAACTCTGCTAATGCACAGTTTGTCATCCGCGTCCGTTATTCCAGTCAGTCAAAAAAATATAACCTGTCCTATTTTTTTCACGGAAAACGGTTCGCGGACCCATTCAAGTCGATGAGACCGTGAAAAAATGCGGAGGCACACAAGATTGTCATCCGCGTCCGTTTTTTTCCTATCATTTGCATGGCAAACTTCACTTAGACTTTTTTTTTACTTTCCTTCATTTATGGTGATCCTCCAAAAATAAAGGAAGACACACGGAAACAAAAACGGATCACGGAACAATGGAACCCCATTTTGCGGAACGGAACACAACAACGGTTGTGTGCATGAGGCCTTAAACAATAATACAGAGTGTGTGTACATAAGGAAGAACACTTTCTGGCCACTGAAATACTTGTATCTGGCATTTTTTTAGCAGTTTCCCCTGTGCATGCTGAAGGTCTAGTGGCCAGATCTCCGCCAGACCCCACAATAGTCAATAGGGATGGCGGGCATTCTGGTAACACCCAGCAATGCCAGATCCAGAGGGTTCCAGCAGGCACTACTCTACCAGAACGGCCTGCTAGAACTACAAACAGTGTGAAACAGGCCCTAAATATTTTTTAAAAATAACGTTAAAAGGGAACCTGTCACCGGGATTTTGTGTATAGAGCTGAGGACATGGGTTGCTAGATGGCAGCTAGCACATCCACAATACCCAGTCCCCATAGCTCTGTGTGCTTTTATTGCGTCAAAAAACCGATTTGATACATATGCAAATTAACCTGAGATGAGTCCTGTCCATGACTCATCTCACATACAGGACTCATCTCAGGTTAATTTGCATATGTATCAAATTGTTTTTTTGACACAATAAAAACACACAGAGCTATGGGGATTGGGGATTGCGGATGTGCTAGCGGCCATCTAGCAACCCATGTCCTCAGCTCTATACACAAAATCCCGGTGACAAGTTCCCTTTAAGTCAAGGTTAGGCAAATATAATTATATATATATATATATATATATATATATATATATATATATATTAATGTAATATGGAGTATATTGAGGTGAGATTTTAAGATTACCTTTCACTTGTATCATATTTTTCTGGCTTGTTTTGAGACTTGGTGATTAGGTTGTATGGAATAGAAAGTTCAACTAATAGAGATGTTGAGGTGATGCACACATCAGTTTCATTATTATTATATTCCTCAGATATCTGGTTCTTGCTGCTTAAATTGTGTTCTCTTTTAGTCTGACATGTTGAAGTGATGGAGATTTCCATTCTGTCATTAACTTCTTTAGTAATCTCGTTTTCACAACTTACATTTTCTTCCATTTCAGCCTGAAATGTTGGATTCATGGGGATATTAGTTTTATCATCATCTACCTTTGATATCTGTTTTTTGTCATTTAGATCCTGTTCAATTTCAGTCTGAGATGTTAAAGCGGTGGAGATTTCCATTCAGTCATTAGCTTCTTTAGAAATCTGGTTTTCGCTACTTACATTTTGTTCCATTTCTGCTTGAAATGTTGGATTTGTGAGGATATCAGTTTGTCTGAAAAATATTGGCACATTTTTATTAGTAAATCTGCCCCAATATACAGTACAAACAAAAAGTTAGGGATATTTGGCTTGTGGGTGAAATTTCATGATGAATGTAAAATGCACTCTAACCTTTACAAGTGAACTTAATGTGACCTTCTCTAAACTTTTGAATGGACATGTCCCACTGTTCAATGTTTCAGTACTTTTTGCACAACTTGCTGTTCACTAACAAAGAACTTAACGGCAAAATTCACAATAGGCGTTTGATCCATGAAGTGCTCAATAAACAGTCCTCCTCATCATGCTGTTCACATTTTGACATCATGAGAACAAGACAACACCTAACAATTGATCAACAGTACCTTGCCATTGTGAGGCTTCAAGCAGGATGTTCTCAGTAGGAAGTGGCTACTGAGCTTAGAGATACAGAGAGACTGGAAGAGTCACAGAAAAACACAGAAGTGGACGTCCTTTGGCCACATCCCATACTGATGACTGCTTTATTGTGAACAATGCCCTGCGGAACTGGATGATTAATGCCACACAACTCCAGGCACATTTAAGGGAGGCGAGAGGCACCCAAGTGTTACGTCAGACTATTCGAAACGGTTTACATCAGCGTGGTCTGTGTCCTAGATGACCTGAAAGGGTACCTGACTACATCACTAGGCACAGGCGTCATAATCTTGAATGGACCAGGGAGCATCTACACTGAAAGAGGGACCAGTGGGCCTCAGTGCTGTTCACTGATGAAAGCATATTCACGCCGAGCAGAAACACAGTTGCAAGAAAAAGTATGTGAACCCTTTGGAATGATATGGATTTCTGCACAAATTGGTCATAAAATGTGATCTGATCTTCATCTAAGTGACAACAATAGACAATCACAGTCTGCTTAAACTAATAACACACACAGAATTAAATGTTACCAGTGCTGAACTTTCTCCATGTATAGACAATTTGTCTTACCATAGACTGATGAACAGCAAGGCTTTGAGATACTTTTATAACCCTTTCCAGCTTTATGCAAGTCAACAATTCTTAATCGTAGGTCTTCTGAGAGCTCTTTTGTGCGAGGCATCATTCACATCAGGCAATGCTTCTTGTGAAAGCAAACCCAGAACTGGTGTGTGCTTTTTTTTATAGGGCAGGGCAGCTGTAGCCAACACCTCCAATCTCATCTCATTGATTGGACTCCAGTTGGCTGACACCTCACTCCAATTAGCGCTTGGAGATGTCATTTGTCTAGGGGTTCACATACTTTTTCCACCTGCACTGTGAATGTTTACATGGGGTGTTCAATAAAAACATGGTAACATTTAATTCTGTGTGTGTTATTAGTTTAAGCAGACTGAGATTTTCTATTGTTGTGACTTGAAGATCAGATCACGTTTTATGACCAATTTGTGCAGAAATCCATATCATTCCAAAGGGTTCACATACTTTTTTGCAACTGTAATTTGCCGCCAACTATGTTAGAGACATCAAGGAGAGTGACCACTGCTGCAACACAGCATATGCAGGTGGTGAGACCCAGTAGGCACAGCACAACAGCAACCAAGCAGCACTGCCTCATGTGAACAGATCTCAAAAACCAAACTGAGACCAAGTAAGTATTAACCCTTGTGCAGTCTCCTATTTAAAAATATCTGGGTTGAATGCATGAGCGTAGCTAAAAGCTCAGGGGCCCTGGTGCAAGAGTCCAGTTTGGGCCCCCCCCCCCCCCTTCCCTCAGTGCTTTGTGGCCAGGGGACAGAGAAGCAAATAGCCTTTGTGCTGCCTGAGGCAATACCCCCCACACACCATGCCAAATTCTTGACCTAACCCTTTCCCTCCATCCAGAGGTGTAATTTGACCAGCATGCCCTTTCTATAATACTAGTGTCTTCTTATGTGGCATAAGGGTCTTTGGGCCCCCTCAGGCTCCTGGGCCTGCTACCTCTGCACCCCCTATAGCTACGCCCCTGGGTGAATGGGAGGAGTCCTGATACCATGAAAAAAAAAAAAAAAAAAAAATTACCAGGCTGTAGAAAATAAACAAAATAAAGACATGGGTTTCATGTTGAGAAGACTACATAAGGGTTAACACCTACTTGTGTAACATCCCAGAGTATGTCACTAAAACTCTGTCACCCAGCTTCATGATGTTAAGATGTGAATGTGTTAATATCTTGTGTATACTGACATTGTATTTATCTGTATTGAATATATATGCTGTAATTCTTAACCACCCCAGGACCGCCGTACGCAGGATTGCGTCTTTGCGGCGGCCCTGCTCTTCTGGGTGGACGCGCCGGCGCGTCCTCTCGCGAGACGCGAGATTTCCTGTGAACGCGCGCACACAGGCGCGCGCGTTCACAGGAACGGAAGGTAAGAGAGTGGATCTCCAGCCTGCCAGCGGCGATCGTTCGCTGGCAGGCTGGAGATGTGTTTTTTTTAACCCCTAACAGCGTCTAATATACCTGCTACCTGGTCCTCTGGTGGTCCCCTTTGTTTGGACCGACCACCAGAGGACACAGGTAGCTCAGTAAATATGTTGCACCAAGCACCACTACACTACACCCCCCCCTGTCACTTATTAACCCCTTATTCACCCTTGATCACCCCTGATCAACCCATATAGACTCCCTGATCACCCCCCTGTCATTGATTACCCCCCTGTCATTGATCAACCCCCTGTAAAGCTCCATTCAGATGTCCGCATGATTTTTACGGATCCACTGATAGATGGATCGGATCCGCAAAACGCATACGGGCGTCTGAATGAAGCCTTACAGGGGGGGTGATCACCCCATATAGACTCCCTGATCACCCCCCTGTCATTGATTACCCCCCTGTCATTGATCAACCCCCTGTAAAGCTCCATTCAGATGTCCGCATGATTTTTACGGATCCACTGATAGATTGATCGGATCCGCAAAACACATACAGGCGTCTCCCTGGAGCCTTCCAGGGGGGGTGATCACCCCATATAGACTCCCTGATCACCACCCTGTCATTGATCACCCCCCTGTCATTGATCACCCCCCCCTGTCATGCTGCATTCAGATGTCCGTATGATTTTTACGGATCCACGGATACATGGATCGGATCCGCAAAACACATACGGACATCTGAATGTAGCCTTACAGGGGGGTGATCAATGACAGGGGGGTGATCACCCCATATTGACTCTCTGATTACCCCCCTGTCATTGATCACCCCCCTGTAAGGCTCCATTCAGACATTTTTTTGGCCCAAGTTAGCGGAAATTTTTTTTTTTCTTACAAAGTCTCATATTCCACTAACTTGTGTCAAAAAATAAAATCTCACATGAACTCGCCATACCCCTCACGGAATCCAAATGCGTAAAATTTTTTAGACATTTATATTCCAGACTTCTTCTCACGCTTTAGGGCCCCTAGAATGCCAGGGCAGTATAAATACCCCACATGTGACCCCATTTCGGAAAGAAGACACCCCAAGGTATTCCGTGAGGGGCATATTGAGTCCATGAAAGATTGAAAATTTTGTCCCAAGTTAGCGGAAAGGGAGACTTTGTGAGAAAAAATAAATAAATATCAATTTCTGCTAACTTGTGCCAAAAAAAAAAAAACAATTCTATGAACTCGCCATGCCCCTCATTGAATACCTTGGGGTGTCTTCTTTTCAAAATGGGGTCACATGTGGGGTATTTATACTGCCCTGGCATTCTAGGGGTCCTAAAGCGTGAGAAGAAGTCTAGAATCCAAATGTCTAAAAATGCCCTCATAAAATGATTGTGGGCCCCTTTGCGCATCTAGGCTGCAAAAAAGTGTCACACATCTGGTATCTCCGTACTCAGGAGAAGTTGGGGAATGTGTTTTGGGGTGTCATTTTACATATACCCATGCTGGGTGAGAGAAATATCTTGGCAAAAGACAACTTTTCCCATTTTTTTATACAAAGTTGGCATTTGACCAAGATATTTATCTCACCCAGCATGGGTATATGTAAAATGACACCCCAAAACACATTCCCCAACTTGTCCTGAGTACGGAGATATCAGATGTGTGACACTTTTTTGCAGCCTAGGTGGGCAAAGGGGCTGTCATGGTCTTACCTGCTTGCTGCTCTCCTTCGTTTGACATGTGCTGGCGGCCATCTTGGGTCCTGGGTTTCTTGTAGCCTTCCACCCTGCGGCTCCTCCTTCCCCTGGGAGGAGCTGGATGCCTAGCTCATATATATAGGAGGTCTGTGGCTTCAGTTCCTTGCTTGGTCCTCTTGTGTTCACATGCTTCTAAGACTGCTGCTGCTTCTGGTTCCTGATCCTGGCTTCGTCTGACTACCCTGCTGGTTCCTGATCCTGGCTTCGTCTGACTACCCTTCTGGTTCCTGACCTCTGGCTTCGCAAAGACTCTGCTCGGTTTCACCATCCGTTTGGACTTTTGCTTTACAGCTTTATTTTCAATAAAGCCTTCTATTTTCACTTATCTCTTGTTGTACGTCTGGTTCATGGTTCCGTGACATTAGGACCAAGCCATGAATTCTGACGGTACAGGGCCATCCTCGCTACCCACGCTGGTTGCCAGACTTGATCAGCAGGATCACCTGTTGGGTCGGTTCGCTGTGGCGTTGCAAACCCTGCTTGAACGCACGGCTCATTTCGCTCCCGTTGCCGATGGGTCGGTTGTCGCTCCTGGGCTCGCTCCTACTGCCGCTCCGGTTGTTGCGCCAGAGTCTACCCCGACACCTGTTGTTGCGCCTGTGGTGTTTCGGGGTATGACCGGTTCTGCCCCTCTTCCACAGCGCTTTGGGGGAGAGTCAACTCAGTGCCGAGGTTTCCTTAACCAGGTGGGCATTTTTTTTGAGTTGCTGCCACATGCCTTTCCTACTGAGAGATCAAAGGTGGGCTTCTTGATCTCGCTGCTCTCGGACAAGGCCTTGGCCTGGGCCAGCCCTTTATGGGAGAACAACAATCCGGTGGTTGCCGAGTTTTCCGGTTTTGTTGCTTCTCTTCGGAAGGTATTCGATGTGCCGGCTCGTGCTGCCTCTGCTGCGAAGCTCCTTATGTCCATCAGACAGGGTTCACGATCCGTAGCTGAATACGCCATTGAGTTTCGTACCCTGGCAGCAGAGGTGGGCTGGAATAATGAGGCTCTGGTCGCTGCTTTCTCTCATGGTCTCTCGGATGCCTTGAAGGATGAGGTTGCAGCTAAGGACCTACCAGTTGAGCTCGAGTCTCTTATTTCTTTCCTGATTTTGATTGACACCAGACTCAGGGAGAGACCTTCCTTTAAGGAGAACCTGCGGAGGTCTTCTAACAGATTGGTGCCTACGTTTGCTGTCCCACCCGTGCCTCCCTCTCCTCCCACGCCTCCTGGGGATGACTTGTCTGGGGGTGAACCCATGCAGCTGGGGTTTGCTCGCCTGTCCGAGGGGGAGAGGGCACTCCGGAGACGCGAGGGCCGATGCATGTACTGTGGTCTCGGTGGGCATTTTCGGTTGGCATGTCCGAACCGTCCGGGAAACGCTCGTACCCTGAGATCCTGTCGGGGGCAGATCTTGGGTGGAGTCTCCTCGTCCCCGGTTTCCCGTGTTGACAAACCACTGATCACTGTTGTCCTCTCCTGGGTCGGGGGCTCGGTGACGACCCAGGCGTTGGTGGACTCTGGTGCTGGTGGTTTGTTCATTGATAGTGTGTTCGCTGCCGCCAATTCCATTCCTCTGCAGGCTCGAGGTTCCCCACTGGCTCTTGAGGCGATAGACGGCAGACCCCTTCTGCCGCCACACGTGACTCATGAGACCCTTCCAGTGGGGATAGCCATTGGTGCCGTTCACAGAGAGTCGGTCTGCCTCCAGGTTATTTCGTCTCCACACTACTCGGTGGTCTTGGGGTACCCCTGGCTCCAGAAACATAATCCGACTTTCGATTGGAGATCGGTCGAGATCCTCTCGTGGTCACCGCAGTGTGGGGCTAGTTGCATCCATGGGTCTGTCAAGTTGCTGTGTACTTCCTCGGACTCTCTGTTGCCTCCTGAATACGAGGAGTACCGGGATGTATTCGATAAGGTGCGCGCGGTTGCCCTACCTCCGCACCGCCCATACGATTGTGCCATAGAGTTACAATCTGGTGCCGTTCCTCCTCGTGGCAAAGTCTATCCACTGTCGGTAGCGGAGAATGAGGCCATGGAGGAGTACGTGAGGGAGGCGCTTTCACGCGGACACATTCACAAATCTTCGTCCCCGGCAGGGGCTGGATTTTTCTTTGTGAAAAAGAAGGGCGGTGAGTTGAGGCCTTGCATCGATTACAGGGGTCTCAATCGCATCACGATCAAGAACGCTTACCCGATACCCTTGATTTCCGAGCTGTTCGATCGCCTTAAAGGGGCCACGGTCTTTACCAAACTCGACCTGAGGGCGGCATATAACCTGGTAAGGATCAAGGCGGGCGATGAGTGGAAGACCGCGTTTAACACCAGGACCGGTCATTACGAATCCTTGGTTATGCCCTTTGGGTTGTGCAATGCGCCCGCAGTCTTTCAGGAATTCATCAACGATGTTTTCCGTGACCTGTTGCAGCAGTGTGTGGTAGTCTATTTGGATGACATCTTGGTATATTCTGAATCCATGGAGGCCCACATTCTGGATGTCAGACGAGTGTTGCAACGGTTACGAGAGAACAAGCTGTTCGGTAAGCTTGAGAAATGCGAATTTCACCGATCCCAGGTAACCTTCTTAGGTTACATCATTTCCGCTGAGGGGTTCTCCATGGATCCTGAGAAGGTTTCGGCTGTCTTACAGTGGCCCCAGCCCAGTGGTCTTCGTTCCCTGCAGCGCTTTCTGGGCTTCGCCAATTATTATCGGAAGTTCATCAGGGACTTTTCCATGCTGGCCAAGCCTCTCACGGATCTGACCAGGAAGGGCAGTAATTCCCAGGTCTGGCCGCTCGAGGCCATCCGAGCTTTTGAGGCCCTAAAGTCCGCCTTTGTGTCGGCTCCGATTCTGTCGCATCCCAACCCTGGGTTGCCCTTTGTCCTCGAGGTGGACGCGTCTGAGACGGGAGTAGGCGCCCTTCTGTCTCAGCGTAGAACACCAGAGGGTCCTCTGCTTCCTTGTGGGTTTTACTCCCGGAAACTGTCTTCCGCGGAGTGCAACTATCAGATTGGTGACAGGGAGTTATTGGCCATCGTGCAGGCCCTTAAAGAATGGAGGCACTTGCTCGAGGGTTCGGTGGTTCCGGTTCTCATCCTGACGGACCACAAGAATCTGACCTACCTTTCTGAGGCCAAGAGATTGACACCACGTCAGGCCAGATGGGCTCTGTTCTTGTCACGTTTTAATTACGTGGTCTCCTACCTACCCGGTTCCAAGAACATCAGGGCGGATGCCTTATCACGGCAGTACTCCGAGCTGTCCAGGGAGGAGTCGATTCCGACTTCGGTCATACCTCCGAATCAGATCCTGGCCGCCATTCGCACCAGCCTGACCTCTCCCCTGGGTGAGCAGATTTTGGCGGCTCAATCTGGTGCTCCCTCTGGGAGACCCAACGTCAGATGTTTTGTGCCTGAGGAGTTGCGCACTCGGTTGTTGCGAACCTACCATAACTCCAAGACCGCGGGGCATCCTGGAAAGAATCAGCTGTCCTGGGCTGTTTCACGTCTGTTCTGGTGGCCTTCCCTACGTTCCGACATCGCCGCATATGTAGCGGCATGCTCCGTTTGTGCCCAGAGTAAGTCCCCTCGGCACCTTCCGTTGGGCCTTCTGCAACCCATAGCCACCGGGGAGCGCCCATGGTCACACCTGGGGATGGATTTCATTGTGGACCTCCCTGCATCCCGAGGCCATACGGTCATTCTCATGATTGTGGATCGGTTTTCCAAAATGTGCCACTGTGTTCCTCTCAAGAAGTTACCCTCTGCACAAGAGTTGGCCACGATTTTTGCCAGGGAGGTCTTCCGGTTGCACGGTTTGCCTAAGGAGATTGTGTCGGATCGGGGGAGTCAGTTTGTGTCCAGGTTCTGGCGCGCCTTTTGCTCCCAGTTGGGGATTCTTCTCTCCTTCTCCTCGGCCTACCACCCTCAGTCCAATGGGGCCGCAGAACGATCCAATCAGGCCTTGGAGCAATTCCTTCGTTGCTATGTCTCCGATCACCAAGACAATTGGGTTGACCTCCTGCCTTGGGCTGAGTTTGCCAGGAACACGGCGGTGAACTCTTCCTCTGGGACGTCTCCCTTCATGGCCAATTATGGGTTCCAACCTGCCGTGTTACCGGAGGTATTCTCTCCCCAGGATATTCCGGCTGTGGAGGATCACCTTTCCGTCCTACGTGCTTCTTGGGTACAGATCCAGAAGTCCCTTGAGGTCTCTGCGCAGCGCCAGAGATTCCAGGCTGATCGCAGACGAGCGCCTGCTCCTTCCTACCAGGTCGGAGACCGTGTATGGTTGTCCACCCGCAACCTCAACCTTCGAGTGCCCACTCCCAAGCTGGCGCCTCGCTTTGTTGGTCCCTTCCGAGTGCTTCGCAGGGTAAACCCGGTAGCCTATGCCCTTGCGCTTCCTCCTGGCATGCGGATCTCCAACGTGTTTCATGTCTCCCTGTTGAAGCCACTGGTGTGTAATCGTTTCACTTCCTCGGTTCCTCGGCCTCGTCCGGTCCAAGTGGGCAATCGTGAGGAATATGAGGTGAGCAATATCCTGGACTCACGCCTGGTCCGCGGTCGGTTGCAGTTTTTGGTCCATTGGCGTGGTTATGGTCCAGAGGAGCGTTCCTGGGTTCCCTCCGCAGATGTCCATGCTCCTGCCTTGCTCCGAGCCTTCCACGCACGCTTCCCTCAGAAACCGTTTTGTGCTCCGCGGAGGAGGGGCCCTTGAGGGGGAGGTACTGTCATGGTCTTACCTGCTTGCTGCTCTCCTTCGTTTGACATGTGCTGGCGGCCATCTTGGGTCCTGGGTTTCTTGTAGCCTTCCACCCTGCGGCTCCTCCTTCCCCTGGGAGGAGCTGGATGCCTAGCTCATATATATAGGAGGTCTGTGGCTTCAGTTCCTTGCTTGGTCCTCTTGTGTTCACATGCTTCTAAGACTGCTGCTGCTTCTGGTTCCTGATCCTGGCTTCGTCTGACTACCCTGCTGGTTCCTGATCCTGGCTTCGTCTGACTACCCTTCTGGTTCCTGACCTCTGGCTTCGCAAAGACTCTGCTCGGTTTCACCATCCGTTTGGACTTTTGCTTTACAGCTTTATTTTCAATAAAGCCTTCTATTTTCACTTATCTCTTGTTGTACGTCTGGTTCATGGTTCCGTGACAGGGGCCCACATTCCAAAGAGCACCTTTCGGATTTCACTGGTCATTTTTTACAGAATTTGATTTCAAACTCCTTACCACACATTTGGGCCCCTAGAATGCCAGGGCAGTATAACTACCCCACAAGTGACCCCATTTTGGAAAGAAGAGACCCCAAGGTATTTCGTGATGGGCATAGTGAGTTCATAGAACTTTTTATTTTTTGTCACAAGTTAGTGGAATATGAGACTTTGTAATAAAAAAAAAAAAAAAATCATCATTTTCCGCTAACTTGTGACAAAAAATAAAAAGTTCTATGAACTCACTATGCCCATCAGCGAATACCTTAGGGTGTGTACTTTCCGAAATAGGGTCATTTGTGGGGTGTTTGTACTGTCTGGGCATTGTAGAACCTCAGGAAACATGACAGGTGCTCAGAAAGTCAGAGCTGCTTCAAAAAGCGGAAATTCACATTTTTGTACCATAGTTTGTAAACGCTATAACTTTTACCCAAACCATTTTTTTTTTTACCCAAACATTTTTTTTTTTATCAAAGACATGTAGAACAATAAATTTAGAGCAAAATTTATATATGGATCTCGTTTTTTTTGCAAAATTTTACAACTGAAAGTGAAAAATGTCATTTTTTTGCAAAAAAATCGTTAAATTTCGATTAATAACAAAAAAAGTAAAAATGTCAGCAGCAATGAAATACCACCAAATGAAAGCTCTATTAGTGAGAAGAAAAGGAGGTAAAAATCATTTGGGTGGTAAGTTGCATGACCGAGCAATAAACGGTGAAAGTAGTGTAGGTCAGAAGTGTAAAAAGTGGCCTGGTCTTTCAGGGTGTTTAAGCACTGGGGGCTGAGGTGGTTAATGTACACCAGCAGGTGGCAGCAATATGCAGATAGTCTGAAGGACAGATTAGTATACCTAGACTGAAATATACCATTCCAGGCTAGCTTCCCCCATCTGAGGAGGAGTGGAATGCTCCCAGATCCTATTTCAGAGGGAGGACAGAAAGTTCTAGGCAGTGTGTACCAGCCACCCCCTGTTGGGGTAGGCTGTGTGAATAGGAGCTCCCAGAAACAGAGATCCCAACTAAGGATTCAGGCCTAACCTGAGGCCTAGATCAACTCTTCCCAGCCTGAGTTGCTTACCTCAGCTGGAAGACAAAGAAAGCAGCAACTTTAGAACTTCTAGATCTCCAGGATGAAACCACCATTTCCTGCGAGCAGTCCTGTAAGTACAGATTCCAAATACAAGGAGAAGATAAGTACCTCCATAGCTAGTCAGGCCCAAACCAAAGCAGACTACAGACAGAGCAGAAGACAGATACCTGCCAGATTCTATAGGCGTATGTTCAGATGCAGAATATAGATATAATTCCTGCCACATATTGCCAATACCTGCTGGGACTCTAGACTATTGCTGTAAATTGTACAGATCTAAAGCTGCATCTAATAACATCAAGTAAAGACAAGTTGGACCCTATCTTCTGTGTGGAATTCCATCATTCCTCCTATTTACAACACTCAATTTTGTTGCATGTGAGCCAGGATACAGGAGTCCAGCCGTACTAAGGTAGGCGACACCGTTGACACAATACAGAGACAATATCCCCCTCTGGCATTCCTCACCTAGTACGTGTGCTATACCATCTTAAAGGGCCCTTTTACAGTACCTGCGCAAGCTGCAACTGGCGTCACGAACTTAGTTACACCCAAATCTGACCCACTGCATAGCAGCCCCAATGATCCAGTGTCCTGCTCATTGGACTTGGTCTTAGTCTGGTTTCTAAAACCCTATAGGAAGTTGGGCTTCTGAGATATTTTCACACTGGCAGTGCTGCATAGTGGCTGTTGTCACTGTTTTGCTGTATCTGTGATTGGTGAGGCCCAGTGCCAAGGGGGCTTAGCAGGAGTGTTGGGCTGCTGGGTTTTGCCACCTGCAGATGTTATGTTGTGGTAGTGGCTGTTGCCATGTAGTGCTTCACCAAACTAGAGTAGATATCCACTCAAAAGAGGCCACCTTGACCTGCCGAGTTATACTAAGGCACTGATTTATCAAGACCGCCATGTGCTAGTCCACTCTTGATCAGCCCTGCACCACCAGATCATACATATAAATTTAGGCACATGCCTCATCATAAATTAAATGCCTTCTCCAGCAGTCCATGCGCCAGACTGAAATCTATGCCATCTCATCCTCATAACTTACACTGAAACTGGTAAAGGTGGGGTAAAAATGCTAATTGTGACTAAACTGTAGTCACAATGGTGTTCTAAAAGGCCTAAAAGGGATGATTAATCCCCCCCTTTGGGCCTCGTGTGCATTTTTATAAATTATGCTTACGCATGACATGTGTATGTGCCATCTACAGTATGTCTTTCTCTACAATCTGGTATTTTATGTGTAGTCTGTCCCCTCTTTTCATGGTGTCGGCACACCTTCCATTCAACCCAGGTGTTTTTAATTAGCAGGATACTGCATAAGAGCATGTTCACAGGGACTAAAATCTGCAGCAGAAAAATCTGTATGTTTGATATGCAAACCGCAAATCCGCAAAATGCGGATAGCGGCCGTGTACATCCTGCACTTTCCTTGGTCCACAGATAGAAATGCCTATTCTTATTTTCAAAATGAGTAAGGTCTGAGGTGCTTTTGTAAAACAAAAACAAAAAAACAGTACATTTTTCATTTTCACACCTAAGGGTTGGACAGCCATTTTAATGGGGGCATATACAGACTTGGTGGGAAAGTGTGAGCTGTAAATACTTCTGGGTCTTTTAATTGAGCACACTAGTTACTTTCCTTCCAGTTTCCATTTTCTTTTTGCTTTTCTAGAACTTCCGTACCGTATATTCACACAAAGAAGCATTTATTGATCTCTGAGCCTCCAGGTAAGCTTGCAAAATAATCGTGGAGCCCCGGTTATGGGTCTTCAACACAGAATTAATTGAAAATGGATATGAAATTTCAGAATTTCACTTTTTTGGCAGATTTTCCATTTTAATAATTTTTTTTCCCCCACTAACAAAGCAAGGATTAACAGCCAAACTAAACTCAATATTTATGGCCCTGATTCTGTAGTTTACAGAAACACCCGATATGTGGTCGTAAACTGCTGTACGGGCACACGGCAGGGAGCATAAGGAAAGGAACGCCATATGGTTTTTGGAGGGCAGATTTCACTGGGATAATTTTAACTTGCCATGTCACATTTGAAGGCATAGAAGGGGTTAATCCGCTGGCATCTGCTTTTACAGTGATGCCGGCGGATACAGCAGGGGCCCGGCTACCAGGGACTGCCGGGCCCCTGCAGTGATTGGGCGCGCACTGCTTCGGTGCCCGCCCGATCAGCCCGCCGTGCATGTACATTTTCCGGGGCCGGAGTGCCTGCCCCCAGCACACCTCCGCTACTCCCTCACTCCACTCTTATGTCGAACTTAAAACGGTACAAAAAGAATTTACTGCATACCAAGAGGCAATTGCTTCCACCCCATTTGAAACACTCGCTGATTTTAAGGGACACTATTGTCACATGGAAAGAGGTGCGTAAATTAGCCAAAAGACCATTCTTAGCGTCCAGAAACATGGAACTTTGGAAACATCCGGAGTTCCCCTTAGGGGCTCAAAACAAGATGTTTGGGGCCTGGAGGGCCAAAGGAATTCACACATTTCTAGATATGCTTCACATTAATGGGAAGAGATACTGTCACGGATGGTGTACAGGACACAAGACAATACCATATAAACAATGTCTCTCTGGATCCACAACTAAGGAACAAAGGGAGACCCCTGCAATAGACCTGCCGCTCTCCCTCACTGCTCAGCCTATGCGAACACCCCAAAGGTGGATGGCCGCACTTTCAAAAGACAAAATCATAAATACATAAACAGCACTTAACTTGCAGACGACTGACGACTGGGAACTGGGAACAGCATGCACACATACTCCAGGAAGTTGTATCAGCCGCACACTACTGCATTATGGGGAGGAACTTAAAGGGTAGCGATCAGTCTAACTGCATGACAGCTGAGATAGACTAACGAGATGAGAAACTAAACCAAAACAAAGAAATTCAAGGAGGAGGATCTGAGAAGCTCCTGTGAGCGCTTCTCAGCTGTCTGGCTGTGACAGTACCCCTCCCTCTAGGAGTGGACTCCGGACACTCAGGGCCCACCCTCTCAGGATGGGACCTATGGAAAGCCCTGATGAGATGAGAGGCCTTAATGTCCGTCACTGGGACCCACATCCTCTCCTCAGGACCATAACCCTCCCAATGAACGAGGTACTGGAGGGAACCGCGGACAAGACGAGAATCCACAATCCTAGAGACCTGAAATTCAAGATTTCCATCAACCATAATCGGAGGAGGAGGCAAAGGCAAGGGTACAATAGGTTGAACATAAGGTTTCAATAAGGACTTATGAAAAACATTATGGATCTTCCAAGTCTGAGGAAGATCAAGACGGTAGGCAACAGGATTGATGACAGACAGGATCTTGTAAGGCCCAATAAACCTAGGAGCCAACTTCCAGGAGGGAACCTTCAATTTGATATTCTTGGTAGACAACCACACCAGATCACCAACATTCAGGTCCGGACCAGACACACGTCTCTTATCCGCCACACGCTTATATCTCTCACTCATGCTCTTTAGATTATCCTGAATCTTTTGCCAAATAGATGACAAAGACGAGGAGAATCTGTCCTCATCAGGCAAACCAGAAGAGCCCTCTCCCGAGAAAGTCCCAAACTGCGGATGGAACCCATATGCACCAAAAAATGGTGACTTATCAGAGGACTCCTGACGACGGTTATTTAAAGCAAACTCAGCAAGGGACAAAAAAGAACACCAATCCTCCTGATTCTCCGCCACAAAACAGCGCAGATATGTCTCCAGATTCTGATTGACGCGCTCTGTCTGGCCATTCGACTGCGGATGGAAAGCAGAAGAGAATGACAACCGAACCCCCAAGCGAGAACAGAAAGCCTTCCAGAATCTGGAAACAAACTGCGTGCCCCTATCAGAGACTATGTCTGAAGGGATACCATGCAATTTGACAATGTGGTCAATAAATGCCTGCGCCAGCGTCTTAGCATTGGGCAAACCAGGAAAAGGGATAAAATGCACCATTTTGCTAAAACGGTCCACCACCACCAGAATCACAGACTTCCCCGAGGAACGAGGCAAGTCCGTTATGAAGTCCATGGACAGATGTGTCCAAGGATGGGAAGGAATGGGCAAAGGAAGGAGAGGACCTGATGGCCGTGAATGAGGGACCTTGGCACGAGCGCAAGTCTTGCAAGCTGCCACAAAACCCTCAACCGACTTACGAAGCGCAGGCCACCAGAATCTCCGAGCGATGAGATCCAGTGTGGCTCTTGCCCCCGGGTGCCCAGCAAGGACCGTGTCGTGGTGTTCTTTAAAAATCTTGTGTCTCAAAGCGAGAGGCACAAACAACCTCCCAGGAGGACAAAGATCAGGAGCTTCTGACTGGGCTGCCTGCACCTCTGCCTCCAATTCAGGAAAAAGAGCAGAGACCACCACACCTTCAGCCAAAATGAGACCCGGGTCTTCAAAATTCCCACCTCCCGGAAAACAACGTGACAGGGCATCTGCCTTCACATTCTTAACCCCAGGGCGGAACGTAACAACAAAATTAAACCTTGAAAAGAACAAAGACCATCTGGCCTGTCTCGGGTTCAGACGCTTGGCTGACTCCAAGTAGGCCAGATTTTTATGGTCAGTAAACACGGTAATAGGGTGTCTGGCTCCCTCTAGCCAATGGCGCCATTCCTCAAAAGCCAACTTGATGGCCAACAATTCCCTATCTCCCACATCATAATTTCTCTGCGGAGGAGAGTTTCTTTGAGAAAAAGGCACACGGTTGCCATTTGGCAGGAGAGGAACCCTGAGACAAGACCGCACCCACCCCTACCTCAGAAGCATCAACCTCAACTATGAAGGGTAACGAAATATCAGGTTGTACTAGGATGGGAGCGGAAGCAAAACTCTCCTTGATATTAGAAAAGGCCTTACGCGCCTCTACCGACCAGGAAGAAAAATCTACCCCCTTTCTGGTCATATCAGTGAGTGGTTTAACAGAGGAATAATTCAAAATAAATTTCCTGTAATAATTGGCAAAGCCCAAAAAACACATCAGCGCCTTCTGATTCTCAGGAAGCTCCCACTCAAGGACAGCGCGGACCTTCTCGGGGTCCATGCGAAAACCAGAAGCGGAGACAAGAAACCCCAGAAATTGGATTTCTGGAACCGCAAACACACATTTCTCCAGTTTCGCGTATAATTTATTCTCCCGCAGGATGAGCAAGACCTGACGTAAGTGTTCCTTATGAGTCTTGAAATCAGGAGAAAAAAATCAAAATGTCATCCAAATACACTAATACAAATTTTCCCATTAAATGATAAAAAATGCTGTTGACGAAATGCTGAAAAACGGCTGGGGCATTCATCAAACCAAAAGGCATAACCAAATTCTCAAAATGGCCCTCAGGGGTATTGAAAGCAGTCTTCCATTCGTCTCCTTCTCTGACCCTAACCAGGTTGTATGCCCCTCTTAGGTCTAATTTGGAAAAGACTTTAGCCCCAACAACCTGGTTAAACAGGTCCGGGATCAGAGGATAGTCCGGGATCAGAAGATAAGGATCACGAATAGTTTTCAGCTCCCTGAAATCCAGACAAGGTCTTAAAGAACCATCTTTTTTCTTAACAAAGAAAAAACCAGCGGCAACAGGTGACTTCGAGGGTCGTATGTGTCCTTTTCTCAGACTCTCAGAGATATAAGCCCGCATAGCGACCCTCTCAGGTTGGGAGAGATTGTATAAACGAGATTTAGGCAGCTTGGCGCCTGGGATGAGATTAATAGGGCAATCATACTCCCTGTGCGGAGGCAAACCCTGAACTCCACTCTCAGAGAAGACATCCAAAAATTCAGAGAGGAAAGGTGGCACAATCTTAGTAGAAACCTCAGAAACAGATGTTATGAGGCAATTCTCTCTGCAAAAGTTACTCCAACCATTTATTTGCCTCGCTTGCCAATCAATGGTGGGGTTATGTTTAGTGAGCCAGGGTAGCCCCAACACTAGAGGAGTAGGCAAACCGCTAAGGACGAAACATGACACATCCTCAACATGAGCATCACTCACAATTAAACGGATATTGTGAACTATGCCCTTTAATGATTTCTGAGAAAGTGGAGCTGAATCAATAGCAAAAACAGGAATATCCTTTCCCAAAGTGCATACCTGGAAACCATGAGTTATTGCAAATTGATTATCAATGAGGTTGACAGCTGCTCCACTATCCACAAAAATTGCTCTTGCTCTCTAGCGCCACCCTAGCAGGCAGGACAAAACGGGAACTACAAGCAAATGGAAAACCTTCAATTTCCGCCTCAACCCTGCCAATAGTAACAGACGGAACATTTTTAAAAGATTTTTTCCTTTTTGTCTCTTTATTACTTCCAGAAAACTGCCTGAATCTCCTAGAGGGACAAACATTTGCCAAATGATTTATACCTCCACAACAAAAACAAACCCTCCCATGCGGGCTGAATCTTCTATTGTCAGAGGCAATCAACCCCAGCTGCATGGGCTCCTGCTCAGAAGGGGCTGACAGCGACTGAGACTCCTGCGCACAGAATGAGATCGCTGCACTGTCCCGGGACTGAGATCTCTCCTCACTCTCTAAGACGCCTGTCAATACGAACGGCCTGAGACATAGCAGAGTCCAAGGAGATAGGCCTCTCATGAAAGGAAAATGCATCTTTCAATCCCTCTGAAAGACCATGGCAAAATTTGACTTCGGAGTGCAGCATCATTCCAACCAGTATCAGCTGCCCATCTCCGAAATTCTGAGCAGTATATCTCTGCGGATTGTTTACCCTGGCATAACAGACGTAGTCTAGACTCAGCCAGAGCGATACGATCCGGATCATCATATATCTGACCCAGGGCTAAAAAGAATTCATCCACTGAGCGGAGGGGCCGCGCCCCCTCCGGTAGCGAAAAGGCCCAAGACTGAGCGTTACCCCTGAGCAGCGATACAATGATCCCCACCCTCCGTTCTTCATCACCAGAAGAATGGGGAAGAAGGCGAAAATGGAGTTTGCAAGCCTCTTTAAAACGCACAAAATTCTCACTACCCCCAGAGAACGTATCCGGGAGCGAGATCTTGGGCTCAGCACAAACTCCATGAACGCAAGCTGAACCGGTCACTTGAAACTGAGAAAAAAATCCTACGGAGATCAGCTACCTCCAATGAAAGACCCTGGAGGCGTTCAGCCAAAAGTGAAACCGGATCCAAGCTTGAGACGGTTTTGGCGGCTGATAATGTCACGGATGGTGTACAGGACACAAGACAATACCATATAAACAATATCTCTCTGGATCCACAACTAAGGAACAAAGGGAGACCCCTGCAATAGACCTGCCGCTCTCCCTCACTGCTCAGCCTATGCGAACACCCCAAAGGTGGATGGCCGCATATCTACGTTCCTCGGCTATCTATTACCTGAAGACCCTACAATAGTGAAGGGACACGACCACCGGCTCCCTACACTGACACGGAGGGAGTCAGGGTCACCTGGATCCAGAAAAGACAAAATCATAAATACATAAACAGCACTTAACCGACTGACGACTGGGAACTGGGAACTGGGAACTGGGAACAGCATGCACACATACTCCAGGAAGTTGTATCAGCCGCACACTACTGCATTATGGGGAGGAACTTAAAGGGTAGCGATCAGTCTAACTGCATGACAGCTGAGATAGACTAACGAGATGAGAAACTAAACCAAAACAAAGAAATTCAAGGAGGAGGATCTGAGAAGCTCCTGTGAGCGCTTCTCAGCTGTCTGGCTGTGACAGATACCTGACATTTCCGTATCTTCTTGTGAGAAGTTCGGTCTAGACAATTCTCAGTTCTTAGCTTACCAACAGGTTATTTACTTTTGTAAACAGAGGCTACTAGATGTCTCCAGTGAATGTACAAGCCAATATTTGGCATTTTCACTGGGATACAGGGGAATGAGATACTCTATTTCTCAATTATATTATGTCATGAGAGAATCAATTGATAAAAAAGTGAAGGCCGGACTCTTCAAGAAATGGGGAAGGAAGTTGCAGGTATCTTTGTCGGTGGAGGAGGTTCTGACGGGGTGGGAAAGAGTATGCAAAGCGGTACCCTGCGAAAAGTGGAGGGAGTCCCATTTTTGCCTTATACATTCGGCAATATATGCTTTCAATATTACTGGGCGTTCACATAAAATTGGGTACTTGACAGCATGCCCAAAATGTGGGGCTGAACGAGCAGATCTACGACATTGTGTGTGGGAGTGTGTTTCTGTTCAAACATTCTGGAAGGCGGTGGTTGTTTGGATTAGGGATACTTGGGGGGTAACGCTGGTACAAAGCCCTACTGTATTGCTTTTCCATGTTTTTGATGATACATCTAAACCTCGAATGATAATTGATGTGGCCCTATTGGTGTCTCTCCGTGGTCTTCTAAATAATTGGCTGAAGCCTAACACACCTCAAATCAAAGAGCTAATTTCTCAGATGTCTCAATTTATGTACATAGACAAATTAGACACAGAACACCAAAAAGAAAAGAAGACCAAAAATTTCTTCCGCAAATGGCAAACCTTTATTGAAAAACATATTCCGCGGGGAGATATCGATGGGCTGATGACATCCTTCAGATATACAGAATGGTATTCTAATGCAGTACTTAATGGGAGTATATCGACTTTGAGAGTAGACAACGGAGGATTACAATCAAACAACTAGTGCTTGAAATTAAGATATGGGAGGGAGTTTGTGGGACTAGACATCCTGGAAGTTGGGAAGGGGGGGGGGCTAGGGAGGGAGGGTTTTTTTTTTTGTCATTGTCATTACTTTATTGTTTTTTTTGTTTTGTTTTTATTTACTTATAACAGAAAAAAGTGATGTATTCTCTACATACTTATGTGACATGATGAGATAATGACATGTAAAGATGATACATTTCAAATAAAAAAATATGTTTAAAAAAAAAAAAAGGTAAAAAAAAAACAAAAAAAAAAAAAAAACAGGGCCATGCGAAAATTTTACCCCAAAAAATAAGGGTAAAACTGTTGGTAAATGACCCCCAATGGTTAAAATGTGTTAATGAGATGCGCAAGAATTCTGACAAACCTTGTATGCCAGTTTTTGGGAGAAAATTATAAGCGTTTAAGTCATTATATGATTAACCCAACCAGGGCGTGTGACATAGCGGAAAAGAGGCCTACCATAAAGCTTACAGTGTAGCTTGTAGCTTACAATGAAACCATGTGCACCAAAATATTTTACAAAAACATCATTCAGCATTAACCCCAGTGTATTTCACAGAAAAATAACAGTGCAATTTATATAAATCACAAAGAAATTTACACTCTTGCAGTGCCCATCAACATCCAGGGCATCACTCCAATGTCACAAACTACCAGTCATCACACTAGTTATATGTCTTAACTATGTCCAGCCCTCACAGGGTGTTTTATCCACAATAGCACTCTTTCACACCAGCGGATGCCATGCGGGTAATCCGCTGCGTTAAAGAGTGCTAAGCCACGCTCCGGACAGCAGAGACACGGAGCATTAACATGATTTATAATGCTCCGTGCCTCTCTGTGATCTTTTTACTACAAAATCACGGTGTCAAATTTAGGCTCAATTCACATGTCCTTAGTGTGTTTTGCGGATCCACAAAACACGGACACCGGCAATGTGCGTTCCGCATTTTGCAGACCGCACATTGCCGGCACTAATAGAATATGCCTATTCTTGTCCGCAATTGCAGACAAGAATAGGACATGTTCTATTTTTTTCGGGAACAAAATTGCGGATGTGCGAATGGGGCCTTATCGCATTATCAATCATGTTACTGCTCCGTGTCTCTGCTGTCCGGAACGCGGCTTGGCACTCTTTCACGCAGCAGAATACCGGCATGGCATACCGCTCGTGTGAAAGAGCCCTTATATTTCTTTATTTGGACAAAAAAAAATAAAAAAATAATATGGACTGCACATCCACTGCTATGCTTATGTAATTTGTCTCAGCGTAATTTCGAAACTGTACATAAGGTACTTTGCAGGTACACAGCACCTGCAGGCGGTGCAACCAAGCAACCCAACAACATCCATGCAAAACACTGATCCACAAAAAAATGCAGAGGACGTCCTTTTGGCATCCGTATACCATCCGTTTTTTTGGGTGGATTCATTGTAACAATGCTTATCCTTGTCCGCAACAGACACGAATAGGACATGCTCTATTTTTTGCAGGGCTGCAGAACAGACATATGGATGCGGACAGCACACGGTGTGCTGTCCCCATTTTTTGCGGACCCTTTCAAATGAATGGGTCCTCATCCACTCTGCAAAACAAACGGAACGGACACGGAAACAAAATACATTCATGTGAATGTAGCCTAAGGCCTCATGCACACGAACGTATTTTGTTTCCTTGTCTGTTTAGGTTTTTTTGCGAACCATACACGGAACCATTTATTTTAATGGGTCTACAAAAAAAACGAAGGTACTCCATGTGCATTCCATTTCCGTTCCTCAAAAAAATAGAACATGTCCTATTATTGTCCGCATTACAGACAAGGATAGGACTGTTATATTTAAGGGCCAGCTGTTCTGTTCCGCAAAATACAGAATGCACACGAATGCCATCCGTATTTTGTGCGGATCCGTATTTTGCAGTCCGCAAAATACATACATTTGTGTGCATGAGGCCTTACGGACAAGGATAGTACGGTTTTATTAGTGGCCAGCTGTTCTGTTATGCAAAATACGGAATGCACACGGACGTCATCCGTATTTTTTGCAGACCGCAAAATACATACGGTCGTGTGCCGTTCCAAAAAAAAAACAAAAAAAAAAACTCTATTACAAACGGACACTGAACGGAAAAACGGAACTGAAGCGGAAACACTAATGAAACAAAAATTGGAAAAACGGCCCACAAAATACTGAAAAAGCCTAAGGCTGAGCCTCCCCTGTCACTGGACCGCACCAATAGCAGAAGCCGCTGCCATGCAACACCACACAATATGAACAGATCTCAAAAACTCACCTCTCAATAAAGTCTCAGAAACTAACTAAAACCAGATAGGGATTAACCCTTATGTAATCTCCTGCTAACTAAAAACACCTGAGCCAAATGGGAGGAATGCTGACACCATGAAAAGAAAAAAAAGTAAGGCCTCATGCACACGACCGTTGTGTGTTTTGCGGTCCGCACGGACAGCCATTGATATAACTGCCTATTCTTGTCCGCAAAACACAAGAATAGGACATGTTATTTTTTTTTGCGGCCCCATTGAAGTGAATAGGTCCGTTTCCAAGCCGCAAAAACTGCGGCTTGGATGCGGACCAAAACAACGGTCGTGTGCATGAGGCCTAAATGCAATATTCTGTCAAAAAGAAAAATGCATGGATTGCACATCCACATGCCATGCATTGATCTATTGCTTCTCAGCGTAATTTATAAACATGGTACATGAGACACTGTATAATTTTTGATCAAAATGCCTAAGGGTACTTTCACACTAGCGTTAAAGTTTTCCGGTATTGTGTTCCATCCTAGGGGTTCAATACCAGAAAAAAACGCATCAGTTTTATCCCAATGCATTCTGAATGGAAAGCAATCCGTTCAGTATGCATCAGGATGTCTTCAGTTCAGTCCCTTTTACGGTATTTGGCCGAAGAAAATACTGCAGCATGCTGCGGTATTTTCTCCGGCCAAAATTCCGGAAAACTTGCCTGATTGCTGGATTTCCATTGTAATGTATTAATGCCGGATTCGGTACCAAGTGTTCCGATAAAACGGATCCGGTTTTCCGGTCTGCGCATGTGCAGACCTTTAAAAATGTGATGACACGGGAGAGACAGATCCGGTATTTCAATGCATTTGTCAGCCAAATGGTATCCGTTTGCATTCGGATTTCCGGATCCGGCAGGCAGTTCGGATTCTTCTAAAGTACCCTAAGCAATCTTGCTACATCAAGGTGAGCCTAATCTAAAATGGCGCACCTCCACACAGCGACCACCGACGCCACAACACAGCACCTGCAGGTAGTGCAACCCAGCAGCCCAACAACACCCATGCTGTCAGGCTATGCCGTCCATGGCACAAGGCCACACCAACCCAGCTCTTACATTTCTGGTTACATTGCTGGGATATCTCAGTTGCATAAGGCTACCTGCACACGTTGCGAATTATGCTCGTTTGTCGACACAGATTTACGTGCAAAAAAACCACAGCATAAGGCCTAATGCACACGACCGTATTTTGTTTCCGTGTCCGATCCGTTTTTTTTTTGCGGATAGGATGCGGACCCATTCATTTCAATGGGTCCGCAAAACACGCGGACAGCACACCGTGTGCTGTCCGCATCAGTATGTCCGTTACGTTGCTCCGCAAAAAAAATAGTGCATGTCCTATTTTTTTCTAGTTTGCGGACAGGGATAGGCATTAGGCTTCATTTACACGTCTGTGGTGTGTTGCGGACCCGCAAATTGCGGGTCCGCAACACACCAGCCCGGCACCCCCATTGAAATGCCTATTCTTGTCCGCAAGCTGCGGACAAGAATAGGACATGCTCTATCTATTTGAGGAGCTGCGGAGCCAAAGATCGGGGCCGCGCACCGCAAATGCGGATGCGGACAGCACACTGTGTGCTGTCCGCATCCATTCCGTCCATAGAGAATGAATGGGTCCGCACTTGTTCCGCAAAATTGCGGAACGGATGCGGACCCATTTTGCGGATGTGTGAATAGAGCCTTATTACAATGGATCCGCAAAAAAAACGAATCCGCAAAAAAACGGATGCCATACGGAACGTCATCTGTTTTTTTTTTGCGGATCCGCAATTTGCGGACCGCAAAACACATACGGTCGTGTGCATGTAGCCTAACACAGTACTAGCAAAGTGTATGAGATTATACAAACATCATGTACCACTTTGCTTTTTTCTGTGCGGAAAATAACCTGGAGTGCTGATGCTGAAATCTGCAACATGCCAATAGTTTTTGTGCAAGGGTGAGAGCTTCGGAAAATGCACATCAAATCCGCACTAAAAACCTGGTAACAGATGCGGTTCTTTGTGCAGATCTGGCGCAGAAACTCACAGAAATTAACATGAAAAAAACATGGATTTTGGGGCACATTTACTAATGGACTTGCAACACTTTTAGATGTAAAAAGTGTCACAAGTCCCCTTTCCTAGTTTTCTGCCTTGTACGCCAGCTGGGCGGGGCGGGTATCCGTGCCGGAGCTCGGACTCCAGCCCCAGCATATTAACTTACATTTGTGCATGCCTAAGTTAGACGTATCTAGCAGCAGCCCAGAGGGGGAAACTAAGACCGGCGTAAAAAGCCGGTCCTAGTACATGTGCCCCTTTCTGTGTGCAGGTTCCCTAAGGCACAGCACATTGCAGGGAGTAAAGGAAAACTGGCTTAGGGTACTTTCACACTTGCGTTGCTGGATTTTGGTAGGCAGTTCCGTTGCCTGCCGGATCCAGAACCTGTATGCAAACGGACGACATTTGTAGACGGATCCGAATGCGGATCCGTCTCACAAATGCTTTGCAATACCGGATCCGTCTCTCCGGTTGTCATCTGGAAAAACAGATCCGGTATTTATCTTTTTCACATTTTTAAAGGTCTGCGCATGCACAGACCGCAAAACTGGATCCATTTTGCCGGAACACTTGGGTCCGGATCCGGAATTCTGGCAAGTGTTCAGGAATTTTGGATGGAGAAAATACCGCAGCATGCTAGTCTATTAGGGTTAATTCTGGTGACAGAAACCCTTTAAAGACATACTTGGAAACCATTACATACAGCGCTACAAACATACAGGAGAATACAGCGCACACACCTCTTACATCCAGTAACGTCTTCTCTGATGTAGACCTTCTCTTTCCTCATCTTCTCCATTAAGACAAAACTGCCATGATTATTTCTTTCAGCCATCTCTTATCTCTGCAGTTTAACAAAAAGACTATACATAAATAAAATAACAATAACAAACTAACTAACAAAATAAAAATAAGTGCGCCCAGGAATGAATATTTCTGACACTAATAGTGTATCCATAATGTTCCCCAAAAATAATTGCGCAAAGTTGATACTGTGCCAGGGTGCCCCCCACAGTAATAGTGCTCCCCAAAGTCCCACCAATAGAAATAATTTTCTGCCAGAATGCACTCAGTGTTAACAGTATCCCCAATAGTAATAATGTTCCTGTTGTGCCCCAAAAGTAATAATGCCCCCACAGTGCCCATACTAATAATCATGTTCCATGTAGTCCCCCAACTGTAATAATTGTCCTTACAATGTGTGCCGGTAGAAAAATGCCCCCTTTATAATGTGCACCAGTACAAAAATACCCACTATACCCACTATACTGTGGGACAATACAAAAAATACCCCGCCATATCAGATCTGCACTTAGGCTCCATTCACACGTCCGCAAATGGGTCCGCATTCGTTCCGCACCCATTCATTTTCTATGGGGACGGAATGGATGCGGACAGCACACAGTGTGCTGTCAGAATCCGCATTTGCGGAGCGCGGCCCCGATCTTCAGGTCCGCAGCTCCGCAAAAGATAGAACATGTCTTATTCTTGTCCGCAGCTTGCGGACAAGAATAGGCATTTCTATAGGGGTGCCGCAATTTGCGGGTCCGCAACACACCATGGACGTGTGAATGGAGCCTAACTGAGTCCTTTCAGACCGCTCAGCTTCCAGCGCTCCTTTTCTCCTCCAGGCCAGCATACTGAATGGTGAAGGGCCGTTTCTGCCATAAGGCGAGATAAGAATCTCACCTCAGGCAGCAGTAATTACCGTATATAGTCCCACTGGGCTATTGGTCCTAATTATCCTATCATCTATTACGTCTATTTGTTTATCTATACTTTTGTGGGTTTTATTTTATTCATATTTATTAAAAGTGACGTTTTAACCCCTTAAGGACTCAGCCCTATTTCACCTTAAGGACTTGGCCATTTTTTGCAAATCTGACCAGTGTCACTTTAAGTGCTGATAACTTTAAAACGCTTTGACTTATCCAGGCCGTTCTGAGATTGTTTTTTCGTAACATATTGTACTTCATGACACTGCTAAAATTGGGTAAAAAAAATTAAAAATTTTGCATAAAAAAATACCACATTTACCCAAAATTTTTAAAAATTAGCAAATTTCAAAGTTTCAGTTTCTTTACTTCTGTAATACATAGTAATACCCCCAAAAATTGTGATGAATTTACATTCCCCATATGTCTACTTCATGTTTGTAGCATTTTGGGAATGATATTTTATTTTTTGGGGATGTTACAAGGCTTAGAAGTTTAGAAGCAAATCTTGAAATTTTTCAGAAATTTACAAAAACCCAATTTTTAGGGACCACTACAGGTCTGAAGTCACTTTGCGAGGCTTACATAATAGAAACCGCCCAAAAATGACCCCATTCTATAAACTACACCCCTCAAGGTATTCAAAACTGATTTTACAAACTTCGTTAACCCTTTAGGTGTTGCACAAGAGTTATTGGCAAATGGGGATGAAATTTGAGAATTTCATTTTTTTGCCAAAGTTTCCATTTTAACCCATTTCTTCCACTAACAAAGCAAGGGTTAACAGCCAAACAAGACTGTATCTTTATTGCCCTGACTCTGCCGTTTACAGAAACACCCCATATGTGGCCGTAAACTACTGTACGGGCACACAGTAGGGCGTAGAGGGAAAGGTTCGCCGTATGGTTTTTGGAAGCCAGATTTTGCTGGACTGGTTTTTTGACACCATGTCCCATTTGAAGCCCCCCTTATGCACCCCTAGAGTAGAAACTCCATAAAAGTGACCCCATCTAAGAAACTACACCCCTCAAGGTATTCAAAACTGATTTTACAAACTTTGTTAACCCTTTAGGTGTTGCACAAGATTTAATGGAAAATAGAGATACAATTTCAAAATTTCACTTTTTTGGCAGATTTTCCATTTTAATATTTTTTTTCCAGTTACAAAGCAAGAGTTAACAGCCAAACAAAACTCATTATTTATGGCCCTGATTCTGTAGTTTACAGAAACACCCCATATGTGGTCGTAAACCGCTGTATGGGCACACGGTAGGGCGCAGAAGGAAAGGAATGCCATACGGTTTTTGGAAGGCAGATTTTGCTGGACTGTTTTTTTTGACACCATGTCCCATTTGACGCCCCCCTGATGCACCCCTAGAGTAGAAACTCCAAAAAAGTGACCCCATTTTAGAAACTACGGGATAAGGTGGCAGTTTTGTTGGTACTAGTTTAGGGTACATATGATTTTTGGTTGCTCTATATTACACTTTTTTGTGCGGCAAGGTAACAAGAAATTGATTTTTTGGCATGTTTTTTTTTTGTTATTTACAACATTCATCTGACAGGTTAGATCATGTGGTAATTTTATAGAGCAGGTTGTCACGGACGCGGCGATACCTAATATGTATACAATTTTTTTTATTTATGTAAGTTTTACACAATGATTTCATTTTTAAAACATGCATATGACTTTTTGATCGCTTTCTATTACACTTTTTGTGATGTAAGATGACAAAAAATTGTTTTTTTTACACCATTTTTATTTTTATTTTTTTACGGTGGTCATCTGAGGGGTTAGGTCATGTGATATTTTTATAGAGCCGGTCGATACGGACGCGGCGATACCTAATATGTATACTTTTTTTTATTTATTTAAGTTTTACACAATGATTTCATTTTTGAAACCAAAAAAATCATGTTTTAGTGTTTCCATAGTCTAAGAGCCATAGTTTTTTTCAGTTTTTGGGCGATTATCTTGGGTAGGGTATGATTTTTGCAGGATGAGATGACGGTTTAATTGGTACTATTTTGGCGTACATGTGACTTTTTTTATTACCTTTTTTGGGAAGTAAGGT
This sequence comes from Bufo bufo, assembly GCF_905171765.1. Taxonomy (NCBI): domain Eukaryota; kingdom Metazoa; phylum Chordata; class Amphibia; order Anura; family Bufonidae; genus Bufo; species Bufo bufo. The sequence continues at coordinate 456,689,946 of NC_053391.1, forward strand.
GGGCAAAATGTCAATTTCCTAATAGTTTTTATTTTTTTATTTTTATGGCGCTTACCGTGCGGGGAAAGTAACATGACCGTTTTATAGACCAGGTCGTTACGGACGCGGTGATACCAAACATGTGTAGGGAATTTTATTTTTTTCATTTTTAATCAGTGATAAATGTGTTTTTTGATTTTTACTTTTTTTCACTTTTTTTGACCCAGACCCACTTGGTTCTTGAAGATCCAATGGGTCTGATGTCTGTATAATACAGTACAGTACACTATATAGTGTTTTGTACTGTATTTTACACTTTGTCTGAACAGATCTATGCCTTTAGCACAGATCTGTTCAGCACCATGGACTGCAGGATGCCTGAGATGGCGTCCTGTTGCCATGGGAACCTTCCCCGTCTGCTCAGTAGTGGTCAGAAGGGTAAGGACGGGGCTCTCTGGGGGCTGTCTGGGGGCTCTCTCCCTCTCCATCGGATGGCTGCAAAGGCATAGCAGCCCCCCGATGGGAGAGGGAGGGAGCTCCCTCTTACTGTTAACTTTTTCCATACAGCGGTCCGTACGGACCGCGGTATGGAAAGGGTTAAACGGCTGACATCTGCACAGATGTCAGCCGTTTATACCAGGGTGTCAGCAATGTGCTGACACCCTGGTATACCCACTGTACACCAACGAATTTTCAAGAGGCGGCGGGCGGGGGATCGCGATCCCGCCTGCCGCACCGCCCCCACCGCCCACAACTCCCCTTCCCCCTGCACCACCCGCCGTCAAAAAATCATGCAGGGGTGCCGGGGGGGGTTTATTTTAGGGACACTAAAGTTTCTGATCCCCGCGGTCAGGGACCGCGGGGATCAGAAACTGCAGAAAGTGCAGCAAACCGCAGGTCTGAATTGACCTGCGGTTTGCGGCGATCGCCGATAAGGGGGGGTCACATGACCCCCCCTGGCGTTGTGACAGGATGCCGGCTGAATGATTTCAGCCGGCATCCCGTTCCGATTAACCCCCGCGGCGCCGGAATAACGCACCGGTACGCCCTGAGTCCTTAAGGACTCGGGAAATAGGGCGTACCGGTACGCCCTGCGTCCTTAAGGGGTTCAAGGGTACATTTACTAGCTTCAGTGATATTGTTGTTTACTTACCCTACCCTATCTATACATGCAGTGATTTATTTTTTACTGTAACCCCCCTGTAGATTTCTGATGGCCTCATAGTTCTCCACCAGGTCGACCATCTCTAGGGCATTACCAGGAGACGCCTGGCCGATCCAGTGCTGGAGAGGGTACGGCAAAGCCCTCCAGAACACATCCGCCAACAGACGGTCCAGCATAGCAGTGGGACTCAGTACTTTAGGCTGCAGCCATTTTTTGCAACCAGTGTAGCAGATCATAATACTGCGGTCTGGCGGGTTCAGCCGGGTTAAATTCCTAGTGACACACCCGCTGGGCCCGGACCAATACATTCACCCCCAGTCTTGCCAGAATCTCACCTTTTACAGTCGAGTAGTCGGCCGCTTCATCATCTGGTAGGTCGAAAAACACCTTCTGGGGTCCAGATGCCAGGAACACAGCGTGTGCTGTTCCAGCCTTTATTCTTCTATTTTACTAATTGCTGTGTTTGCATTATCTTATCATTTACTATGTTGTGTAACGCTGCCACCCTGTGGTTATTCTTATAATACATTTTATAGTGTGTTATGTAAATTTCCATTGCATTGCTCTCCTCTCTCTTTTTGTGACATCACATCCTCTGGAAGGTCCTTCGTCCTTCCTCTTTGTTGCAGACTTCAAGCTGGTGAGAGCAATTGTTTTTGACCTCTAATATCCTCTAGCATACCCTGATTCCCTGCATTTGTTTTCAAGTACTAGCTTCAAGTACTACATTAAGTACTAGTAAAGAGATATTGCAGGAGACTGAAGAGATTCAAGAGATACTGCAAGAGATTGGCTTAGAGTCTCCAACTGGCTCATCTGTGTTGTTTTTGCTGATCATTGCTTGAGAAGAGGTAAGGAATTCGGTCAGCTGTTTGCTATTGTGCGTTTGCTAATGAGCCTAGCTCACTAAGGTGTTACATTTGTTGCTGGGGGAGGAGTTTGGGAAGGAGTGTGTGTATATATAGAGACAGACTCATTAGCTGGCCTAATTCATTAGCTGCAAGTACTAGCTTCAAGTACTACATTAAGTACTAGTAAAGAGATATTGCAGGAGACTGAAGAGATTCAAGAGATACTGCAAGAGATTGGCTTAGAGTCTCCAACTGGCTCATCTGTGTTGTTTTTGCTGATCATTGCTTGAGAAGAGGTAAGGAATTCGGTCAGCTGTTTGCTATTGTGCGTTTGCTAATGAGCCTAGCTCACTAAGGTGTTACATTTGTTGCTGGGGGAGGAGTTTGGGAAGGAGTGTGTGTATATATAGAGACAGACTCATTAGCTGGCCTAATTCATTAGCTGCAAGTACTAGCTTCAAGTACTACATTAAGTACTAGTAAAGAGATATTGCAGGAGACTGAAGAGATTCAAGAGATACTGCAAGAGATTGGCTTAGAGTCTCCAACTGGCTCATCTGTGTTGTTTTTGCTGATCATTGCTTGAGAAGAGGTAAGGAATTCGGTCAGCTGTTTGCTATTGTGCGTTTGCTAATGAGCCTAGCTCACTAAGGTGTTACATTTGTTGCTGGGGGAGGAGTTTGGGAAGGAGTGTGTGTATATATAGAGACAGACTCATTAGCTGGCCTAATTCATTAGCTGCAAGTACTAGCTTCAAGTACTACATTAAGTACTAGTAAAGAGATATTGCAGGAGACTGAAGAGATTCAAGAGATACTGCAAGAGATTGGCTTAGAGTCTCCAACTGGCTCATCTGTGTTGTTTTTGCTGATCATTGCTTGAGAAGAGGTAAGGAATTCGGTCAGCTGTTTGCTATTGTGCGTTTGCTAATGAGCCTAGCTCACTAAGGTGTTACATTTGTTGCTGGGGGAGGAGTTTGGGAAGGAGTGTGTGTATATATAGAGACAGACTCATTAGCTGGCCTAATTCATTAGCTGCAAGTACTAGCTTCAAGTACTACATTAAGTACTAGTAAAGAGATATTGCAGGAGACTGAAGAGATTCAAGAGATACTGCAAGAGATTGGCTTAGAGTCTCCAACTGGCTCATCTGTGTTGTTTTTGCTGATCATTGCTTGAGAAGAGGTAAGGAATTCGGTCAGCTGTTTGCTATTGTGCGTTTGCTAATGAGCCTAGCTCACTAAGGTGTTACATTTGTTGCTGGGGGAGGAGTTTGGGAAGGAGTGTGTGTATATATAGAGACAGACTCATTAGCTGGCCTAATTCATTAGCTGCAAGTACTAGCTTCAAGTACTACATTAAGTACTAGTAAAGAGATATTGCAGGAGACTGAAGAGATTCAAGAGATACTGCAAGAGATTGGCTTAGAGTCTCCAACTGGCTCATCTGTGTTGTTTTTGCTGATCATTGCTTGAGAAGAGGTAAGGAATTCGGTCAGCTGTTTGCTATTGTGCGTTTGCTAATGAGCCTAGCTCACTAAGGTGTTACATTTGTTGCTGGGGGAGGAGTTTGGGAAGGAGTGTGTGTGTATATATAGAGACAGACTCATTAGCTGGCCTAATTCATTAGCTGCAAGTACTAGCTTCAAGTACTACATTAAGTACTAGTAAAGAGATATTGCAGGAGACTGAAGAGATTCAAGAGATACTGCAAGAGATTGGCTTAGAGTCTCCAACTGGCTCATCTGTGTTGTTTTTGCTGATCATTGCTTGAAAAGAGGTAAGGAATTCGGTCAGCTGTTTGCTATTGTGCGCTTGCTAATGAGCCTAGCTCACTAAGGTGTTACATTTGTTGCTGGGGGAGGAGTTTGGGAAGGAGTGTGTGTATATATAGAGACAGACTCATTAGCTGGCCTAATTCATTAGCTGCAAGTACTAGCTTCAAGTACTACATTAAGTACTAGTAAAGAGATATTGCAGGAGACTGAAGAGATTCAAGAGATACTGCAAGAGATTGGCTTAGAGTCTCCAACTGGCTCATCTGTGTTGTTTTTGCTGATCATTGCTTGAGAAGAGGTAAGGAATTCGGTCAGCTGTTTGCTATTGTGCGTTTGCTAATGAGCCTAGCTCACTAAGGTGTTACATTTGTTGCTGGGGGAGGAGTTTGGGAAGGAGTGTGTGTATATATAGAGACAGACTCATTAGCTGGCCTAATTCATTAGCTGCAAGTACTAGCTTCAAGTACTACATTAAGTACTAGTAAAGAGATATTGCAGGAGATAGTCAGGAGGTAGGCTGGAAGGTGGAAACAATACAAAAAAAAAAGGTAAGATTTGTTTGATTTAAAGTTACAAATTTATTTTTTTATTTTTTTATTTTTTTCTCCTCTTTAAAATGGCAGACTTGGTTCAGTGCAGGAATTGTTGTGCATTTATTTCATGTTCCACTCTTTGGAGATTCGGATGCTGTCAGATCTGTAGACAGTTCTCCTTACTGCAGCAGGAAATTTCATTTTTGAAAGCTGAAATATTTAAATTATCTGTTAAACAAACTACTCCAGCTAGGACTGCTGCAATGCCACTGCCACAGAGGACCCCCAGAAATGGCAGATGGGTTAATGTAGGTTCTGGAAGTCTTAGAGTGGTGGATAGAAGACATGTCCCACAGTCGGTGGTTCTCCATAATTCATTTGCAGCACTCTCAGAATGTAAGGACAACATGGATATGGACTCAAGCACAGAGGGTGAGAAACCATCGACTCCTATGTCTAATGTATGCAACAAAAAAGATAAAGTGAAGTCTCAAAGGATGCAGCTGTTGCTGGGTGATTCAATCATAAGAAGTGTGGAGCTTAAAGAAAATGGTTTTGTGAGATGTCTCCCTGGGGCTACTGCTAGAAGAGATAGAAGACGTATTATTAATATTGTTAAGCAAGCAAAGCAGGAAGGGGACGTGGATGTTCTTGTCCATCTAGGGACAAATGACCTGGCTTGCAATGAAGTGTCAGAGGTGAAAAAATCTTTTATCACACTTGGTAATGACGTACAGGATTTTGCATCCACCATTTTATTTTCTGAAGTTCTGCCTGTGCATAATGTTCAGAATGATAGGCAGAGGCGCATAAAGGAGTTCAACATATGGCTTGGTAAATGGTGTCAAGAGCAAGGATTTGGCTTTGTTTCTCATGATAGCTCTACTTGGAATAGAAAGGAACTGTACAAAAAAGATGGTTTGCATCTTTCTCTCAAAGGAACAAATGTACTTAGTGAACAACTCCAAGAATTTGCGAAAGAGTATTTAAACTAGGAAGGGGGGGCAAAAGAGTGAAAATAAAAGAGTCCAATTGCCCCCCGAAACAATGCCAGAACAGGTCAGAAGCACAGAGGTTAAGAAATGATAAGCTTAGAGTCCTGTCTACAAATGCTCGCAGTTTAGGTAAAAAAATCAATGAACTTGGGTCAATAATGGCATCTGAGAATGTAGATTTAGTGGCTGTTACGGAGACATGGTTTAATGAAAGAAATGACTGGGACATAACCATACCAGGGTACTCTTTATACAGAAGAGACAGAGAAGGCAAGAAAGGAGGAGGAGTGGCCCTGTATGTGAAAGATAGCATTAAATCTAACCTAATACAAGTTGGTGAGGCCAACATAGAGTCAGTTTGGGTTACGTTGCAGTTTGCTAACCATGCAGTAACTCGTGTAGGTGTGATATATAGACCACCTGGTCAAGTTAAAGAACTAGATGATCTACTAGTTGAAGAAATAGCTAAAATGACAATGAAAGGAGAAGTTATCATTATGGGAGATTTCAATCTTCCAGATATAAACTGGAAAACCAAAATAGCAAGTTCTACCAGGAGTACAGATATTCTAAATTCCCTACTGGGGTTATCTCTACAACAAGTGGTTGAGGAGCCAACCCGGAGGGAGGCCATTTTGGATTTGGTATTCACAAACGGGGATTCGGTATATGATGTCATTGTAGGCGAAACCTTGGGATCTAGTGATCACCAGTCAGTGTGGTTTAATATAAGAACTGTGAAAGAGTCCCACCACACAAAAACAAAAGTTTTAGATTTTAGAAAAACAGACTTTTCAAAAATGAAATTAGTCATAAATGAGTCCTTATCAGACTGGAACGGATTACATGGAGTCCAGGAGAAATGGGACTACTTAAAAGGTGCATTATTGAAGGCAACAGAAAATTGCATTAGACTTGTCAGTAAAAGCAAAAAAAGGAGGAGACCAATGTGGTACTCAGCAGAAGTGGCCCAAATCATTAAAAATAAAAAGCTAGCATTTTGTAATTATAAAAAAACCCAGAGCAATGAAGATAAGGAAATCTACAAGATTAGGCAGAGAGAGGCCAAGCAAGTTATAAGAACTTCTAAAGCGCAGGCAGAAGAAAAACTAGCTCAGTCTATGAAAAAAGGGGATAAGACATTCTTCAGATATTTAAATGAAAAAAGGAAATTAAAACAAGGAATAACTAAATTAAAAACAAAGGACGGAAGGTATGTAGAAGAGAATAAAGGGCTAGCCGACTGCCTTAATGAATACTTCTGTTCAGTTTTTACAAAAGAAAAAGGAGAAGGACCTCCACTAGAAAGAATGACTATTAAATCGTTTGATGCATGTATCTTTACAGAGGAAGATGTTCTAAGTTTGCTGTCTAAGGTGAAGACAGATAAGTCACAGGGGCCTGATGAGATACACCCAAAATTATTAAAAGAGCTTAGTGGTGAGCTGGCAAAACCGTTAACAGATTTATTTAACCAATCATTAGTAACAGGAGTCGTTCCGGAAGATTGGAAATTGGCAAATGTCGTGCCCATTCACAAGAAAGGTAGTAGGGAGGAATCGAGCAACTATAGACCAGTGAGTCTGACATCAATAGTAGGCAAATTAATGGAAACCCTATTAAAGGATAGGATTGTGGGACATCTAAAATCCCATGGATTGCAAGATGAAAAACAACATGGGTTTACTTCAGGGAGATCATGTCAAACAAATCTTATAGATTTTTTTGACTGGGTGAATAAAATAATAGACGGTGGAGGTGCAGTAGACATCGCATATCTAGATTTTAGTAAGGCTTTTGACACTGTCCCACATAGAAGACTTATCAATAAACTGCAGTCATTGAGCATGGACTCCCATATTGTTGAGTGGATTAGGCAGTGGCTGAGTGACAGACAACAGAGGGTTGTAGTCAATGGAGAACATTCAAAACAAGGTAATGTTACCAGAGGGGTTCCACAGGGATCTGTACTGGGACCGATTTTGTTTAATATCTTCATAAGTGATATTGCAAAAGGCCTCGCTGGTAAGGTTTGTCTTTTTGCTGATGACACAAAGATATGTAACAGGGTTGATGTTCCTGGAGGGAAACGCCAAATGGAAAAGGATTTAGGAAAACTAGAAGAATGGTCAGAACTCTGGAAACTGAAATTTAATGTGGATAAGTGCAAGATAATGCACCTGGGGCGTAAAAACCCAAGGGCAGAATATAGAATATTTGACACAGTCCTGACCTCAGTATCTGAGGAAAGGGATTTAGGAGTAATTATTTCAGAAGACTTAAAGGTGGGAAGACAATGTAATAGAGCAGCACGAAATGCCAGCAGAATGCTTGGATGTATAGGGAGAGGTATAAGCAGTAGAAAGAGTGAAGTGCTTATGCCGCTGTACAGAACACTGGTGAGACCTCACTTGGAGTATTGTGCGCAGTACTGGAGGCCATATCTCCAGAAGGATATAGATACTCTAGAGAGAGTTCAGAGAAGAGCTACTAAACTAGTACATGGATTGCAGGATAAAACTTACCAGGAAAGGTTAAAGGACCTTAATATGTATAGCTTGGAAGAAAGAAGAGACAGAGGGGATATGATAGAAACTTTTAAATACATAAAGGGAATCAACTCGGTAAAGGAAGAGAGCATATTTAAAAGAAGAAAAACTACCACAAGAGGACACAGTTTTAAATTAGAGGGGCAAAGGTTTAAAAGTAATATAAGGAAGTATTACTTTACTGAGAGAGTAGTGGATGCATGGAATAGCCTTCCTGCAGAAGTGGTAGCTGCAAATACAGTGAAGGGGTTTAAGCATGCATGGGATAGGCATAAGGCCATCCTTCATATAAGATAGGGCCGGGGGCTATCCATAGTATTCAGTATATTGGGCAGACTAGATGGGCCAAATGGTTCTTATCTGCCGACACATTCTATGTTTCTATGTAAGCCAAATCAATAAATTATCAAAGCTTCACCATTGTATTCTCTTCACTGGATTATCACATGCAACTGGTGCCTATATCTGGAGATATTAGTGAGTTCAGCTATCTACCATTGCTTGTACAGGGGCTATCACTCACAACCAATCAGGGGATTTTCTCTAACGTACATCTGTGGCAGAATAGTCAAAAAGAAGCTTAAATCTACAGTCTTGCATGTCTACACACAGTCTGCCAGCGAGCTTAGAGCTGTTCGCCATCTTACACGCACGTGGCTTCATAAGCACAGTGCACAAGCTGGAATACCCTCTTAAAGAGACAGTACCGCTTAAACAGGAATAACATGTCCACAAGAGGCTTAGTGGATCTCTCAGTAACTGAACATATAGAAAGTCACCCTGCTCCCAAAAACTCAGATATGCAGGAAGCAGAGTCCATGTTAACTGAAGAACAAGCAGTACGATCTAAATGTGTTATCAAGCCAACACAAAAGATTAGAGAGAACTTTGAGACGACCAAAGAAGAGTTCAGTGACAATTTAAATGATTTATGGCAGAGAACTGAACACTATATAGCAGCTCTTTTACGATATAACAACGACCCAACAAAGTTAACCACAACGTTGAATCGCCTAACTAACTCCTATGTCCGCTATCAGCGACTCTCTGTTAAGTACATCACTTTCCTGAGCGACTCTGATTTTGACGAAGCTTCAGAGGAGCTGAGTGAGAGAAAGAATCTCCTTGAAGAGAAGGATGCCCTAGTACAAGATGCTAAGAGCAAGACAGAACTCCGCATCGCACACTTACAGGAGGCGAGATCCCATCGATCAACTTCAAGTAAACATACAAAACATACCCTTTCATCTTCCAAAACCTCTCATTCCGGAAGGTCAGCCTTGAATGACAAGCTTATAGAAGTCCGGGCAGAAGCAGAGGAAGCTAGCGTAAGAAGTTCCTTTGCTAAGAAGGAGGCGGAGATTACGAAAAAGAAAGCAGAAATGGAGGCTGAGACAGAAGCCCAGCTAAAGATCCACCAGACAGAAAGGGAAGAAGCAGCTACCTTAGCTAAACTAAAGGTCCTCGCGCAAGCATTAGGCCAAGGTACCGACCCAGACTGTTTCGTTCCAGGAGAAGAGGAAGACCCAGCAGACCACACTGCCAGGTATGTGCTAAGGCAACCATCGCCTACTCCTCCTGCTAAATCGCATACACCAACGCCACTTCTAACTCACCAACTGGGCGAACCCACAGAGTACCAGAAATCGGCACACTCCAGTAAGAAGGTAATATCTAGCACCAAGTGGGCTGACCATCCAGAGACTAAACCGCAGCTGAATCCTTATGCCACATCATTCTATCCTGATCAATCTCAACCTTATCTGCCAGAGCCCCTACATGCTCTAGAGACACCACAATGCAATACAGCAATATGGAATGGGAGATCAGACATGTCAGACTTTGCCAGATACATGATGCGCAGGGAGCTGATTAACATTAGTCTCTCAAGGTTTGATGACCGTGGCGAAAACTACAGGGCCTGGAAATCGACCTTTAAAGCAGTAATCGGTGATATAAACCTCACTGCCATGGAGGAACTTGACTTGCTCATCAAATGCTTAGGCCCAGAATCTGCAGAACGCATAAAGACATTAAGAGTGGTTCATGCAGGCCACTCAGAGGAAGGTCTCGCTGAAGCATGGGAGAGACTTGAACAGACCTATGGCAGTCCAGAAGCTATAGAAAGTGCCTTATTCAGGAGACTTCAAGCCTTCCCAAGGATAACTGGCAAAGACAATTGCAAACTCCAGGATCTGAGCGACCTACTAAAAGAACTTGAATTGGCAAAAATGGACCCACGTCTGCCAGGACTGAGTTACCTTGATACCGCCCATGGCGTCAATCCAATAGTGTCGAAACTACCACATGGCATGCAAGAGAAATGGGCATACCAGGGCTCCAGATACAAGAGAGAACACAATGTGTCTTTTCCCTCTTTCTCTTATTTTACCAGATTCAGTGACCAAGCTCGAAAGAAGAATGACCCCAGCTTTGACTTCACTGAATCCACTCTACCTGCTTCATCCTCCTGTTCAAGGTATGACAACACCACAAATAAACGTAGAGACTTAAGGGGGACAGTATCTGTTAGGAAAACCAATCTTCCACTCATTTCAACCTGCAATACTAGGAAGGATTACCCTGTCCTCAAAGAAAAGGACCCTAACCGCATGTGCCCCATCCATAAAAGACCTCATCCTTTAAAGGAGTGTCGTGGGCTCAGGGCAAAGACCTTGCAAGAACGCAGAGAGATACTCAAAGAGCTTGGAGTGTGTTACAAGTGTTGTGCCTTATCTAATCATACAGTATGGCGAAAGACTGTAAGGTTATTATCAAGTGTGCAGAATGCAGCAGTGACAAGCACGTTACAGCAATGCATCCTACCTTGCCTTCAGACAACGCACCATCTCAAGCTGCGACCAATGCCGTCGCACTTCATGGCGGGGAGCCACCGGCTCAAGAATTAGCTACAACTACTATTTCCTCTTCCTGTATGGCAGTATGTGGCAAGGAGGCTGATTCGAAGTGCTGTGCAAAGGTGTGTTTGGTCAACGTCTACCCAGAAGGGCAATCTGAAAGGGCCATCAGAATGTACGCAATTATTGATGAACAAAGCAATAGGTCTCTGGTAAAACCTAAATTCTTTGAGATTTTCGACATAGCAGGAGAAGCAACACCATATACCCTCAACACTTGTTCTGGTCGTGTAGAGACTTATGGCAGAAGAGCCACTGGATACCTTATCTCCTCCATTAAAGGGAACGTTCATATACCCTTGCCAACGTTAATTGAATGCGACCAAATACCAGATGAAAGATGAAATTCCTACTCCAGAAGCTGCATATCATCATTCCCACTTGAAACATCTAGCTAGTGAGATTTCCCCTATGGACATGAATGCTGACATCCTACTTCTGCTTGGGAGAGACATTCTGAGGGTCCACAAGGTGCGTCAACAATGCAACGGTCCTGATAATGCCCAATATGCACAGAGACTCGATTTAGGCTGGGTAATCGTGGGCGATGTATGTATAAATAAGAGCCACAAACCATCTCAAGTGAACTCCTTCAAAACCTTTGTGCTCAACAATGGTCGCACATCTCATTGTAAGCCATGTGTTCATCATTATGAGATGAAGGAAAGGCTCTCTAACCTCTTAAAGACACCAGACATCATTCCTACCAGTTATGACAACTTAGGAAAAACTGTGTTTTGTACAACACCAGACGACGACAAACTGGCCTTGTCCATGGATGACAAAGAGTTTATTAAAATAATGGACGATGAATTCTTCAAAGATGCATCTAACCACTGGGTTGCACCTTTACCTTTCCGTGCTGTAAGAGCCAGACTCCCTGACAACCGGGAACAAGCACTCTCCAGATTCATCTCCTTGCAACGTACGTTAAAAAACAAACCAGAAATGAAAAGTCATTTTGTTGCCTTCATGGAAAAAATATTTAGCATTGATCATGCAGAGCCGACTCCACCCTTACAAGAGCATGAAGAATGCTGGTACCTTCCATCCTTTGGGCTATATCACCCACGGAAGCCAAACCAAATAAGAGTGGTATTCGACTCAAGTGCCAAACATAACGGTGTATCTCTGAACGACGTCCTTCTCACCGGTCCGAACCTGACCAATAATCTGGTGGGAGTGCTCATGAGATTCAGAAAGGAGCCAGTAGCTTTATCGTGCGGCAAGATCATAGAAACTACCTCAGGTTTCTTTGGCACAGAGACAATGACACCAGCAAAGAAATGGTTGAATGCCGCATGAAGGTGCACGTGTTTGGTAACAGTCCTTCACCTGCTGTTGCTACATATGGCCTACGTAGGGCTGTCTTAGATGGTGAGTCAGAATTTGGGGAACATGCCAGAAACTTTGTCGTGAGAGACTTCTATGTGGACGACGCACTTAAATCCTTCCCTACAGCGGAGGAGGCCATAGATCTGCTCAAAAGGACACAAGGTATGCTTTCAAAGTCTCGTCTAAGGTTACATAAGATAGCCTCTTACTGTGCTGCCATAATGAAAGCCTTCCAGCCCAGCGATCATGCCACAGAATTCAGAGATTTGAATCTAGGGATAGACAATCCACCAGTACAGAGAAGTCTGGGCCTGAGGTGGGACTTAACTTGAAATCCAAGGGAGTCATTTGCTAACTGTGCAGATAAACCATTTACTAAACAGGGAGTTCTCTCAGTGGCGAACAGCCTATATGATCCCCTGGGATTTGTGGCAACTTTGACTGTACAAGGCAAATTCCTGTTAAGACAGTTCTCAGAGTCTGTATCTGACTGGGATGCTCCACTGCCCTCTGACAAACAACAAAAGTGGGAGTTGTGGAAGGAATGCTTGCATGCATTAGACAGTATTCACATACCAAGGTGTTACACTCCAACATCCCTTACAGCCACTCGGAGGAGAGAAATCCACATCTTCTCAGATGCGTCTACTGAAGCCATCGCAGCTGTTGCTTATTTAAAGGTAATAGACTATTCCAATCAAGCACATGTTGGATTTCTGTTTGGAAAGGCAAAATTAGCTCCAAAACCTGAGCACACCATTCCTAGACTCGAACTTTGTGGGACTGTGCTAGCCGTAGAGATTGCGGACTTTATACAACGTGAGCTGGATATTCAGGTGGATGACATTCAATTTTACACATACAGTAAGGTTGTCCTGGGTTACATCTACAACCAGTCAAAACTCTTCTACGTTTATGTCAGTAACCGCATTGAAAGGGTTAGAAGATCCTCTAAACCTGAACAGTGGCACTATGTTCCATCTCATCTCAATCCCGCAGATTGCACCACCAGACCGGCATCTGGTAGAGTCTCTGCAACTTCTTTTTGGTTGACAGGTCCAGCGTTTCTGTTGAACCAGAATGAAGAAACTCCTACCCAAGACGTCTTCAGTCTCCAGGACCCTCTTGAAGATCCAGAGATTCGGTCTGAAGTTAGTACCTTTGTCACCAAGTCTGAAAGGAGGGCTGGCTTGGGTTGTCATCGCTTTGTACGCTTCTATAGATGGTCAAGACTCATTCACATCATTGCAAGGTTAGTCCACATTGTTCATTGTTTTCATGCTGAGAAGCATAACACTGACTGTCGCAGTTGGCACCTGTGCCATAAACCTCTCACGGCAGAAGACATTATTCTAAGTGAATTGCTTGTGATACGTAACGTACAGCAGAGTGCCTTTAAAATGGAACTGAAATGTATACATGACAAGCAAGATATACCAAAGGCAGCACCATTGTCAACTTGAAACCAGTAATTGATGATCATGGCATGCTGAGAGTTGGTGGTCGCCTAAACAAGGCTAAGCTAGAGATTTCAGAAATGAATCACCTCATTATTCGTGCCAAACACGACGTTACTACACTGCTGATACGGCATTATCATGAAAGAGTCCAGCATCAAGGCCGACATTTCACTGAGGGCGCTTTAAGAGCCGCAGGTCTTTGGATAGTGGGAGCAAAAAGACAGGTTGCTCATATTATTCACCATTGCATTAAATGTCGCAAGGCGAGAGGAAAATTACAACATTAACAAATGTCTGATTTGCCAGTTGATAGGACAAGCACCGAACCACCGTTCACTTATGTTGGTCTGGACGTCTTTGGGCCATGGACAGTCACTGCACGTAAGACCAGAGGTGGTCATGCAGAAAGCAAACGATGGGCAGTGTTGTTTACATGCTTAAGTGTACGTGCTATACACATTGAAGCAATAGAATCCATGAACGCTTCTAGCTTCATCAATGCTTTAAGACGATTCGTCGCCATCAGAGGACCAGTAAAGCAAATAAGATCTGACTGTGGAACCAACTTCATAGGAGCCTGTCGAGAGTTGCAAATTGACTCTAAACCAGTTCAAGACTACTTAGCCAATAATGGTTGTACATGGATCTTTAACCCCCCGCATGCCTCTCATATGGGTGGTTCATGGGAAAGAATGATAGGCATCACCCGCAAAATATTGGACTGTATGCTGATGGACTCAAACTTCTCAAGGCTCACCCATGAGACTTTGACTACCTTCCTGGCTGAGGTATCCGCTATTGTCAACTCAAGACCTCTTGTACCTGTATCTATGGATCCAGAATCCCCTGCCATTCTCACTCCAGCAACTCTTCTCACTCAGAAGTTTGGATCTGTTCCTAATCCACCTGAAGAGTCTTCTTCTAGTAACATACTGTATATCTGAAACAGTGGAAGCACGTTCAACATCTGGCCAACTGTTTCTGGAGCAGGTGGAAAAAAGAGTACTTAACGCTTCTGCAAGCACGTAGAAAGTGGCAACAGGTCAAGCCAAACTTACAGATAGGAGATCTTGTACTCATGAAAGACCAGAAGGTGGAAAGAAACTCCTGGCCCATGGGACTCATCTCAAAAGTCTTCATCAGTGAAGATGGCAAAGTTCGCAAGGTGGGAGTCACCATCGCAAAACAAGGCCATCCCAAATCCTTTATCAGGCCTGCATCTGAGATTGTTCTCCTCTTACCCGTAGAGGAATGATTCTTTTACTTGAGGAACTTTATTCCTGGGAACCAGAAGACTCAAGGCGTTGGACTGTTCCAGTTCACCATTTCCAGTGTGTTCTTTTTGTTTGTTTTTTGTCTTTCAGGTTCCAACATTTCATGGACATTTTGTAGTTGCATATATAGTGAAATCCAAGGATTTCAGACGGGGAGTGTGCTGTTCCAGCCTTTATTCTTCTATTTTACTAATTGCTGTGTTTGCATTATCTTATCATTTACTATGTTGTGTAACGCTGCCACCCTGTGGTTATTGTTATAATACATTTTATAGTGTGTTATGTAAATTTCCATTGCATTGCTCTCCTCCCTCTTTTTGTGACATCACATCCTCTGGAAGGTCCTTTGTCCTTCCTCTTTGTTGCAGACTTCAAGCTGGTGAGAGCAATTGTTTTTGACCTCTAATATCCTCTAGCATACCCTGATTCCCTGCATTTGTTTTCAAGGCAAATCAATAAATTATCAAAGCTTCACCATTGTATTCTCCTCACTGGATTATCACATGCAACTGGTGCCTATATCTGGAGATATTAGTGAGTTCAGCTATCTACCATTGCTTGTACAGGGGCTATCACTCACAACCAATCAGGGGATTTTCTCTAACGTATATCTGTGGCAGAATACAGCGACGACCTCAGCCCATTGGTCTCGGCGTAACTTCTCCCTCACGGCCACCTTTTCGAATACCGTCGGATAGGTCTCGACGTCGTCTGAGGAGGTCATCTTAGGGATCACCCCGCGGACAGCTTTCCGGGCATCGTGGACGTTCTGGGACGCTCCTGCCGCTTGTACCGCCATCACATGCTGTAATAGCAACTGGTTGGTTTCCTGCTGCTGCTTGTTAGCCTCCCGCTGCTGCAAGTTAGCCTCCACGAGGGCTTTCATGACCGCCTCCATTTTATCAGGAAACACGGGTCGTAACCTTGCCGGCTTGATATAAGACATACACCCGTGCCCGGAAAAAAACTTTTCTGCCTTCAGGCCAGCCTCACTGCGTGTGCCCGCTCCAAGCCACCAATTGTGGGGATTCGCTCTGGTAGGCAGGTTAGCGGATGCAGTATAGAGGCAATAACAAAGTCTTTAACTTAAACAGTTCAGTGTTTATTCACACATTAAGTAAGTGAGAAAGAAATCAGTTTCCAGAAAAACAGTCACCTTGATTCTGGTGTTCGTTCAGACCAGGCAGTAACGCAGAAGTCCTTGTATAAAGCAGAGTCCACGTGCTTTCGCACAAACACAGTAGCAGGCCTTAATCCCGGCCCAAACTCCCAGGCCCCAACACAGAGACTGGCAGCGCTCCACTCTCAGAGAGGAGTCATCCCCACCACCTGACAGTGCTGTCTGTGTTTTATATCCCAAACCAAGACCTGGCCTGGGACGTGGGGAGTAGCCACCCACCCATCACTTTGACTACTCCCAATAAGAGCCGTTCTGGGTTAGCTTTGCAGCCAATACTAAAACAGCTGAAGTGTCAGACTTCAATCTGCAAAACTGACACTTTGAGAAAAACAGTCTCTTACCTCACCGAGGCCAGGAACCTCGGTGACACGTCAACCATCAATGACCACCCCTTGTTCCTTCCTACAACCTGTACCACACAGAAAAACTGACTCTCCAGGTTTCAAAATGTCTATATATATATATACATACACACAGGGGTGTAGCTATAGGGCAGTGATGTGAACCTTTTAGAGACCAAGTGCCGAAACTGCAACCAAAAACCCACTTATTTATCGCAAAGTGCCAACACGGCAATTTATCCTGAATACTACAGTCTAATATAGTATATCTTCCATGTACTTTATCATTTAGCTATAATAGCCTGCCTACATTCAATGCCCTGTCAGTGTTGTTCATAGTGCGCCCTGCGCTGATAAATGACAGGGAAAGTTGGGTGCCCACAGAGAGGGCTCTGAGTGCCACAGGTTCGCCACCACTGCTATAGGGGGTGCAGAGGTAGCAGTCGCTACTGGGCCCAGGAGTCTGATGGGGCCCAAAGACCCTTGTGCTACATAAGAAGATACCAGTATTATAGAAAGTGCATGCTGAGAGGGCTCCGTTATAGATTTTGCACTGGGGCCCAGAATATTCAAGTTAGCCCTCTGGCTGGATGGAAGGGATTAGGTCAAGAATTTGGCAGGGGGGGCTGTATCATTTTTTGCCTCAGGCAGCAGGAAGGCTATGTGCTCCCCTGCCCCTGGCCACTAAGCACTGAGGGAAGGGGGGGCCCAAGCTGAATTCTTGCACCAGGGTCCATCAGCCTTTAGCTATGCCCCTGCGATAATTTTTTTCTATAATGGGGTACCAGAAGAGTAATGGAAAACACTTTGATTCTCTTGAGAAGTGTTTGTTTGGAAATTCTTCAAACTAAAGAAACTTCTGTCTAATTTCTATGGAAAAGTGTAGACCAAAGCCAATTAAGTCAGTTAATTTAAAGGGACTCTTCCATCAGAAAGGGGTATTTTATTTAAGCTCAATGAAGGACATTTACTAAAGTTTTTCCAACACTATTGTGGTCTTAAAAAGTTGCAAATTATGGTAGGGCTTAGCTGGAGGAGCGGGGCTTCACGCGGCCCACTGGATTTAATATAACTTATGACAGAAAGCTTACATTACAGGTAAAGTCTTTGCCAACCCATAGGTGCCGTAGACTTCAGTTTCTGGTGCATGTACTTCCAGAAATACAAATAATTTATTGAGGCATTTGCCTCTTAATAAATTAGGTGCATCTCACTGTGGCATAAAGAGATCAAGACTGGAATGACTGGAATATGGGAATATTGGCTCCTGGTAGTGCCCATACGGTGCAGGTAGGTGAGTGTTAGGTCCCCGAGCTACTTGAGAAACCTTGGCGCGGTGCTCGGGCTCAGACATGTCCTACACCGTAGGATATGTTGGCTAATCTCTAAATTTTAACACCAGTTTGAGGGTTTAGTAAGACCGCAGAGTGCACCTGTCTTTGCTATTATTTTGTTATATTGCTATATTGATTACCACATCCACATAATTGCTATCTTGTGTAGGATGTCTATTGTGGTACTTGTGGTTCACTGCGGGCATCCTCCACTGTATGCATTTTTGCTGGGGATCGTCATTAGCAACGGGGCACAAGTGCAGGATTTGCCCCCCTATATATATGCACAACTGCATGTGGGTTTGAGCATTTCCTTGGTTAATGCCACGTCATTCTTTTCAGTTTGTGTGAATATGGGAATACCAGTCTTGATAAATGTCCCTAAGCTTCATAGAAAACAATTTTTGAAATCATTTTTGGCTTTTTTTCTTTTTTTCAGGAATACTATACCACTGAAAATTAAATACATAATAAAGCACTAGGGATCATATCAGTCTATAATATTAAGGCTTTCTCGGGGATGGCTGCTATTGTATCCCACGGAGGTGGACGGCTAATACTGACAGTTTAGTTGGGTTTTTGTCAGCCTCTGTATGTTCATGGACACTACAACTGGTAAATTACTTTGCACTTGTAAGAATGGATACCAATGTTAGCAGTGCGACACAGCCTTTGTTTGTATGTTTATTCTTTAAATATTTGAAAACTTAATAAAAACAGTTAAAAAAAAAAATACATAATAAAGTCCTTCAGTAGAGTCAGCACAAAGAGAGAAAACAGTGTAACGTGTGATTCTCTATTTCAGAAACTACAGGAGGGCTCTGTCTCTGACCACATTAAATAGTCTGAGTAACAAACTCAAGCGAGGCTGTAAACCGTGCTTATATGTCCAGATAGAGAAAGAAGGTAAAAGCCATGAGAGGAAGTAGCATACATAAAATGACTTAAAAAATTATATCCAGAAAACCATCCTCCTGTTACATAGAATATTCACATATAGGCTGGTAATAGGTGATAAAAAAATGTCATGGTAGCGTCCCTTTAAGATGTTGGAGCATCACACAAAGAGGGCAGTATTCGTTTTTCAGAAATCAGGCAAGTATGTAAATTTCAGCATTAACATTTTGAAAGCAGTTTTCTAGGTTCACATGCAGCTGGTGGATGAATGCCCAGGATGACCATGATGAGCGTCTATCCCTGTGAATAAGCTCATTCATAAAATACATTTAGAACGGCATATGTGCTTCTAACATTTCCACTATACAATTTGCTAATCTTATATTAGTGATTTGTATTTGAAAGCATTATTCCAGTAGTTAAAATATTTATGTACAGTAATTCCTTAATATAAATGAGATAATTTAGATAAATTTAGATAAATTTGTTGGATGCAAAAGAAGGGAAACGATGGTGAGCAAGAGGAAATATCTGAAATACCTCAAGCTTTTCCTCTACAAGGTTTTAGTCATGTGACTTTAGAAATAAACCAAATAGACATTGAGATAGATTTACTAATCATATAGATGGAGAAGTTTAGACAGCCTGTCTAGACCACCACCAGATTTATCACAGAGGCTCAGGCTGGAATTTTAAATTTAGTAAAGGGCTAGAAACTTTTGCCTAATACTATACCAACTATTGGTTGGCTTACTTTGAGACCAAATTTGACCCTAGAAATGGGGAACAATTTTGGCGCAAAAGGTTGCACATTAGGCCAGGCCCCTTTCAGGTGAGCCACTCCCCTTTTCAGACTAGGCACTGATAATTTCTTTAAACCGCCATGTGCCAATTTCAGCTACATTTTGACACAATTTACACTAAAATCTAGGTACAGTTACATTAGTAAATGTGGGCCTTTATGTCTACAGCTCACCTTAGTGTTACAGAAGACAGACACACATATCAAAGATTACATATTTACTAATGTCAGTGCACCTATTGATGTAAATTGGAAAGGGGTATGGCTTAGAATAAGAGGTGTACCTAGGCTTTCCTGCACCTGGCGCAAGGATTCAGATTTGCGCCAAATCCGCCCCATCCCCCCTGCCACTCAAATTTGAATAAACAGGGGGTAGTTAAGCCACTCCTATAACTCTACCCAATGCATAACTATACTCACCCAGTCCCACCTATTAAAATCTATCATAGGGTAAACGGCGGTACCAATATTCCTTGCAATAAACTTAGCCATCCTAATCTATAACAGGGTAATCTAGGTCATTTCCCCTTAGTGCTACCATACAGTACAAAGCCCACATTGTGCACCCTCACAGTAATTGTGCCCACATTGTGCTTCTTTTACAGCATAAATGCCCACAATGTGCCCCCCCTCACAGTAGTTATGCCCACATTGTGGCCCCTTCACAATAGTTATGGCGATCAGCTGCCGAAAGAACAGCACACGGCTGGATTACAGCTCCTGAAGTCTAGCAGGAACAGGTCAGGTCCCTGGCTGTCAGTGACAGTGGGGGACCTGAGGAGAAGACAAGACTTAAGTTTATTACCACTACTGCCTTCTCTTTGGATAGGTACATAGCGCTCAATGAGCATTATGCAGTTTGGACAAAATCGCCGGAGGAGTGCAGAGCCTTAGATCAGTAGACCCTAATCAGCTCTGCCTGTGTACAAAGCCCCCAGGAAAAATTGCAAAAAGTCAGTGCTCTTTTAAAGACTTCTTGGGGGACATATTATGCAGCAAAAATATATTTTATAAAATAAAAGAAAATTGTACAAAAAAAAAAATACAAATAAACATGAAAAAGTGCAAAATAAAAGTGTTCACTATGCCCCAATGGTCTTTTTATGACCTCTTGAGTGACATATACGGCAAGAAATTATAAAAATAAAAAATACTAAAATTAAAAATTAATAAAATACCAATAAAATAAAATAATAAAAAGGAAAAAGTGCAAAAAAATTAATAAATATCATTGTTCCTCAAAGGGAAAAAACTGCTATTATCCCCCCATTCACTTGAAACTTTACATATTATACAGGGTGGCCCACAAAAAAGTAGCCCGCCTCCAATATCTCCAAATCAAATTGCCTAATAGTAAATCAGTCGTAGTTGTCCATAGCAATCAATCAGAGCTCAGCTTTCAGTTCCTACAGAGCTCTGAAAAATGAAATCTGAGATCTGATTGGTTGCTTTGGACAACTAAAGCAGATTTACTTTTAGGCAGTTTGATTTAGTGATATTGGAGGTGGGCTACTTTTTCGTAGGCCACACAGTTTAACAAAATGACACACAATAGAGAACTAATTATAATAATTTATTTTGTTGTCAGTTTGCATTTAAAAAATAAGGAACTATAAAAAAAAAAAAACATTTTAAAAATATTTTGCACAGTTTCCCCAAAATAATAAAAAATATATATTATAAAGCCCTATGTTGCACCACCCTGAGGGACAGCAAGACTGGCCGCATAGAGTGATCAATAGATGGCAGGAATGTGGATTGCGACAGGCCAGGAATCTTATCGACAAAGACTCAGATAGATGGCTAACTCCAGGGGAGATTAAATCTAAATGCCTCATTCATATTCTTCAACTCCATGGGTTCTCCACTTCGAGAGTCCTCAACATTTCTTCAGAAAAATATAGAAAAATATATGATTAAGGAGGTGAAAACCACTTGGGATGTGATCACATTGCAGAGAT
Source organism: Bufo bufo (assembly GCF_905171765.1). NCBI lineage: Eukaryota > Metazoa > Chordata > Amphibia > Anura > Bufonidae > Bufo > Bufo bufo. Next base: position 456,711,296 of record NC_053391.1, read on the forward strand.
ATTTAGCCGAGGAAAAAATCCCGGAAGGTTTAAGATGGCAATTACCTCTGAATTCAGAGGATGCTAGTGATTTGGAAGAATGGGAGAAATTAATAAATCAGTGTGGCTTTAATGCTATGCGTTTTATTATTAGTAGAAGAAAAGATAAACTAAAATGTATTAACAAAGCAATAGAGATTCAAGAGAAGTTAGAACCTTTTAAGAAATTAGATGACTGTGGAATTATGTAAATTATGTAAAACAAAATGTGGTAAAGATAGAAATTGAAGTAAAAACCAAAAAACATAAGAAATATATGAAAATATCAGAAGATTATCAGCAAATAGGGTATATAAATGGAAATGTATAGGAATAGTAGAGAAGGGTTCACATGATGAGGAGCCAAGAAAGGAGATATTGAGATCTAATAAGGAGAATGTTCATACTCACAGTAAAATTCATCAAAGGGCTCCTCCTCAACAGAGGTCCTATGAACTTAGAGATAATTATCAACAACTGGACCCCCAAGGTATGGTTATGATTCCAAACCACGTAATCCTTCTAGTTACCGTTATCCCCCTTATCCAGCAGGGAGATGTAGATCGCATATGTATAGTATACCAAATAATGAACAGCAAGAGGACCACAATATTATAGATATGGTAGTTATAAACCTCAATACCATCAACACTACCCACGTGCGGAGAAAAAACTTTTTGAACCTATGAATAATGCCAATAGGTCTCAAGATTATGAGGTACAAAATTTTCCCCATCAGAGAATAAAGGGGATCCATAGGGAAGAAACATTTGATATAAAGTCACAGGTTGAAAAGATAAGAACCCCTCAGAAAATAAATTTTACAGAGGATGTAGAGGGGGGGATAAAAGAAAAGAACAGCACCAGAAACAAGAAGGTAAAAGCGAACTAAAGGGGATCTATAATCTCAGTTCGTATGTTTTGAGTGATAATGAGAAGAAGGTTTTAATGAAGGGGTTGAAATATTCACCCACAAAGCAACTAAATAAATCTGATACGGTAACTTTTTGAATATTCACAGGTTTATAAGAAAGCTCAATATAGTCAAATATGTTACCTCAAACCCTATAATGAATAATACAGATGCAGGTATTGGAGATATTTTACATACCAACTTGCGAGACAATTCCTTTTTTTTTTTTTTCTTTTTTTTTTCACAACTCAAAAATAAGGAATGTATTGAAGTCTTTAAAAGGGGCCTTTTGAAAGAATTAGTAAAAATAGATCCTCAACCAATTTATTATAATTTAACCCATGAAGAAAGGAAGGCGTTAAAATCGCTAGAGAAATATGAACATATCGTGATCACTCTAGCTAAAAAAGGGAGGGGGTGGGGGGGGGTAGTGATCCTCGATAAAACAAGATACGAGGAAGTTATGTATAAATTACTACAGGATGAAACCACATATAAGAGATTGAGGAAGGCTCCTACCCTGGAATATAAAAAACAAATGGATGTATTATTGATTAGTGTTGGGTGCGAATATTCGAATCGCAAATATCGGCACTTTGAGAATTCGCAAATATTTAGAATATAGTGATATATATTCGTAATTTTGAAAATTCGAATAATTTTTTTTTCCATCAGTAACCTCCCTTCTTGCTTGTGGGCCAATGGGAAGGCTGCAATGTCTTTGTCTGAGCTTAGCAACATCCCTAGCAACCAATAGGAAAGTTGCCTACCCTTTACTATATAAGATCCTCCCCAGCAGCCATTTTCTGCAGTTTTTTAAAGTTCTGAGAGAGACAGAGGTGTCATTGCTGTACTCTGTGCTTTCCACTCATTACATTAGATAGATTGTTAGTTAGCTTATAATATAATACAGATAGTTAGTGGGAGATAGTCAGTGTAGGTTATATACTGATATAGTGTAGCTGTTGCAGTGCAGTGTGTTAGGTAGTGTGATAGGTTCTGCTGTCCATACATACATGCAGACCTGCTGAAATGTGAAGTTTCACGTATTGCGCCAAAATATTTGCATCATTAGTGCCGATTAGTGCAATCGCGAATATATTGGAGCACTAACTGCATATAAAGCCATTTTTAATGTTCTGCCGTGCCAACCATTTTCTCTCAGGAAACTTCCAGCAGCTTAGAAAATGTAGCAAAAGTGACCCACGCCTGTATTTCACGCGCATTACGCTAATATTACATTGCTGATTTTTTGCAATCAAGAAAATAATCTCGAATTTGCGAATATATGACGAATATTCGCCCACATATTTGTGAAATATCGCGAATTTGAATATAGCCCCTGCCGCTCATCACTATTATTGATGAAGGGTAAGGAAATGGGTAGTTGGAATTTCTTCAGATTAAATACCCAGTTATGCCAGTGATCTATTATATGCCCAAAGTTCATAAAAATTTTATGGATTTTCCCCCTAGGCCTATGGTGTCGGGTATTAATTCCCTTACTAGCCGGCTAATTGACTATGTTAATTTTTTCCTGCAAAAATATGTGAGCAAAACCCTGTCTTATCTTAAAGATGCAAGAGATTTAAAACTTATAAAGGGTTTGGGCCAATATACAGAAGATATTATACTGGCTACTGTGGATGTCGCATCCCTATATACTGTTACAGGGCCAGCGCCACCTGTAAGGCGACCTAGGCAGCCGCCTAGGGCGCAATTTAGCAGGGGGTGCCGGCCCCATGCGGTTTTAAAAAAAAAGCGTTGCCGCAAGTTTTTCTTTTTTAAGTACGGCGGGGGGCCCTCCCCCGCACCGGGCGGCTGCCACACTGCCCAGAGAGAGGAACTGATAGGAGGGAAGCGCCTCTAATGTAGCGTGGCCGAGCTCTGTTCGGTCCGCGGTACAAGAGCTTTTGTTTCCTATACCCGGCCGGACTGACAGGAAGTGCTCACTTAGTGTGCACTTCCTTTCAGTCCGGCCGGGTACAGGAAACAAATGCTCCTGTACCGCGGACCGAACAGAGCTCGGCCACGCTACACTAGAGGTGGGGGGGAAATGGAATGAGAGTGACAAGGGAGGGGGGGGAGGAAATGATGAGAGTGACAACGGAGTGGGGGGAATCAGAGTGACAAGGGAGTGGGGGGAAGAATGAGAGTGACAAGGGAGGAGGGGATGAGAGTGACAAAGGAGGGAGGGAAATGAGAGTGACAAGGGAGGGGGGAATGAGAGTGACAAGGGAGTGGGGGGGAAATGAGAGTGACAAGGGAGTGGGGGGGGAATGAGAGTGACAAGGGAGTGGGGGGGAATGAGAGTGACAAGGGAGTGGGGGGGAATGAGAGTGACAAGGGAGTGGGGGGGAATGAGAGTGACAAGGGAGTGGGGGGGAATGAGAGTAACAAGGGAGTGGGGGGGAATGAGAGTGACAAGGGAGTGGGGGGGGAATGAGAGTGACAAGGGAGTGGGGGGAATGAGAGTGACAAGGGAGTGGGGGGAATGAGAGTGACAAGGGAGAGAGGGGGGAAATGAGAGTGACAAGGGAGGGAGGGGGGAAATGAGAGTGACAAGGGAGGGAGGGGGGAAATGAGAGTGACAAGGGAGGGAGGGGGGAAATGAGAGTGACAAGGGAGGGAGGGGGGAAATGAGAGTGACAAGGGAGGGAGGGGGGAAATGAGAGTGACAAGGGAGGGAGGGGGGAAATGAGAGTGACAAGGGAAGGAGGGGGGAAATGAGAGTGACAAGGGAGGGAGGGGGGAATGAGAGTGACAAGGGAGGGGGGGGGAAATGAGAGTGACAAGGGAGGGGGGGAAGAGTGAGAAGGGATGGGGGAGAAGAGAGTGACAAGGGAGGGAGGGGGGAGAAGAGAGTGACAAGGGAGGGAGGAGAAGAGAGTGACAAGGGAGGGAGGAGGGAGAAGAGTGTGACAAGGGAGGGGGGGAAAGAGTGTGACAAGGGAGGGAGGGGGAAGAAGAGAGTGACCGAGGGGGGGGGGGGAGAAGAGTGTGACAAGGGAGGGGGGGGGGGGAGAAGAGAGTGACAAGGGAGTCCCCAGAGCCAGACCAAGAGCCAGAGACCAGATCATCTTATTGTCCTGGTGGTAAGTGGACAATGCAATATGTTTATTATTTAATTGTTTAATTATTAATACTACATTGGAAACTAATTTACCTCACATTAAAAGGACACTATAGTCCCAGAACCACTACAGTTAATGTAGTGGTACTGGTGTCTATAGCCTGTTCCTGCAGAGAAAAGACACTGTGCAGTACTGGTGTTAAAGGAGCACTATAGTGGCAGGAAAACAAACTCATTTTAACAATATAGTTGTTAGGAGTGGGGCACCCTCGTGTCCCCCTCCCACTGGGCTGAAGGGGTTAAAACCCCTTCAGCCACTTACCTTTCTCCAGCGCCGGCACTGGGAACTCTTCTCCCCGATCCTCCTCTCTGCTGCAAATGTGCATGCGCACGCATTCAAAACTATGTTCCGCGTCTTCCCACTGTAATTTTCACAGTGAGAATCGCGGAAGCACCTCTAGCAGCTGTCAGGGAGACAGCTACAAGAAGCTTGATTAACCCTAAGGGAAACATAGCAGTTCTTTTAATTTAAATGCTGAGAAAGGGGTGGAACATGTGATGTCATGATATGGGCAGATCATCTGATAAGGAAGAGGGGGGCGGCGGCAATTTTTATCTTGCCTAGGGCGTAAAAAATCCTTGCACCGACCCTGGTTAAATTAGTCATATGACTAAAAGAGGAGGAGACAGAGGTATTTTTTATGGATTTTAAGGTCATTAAAAAAAAAAGAAGTTTTTATTAAATGAAGTATCTGCATTTTATGTATGTGAACAATATTGTATTGGAATTTTTGTAATTGGTATGGGGAATGAAGAAGTTTGCTATGTTACAATTATGTGAATTGGAGTTAGGGTAACGCCCACATCACCTTGAAAAACAGGTAACCTAGTTGAGTCCACAGGTGCCCCTGACGAAGCGGAGACGAAACCCGAGCTGGGCGTTTGATGAGAGGAGGTGCACATTTTATATGACTGTTGTTTTATGGATCTTGTGAGTAGAATAAATCTTTTTATTTAACCACCTCAGCCCCCATAGCTTAAACACCCTGAAAGACCAGGCCACTTTTTACACTTCTGACCTACACTACTTTCACCGTTTATTGCTTGGTCATGCAACTTACCACTCAAATGAATTTTACCTCCTTTTCTTCTCACTAATAGAGCTTTCATTTGGTGGTATTTCATTGCTGCTGACATTTTTACTTTTTTTGTTATTAATCGAAATTTAACGATTTTTTTGCAAAAAAATGACATTTTTCACTTTCAGTTGTAAAAGTTTGCAAAAAAAACGACATCCATATATAAATTTTGCTCTAAATTTATTGTTCTACATGTCTTTGATAAAAAAAAAATGTTTGGGTAAAAAAAAAAAATGGTTTGGGTAAAAGTTATAGCGTTTACAAACTATGGTACAAAAATGTGAATTTCCGCTTTTTGAAGCAGCTCTGACTTTCTGAGCACCTGTCATGTTTCCTGAAGTTCTACAATGGCCAGACAGTACAAACACCCCACAAATGACCCCATTTCAGAAAGTAGACACCCTAAGGTATTCGCTGATGGGCATAGTGAGTTCATAGAACTTTTTATTTTTTGTCACAAGTTAGCGGAAAATGATGATTTTTTTCTTTTTTTTTCTTACAAAGTTTCATATTCCACTAACTTGTGACAAAAAATAAAAACTTCCATGAACTCACTATGCCCATCAGCGAATACCTTGGGGTGTCTTCTTTCCAAAATGGGGTCACTTGTGGGGTAGTTATACTGCCCTGGCATTCTAGGGGCCCAAATGTGTGGTAAGGAGTTTGAAATCAAATTCTGTAAAAAATGGCTGGTGAAATCCGAAAGGTGCTCTTTGGAATGTGGGCCCCTTTGCCCACCTAGGCTGCAAAAAAGTGTCACACATGTGGTATCTCCGTATTCAGGAGAAGTTGGGGAATGTGTTTTGGGGTGTCATTTTACATATACCCATGCTGGGTGAGAGAAATATCTTGGCAAAAGACAACTTTTCCCATTTTTTTATACAAAGTTGGCATTTGACCAAGATATTTCTCTCACCCAGCATGGGTATATGTAAAATTACACCCCAAAACACATTCCCCAACTTCTCCTGAGTACGGCGATACCAGATGTGTGACACTTTTTTGCAGCCTAGATGCGCAAAGGTGCCCAAATTCCTTTTAGGAGGGCATTTTTAGACATTTGGATACCAGACTTCTTCTCACGCTTTGGGGCCCCTAAAATGCTAGGGCAGTATAAATACCCCACATGTGACCCCATTTTGGAAAGAAGACACCCCAAGGTATTCAATGAGGGGCATGGCGAGTTCATAGAATTTTTATTTTTTTGGCACAAGTTAGCGGAAATTGATATTTTTTATTTTTTTCCTCACAAAGTCTCCCTTTCCGCTAACTTGGGACAAAAAATTCAATCTTTCATGGACTCAATATGCCCCTCACGGAATACCCCTCATGGGGTCACATGTGGGGTATTTATACTGCCCTGGCCTTCTAGGGGCCCTAAAGCGTGAGAAGAAGTCTGGAATATAAATGTCTAAAAAATTTTACGCATTTGGATTCCGTGAGGGGTATGGTGAGTTCATGTGAGATTTTATTTTTTGACACAAGTTAGTGGAATATGAGACTTTGTAAGAAAAAAAAAAAAAATTCCGCTAACTTGGGCCAAAAAAATGTCTGAATGGAGCCTTACAGGGGGGTGATCAATGACAGGGGGGTGATCAATGACAGGGGGGTGATCAATGACAGGGGGGTGATCAATGACAGGGGGGATCAATGACAGGGGGGTGATCAATGACAGGGGGGTGATCAGGGAGTCTATATGGGGTGATCACCCCCCTGTCATTGATCACCCCCCTATAAGGCTCCATTCAGATGTCCGTATGTGTTTTGCGGATCCGATCCATGTATCAGTGGATCCGTAAAAATCATACGGACATCTGAATGCAGCCTGACAGGGGGGTGATCAATGACAGGGGGGTGATCAGGGAGTCTATATGGGGGGATCACCCCCCTGTAAGGCTCCATTCAGATGTCCGTATGTGTTTTGCGGATCCGATCCATGTATCAGTGGATTCGTAAAAATCATACGGACATCTGAATGCAGCCTTACAGGGGGGTGATCAATGACAGGGGGGTGATCAGGGAGTCTATATGGGGTGATCACCACAGTCATTGATCACTCCCCTGTAAGGCTCCATTCAGACGTCCGTATGTGTTTTGCGGATCCGATCCATCTATCAGTGGATCCGTAAAATTCATACGGACCTCTGAATGGAGCCTTACAGGGGGTTATCAATGACAGGGGGTGATCAATGACAGGGGGGTGATCAGGGAGTCTATATGGGGTGATCTGGGGTGATCAGGGGTGAATAAGGGGTTAATAAGTGACAGGGGGGGTGTAGTGTAGTGTAGTGGTGGTTGGTGCTACTTTACTGAGCTACCTGTGTCCTCTGGTGGTCGATCCAAACAAAGGGGACCACCAGAGGACCAGGTAGCAGGTATATTAGACGCTGTTATCATAACAGCATCTAATATACCTGTTAGGGGTTAAAAAAATCACATCTCCAGCCAGCCAGCGAACGATGGCCGCTGGCAGGCTGGAGATCGACTCTCTTACCTTCCGTTCCTGTGAGCGCGCGCGCCTGCGTGCGCGCGTTCACAGGAAATCTCGCGTCTCGCGAGATGACGCACGGATGCGTCCAGGAGGAATGAATCAACCACCTTCCGGACGCATCCGTGCGTTAGGCGGTCGGGAGGTGGTTAAACTCAGTTGGCATTACTTCACTATGTCGGGCCATTTCTTCTGTTCTTTAGGAGATTAGAGCATCGCACTATATACAAAGGGCACAGAGCATGTGGCACTATATACAGAGGGCACAGAGTGTGTGGCACTACCATTTGGAGCACTGTGTTTAGCACTCATGCTGCTATTATATTCAGGGTACAGCACAGCCGAAGACATCTTCTCGGCAAAATCTGTAGAGCCAAATTGTGGCCAGAAAGATAGGTTTTATTTCTCTCTATATATAATGTGAACATTCTGTAGTACACATTTTTGTCCACTAGATGGCAGCAAACCAGATGTATGAGCCATGTGGGCATTTCTTTGTCTTTCACCTGGATTTCACTTACTAAACTATCAAAAGTACCTTATAGATCATCCTCATTGTGTTAGCACACGGTCTTGTCCCGCTTTTCTGGCATGTATATGCATGGAAAAATCGCTTTATAAAGTACTTTTCTCCAGCTCCACAAGTCACGGTAGAAGTCAAGGGGGTAGCCCTTCCCTCACTCCGGGCTGTAACTCCCCTGCCCTAACCCCGCCTCTCTGCAGTCTAACTGACACCCGGCTCAGTCGCCGGGACGGCACTTGTACAGGCGGCGCATGCGCCGTCGGACTCAAGCGCGATTCTGTAACTGAATCGCGCATGCGCCGTCCCCGATGCCTGCCTGTCTTCTCTTCCTCACGCGCGATTCAGTTACAGGATCGCGCTTGAGTCCGACGGCGCATGCGCCGCCTGTGCAAGCGCTGTCCCGGCGACTGAGCCGGGTGTCAGTTAGACTGCAGAGAGGCGGCGTTAGGGCAGGGGAGTTACAGCCCGGAGTGAGGGAAGGGCTACCCCCTTGACTTCTACCGTGACTTGTGGAGCTGGAGAAGAGTACTTTATAAAGCGATTTTTCCATGCATATACAGTCGTGGCCAAAAGTTTTGAGAATGACAAAAATATTCGTTTTCACAAAGTTTGCTGCTAAACTGCTTTTAGATCTTTGTTTCAGTTGTTTCTGTGATGTAGTGAAATATAATTACACGCACTTCATACGTTTCAAATGCTTTTATCGACAATTACATGACATTTATGCAAAGAGTCAGTATTTGCAGTGTTGGCCCTTCTTTTTCAGGACCTCTGCAATTCGACTGGGCATGCTATCAATCAACTTCTGGGCCAATTCCTGACTGATAGCAACCCATTCTTTCATAATCACTTCTTGGAGTTTGTCAGAATTAGTGGGTTTTTGTTTGTCCTCCCGCCGCTTGAGGATTGACCACAAGTTCTCAATGGGATTAAGATCTGGGGAGTTTCCAGGCCATGGACCCAAAATGTCAACGTTTTGGTCCCCGAGCCACTTAGTTATCACTTTTGCCTTATGGCACGGTGCTCCATCGTGCTGGAAAATGCATTGTTCGTCACCAAACTGTTGTTGGATTGTTGGAAGAAGTTGCTGGTGGAGGGTGTTTTGGTACCATTCTTTATTCATGGCTGTGTTTTTGGGCAAAATTGTGAGTGAGCCCACTCCCTTGGATGAGAAGCAACCCCACACATGAATGGTCTCAGGATGCTTTACTGTTGGCATGACACAGGACTGATGGTAGCGCTCACCTTTTCTTCTCCGGACAAGCCTTTTTCCAGATGCCCCAAACAATCGGAAAGAGGCTTCATCAGAGAATATGACTTTGCCCCAGTCCTCAGCAGTCCATTCACCATACTTTCTGCAGAAGATCAATCTGTCCCTGATGTTTTTTTTGGAGAGAAGTGGCTTCTTTGCTGCCCTTCTTGACACCAGGCCATCTTCCAAAAGTCTTCGCCTCACTGTGCGTGCACATGCGCTCACACCTGCCTGCTGCCATTCCTGAGCAAGCTCTGCACTGGTGGCACTCCGATCCCGCACCTGAATCCTCTTTAGGAGACGATCCTGGCGCTTGCTGGACTTTCTTGGATGCCCTGAAGCCTTCTTAACAAGAATGGAACCTCTTCCCTTGAAGTTCTTGATGATCCTATAAATTGTTGATTGAGGTGCAATCTTAGTAGCCACAATATCCTTGCCTGTGAAGCTATTTTTATGCAACGCAATGATGTCTGCACGCGTTTCTTTGCAGGTCACCATGGTTAACAATGGAAGAACAATGATTTCAAGCATCACCCTCCTTTTAACATGTCAAGTCTGCCATTTTAACCCAATCAGTCTGACATAATGATCTCCAGCCTTGTGCTCGTCAACATTCTCACCTGAGTTAACAAGACGATTACTGAAATGATCTCAGCAGGTCCTTTAATGACAGCAATGAAATGCAGTGGAAAGGTTTTTTTGGGATTAAGTTAATTTTCATGGCAAAGAAGGACTATGCAATTCATCTGATCACTCTTCATAACATTCTGGAGTATATGCAAATTGCTATTATAAAAACTTAAGCAGCAACTTTTCCAATTTCCAATATTTATGTAATTCTCAAAACTTTTGGCCACGACTGTACATGCCAGAAAAGCGGGACAAGACCGTGTGCTAACACAATGAGGATGATCTATAAGGTACTTTTGATAGTTTAGTAAGTGAAATCCAGGTGAAAGGTTCGCTTTAAATACACTGTGCAGAGGGGGAGGAGGAATTACGTTGTAGCTTTCAAAGCTACCTATGAACTCAGAGTTGAAGTTGCTGAGACCACTCCTATCAAGTTAAGGAGCCAATGGTCTCTTCTTAAGGAACACCCCTTTTGTGGTGTCATGTCTGCTATTTAAGTGAATGTAACTTGAATAAAGCTCTTGTCTGGTTCTTGCTCAGGGGGATGACAAGATGCTTAGATAAAAACCACCTTGTGTGTGGTCTCATTATGAAAGTTGTATGGCGCTCACATACTTATACTGCTAATTGATTTGGCACCACACAAAGAAGATAAGAATTGCATGAATTGCGATAACAATGTCATCATTGTGGCCTGAACCAGATGGAGTAGAACGTCACCTGTAAGCCCTAATTGTAAATTATTATTCTGCTACTGTGTGTGATGAGTGCTGTAGTCACCTGGATAATCTACCGCTGATGATGGTTGGTAGCATGCTGTTTTGTGAAACAACAACTCCCAGCATCCCTTTACTACTTTTCAGGCCATACAGGGAGCTGAAGTTTAACACCGTACAAGATTTGGCAAGGGCTGACCTGACTACTCAAATGGCAACTGTATTGAACGTTTAAAATATGGTGATGTATATATTTACTGCACATGGTTCTGGTGCTGTATTTATGTAGTGAACTTGGTTTTGGTGCTGTATTTGACTTATGGATTTGGTTCTGGTACTGTATGTGACATATGGGTTTGGTTCTGGTGCTATATTTATGTAGTTGATTATGGTGCTGTATTTGACTTAAAGGGGTTCTCCGGGAATTAAGAAAATGAAAATACCTAAATAGGACTTTATTATAAATATATTCCCAAATACCTTTTATTAGTTATAATGGCTTGTTTTGTCTAGGGAGCAATGATTAGGAGAAACAAAATGGCCGCTGTCCTATTAGTACACACAAAACTGGTCCTAATCACACAGCAGGACAAGTCACTTCACAAAGCTGAGGTAAAAAGCTGCCTCATCCTCCTCTCTGCTCTGCTTGTCAGGGATTATGATCCTGAATACAGTTTAATGTGATATTTAACTGAATCTTTGTGGGAATGGATTTCATGAGGGGACATCAAGTACAGAGAGTACGGACAGGACAGATTGTGGTAATGTGGGGATGTGGTAATGGAGACTGGATACAAGTGCTGCTGCTCATTAGCCACATCTGCTCATGAACTCAATTCCAACAGAGATTCAGCTAAAGATCTTATAATCTGTATTCCAGATCATAATCCCCGACAGGTAGAGCAGATAGGAGGATGAGGTAGCTCTTTATCTGAGTGTTGTGAAGTAATTTATCCTCCTGTGTGATTAGGACAGGTTTTGTGCGCACTAATAGGGCGGCGGCCATTTTGTTTCTCCTAATGATTGCTCCCCAGACAAAAAGAACCATTATACCTAATGTAAGGTATTTTGGAATATATTTATAATGAAGTAATATTTAAGTATTTAAATTTTCTTAATTCCCAGAGAACCCCTTTAACCCCTTAAGCACTCAGCCCTATTTCACCTTAAGGACTTGGCCATTTTTTGCAAATCTGACCAGTGTCACTTTAAGTGCTGATAACTTTAAAACACTTTGACTTATCTAGGCCATTCTGAGATTGTTTTTTCGTCACATATTGTACTTCATGACACTGGTAAAATGAAGTAAAAAAAGTAAATTTTTTTGCATAAAAAAATACCTAATACCAAAAATGTGGAAAAATTAGCAAATTTCAAAGTTTCAGTTTCTCTACTTCTGTAATACATAGTAATACCCCCAAAAATTGTGATGACTTTACATTCCCCATATGTCTACTTCATGTTTGAATTATTTTGGGAATGATATTTTATTTTTTGTGGATGTTACAAGGCTTCGAAGTTTAGAAGCAAATCTTGAAATTTTTCAGAAATTTACAAAAAAACAATTTTTAGGGACCACTACAGGTCTGAAGTCACTTTGCGAGGCTTACATAATAGAAACCGCCCAAAAATGACCACATTCTATAAACTACACCCCTCAAGGTATTAAAAACTGATTTTACAAACTTTGTTAACCCTTTAGGTGTTGCACAAGAGTTACTGGCAAATGGGGATGAAATTTGAGAATTTATATTTTTTTGCCTAATTTTCCATTTTAACCCATTTTTTCCACTAACAAAGCAAGGGTTAACAGCCAAACAAGACTGTATCTATATTGCCCTGACTCTGCCGTTTACAGAAACACCCCATATGTGGCCGTAAACTACTGTACGGGCACACAGTAGGGCGTAGAGGGAAAGGTGCGCCGTATGGTTTTTGGAAGCCAGATTTTGCTGGACTGGTTTTTTGACACCATGTCCCATTTGAAGCCCCCCTGATGCACCCCTAGAGTAGAAACTCCATAAAAGTGACCCCATCTAAGAAACTACACCCCTCAAGGTATTCAAAACTGATTTTTGGCAGATTTTCCATTTTTATATATTTTTTCCAGTTACAAAGCAAGGGTTAACAGCCAAACAAAACTCATTATTTATGGCCCTGATTCTGTAGTTTACAGAAACACCCCATATGTGGTCGTAAACTGCTGTACGGGCACACGGCAGGGCGCAGAAGGAAAGTAATGCCATACGGTTTTTGGAAGGCACATTTTGCTGGACTGGTTTTTTTGACACCATGTCCCATTTGACGCCCCCCTGATGCACCCCTAGAGTAGAAACTCCAAAAAAGTGACCCCATTTTAGAAACTACGGGATAGGGTGGCAGTTTTGTTGGTACTAGTTTAGGGTACATATGATTTTTGGTTGCTCTATATTACACTTTTTTGTGCGGCAAGGTAACAAGAAATAGCTTTTTTGGCACGTTTTTTTTTTGTTATTTACAACATTCATCTGACAGGTTAGATCATGTGGTAATTTTATAGAGCAGGTTGTCACGGACGCGGCGATACCTCATTTTTTGCGGGATGAGATGACTGTTTAATTGGCACTATTTTGGGGTGCATATGACTTTTTGATCGCTTGCTATTACACTTTTTGTGATGTAAGATGACAAAAAATGGCTTTTTTTACATCGTTTTTATTTTTATTTTTTTACGGTGGTCACCTGAGGAATTAGGTCATGTGATATTTTTATAGAGCCGGTCGATACGGACGCGGCGATACCTAATATGTATACTTTTTTTTATTTATTTAAGTTTTACACAATGATTTCATTTTTGAAACAAAAAAAATCATGTTTTAGTGTTTCCATAGTCTAAGAGCCATAGTTTTTTTAGTTTTTGGGCGATTATCTTGGGTAGGGTATGATCTTTGCGGGATGAGATGACTGTTTGATTGGTACTTTTTTGGCGTACATGCGACTTTTTTGATCACTTTTATTACCTTTTTTGGGAAGTAAGGTGGGCAAAATTTCAATTTCCTCATAGTTTTTATTTTTTTATTTTTATGACCGTTTTATAGATCAGGTCGTTACGGACGCGGCGATACCAAACATGTGTAGGGAATTTAATTTATTTCATTTTTAATCAGTGATAAATGTGTTTTTTGATTTTTACTTTTTTTTCACTTTTTTTTGACCCAGACCCACTTGGTTCTTGAAGATCCAGTGGGTCTGATGTCTGCATAATACAGTACAGTACACTATATAGTGTTTTGTACTGTATTTTACTTACACTTTGTCTGAACAGATCTATGCCTTTAGCACAGATCTGTTCAGCACCATGGACAGCAGGATGCCTGTTGCCATGGGAACCTTCCCCGTCTGCTCAGTTGTGGCCACAACTTCGCAGACGGGGAAGGGTAAGGAGGAGGGCTGTCTGGAGGCTGTCTGGGGGCTCTCTCCCTCTCCATCGGGGGCTGCAAAGGCACAGGAGCCCCCCGATGGGAGAGGGAGGGAGCTCCTTCTTACTGTTAACTTTTTCCATACAGCGGTCCGTACAGACCGCGGTATGGAAAGGGGTAAACGGCTGGCATCTGCACAGATGTCAGCCGTTTATACCAGGGTGTCAGCAATGTGCTGACACCCTGGTATACCCACTGACCACCACCCGCCGGCAAAAAATCATGCAGGGGTGCGGGGGGGGGGGTGCAAAATCGATATTTTAGGCACACTAAAGTTTCTGATCGTGGGGATCAGAAACTGCAGAAAGCGCAGCAAACCGCAGGTCTGAATTGATGACCCCCCTGGCGTTGTGACAGGATGCCGGCTGAATGATTTCAGCCGGCATCCTGTTCGGATTAACCCCCGCAGCTCCGCAATCTCGATTTAAACTTAGGACGTACCGGTACGCCCTGAGTCCTTAAGGATTCAGGAAATAGGGCCTAAGTCCTTAAGGGGTTAAAGGCTTGGTTCTGGTGGTGTATTCGATTTATAGGCTTGGTATTGGTGCTGTATTTATGTAGTGAACATGGTTCTGATGCTCTTTTTGTGTTTTAAGCAAGGTTCTGGTGCTGTATTCATGCAGTAAACTTGGTTCTGGTGCTTTATTAGATTTATAGGCTTGGTTCTGGTGCTGAACGTATGTAGTGATCTTGATTCTGGCACTGTATTTGTGTGTTTAACGTGCATCTGATGCTATATATCAATTGTGATCATGGCATCTAAAAGCTCAAAAACTTGGAAGTGCAGGCTTTTTACCGGCATCCTCTGCGGACAATGAGGATGCTGGCAATTGAATTCAATACGCTGGATCTGACAGAAGAGACCCAGGGTATTGAAGCTACAATTCTTATTTTGGCTAGCAGGTGGCAGACCAACATAAGAAATGAGCAATTCTTCACTCATCATGGATCTATAAGAACCATGATGGTTTAGAATTTTTTTTGCGTAGAATAAAAAATAAACACATAAATAACAAAAAAATATAAATATCAAGGGCATCACCGCGTCCGAAAACGCATGTACTATTAAAAAATATTTTTTCAATATGGCGAATGGTGTAACGGAAAAAAGAGTCAAAATAGCTAATTCAACATTTTTTCATTGCTTCTCTTACACCAAAAATGTAGTAAAATGTGATCAAAAAGTCACACACACGACAAAATGGTATTAACCACTTAAGGACCACAGGTTTATACCCCCCTAAAGACCAGGCCCTTTTTTACAAATCGGCACTACACTACTTTCACCGTTTATTGCTCGGTCATGCAACTTACCACCCAAATGAATTTTACCTCCTTTTCTTCTCACTAATAGAGCTTTCATTTGGTGGTATTTCATTGCTGCTGACATTTTTACTTTTTTTGTTATTAATCGAAATTTAACGATTTTTTTGCAAAAAAATGACATTTTTCACTTTCAGTTGTAAAATTTTGCAAAAAAAACGAGATCCATATAGAAATTTTGCTCTAAATTTATAGTTCTACATGTCTTTGATAAAAAAAAAATGTTTGGGTAAAAAAAAAATGGTTTGGGTAAAAGTTATAGCGTTTACAAACTATGGTACAAAAATGTGAATTTCCGCTTTTTGAAGCAGCTCTGACTTTCTGAGCACCTGTCATGTTTCCTGAGGTTCTACAATGCCCAGACAGTACAAACACCCCACAAATGACCCCATTTAGGAAAGTACACACCCTAAGGTATTCGCTGATGGGCATAGTGAGTTCATAGAACTTTTTATTTTTTGTCACAAGTTAGCGGAAAATGATGATTTTTTTTTATTTTATTTTTTTTCATACAAAGTCTCATATTCCACTAACTTGTGACAAAAAATAAAAACTTCTATGAACTCACTATGCCCATCACGAAATACCTTGGGGTCTCTTCTTTCCAAAATGGGGTCACTTGTGGGGTAGTTATACTGCCCTGGCATTCTAGGGGCCCAAATGTGTGGTAAGGAGTTTGAAATCAAATTCTGTAAAAAATGACCAGTGAAATCCGAAAGGTGCTTTTGGAATGTGGGCCCCTTTGCCCACCTAGGCTGCAAAAAAGTGTCACACATCTGGTATCTACGTACTCAGGAGAAGTTGAGGAATGTGTTTTGGGGTGTCATTTTACATATACCCATGCTGGGTGAGATAAATATCTTGGTCAAATGCCAACTTTGTATAAAAAAATGGGAAAAGTTGTCTTTTGCCAAGATATTTCTCTCACCCAGCATGGGTATATGTAAAATGACACCCCAAAACACATTCCCCACCTTCTCCTGAGTACGGCAATACCAGATGTGTGACACTTTTTTGCAGCCTAGGTGGGCAAAGGGGCCCATATTCCAAAGAGCACCTTTCGGATTTCACAGGTCATTTTTTACAGAATTTGATTTCAAACTCCTTACCACACATTCGGGCCCCTAGAATGCCAGGGCAGTATAACTACCCCACAAGTGACCCCATTTTGGAAAGAAGAGACCCCAAGGTATTCCGTGAGGGGCATGGCAAGTTCCTAGAATTTTTTATTTTTTGTCACAAGTTAGTGGAAAATGAGACTTTGTATGAAAAAAAAAAAATTCTAGGAACTTGCCATGCCCCTCACGGAATACCTTGGGGTGTCTTCTTTCCAAAATGGGGTCACTTGTGGGGTAGTTATACTGCCCTGGCATTTTCCAGGGGCCCTAATGTGTGGTAAGTAGGTAAATGACCTGTGAAATCCTAAAGGTGCTCTTTGGAATATGGGCCCCTTTGCCCACCTAGGCTGCAAAAAAGTGTCACACATGTGGTATCGCCGTATTCAGGAGAAGTTGGGGAATGTGTTTTGGGGTGTCATTTTACATATACCCTTGCTGGGTGAGAGAAATATCTTGGCAAAAGACAACTTTTACCATTTTTTTATACAAAGTTGGCATTTGACCAAGATATTTCTCTCACCCAGCATGGGTATATGTAAAATGACACCCCAAAACACATTCCCCAACTTCTCCTGAGTACGGCGATACCAGATGTGTGACACTTTATTGCAGCCTAGATGCGCAAAGGTGCCCAAATTCCTTTTAGGAGGGCATTTTTATACATTTGGATACCAGACTTCTTCTCACGCTTTGGGGCCCCTAGAATGCCAGGGCAGTATAAATACCCCACATGTGACCCCATTTTGGAAAGAAGACACCCCAAGGTATTCAATGAGGGGCATGGCGAGTTCATAGAAATTTTTTTTTTTTGGCACAAGTTAGCGGAAATTGATATTTTTAATTTTTTTTCTCACAAAGTCTCCCGTTCCGCTAACTTGGGACAAAAATTTCAATCTTTCATGGACTCAATATGCCCCTCACGGAATACCTGGGGGTGTCTTCTTTCCGAAATGGGGTCACATGTGGGGTATTTATACTGCCCTGGCATTCTAGGGGCCCTAAAGCGTGAGAAGAAGTCTGGAATATAAATGTCTAAAAAATTTTACGCATTTGGTTTCCGTGAGGGGTATGGTGAGTTCATGTGAGATTTTATTTTTTGACACAAGTTAGTGGAATATGAGACTTTGTAAGAAAAAAAAAATAATAATTCCGCTAACTTGGGCCAAAAAAATGTCTGGAGCCTTACAGAGGGGTGATCAATGACAGGGGGGGGTGATCAATGACAGGGGGGTGATCAGGGAGTCTATATGGGGTGATAACCACAGTCATTGATCACGCCCGTGTAAGGCTTCATTCAGACGTCCGTATGCGTTTTGCGGATCCGATCCATCTATCAGTGCATCCGTAAAAATCATGCGGACATCTGAATGGAGCTTTACAGGGGGGTAATCAATGACAGGGGGGTGATCAGGGAGTCTATATGGGGTGATCACCACAGTCATTGATCATGCCCCTGTAAGGCTTCATTCAGACGTCCGGATGCGTTTTGCGGATCCGATCCATCTATCAGTGGATCCGTAAAAATCATGCGGACGTCTGAATGGAGCTTTACAGGGGGGTAATCAATGACAGGGGGGTAATCAATGACAGGGGGGTGATCAGGGAGTCTATATGGGGTGATCACCACAGTCATTGATCACGCCCCTGTAAGGCTTCATTCAGACGTCCGGATGCGTTTTGCGGATCCGATCCATCTATCAGTGGATCCGTAAAAATCATGCGGACATCTGAATGGAGCTTTACAGGGGGGTGATCAATGACAGGGGTGTAATCAATGACAGGGGGGTGATCAGGGAGTCTATATGGGGTGATAACCACAATCATTGATCATGCCCCTGTAAGGCTTCATTCAGACGTCCGGATGCGTTTTGCGGATCCGATCCATCTATCAGTGCATCCGTAAAAATCATGCGGACATCTGAATGGAGCTTTACAGGGGGGTGATCAATGACAGGGGTGTAATCAATGACAGGGGGGTGATCAGGGAGTCTATATGGGGTGATCACCACAATCATTGATCATGCCCCTGTAAGGCTTCATTCAGACGTCCGGATGCGTTTTGCGGATCCGATCCATCTATCAGTGCATCCGTAAAAATCATGCGGACATCTGAATGGAGCTTTACAGGGGGGTGATCAGGGAGTCTATATGGGGTGATCACCACAGTCATTGATCATGCCCCTGTAAGGCTTCATTCAGACGTCCGGATGCGTTTTGCGGATCCGATCCATCTATCAGTGGATCCGTAAAAATCATGCGGACGTCTGAATGGAGCTTTACAGGGGGGTAATCAATGACAGGGGGGTAATCAATGACAGGGGGGTGATCAGGGAGTCTATATGGGGTGATCACCACAGTCATTGATCACGCCCCTGTAAGGCTTCATTCAGACGTCCGGATGCGTTTTGCGGATCCGATCCATCTATCAGTGGATCCGTAAAAATCATGCGGACGTCTGAATGAAGCCTTACAGGGGGGTGATCAATGACAGGGGGGTGATCAATGACAGGGGGGTGATCAGGGAGTCTATATGGGGTGATCAGGGGTGATCAGGGGCTAATAAGGGGTTAATAAGTGACCGGGGGGGGGGGGGTGTAGTGTAGTGTAGTGGTGCTTGGTGCTACTTTACTGAGCTACCTGTGTCCTCTGGTGGTCGATCCAAACAAAGGGGACCACCAGAGGACCAGGTAGCAGGTATATTAGACGCTGTTATCAAAACAGCGTCTAATATACCTGTTAGGGGTTAAAAAAAACACATCTCCAGCCTGCCAGCGAACGATCGCCGCTGGCAGGCTGGAGATCAACTCTCTTACCTTCCGTTCCTGTGAGCGCGCGCGCCTGTGTGCGCGCGTTCACAGGAAATCTCGGCTCACGCGAGATGACGCCTATTGGCGTTAGCGTAGCCTGGGGGAGCCGCCGCAATGACGCCTTTCGGCGTTACAGTTGCGGGAAGTGGTTAATAAAAACTACAGATTGTCCCACAAAAAATGAGCCCCCACAGAACTCAGTAGATATGACTATAAAAAAGTTATGGGGGGCAGAATACAGTGATATATTCATTTTTACACTATTTAGACATAAAAAAACATGTACATATGTGGCATCGTTGAAATCGCACTGACCCAGAGAATGAAGGGCACAGGTCAGTTTTGCCACATGGGGAATGCCGTAGGAACAAAACCTGCAAAATGGTGGAGGAATTGCACTTTTTTTTTCCAATTCCACCCCACTTGGAATTTTTCCCCTGCTTCCCACTATATTGTATGCCTTATTAAATGATGGCATTGGAAAATACAACTTGTCCCACAAAAAATAATCCCTCATACAGCTTTGTGAATTGTGAGAGATGGACTTTGTTTCTCTATGTGTATGTGGTGTGAACATTCTGTAGTACACATTTTTGTGTAGTACACATTTTTGTCCACAAAATGGCCGCAAACCAGATGTTTGAGCCATGTGTGCATTCTTTTGTTTAAGGTAAATAGGGGAGGGGGAAAATGGGGATTACATTACAGTTTTCAAATATACCTATGAACTCAGTTGAAGATGCTGAAACCACTCTTATCAGGTTAAGGAGCCAATAGTCTCATCTTTAGAAACACCCCTTTTGTGATGTCATGCAGGGCCGGTACAAGGCAGGGGCCGAAGGAGCGGGTGCCCTGGGCGCTACCATTTGCGGACAGGAGGGGGGCGCAGGTGAAGTGCCAGCAGCAGTGGCGTCGCCAGGGGGGGGGGCCAGAGGGGGCCACGGCCCCCCCTACATCATGCTGTGCCCCCCCATGTGCCCCCCCAACTAAAATGAACCCCCCCCCAAGTGAGCAGCCGCCGCCGGGCACAGGGAGATGAGCGCTTCCATTGCGCTCATCTCCATTGTAAACTGTCTGTGCCAGCGGAGGTGCAGGGGAGGGAGAGGCGTGTCCCTTCCCTTTCCTCTGATAGGCTGCAGGCAGGCACCGAAGTGGAGGAGAGGCCCCGCCCCCTAATTACTCCTGTTTACCTTTCTAAAGCTAAAGGACCTTTGATGATGTCATCACAGGTCCTGTAAGGGAACTCCACAGTGTAAAGTGTAGTTCCCAGGTTAGAACAGTGCATCTGCCAGGACCTGTGATGACATCATCTTCAACATCACAGGTCCTGCAGAATCTAGCAAAGGAACTGCACCAAAAATGGTGTAGTTCCTAGGTTTCAAAGGTACATCTGCCAGGACCTGTGATGACATCATCACAGGTCCTTCAACCCCTAACAGCAAGTATTAAAAGTTCACAAGCAGCTCTGTATTGATCCATACAGACTGGAATGGAGAGGTAAGAGGAGGTCCTCCACTTTTCATCATTTACCC
Organism: Bufo bufo; assembly: GCF_905171765.1. NCBI lineage: Eukaryota > Metazoa > Chordata > Amphibia > Anura > Bufonidae > Bufo > Bufo bufo. Next base: position 456,732,286 of record NC_053391.1, read on the forward strand.
CCCCCCCCCCTCCATGCCCTGTTTTTACTCATTGCTCACTCATGTATACTACTTCAGACAGTTACCACTACCTCATGTACCTCACAGTGACTATAATGCATAACTGACCACATATTTCTATAAACACTGCATCTACAGTATTATACCTTCTATGTGTCACATCAATACACTGCTCTGTATATATATATATATATATATATATATATATATATATACACACACATACATGCACACACACTGCATATATTACACAGTATTATACATGCAATATGTACAGATATATAGTATATACCGCAGTGCACTGATATGTGAGGTATGAGGTATAATAGATGCTGTGTGTACAGATATCAGTACACTTCTGTATATACTATATATGTGAGGTACGAGGTATAATAGATGCAGTGTGTACAGATATATAGTATATACAGCAGTGTACTGATATGTGAGGTACGAGGTGTCAATACACTGCTGTATTTACTATATACCTGTACACACTGCATCTATTATACCTCGTACCTCACATATTACACTACTGTATATACTGTATACACTGCATATATTATACCCCGTACCTCACATATCAGTACACTGCTGTATATACTATATACCTGTACACACTGCATCTATTATACCCTGTACCTCACATATCAGAACACTAGGGAATATACTATATACCTGTACACACTGCATCTATTATACCGCGTACCTCACATAACTGTACACTGCTGTATATAATATACATCTGCATCTATTATACCTCTTTTGTGTGCCAGGGCTGTTTTGTAATCCCATTCCGGCCCTGATGGCATAAATTATAAAACGCAGCAGCAAGAATAGTTCATGGAACAAAGGGAGGGGCTATAAAAGGGGAATGGGGGCCCAATTTAGATTTCTGCTATGGGGCCCAGTGATTTTTATGTACGCCCCTGGCTGCAGGCACTAGGCCGGCAGCCTATCAGAGGCCGGCGCAATGACGTCATCGTGCCGCCTGAGCCTTACATTACAGCGTGGGACACAGGAAGAGGCTGCATCGCATCGCTGACACTTAGGTAAGTATAAGTGTTTTTTTTTTGTTTTTTTTTACAATAGTGTTACTGGCACATTGGGGGGGCTTATTACAAAACTGGCACATGATGATGGGGGGGACTTTATACTGGCACATGATGATGGGGGGGAACTTTATAGTGTCTGTGACTTTCAAAGTCCCACAGTCCTTTGTTCTATTGCTTTAAGTATATTCTTGTTTTGAAACAACATTGATTCTTTCTTAAAAACGGGGGGGGGGGGGGGGGGGGGGGGCGCAGTTTGCCATCTTCGCCCTAGGCACCAAATGGCCTTGTCCCAGCCCTGATGTCATGTCTGCTATTTAAGTCAATGTAATGTGAATAAAGTGTGGCTCTTCTACCATGTCTCGTGTCTGGTGTCATTATGAAAGCAGTATGGCACGTGCATACTTCTACTTCTAATTGATTTGGCACCACAACAGCTGGAGTGCCAATGGTTGCTGACGCCTGCTGTAGAGGAACATGTTGTGTAATAACTTCTGAGATCATTGCATGTTGGCAGCAAATTTTCCCCTCATACAAAAGCACCAGGGTTACATATTTACCCTTAGGATATCAGAGGTTTTTTCATTTTTGCGTTTTCATTTTTCTTCCCTATCTTCCTTGAGCCATAACTTTTTTTTTTTTTCCATTCTGTTAGCGCAATTCATTCGCTTCTTATCTTGTTTGTGTGGTGCCAAATCAATTAGAAGTATAAGTATGCACCTGCCATACAGCTTTCATAATGAGACCAGACACACTAGGTGGTTTCATGAAAGCCTCTTCTCATGGAAAGATTTACACATTTCTTTTGAATCCACTACTGGTTTGGGCTAATACTGACCGATATACACAAACATGCAAGTGTGAACAAGGAAGGCCTTAGGTTATTCCGAGATGAAGAAAAATAGAACGAGCGGCACTCACCACTGTAGACTTCTTACTTCATACTTTATTGAAGGATTGTGTAAAACAATACATACGGCTCAGGGGCAGTCAGCCTAAATCACGCACATAGCAGAGGCGACGGCCGTTTCGCGAAAATCGCGCTTCCTCAGGCAACTACGTCAGCATGTCATTACGTGCTGTCCTCTTAAGCAGCAATGAGTTGCCATGGATACGCTAGCATACATAACTAGAGGTAAGTTAAAAGCAAACATTCCAAAGATTAAAAAACAAAGACGCAATTACATTTTTACAGGAATACACTGAGATCTCTCCTGTCGTTTAGGCCAAGCTGACCCAATGCTCCAGTGCGCATTATCCACCTCGCTTCTCTTTGTAACAGTAGGCGTGTGTCTATCACCGCTGTGGGGCGGATTAGGCACCAGTTCTAAACCTGTGAAGGTCAGGGTCTCCACACTACCTCCATGTGTATTCCTGTAAAAATTTAATTGCGTCTTTGTTTTTTAATCTTTGGAATGTTTGCTTTTAAGGCTACTTTCACACTTGTGGCAGAGAGATCCGGCAAGCAGTTCCATTGCCGGAACTGCCTGCCGGATAAGGCAAAACGTATGCCAACTGATGGCATTAATAAGACTGATCAGGATCCTTATCAGTCTTAAAAATGCCTGATCAGTCGAAAAAATGCATTGAAATGCCGGATCCGTCTTTCCGGTGTCATCCGACATTTATTTTTTTCACCTTTTTTTCAGTCTGCGCATGCACAGACCGGAAGAACGGATCCGGCACTAATACATTCCTATAGGAAAAAAATTCAGGCAAGTCTTCAGTTTTTTTCGCCGGAGATAAAACCGTAGCATGCTACGGTTTTCTCTTTTGCCTGATCAGTCAAAATGACTGAACTGAAGACATCCTGATGCAAACTGAACGGATTACTCTCCATTCAGAATGCATGGGGATAAAACTGATCAGTTCTTTTCCGGTATAGAGCCCCTGTGATAGAACTCTATGCACTCTAAGAAAAACGCTAATGTGAAAGCACCCTAACTTACCTCTATTTATGTATGCTTACGTATCCATGGCAACTCATTGCGAGCTGCTTAAGAGGACAGCACGTAATGACATGCTGACGTAGTGGCCTGAGGAAGCGTGATTTGTGCGAAACGGCCGTCGCCGCTGCTATGTGCGTGATTTTGGCTGAATGCCCCTGAGCCGTATGTATTGTTTTACACAATTCTTCAATAAAGTATGACGTAAGAAGTCTACAGTGGTGAGTGCCGCTCGTTCTATTTGTCTCCATCTTGGAACTACTCGTTGTTGTGATATTGAGCTGTGCACCACGACCCCGTGTTGTGAATGAGGAGGCACAGTGGATGATTGGCGGGTGCCAAAAGGATGGGAAGTTGTGTGTTTCTCCTGTATGAAGATTGGAAGGCCTTGGGTTATATTTGCACAATGCAAAATTGTTCCTGAAATTTCCCTCAGTTCCATTCATCTGAATGGGGCTATTTCCAAAGAACGCTCGTGGATTTCTGCAAGTCCCTTTCACATGTGTAGTACAAGCTTGGACATTTCTGCAAGAATTCTGCTGTGTGTGAATAGGCCCTTATCCTTTCTGTAGGTGCTCCGTGTTTTAGATAAAATATGATTTTCTCCGTGGAAAAGTCATGCAGACGTGTAATACCCCTGCATGAATTGTAACAGCAGAAGGATAGATAAAACAATGCATTTCTAGCACCCTGGCCCTCCAGCTGTTGAAAAACTACAACTCCCATTATGCCAGGACATCCTACAGCTATCAGGGCATCTTGGGAGTTGTAGTTTTGCAACAGCTGGAGCGACCTGAGTTTGACATCTGTAACCTATAGTATCTGTACACAGACTGCCAGTAGATGACAGAAGCAGAGCAGCACTAATAGCGATTTGTCATGCTACTGTTGTTAATAAAGCTGAGTGTAAAAAAAAACCAAAAAAAAAACACCGTTGACAGCAGGAATTTCCGCTCAACCAATGAACGTGCACGGCCGTTTACAAGGCTGTACAGATCTGTTGCTGGGCAGCGGTATAGGCGGTGTACGTGCGCGCTCCCGCGTCTAAGCCAGCGTGCTCGCGCGGCTCGTCCATGTAGTGGGTACGGCGCTGCCTGGAAGTGGACGTCTCGGTGTAGGAGAGTATCCCGGACCTACCTACCCCCTGGCTTTGAGATGGGTTGTTGCTTTTCCAAAAAAGCTAAGCGGAAGGAAAGCTCTAAGGAGTCTGCAGGCGGAGAGCAGCTTCAGCAAGTGGATGGAGGGGAGAGCAAGCAGTACAGCTGGGATAAGAGGGAGAAGGTGAGCTCCTGGGAGGTGATGCACAGACCTAGGTGTGTCCGGGTGCTGCCTGTATCTGGAGGGATCCATCAGTTGCTATGGACTTTAGTATAAGGCTGGGCTGCACGTACATTTGCTGTAGCACTTTTTTTTATTTTATTGATGTTTAACTCTTGAGTGACAGCTGTAGTCCAACACCCTGAACTGTCTGAAATCTTGTGCCCTGTAGATGACACATACACAGTGTCCCGAACATATGTCCGTTTGTTGATATTCTGACCCCTGCAAGTCTTTTTATTAATATGCAAATTAGTTCAAGGGGTTGTGCAGTGATTGATGTTGATGACCTATCCTCATGACAGGTCATCAGTATCTGATTGGTGGGTGTCTGACACCCCGCACCCTCACCGATCAGCCGTTTGAGGAGGAGGCGGCGCTCTGTGCGAGGGCTGCTTCCTGGTCATTTCACTACGTGTCGCCTCCTGTGGATCGGCGGTGTAATAACAAGCAAGTGAATGGAGCTTGTCATGATAACCAGCGGCTTAATGGTGTCGGGACCAAAAGGAGGTGCAGATCAGTCACCAAGGAGAGCTGCGGGGAGTGATTCAGTTGGGCACTGTTAGCATTGGGACCACCACTTGGCGACTTCAACTGTATTGCATATAAATCCAATCCAAAGATGTTTTCCAGAAACTCAGAATATCAATTGACATAAAGATCTGTTCAGGATACTGTGTATGTCAATGTTTCATGCAGACTAGGGCTGCACGATATGGGAATTTTGTGCGATTGCGATTAGGGCCCTAAAAATTGCGATAACGATATGCGATGTGATATTTTAAGGGAATTGTGCTAGAGGTCTATTTGCTTGGATTTTCAAGGCAAAAGTACACAGAAATGACTGATAATGCTGAAATGTAGTTATGCTCAACTCAAGAACTGAAATGCACAGTGTTTTTCAAAATAAAACATCTTTTACTAAATTAAATAACATATTTGCTTTACTGCAAAAGTACAAAATACAAAACTCGCCATTTTCCTAATAGCACTGCACAGAACAGATAAACAGAATAAATAGAAGAACATTTGTTCATTAAAATAACGACTTGCCTTCAACCCCTCCTCCCTCCCTGCACTGTAACTGATGTATCGCCGGCCGCGCTGTGCAGAATAGCGGCCGGCGATACATCCGTGTCAGCCACGTAAAAAGTCAACCATCGCCTTTTGGGGGAAAAAAGTTTGTCTTATAAAGCGAAAAATATGGTAATACAATTGCAGCATTTTTGGGTCGGCCAATTGGCGATTTATTGCGATTGCTTTGGCGACATATTGTGCAGGCCTAATGCTGACCCATTAACATGTTCTATCTTTAGGGGAATGGAGATACGGAAAGTGATCTGGAGCTGGTTACTGCAGCCACTTCAATAGTAACCAGCTCCATTTACTGCACAGTGGACAAAGCTACTGCAGAAAAGCTGAACTGTGAGGGTGTGGACAACCCCTTTAAAGGGTTTCTACCACCAGAAATACTGATATAGCGATGCGCTAATGTCAGCACTACATAACAGTATATTTCTAACATTAGTCCCTGCAGCCGTTTTTGTTATATGCTAATGAGCCTCTAGGTGCTATGTGGGCGTAAAATCAGCACCTAGAGGCTCCGTCCTCTCATGCCCAGGTCCAGTGTTGTGCCCGCCCAGCTCCTCTTGATTGATGCCACTGTTCCCAGCATCGTTGGCGAAATCCCGCGCTTGCGCCGTTCATTTCTGTATTCGGCACAGGCTCAGTGAATGAATGATGCACTCCTGGTGCCGGATTCCTCATTGCGCCTGCGCCGACTACGTCACAGTGAGGAAGCCAGCATCAGGAGAGCGGCCTTCACTCACTGCGCCTGCGCCAAAGACAGAAGTGAACGGCGCAGGCGCGGGATTTCGCCAACGATGCAGGGAACAGTGGCATTAATCAAGAGGAGCTGGGCGGGCACAACACTGAACCTGGGCGGGATAAAGCGTGAGAGGCTCACCTAGAGGCTCATTAGCATATAATAAAAGTGCTTTTTTAACAAAAACGGCTGCAGGGACTAATGTTAGAAACATACTGTTATGTAGTGCTGACATTAGTGCATCGCTATATCAGTCAGCTACATAACAGTATTTCTGGTGGTAGAAAATCTTTAAGGGTGGTGTCACACAGACACAAGATATTTATTTTTCTGATGCATTTTTTTTTCAGCCGAATCCAGAAGTGGGTCCAGTGAGAAGGAGAAGTAAAGTTCTCCTATGTGTTTCACATTACCTTTCAACCCACTTTTGGTTGTGGCTGAAGCTGTCACAGAAAGCTGTGTGTGACACCAGCCTAAAGAGTTTTTCTTGGTACAGAATATTGATGGCCAGCCCTGAGGATAGGTCATCAATATTAGATTGATAGAGGACGACTCAAGATAACTCTGCTGATCAATTGTTTTAAAGGGGTTGTCTAGCCTTAGAGCTGAGAAGCTCCTAAACCTAAAAATACCCACTCACCTGTCCGCGGTTCCGCAGCAGATGTTTTCCGGGCTGCTTTCGGTCCATGCAGGACCAGGAAGCAGCTTGGTCCTGTGACCGCTGCGACCAGTCACGGGACTCAGCAGCTTGAACACTACTTGACAGCAGTGGAGTACTGTTAAAGCTGATGCCTGTGATGGCCACAGCGATCACCGGACCAAGCCCCTTCCTGGTCCTGTGGGAACCAAATGCGTCCCAGAACGGAGCAGTGATGGTCAGTGGTGTGTGTGTGTGTCTGTTTTTTTTAATGTTTTAGGGGCCAGAGGAGGACCACTAGGGATTGTCATTATTAAGGCCAGACACCTTACACCCTTTTTAAAGGGAACCTGTCACATTAAACGGGGTGTCTGAACTAGGGCTGAAACGATTCATCGATTTAATCAATGTAATCGAGGCAAAAAAATCCTTGATGCAGTTTTTCTGCATCAAGGATTCGTTTAAACCACAGAACGTGAGTGAAATGAAGCTTCTTGCTCACCGATCCGTGGCTTCCCGTGCGCTGCAGGACCTTGCGTTCACACATAGTCAGCGCGCTGGCTGATGCTGTGTGTGACGTCACGTCCCTAGTGCATGCTGGGATGAAGACGCGTCTACTGCGGACTCCATGTGTCGGCACACTCTGCACTGAAAGGTAAGTATAAAGTTAGCAGTGGGGGTGGGAAATGGTGGCACTTGTGATTTGGCAAGGGGAAATGGGGGCACCTGTTATTTGGTATGGGCTGGGGGAAATGGGGGCACCTGTGATTTGGCATGTATAAAGTTATTGGCGGGAGAGGGTTTAATGGGGGCAGCTGTGATTTGGCATGGAGGCATTGGGGAAGGGGAATATCATGGCAATCTGGATGGAGGGGCTGATGGCAGTGCCATCATGGGGGCACTGGGGGACATGGCATGGAGGGGCTACTGATCTGATAGCAGTGGGGGGACATGGTGGATGGCCTAGGAGGCACTGGGAAAGGGGTACATTTTTATAAAGCAGTACGTTATTTTAAGAAGGTTTTTCTTATTAGATTACTGAATTAATAGAAAAATAAAAATAATCAATAGAATACTCGATTACTTAAATAATCATTTACTGCACCCCTAGTCTGAAATGCAGGCAGGAGGAGCTGAGCAGACTGATACATGGGTTTGTGGGAAAAGATTCAGTATAACTTGTATTTTATGCATTTATATCCCTGCTCGTTCTGGGCTTTAAAGTCAGGGAGGCGGTCCTATCAGTGATTGACAACATTTCCTCTATGACTGTGTATACAGAGATAGCTGTTAATCACTGATAGGAATATTTTAAATTGAAAAAACAACCCACAATTCTGACTTTTTTTTCATTACGGCATTCACTGTGTGCTAAAAAATCGCATGACGTCCTTATTCTGTGGCTCAATACGATAATGGTGATACCAAATTTCTATATTGTGTTTTTGTTTTTATTTTTTTAAGTAGTAAAAAAAACTTTGAAAAAATAAATATTCTTTGCATCACCATTTACTGACAGCCATAACTTTTTAAAATTTCCATCCGCAGATGCTACCATTTTTGGGGTATGCACAACTTTTTGATCACTGTTATTTAGTTTTTTTTGGGGGATAAGGTGAACAAAAAGGGCAAATTGCGTGTTTTTTTTTTTTTTTTTTTTCCTGTATGTACACCGCGCAGGAAAAATATTTTAATAGTTCAGACACTAATATATATATATATATATATATATATATATATATATATATATATATATATATAAAAAAAAAAAATTCTGGGATCTTTTGATCCCTGTCTCATTCACCATAATAGAGAAGTATTACAGTGAATGGGATTCAGCCGCCCTTCCTGCTGAACTGTGCCTGAGCACAGCTTTGCAGGGAGCTTACCATGACAGGTCTGGGAAGCTTCAGCAGTGCCCGGACTGTTGTGGTAACTGAAGAGAACCCTGCAATTTCACTGTTGGGGCTCAGATTGAAAGGCAGAGGGAGCCGCATACTTCTGCCCAACCACACAGATGCTGCGATCACTATTGAACGTGGCATCTGAGGAGTTAAATGACTGGTTTCGGCATCATTGCGGCCGGGTGCCTGCTATATTATACAGCTGGCACCCACCCACCTGCTGCGCTGAGCCCACTCCACACATTCCCTCAGCCACTTATGACATACAAGTACGTCACGTTGGCTGGAGGGGTTAAAGGGTATCTGTCACCAGTCAGACCACTTTATGGGGAATGTTATCAGAATTTTTAACTAATATGTTTAACTTTGTTAGCCACTAAAAAACTTTAAAATATGTTTATTTTCCATGTCAGTCTATAGTAAAACACAAAGAAATTAAATAAAATCCTGCAGTTCTTGTTCTGTGTAGATCACTTTAAAGCAGTCATCTCATTATCATTAAAGGCAGGATTACAATGAGGCAACACATATATAGATACACAGGATCCACCTTTCACAATAGGTGATTGTCAAAGCTTATTTACCCCTCATGGTACAATGACCTCTGCACAGGTCACAGAGCATGCCTAGAAAACTCTCCCATAGCAGTCAGTGGATCCCCTCCAGTCCATTATGTCTATGGCATAACAGCTCAACAGACAAGATGGCAGCCCCCATAATCATGTTCGTGGAATGGAATAAACAAATCTACAATCATAAAAGAAAAACTGTTTATAAAAAGGATATGTGTCACTATCTGGTTTTAACTAGCAGAAAAAAACATAGTTGACACATTTCCTTTCGTAAGATGCTCTTCTAAAGGGCTGCACTGTCACCCGTAATAGCTGGAAGGAGTCCTCACAGCCCAGAGAAGGCTCCCATTGGCATACAGTGTGTTCCCAAAGTGGCCAAGTCTCGTTCCTGAGATAGATGGGACCTGCACCTATCCTGTGGATATGCCGTAAATGACTGGCTCAGAACAACCCTTTAAACGTTACTTGTCATGACTACATTTCTGTAATTTCCCCTTTGAGAAAAGCAGAAGTACTGTAAATGAGACTTAGTCATGTGTTCCCTGGACACACCTAGATCTAAATATGTCCAAAAAAGATGTTGAAAGTGTGAGGCATCGAAAAACCACACTACTCCTCTGAGCTGTACATGATTTTGTATCCTACATTTTGGCTTGTGCTTTCCCCACAATTAATAACCTACTGGAATCTCTGTACATCCAGTGTAAATGACATGCTATGTGTGCGAAGTAGCATTTCCTATGTAGACCCCCAGGAGTATTTCCTATGTAGACCCCCCAGGTGACTCATAACTGTACTTGGAAGAAATGGCTTGGCAGAAGCTTGAGTTGAGGGGCAGGATTCTCCAGAATGGTGACTCTTGGTTGAGTGAAACTTGTAGTCAATGTAAAGCATTCCATCTCTGGCCAAAAGATGAGTGCTCTACTGACCAGTAAAGGGGTTATCCGAGACCAAAAAAATGCTCCCCAAGGTGCCCTGGCCCCTCGCACTGATTCTACTTACCTGGCTCCCCGTGCCGCTCCTGGTCCCCACACGGCTGCCGCTGCTTCGGGAATAAGCCAATGGCAGGCGGTGACAGGGAAGAGCCTCCCTAGCATCATGGGAGGCTCTTCCCCGTCACCGCCTGCTATTGGCTGCCCTCCCCCCGACCTTGTACCATCTAACGTGATCTCATGAATTTTAGGACTCATCGCCATGTGCTGGGGATGTTGGGATATAAAAATGAGAGCAGCAGAAAACTGGTGACAGATTCCTTTTCAAGGGCTTATTGTGGGCAACCGATACAGATGACCAATCCTCAGAATAGATCTTCAATATCAGATCATTGGAGGTCTCCACGATCGGCAGCTTTGGGCTCCTCCTGTCTCCCTACTATTCTGGCAGGTACACTTTACTGCTGCTGTATCTTCTCATATGTCAGGCAGCCTGTTACCTTCTTAAAAAAACAAACTTATGTAAACACTTTTTGCCTTCTCTTTTGGCAATATTATGGAATTGGTGCTATTAAAGTACTCATAGGGGTAATTGGATTTCTACAGACCGTTACGATATACCAATCTGCGTGGTCAGACAATTTATAAATCGCCATTAATGCAAACCTGTCACCAGGAAAATGTAGTCCAATCTGCAGTTTGTAAGAAATGATTCAGGGGTTATCCAGTACTATAAAAATGTCCCCCATATGCCGGGCGCCTCACAGTGCTCCCTGCTCCCCGCAATGCTAGGGAGGCTCTTCCTGCTCCCCCTCCCCGACATCGGAGAAGCTGCGGTGCGGGGAACAGGAGCGGCGCATGGAGTGGGGTAAGTATATTCACTGTAATGTATGGGGGACATTTTTATAGTATTGGATAACCCCTTTAACATGAAATTGAAATCTTTCATTCTATGTTCCTTTGAGCACCGCCGTCTCTTCCTAGACCAGTGATGTCATCTTCATTGGCCACATGGCATGCTCAGCCCATTAACCCCTTAAGGACACGGCCATATTTCACCTTAAGGACCAGGGCATTTTTTGCAAATCTGACCAGTGTCACTTTATGTGTGAATAACTTTAAAACACTTTTTACTTATCCAGGCCATTCTGACGTTGTTTTTTTCGTCACATATTGTACTTCATGACACTGGTAAAATGGAGTAAAAAAAATTCATTTTTATTTATAAAGAAATACCAAATTTACAATTTTTTTTATTTTTCTCCAGACATTAGCAAATTTCCACATTTACAAGTTCTCTACTTTTATAACGGATAGTAATGCCTCCAAAAATAGTTATTTTACATTCCCCATATGTCTACTTTATGTTTTGGATATGCCATTTTATTTTTTGGGGACGTTACAAGGCTTCGAAGTTTAGAATCAAATCTTGACATTTTTCTGAATTTCTAAAACCCACTTTTTCAGGACCGGTCCAAAACTGATTTTACAAACTTTGTTAACCCTTTAGGTGTTCCACAAGAATTAATGGAATATAAAGATAAAATTTCACTTTTTTTCCATTTTAATAATTTTTTTCCAGTTACAAAGCAAGGGTTAACAGCCAAACAAAACTCAATATTTATAGCCCTGATTCTGTAGTTTACAAAAACACCCCATATGTGGTCGTAAACTGCTGTACGGGCATACGGCAGGGCGCAGAAAGAAAGTAATGCCATACGGTTTTTGGAAGGCAGATTTTGCTGGACCGGTTTTTTGACACCATGTCCCATTTGAAGCCCCCCTGATGCACCCCTAGAGTAGAAACTCAAAAAAAGTGACCCCATTTTGGAAACTATGGGATAGGGTGGCAGTTTTGTTGGTACTAATTTAGGGTATTGATATGTAGAGAAAATCTAAATCGCACATCCTCATTCCTATACTTCTGATATGACAACTGTTTACAATTTTCAGCATTTCTTTTGATAAAACATGGCTATACAGCACTATTATCAATCATTTGCTGTGCACTATTAGGTGGGGCCGCTGTGTGGCTGCTGGATCCCATTGCCTGCTGGAGCGGTGTGGAGGCGCGGTGGTCGCCGCACGGCGCTGCGCCATAGTTAGAGTAGGTCCCCACTTAAAAGAGGCAACCTTGTCGCGGTAAGTGGGCCTATGCTCTTTGATCAAACTGTATACTAATGCCTCCTAATAGTGCACAGCAAATGATTGATAATAGTGCTGTATAGCCATGTTTTATCATAAGAAATGCTGAAAATTGTAAACAGTTGTCATATCAGAAGTATAGGAATGAGGATGTGCGATTTAGATTTTCTCTACATATCAATACTATTTTAGGGTACATATGATTTTTGGTTGCTCTATATTACACTTTTTGTGAGGCAAGATAACCAGAAATAGCTGTTTTGGTACTGTTATTTTTTGTTATTTACAACATTCATCTGACAGGTTAGATCATGTGGTATTTTTATAGAGCAGGTTTTCACGGACGCGAAAATACCAGCCCTGTGCTGTGGTGAAATCTCGCGCCATTCAGTATTCGGCGCAGGCGCCGTGAGGAAGCTGGCAGCCTACGAGTATCTTTCCCTCACTGCGCCGAATGCTGAATGGCGCGAGATTTCACCAGAGCACAGGGCTGGCAGACAGATACGAGCGCTGCCTGGCCCTGTCAATCAGGACTTGGAGGGAGGCGACAAAGGTGGAAGAATGGAGCTTCTAGGAGCAGGAACAACGCCCCCCCGCCCTGCTCCTAGGGGCTAATTAGCATATTATAACAGTTAGATTTCTGGCGTAACGGGGGCATAGATAAAAGTAGGAATAGACTAGTTAGGTTCAGCTGACATTAGCACATCGCTAATGTCAGCTAGCTTAATAGGGTTAAATCTGGTGACGGAAACCCTTTAAAAGGACAGGCCATCAGTATTGTACTCCTGAAAAACCCATTTAAATGAATAAAAGTTTTGCTGAATCTTTTCCCATAAAACAGTACTGTGCAAATGTTTTAGTCAGGCTTGGAAAAACACTGCAAAGTAAGAATGCTTTAAAAAAATAAAATAAAATAGGAGTGTTAATATATCCGAACATCTTGTAGAACTAAACAGAGATCCTCTGTGCATGTAGATTTGCTCCGTTCCTTCTGTCTCTTCATGTAATCCAAGACAGACTCAGTGATGTTGAGATCAGGGCTCTGTGGGGGCCATATCATCACCAGCCAGGAACCCGACCTGCTCCAGCTAGATTTCAGGAGAAGGAGCTTTATCTGTTGGCATGCCTATACAGTGCTCTGGACTAAAGTCGAGCTGCCAACACTTATATTCGTGCTAACTACCCGGGGCAGTTACAAAGGGGTTAAATCTGGAGACAAATTTTTAGGCTTGAGAGACTAAGGTAATCAAGTTATTTAATATATGAAAATCTGTGTCCTCAATTGGTTTAGCCTTGGACTCTGGCATATTCATGGGATAAGCCATACCTGCCTGATAGGTGGGAGTCGTGATGCATATAAAATGTCTGTAAGCCCTATGAAACATAAGGTTTCTCTTTGCCTGCTCTGTATGCCGGATATTTGATGATTCTAAGTAAGAAAATCTGCAGCAATATTCTTAGTTAAGTCTGAGTCGGTGAATGCTGTCTTTGTAAGTCTGGGAGGGTACAGCGATGCCCAGGATAAAGCTTTGGGAACTGTGCAAAGGCTAATCTGGGTGTGTGTATGGAGGATGGCTGCCAAACCAGCTCAATAGGTGCATTCTCACGTCTGAATCTGCCGTTAAAACTCACTCCTATTCGTATGTTGTCTTGCTGCTGAATGAGACCTATTGATAAAAGGGGTTATCTGGGAATTTGTATTGATGACCTTTCCACTGGGACCCTCGCTGTTCAGTTTAGAAGAAGCCGGCCCTCCATGAGTGCCTAGTTGCAGCTCAACCCCATTTAAGTCAATAGGGCAGAGCTGCAATACCAATCACTGCCACTTTACGGTATTGTGCTTGGAAATCTGCCGATGCAGCGGCTCCCAGAAACGGCTGATCGGCAGGGTTGCCGGGACTTGGACCCCCACCTATCTGATAATGATGACCTATCCTGAGAATGAGCTATGATTTATCAGTTCCTGGATAACCCCTTTAAGACTGTTAGGCCAGTTTTCAGACAAGTGTGTTCACTCTAGGAAACCAGCTCCTTTCTTCCCGGCCCGACCAATGCTCCGGTAACAGGACCTTATGGCATTATATTGGTTTATAATGCTGTGGGTTCCTGATCGACCTTCGCTGTAATGAATTATACTGACGGCATTATGTCAGTACAACTCATTGCAGCCGATTAATGCCCTACCCTTTTAAGAAGGGGTCGTGGCATTTGTCTGAGCACTGCACCCTCTTCATTGTTAACATCTACTTATTAGCGGTGGTGCAGGAGATTGCAGCTTTCTCATTCAAGTAAGGCTACTTTCACACTTGCATTCAGAGCGGGTCCGTCTGGTGTCTGCTCAGGCGGATCCGCTCCTATAATGCAGACGATGGTATCCGTTCAGAACGGATCCGTCTGCATTATAGTTTAAAAAAAATTCTAAGTGTGAAAGTAGTTCAGACGGATCCGTCCAGACTTTACATTGAAAGTCAATGGGGGACGGATCCGTTTGAAAATTGAGCCATATTGTGTCATCTTCAAACGGATCCGTCCCCATTGACTTGCATTGTAAGGCTGGACGGATCCGTTTGCCTCCGCACGGCCAGGCGGACACCAGAACGCTGCAAGCAGCGTTCAGGTGTCCGCTTGCTGAGCGGAGCGGAGGCTGAACGCTGCCAGACTGATGCATTCTGAGCGGATCTGCGTCCACTGAGAATGCATTAGGGCTGGACGGATGCGTTCGGGGGCCGCTTGTGAGACCCTTCAAACGGAGCTCACAAGCGGAGCCCCGAACGCTAGTGTGAAAGTAGCCTAAACTGTGTGAAGCTGCACTAATCTGCGCCAACCACTACTAAGTAGACCGTGTGTAGGTAAATGGGCCCATGTCAACAGTGAAAAGGCTTCGGTGCCCAATGGTATGACATAATAGTACATTGATTTAAGCAGCTTTACCATCAGGATTCAGTGATGGCACAGCCTCAGGAGCTGGTTCAAACATTACTCCAGTGTTAAGCCTAAAGGGTGTTTTAGACACCCCGATCCCTCCCGGCAACCGCCTGCTCGCTAGTGGAGGAGACCGCTGCTATTACGTGCAGAGATCTCCTCAGCAGTATGGGGAGGTGTGATTGCCATCCCCTTGCTCGTTTTCATGCAGTACAGTGGTTTCCCGGCTGCAGAATGTGATTAGACAGCACGATCTGCCGCCAGCAAATCTTGATCTTTCAGCACACAGAAATTTCTGGATTGCCCGATGAACGAGCGTTTGCTCATTCATCGTGCAATCGGCAGCAGTAGAGATGAGCGAATTTCCGCTTATGAAATTCGTTTACACTTTGTTTGGTGGTAAAAGGTGAATTGTGTTATGGATTCCCTTACCACGGACCATAACTCAATTCTATGACTGAATGCCTTTAGAGGCATTCCATTATTCATTCCGTCATAATAGAAGTCTATGGACTACAAAACTGATTCGTCCCGTTTCCGTTATGCAGGGGAGGACTTAACATATTTCCTGCACAGTGTGACTCTATCCAGTCAGTGCTCCCATTGTCAGACTGTGCAGGTACACCCCCACCCCCCCCAACTGGTTACCACCCCTCTGTACCCTTACTGCAGACTGCTAGCAATTCAAGTATAACTTCTAGTAGAAATAATAAAGGAACGGCACAACATAGAGCCATAAGAATAGATGTTCCAGAATTGTTATTACATGGGGGGATGCATGTAGCTATGCATGCATGTCAGGAGAGGTGACAGGTTCACTTTATAGTTAACCTGTAACCTCTTCTGACATATCTTTTTTTTGCAACTTCTTGCATCGCCATTGTAATACCAATTCTTTTCATGTAACTGGTACAACATACCGTACATTCATTTATTGTGTTGTGAATGATTTGCCAGCCGTTTGCAGTGTAAGGCCAAATGGGTGTGACGCTATCCAATCAGTGCGCTGCCAGTGTTGGGCTGTGCAGGGGAACACCCCCAACAGGTAACACCCAGCCGGACCTTCACTGCAAGCTGCTAGTAATTCATTCAGAACTTCTACCAGGAATAATAAAAGGAATGGTACAACATAGTCATAAGAATTGATGTTCCAGAATTATTACATGCGTAATGTAAGTAGTTGCTAAAACAGACTTGTCATGAGAGGTGACGGGTCCCCTTTAGGGGGTTAAATAAGCAAGATTTGTTTTTGTTTTTTCATTGACTTATTTATTTTTATTGTGAGGAAAAATAAATGTTCTTCAAAATGGAGAGAAATAGAGGACAAACCAAAGGTACGGTATGTGTATATACAGGATATAACGCAGTCTCTTGCGGGCTCATTGTCTGCCTGTGATCTTGGGACGGTTTACTTTATACTTGTATGATTGGAGTATTATAGTGTTCTCTATATTATATTGGAAGTTTTACAGAAGTGTACATGGCCTAACTAACATGGTCCTGAACTAATCTGCTCTTACTTCATCTAGTGATTCAGTTCCAAGGAGAAGATCCCAGAACGCTCGGCTGGTATAACTCTTAGGCCTCATGCACACAAACTTATTTTTATTCCATGTCCGTTCCATTTCTTTTGCGGACGGTATACGGAACCATTCATTTCGATGGGTCTGCAAAAAAAAAAAAAAAAAGAAGGTACTCCGTGTGCATTCCGTTTCCGGATGTCCATATTTCCGTTCAACAAAAATATAGAACATGTCCTGTTATTGTCAGCATTATGGACAAGGATAGGGCTGTTCTATTAGGGGCCAGCTGTTCCGTTCCGCAAAATACGGAATGCACACAGACGTCATCCATATTTTTTTGCGGATCCATTTTTTGCAGAACGCAAAATACATACGGTCATGTGCATGAGGCCTTAGGCTGTCTTCACACCCTGGGGATTTTGTTGAATTTTCCACAGCTGAAAATTGGTTCCCTTCATCTGAATTGCAGATATTCTTGTTCTTGCCACCCCATTGAACAGATTTTAAGTTACGGAAAATTCTGCAACAAAATCTGCAGTGTAAGTGCACCCTTCCAGAATGCTGCTGCCCTAATGATCTGCTGATCGTTGTGGGTCTGGCTGATGTTGTGACCACACATTTCTAATGGACATCCTGCGGATGGCATTGTAAAGGGCTTCTCCTCCTGGACCGGAAAGTGTATTACATGGTGTGCAATATACTCTGATACTGTTAGAGTTGCATTTTTACAATATGCACTCTTTATTTGCCATACTGCAATTTTCATCTATATAATCATAAAAATGTATACTTGATGCGGGTGTGTGTCATCCTTTTAGTCTGAAAAATTGGAATTTCGGAGGAACTAAATATTGCCAATTTACGACCCACAGGTGGACCCAAAGGACTACATGTTCAATGGCCTCAAAGATGAAACGGTAGGACGGCTGCCGGATAAAGTTGCAGGCCAACAATTTGTCATCCAGGAATGTGAGAACTGTAACATCTATATTTTTGACCACTCCGCTACCATCACCATTGATGACTGTACAAACTGCCGCATCTTCTTAGGGCCTATTAAAGGCAGCGTGTTCTTCCGGGACTGTAAGGACTGTAAATGTATCGTGGCCTGCCAGCAGTTTCGCACACGGGACTGCAGGAAAATGGACATATTCTTGAGCTGTACTACTCAGCCCATCATAGAATCCTCCACTGGCATGAAGTTTGGATGTTTCCAGTTCTATTATCCAGAACTGGCCGCACAGTTTAAGGATGCTGGGTTGAGTATCTTCAACAACACATGGAGCAACATCCATGATTTCACCCCAGTGTCTGGAGAGACCAACTGGAGTCTTCTTCCCAGTGATGGTAAAATCCAGGATTATGTCCCGCTACCCGACAACGAGGAACTGAAAGCTGTACGTGTTTCGATGGATGTTACCAGGAGCATAGTTCCTGTCACGTGGGGACAGAGACAGAAGAAAAGCGATGAGTCCTGCTTGGTGGTTTTCTTTGCTGGAGATTATACCATAGCAAATGCCAGAAAGATGATTGATGAGGTAAATGGCTACAGATACTAATGAAACCTGGACCCCAGGGAGTTTTCCCAGGTTCTTCAAAGAAAGTGTTCATGACCTTTTAAATGTGCTTACTATAGAGAGCGCCATCTGTACCCTCTCTCTCCTGTCCATGGGTATTGGTTGGACCTCAGCACTATGGAAGTGATTGGGGCTGAGCTTGACAAGAGCAATACTGTTTCCCTAATTGCATATATCCCCTTTAAAAAATAGCTCCATCTTGGATCATATCTGAAAGTATCATTACAAGGTACTCCCACAGTACGGTTGCTTAAAGGGAGGTTGTCACCAGGAAATTCAGTGGTAAACCAGGCACAATACTTTGTAGGGTCAGCTCCACTGAATGGAATGATACCTTTCACTTACCAATCCATTGCTTTAGGGCTCTTTCACACTTGCGTTCTTGTCTTCCGGCATAGAGTTCCGTCGTCGGGGCTCTATGCCGGAAGAATCCTGATCGGGATTATCCTAATGCATTCTGAATGGAGAGAAATCCGTTCAGGATGCATCAGGATGTCTTCAGTTCCGGAACGGAACGTTTTTTGGCCGGAGAAAATACCGCAGCATGCTGCGCTTTTTGCTCCGGCCAAAAATCCGGAACACTTGCCGCAAGGCCGGATCTGGAATTAATGCCCATTGGAAGGCATTGATCTGGATCCGGCCTTAAGCTAAACGTCGTTTCGGCGCATTGCCGGAGCCGACATTTAGCTTTTTCTGAATAGCGTCCCGGCAGCCATGGTAACCAAAGTCCTGGCAGCCATGGTAAAGTGTAGTGGGGAGCGGGGGAGCAGTATACTTACCGTCCGTGCGGCTCCCCGGGCGCTCCAGAGTGACGTCAGGGCGCCCTAAGCGCATGGATCACGTGATCGCATGGATCACGTCATCCATGCGCATGGGGCGCTCTGACGTCATTCTGGAGCCGCACGGACTAAGTATACCGCTCCCCCGCTCCTACTATGGCAACCAGGACTTTAATAGCGTCCTGGGTGCCATAGTAACACTGAAAGCATTTGGAAGACCGTTCCGTCTTCAAATTCTTTCAGTACACTTGCGTTTTTCCGGATCCGGCGGGCACCTCCGGCAACGAAAGTGCACGCCGGATCCCAACAACGCAAGTGTGAAAGAGCCCTTATTCTGGAGAAAAAGTGCTTTTAATCCATATGCAAATGAATAGTTAAAGGGGTTGTCATTTGGGACCCGCATCTACTGTAGCTTTAGAATGGGGCCCACAAAGCGAAGGAGAGCACATCGATCATGTGGAGCGTGCTCTCCATTCACTACTTTGGGAGTTCTGAAATAGCAGAGCAAGTACATTTGGCTGTTTCTGGAACTCCCATTGAAGTGAATGGACTGCGTATGCACTCCCACCTCTCCATTCACCTCTATGCGAGTTGGCGCACAGCTATTTTCGGTACGCCCATAGATGTGAATGGAGGGCATGCTGCATTTGTGCGGTGCACCCTTGTTCACTTTGGGGGGCCCTGTTGTAGAGATAGGTGCGAGTCCCACCTCTGGGACCAGCACCTATTTGACACTGGTGGCATATCCTACGGCTAAACCACCAATGTCTCAGATGAGACAAGACCTTGGGGTCCATTCACACGTCCGTAGTACATTGCGGATCCGCAATACACCCGGCCGGCACCCCCATAGAAATGCCTATTCTTGTCCGCTATTGCAGACAAGAATAGGACATGCTCTATTTTTTTTGCGGACCGGAAGATCGTGGCCGCGCTCCGGAAATGCGGATGCGGAGAGCACATAGTGTGCTCTCCACATCCATTCTATTCCCATAGAGAATGAATGGGACCGCACCCGTTCCGCACAATTGCGGAACACGTGCGGACGTGTGAATGGAGCCTTAAAATACATTCTTAACTTGCGGTGGTTTGCATGTGTTTTTCTGAAACTGGACAAACCCTTTACATTCTTAGGTGAAGCATTTGGTAATTTGCATAAATTTGGGTTTTAACTGTGTCATAATATCCTAATTTACAGATGATCGGCAAGGGTTTATCACTCATTCAGACTAAAGAAGTTCCAATGAAACCAGAAGACGCAAAAAGAGTGTTTAAAGAAGGAGCCACCGAGTTTTTGCCTTTATTGGAAAATGGTATGGCGTTTATAGTTGTAATACCTTGTGTACCTTTCATAGTTTTCTCTGCACAGCGGCGCTCCCAGCTAGCAGCCATGCGGGGACCTGCAGTATGGCCCCATCTACTTGACTGGTGCGGTCCTCAAGTTCTCTGCACAGTGAGTAGTTTGGGAGCGTTACTGTGCTGGGAAAACTTTGAGGGGTACGCGGTGCTAAATGACTTTGCTTCTTGACATGAGAAAAACCCTTAAAAGGAAACTGGATGTACAGATAGCTGAAAAGTTATTCTTTATATAGTACTGTAACCTAGACATCTGATCGTTCAGTGTTGTGAGACTATCAGCAGACATGAGCAGTAAGTCCGCACTCTCTATCGGCAGATGGGAAAGGAAATGTAGCCCTTTTATTCTTAAGATCATTGGAGATCCAATAGATTGCTTTTTTTTGTTCCACCTGCAGTTATTTTTTTTATTTTTTATTTTCTTTCTAGATGAGTCTATGGGAAATATAAAATGCAGGATTTATTTTATATATGTACTTGCGGTTGAGTCAATAAGGGTTGTTTTAAAAAAAAAAAAAAAATTCCCCCCCTGATGTTTTAAAATCTCCTTCTCTATAGAGGGAGAATGCCATTAAGAAAAACCCAGAAATTGTATGTGGAATGTAAAAGAATACAAACTGCTTCTATGGCGTCTTATTAGTAAAAAAAAAAAAACACAAACAAAGCAAATTTACCATAGGTGTGTAGAGACCCTTTTGGGGCTTTGCTAAACCACATTAGCTATCATTGTATGAAGAAAATCTCAGATGTGAACACTTGGCCTAATGGGAGGTGCAAATTTGAATTGGATTTTTCAGGTGAAATATTTTTGTATAAAATTTTATGGTAAGACTGGCATCACGGAATGGTTAGCAATACAAAGTCATCCACCAAAATATATGTAATGTGTATAAATTATTTCTGTTTTATTTAGGGTCAGTTGTTGCTTTGGAGTTTAATGGAGATGGAGCAGTACAGACCTGCCAGGAGGCCATTGCCAGCATTTTTAGTGGTACAAAGGTGAGTACTATTGTTCTTTGTAGTATCTTTTTTTGGGGGGGTGGGGGTTGTGGAGGTGTTTTTTAAGACTGTTTCCTAGACTTCACTAAAGGAATAAGTCCGGAAAAAAAAGGTTGTGTAACTAAAAATACATCACTCCAACAAAAGAAACGAAGAAAGATGTAGTATGAAGAGTGGAAGGTGTTTTAGCTGCACAGCGAGGAGAAACTCTATACCAGGGATGGCCAACCTGAGGCTCACCAGCTGTTGCAAAACTACAACTCCCAGCATGCCCAGACTAGCTACAGCTATCAGCCTACAGCAGGTCATGGTGGGAGTTGTAAAACTACAACAGCTGGAGAGCCTCAGGTTGGCCACCCCTGCGCTATACTATTGCCTGTGGATTTAGAATGGGATGTCGGAAAAGCTTGTTGGTGTAATGTGTAGGACAATACTTTTGTCCATACAGTGTATTTTTATGGGCAAATATAAAATGACCTACAACCCAAAATAACTATATAGACTCCAGTTCAGACACAAGCCCAGATTAAATAGACCTCAGACCCCAAAATACAATGCTGCGCTGAGCCCACTCCATAATGACCAGGATTGGTAATAGCTCCCACTGCCTTTGTTTGGAGCCCCTGCTGTGAAATTGTAATTGGTTACCATGGCAGCCTGGGGCCTACTGCAGGTTCCCGTGCCTGTCATGTAATCTGCCTGCAAAGCTGTGTACGAGGCACAGCTCAGCAGGCAGAGCGGCAGAATCCCTTATATCATAATAGTTCTCTATTATGGTATAAGGGACAAGGGATCAAAAGGGGCGAAAAATTATTATGTACCGGTAAGTTAAAAAAATATATATATTAAAAGTTCAAATGGACCCCTCCTTTCTTAATTTTAAATGTAAAAATACATAAACAATAAAAAAATTGCTGGATCCGAAAATGTCTGACTTTTTTAAAAATATTTATCCTGCGCGGTGAGTAGCATAACAGAAAAAATAAATAAAATAAAAAAGCATGATTTGCCATTTTATAGTCACCTAGTCCCACCCAAAAATTTTTGAAGTGATCAAAAAGTTGTACGTATCCCAAAAATGGTACCAATATAAACTACAGTTTATCCAGCATAAAGTCCTGGCTTGGAAATATATGCTGTAGGAATTACCAAACTCTATGGGCCAGATTTATCATTAGCTCAAGTCAGAATAATGGAGTAAAAAAGTTGCAAAAATTAGCAACTTTTTTTCTGCTCTGAGTCTGCACTATGCTCGCCAGTTTTCTGAAAGTGGGCGTGTTTTCTTATGTAAATGAATCTCTAGACAGATTTACTATTGCGACTATTTAAAAAGTCGCAAAAAATTTAGCAATTTCACTCCAGTGAGGACCATGCTTATCTTTTGAGACTTTTTAATAGAACATGCGACTTTTTCGTAAGGACGTGCGACTTTTGTAAAGCTGGTTACTGACGGATAAACTGCTACCGTCAAACCACATTTATTACAGTCTTAAAGGGCCGATCATAAATCTGACTTGGCTAAAACTGACTTTAGCCATATGTGAAAGTGGAGTGAGCTGTCAGAGTAATGATAAATCTGGCCCTATGACTAGAGACATTGGGATAGCATTCACGAAGATTGGTCCCCACTGACTGTTTGGATGTCACAAGCAACTTAATCTTCACATTGCTGCAAGTTTCAGTACCATTGCTATATTGTTGCAGGTCCTAGTACACACATTGCGGCTGTATTGCCTGCAACTTTAGGATTATACATGTTTTAGGTCTCGATATACGCTATTTGCCCATCAATACTAGGACTGTTTATGTTTGTATTTTATCTTTTATTGACCTCATAATAAATTGCTTTCTGCCTAGTCCATAGCTTGAGTGCCCACCCACAATTCTTGTTCTCAATTCTATTTATACTGGCAGGGTGAGCCAGGTCGGTTGGTTGCACCTACATCCATATATTGTCAGACCTTGAGCTGTCCCTTTTTTGGATCCATTACAAACTACAGTTTGTCCAGCATAAAGTCCTCATACAGCTCTGTATCCAGAAATATAAAAGTTATGGCTATCAGAAAATTATAATGCAAAGAAAATGTCGATTTTTTTTTTTTTTTTTTAATTTATTTTTTTCTTCAAGGATTTTATATTTTTAAAAGTAATAAAACAAAACAAAATAAAAACTATACGAATTTTTTTTTTTTATCATCACAATCATATTGACTCTCAAAATAAGAGCTCATGCACCGGCCGTGTGCACCCCGCATCACTGATGCGGACCCATTCACTTAAATGGGTCCGCAATCCGGAAGGTCGGTGCGGAACACGAAGGCACGGAACCCCTCGGAAGCACTACGGAGTTCTATTCTTTTTTTTCGGTACTGAATGGGTCAGAATCCGTAGCGGCAGCTGCATGGATGATGCCCATGCATTGGGGACTGCCAACTGCAGCCCCCAATGCACAGAATTGGCCGTGTGAATGAGCCCTAAGGACGTCATTTCATTTTTAGTACTCTGTGAACGTCGTAATTGGGCTTGAGCGAATTAAGCGTCAGATTATAGATCAGAAGTTGATTCGTTCAAACACTTTGTTTTAATGCCATACGGAGACTTGTCTCAGTACAGTAGTAAAATGTATTGTCTCCGTACAGCATTAAAACCAAGTGTTAAAACGAATCGACTTCGGATCTATGATCAAAAGCTCAATTCACTCAACACTGGTCGTAATATCAAAACCCAAAAAAGCCTTGACAGAATTGTGGGTTTGTTTTTGTCTTTTACATTTTATTCCACAAATTTTTTTTCCTTCAATACAAGACATGGTAAATTAAATGGTACTATTAAAAAATCTCTCCCAAAAAATAAGACCTCATATGGCTATGTGAACGGGAAAAAAAAATAATTATGGCTATTGGAATATGGGTAGGAAAAATAAAAAATTCAAAAACGAAAGTCCAGTCGTTAAGCTTCTAAGGACAGTATGTGCCCCCCTGGGATATTACTTTCTATGGATAGCTGTATGGGGGGTGAGGAGAGAGGCAGTGATTAAAACGCTGAAAAATGCTATAAAAAAAGCAACACATTGTATCTGTGTTTTGTATAGAAAAGCAAAAACAACAATGGGGGTCGGATTGAAAACACCACTACATTGAAATGCTTTAAATATTTCCTATAGGCTTCAAAGCAATATTTGGATCTGTCATTTTCTTTGAGCAGTTTGTGGTACATTTTTATTTTTTTTATTTGCTGTGTTTTTAGGCAATCTTTCAAAAACTAAAAGAAACCTGTGTGCACAGCCTATAGGTGATGTTCAGTCTCCTTCAGCTGGCGAGCACTGAACTCTGATATAATCCATGGTTTGGTAATGCAGAACCAGTGGTGTATCTTCAATAAAGGCAGACCAAGGAGCTGCTACAGGGCCCGGGAGGGAGGGGGCCCAGCAATGATCTCCTTTTCAGCTTCTTCCGTTCCAAGGTGAAGAAAAATCATTTTCATGCTGCTGCCACTATGGGGAGCTTAGTGCAAATTAAACTATTAAAGGGGGGCAGTAACTAGGTAAAAAATCACTTTTAATCGTATTAAGGGTAAAAAAATAGGCCCCTACAGACAACCAAACATATAAGAAATGGTGATTATACAAACCTGTGTGGTCATGGATATAGAGACCATATAAGGCTTCAATAGGACTATCAAGTGGAAGAAGCAACCGCACAGTGCATAGCGCGAAGTGGAGCGCTCAGCTAGGTACCTAGAGGAGGAATACCAAAAAGAAGCTGAAAATGTCAGTGGGCACTGGTAATGGACTAGCAAATGATATGTGTCAAGTCAGGGAGTAATGGAGGGTAATGGTATGGTGTATACACTGACCCTGATGGGTCCCTACTTGTCCTAGTCCACCCTACAAATGCATCCTTGGAACGGGGTCCAAAAAACCCTGCAAGGGGTGGCCCCGACTGGAACTCTGGTCCTACGCTGGATGCCCTGTTGGGGCCATAAACAGCGATATAAGAACCATATACCCATAAGGGGATACAAATTAAGGCTAAAAAACTCAATCGAGCTTGTGGGAAAAACTGCCCCAAAAAGCCCAAATAGGCTTGTAACAAAAATACTTGTGTCCCGACGCGTTTCCTTGAAATAAGCCACTAGATTCTTCAGGGGACACGGGGCATAATGATGATGTTTGGTTGTCTGTAGGGTCCTTTTTTTACCTTTAATACGATTTAAGGCTGGGTTCACACGGGCGTTGCAGAAAACGGTGCGGGTGCGTTGCGGGAACATGCGCGATTTTTTTTTTTCCGCGCGAGTGCAAAACATTGTAATGCGTTTTGCACGCGCGTGAGAAAAATCGGCATGTTTGGTACCCGAACTTCACAGAAGTTCGGATTTGGGATCGGGGTTGTGTTGATTGTATTATTTTCCCTTATAACATGGTTATAAGGGAAAATAATAGCATTCTTAATACAGAATGCATAGTACAATAGCACAGGAGGGGTTAAAAAATAAATAAATAATAATTTAACTCTCCTTAATCCACTTGCTCGCGCAGCCGGCATCTCTTCTGTCTTCTTCTTTGCTGTGTACAGGAAAAGGACCTGTGGTGACGTCACTCCGGTCATCACATGGTCCATCACATGATCCATCACCATGGTAAAAGATCATGTGATGACCGGAGTGACGTCACCACAGGTCCTTTTCTTGTACACAGCAAAGAAGACAGAAGAGATGCCGGCTGCGCGAGCAAGTGGATTAACCCCATAGGGACACAGCCTTATTTCACCTTAAGGACCAGGCCATTTTTTTGAAAATCTGACCACTGTCACTTTAAGTGCTGATAACTTTAAAACGCTTTGACTTATCCAGGCCGTTCTGAGATTGTTTTTTCGTCACATATTGTACTTCATGACACTGGTAAAATGAAGTCAAAAAAATTATTTTTTTTGCACAAAATAATACCTAATTTACCAAAAAATTGGAAAAATTTGCAAATTTCAAAGTTTCAGTTTCTCTACTTCTGTAATACATAGTAATACCCCCAAAAATTGTGATGACTTTACATTCCCCCATATGTCTACTTCATGTTTGAATTGTTTTGGGAATGATATTTTATTTTTTGGGGATGTTATAAGGCTTAGAAGTTTAGAAGCAAATCTTGAAATTTTTCAGAAATTTACAAAAACTCAATTTTTAGGGACCAGTTCAGGTCTGAAGTCACTTTGCGAGGCTTACATAATAGAAACCACCCAAAAATGACCCCATCTAAGAAACTACACCCCTCAAGGTATTAAAAACTGATTTTACAAACTTCGTTAACCCTTTAGGTGTTGCACAAGAGTTATTGGCAAATGGGGATGAAATTTGAGAATTTTATTTTTTTGCCTAATTTTCCATTTTAACCCATTTTTTTCACTAACAAAGCAAGGGTTAACAGCCAAACAAGACTGTATCTTTATTGCCCTGACTGCCGTTTACATAAACACCCAATATGTGGCTGTAAACTACTGTACGGCCACACAGCGGGGCGTAGAGTGAAAGGTGCGCCGTTTGGTTTTTGGAAGACAGATTTTGCTGGACTGGTTTATTTACACCATGTCCCATTTGAAGCCCCCCTGATGCACCCCTAGAGTAGAAACTCCATAAAAGTGACCCTATCTAAGAAACTACACCCCTCAAGGTATTCAAAACTGATTTTACAAACGTTGTTAACCCTTTAGGTGTTGCACAAGATTTAATGGAAAATAGAGATACAATTTCAAAATTTCACTTTTTTGGCAGATTTTCCATTTTAATATTTTTTTTCCAGTTACAAAGCAAGGGTTAACAGCCAAACAAAACTCATTTATGGCCCTGATTCTGTAGTTTACAGAAACACCCCATATGTGGTCGTTAACTGCTGTACGGGCACACGGCAGGGCGCAGAAGGAAAGGAATGCCATACGGTTTTTGGAAGGCAGATTTTGCTGGACTGTTTTTTTTGACACAATGTCCCATTTGAAGCCCCCCTGATGCACCCCTAGAGTAGAAACTCCAAAAAAGTGACCCCATTGTAGAAACTACGGGATAGGGTGGCAGTATTGTTGGTACTAGTTTAGGGTACATATGATTTTTGGTTGCTCTATATTACACTTTTTGTGAGGCAAGGTAACAAAAAATAGCTTTTTTGGCACCGTTTTTTTTTTTTTTTTTTTTTGTTTACAAAATTCATCTGACAGGTTAGATCATGTGGTAATTTTATAGAGCAGGTTGTCACGGACGCAGCGATACCTAATATGTATGTTTTTTTATTTTTTATTTATGTAAGTTTTACACAATGATTTCATTTTGAAAACAAAAAATGTTTTAGTGTCTCCATAGTCTAAGAGCCATAGTTTTTTCAGTTTTGGGCGATTATCTTAAGTAGGGTCTCATTTTTTGCGGGATAAGATGACTGTTTGATTGGCACTATTTTGGGGTGCATATGACTTTTTAAACGCTTGCGATTACACTTTTTGTGACATAAGATGACAAAAAATGGAATTTTTTACGGTGGTCATCTGAGGGGTTAGATCATGTGATATTTTTATAGAGCCGGTCGATACGGACGCGGCGATACCTAATATGTATACTTTTTTTTAAATTTATATAAGTTTTACACAAGGATTTCATTTTTGAAACAAAAAAAAACATGTTTTAGTGTTTCCATAGTCTAAGAGCCATAGTTTTTTCAGTTTTGGGGCGATTATCTTGGGTAGGGTATGATTTTTGTGGGATGAGATGACGGTTTGATTGTTACAATTTTGGCGTACATGCGACTTTTTTGATCACTTTTATTACCTTTTTTTTGGGAAGTAAGGTGGGCAAAATTTCAATTTCATCATAGTTTTTTATTTTTATGGCGTTCACCGTTCGGGTAAAGTAACATGACAGTTTTATAGATCAGGTCGTTACGGACGCGGCGATACCAAACGTGTAGGGAATTAATTTTTTTTTTTTTTTTAATCAGTGATAAATGTGTGTTTTGATTTTTACTTTTTTTTTAACTTTTTTTTTTTTACCCAGACCCACTTGGTTCTTGAAGATCCAGTGGGTCTGATGTCTGTATAATACAGTACAGTACAATATATATTGTACTGTATTTTACTTACACTTTGCCTGAGGCGGCGTCCTGTTGCCATGGGAACCTTCCTCCGTCTGCTCAGAACTTCGCAGACGGGGAAGGGTAAAGACGGGGCTGTCTGGGAGCTTTCTCCCTCTCCCATCGGGGGGCTGCAAAGGCACTGCAGCCCCCTGATGGGAGAGGGAGGGAGCTCCCTCTTACTGTTAACTTTTTCCATACAGCGGTCCGTACGGACCGCTGTATGGAAAGGGTTAAACGGCTGACATCGCATTGCAGATGTCAGCCGTTTATACCAGGGTGCCAGCAATGTGCTGGCACCCTGGTATACCCACTAACCACCAACGATCATTCAAGGGGAGGCGGGCGGGGGATCGCGATCCCGCCTGCCGCACCGCCCGCAACCCTCCCCCTGCACCTCCCGCCGGGCTAAAATCACTCAGGGGTGCAGGGGGGGGGGGGGGGGTACAGATATATTTTGGACATTATAAAGTTTCTGATCCTCGCGGTCAGGGACCGCGGGGATCAGAAACTGCAAAAAGCGCATCAAACCGCAGGTCTGAATTGACCTGCGGTTTGTTGCGATCGCCGCCATGGGGGGGGTCACGGGACCCCCCCGCGCATTTAGCCTAGGTGCCTGCTCAATGATTTGAGCAGGCACCTTGTTCCGATCACTGCCGGCCGGGCGGCAGTGATCGGAACAACACATGACGTACCGGTACGTCATGTGTCCTTAAGTACCAGGACATCATGACGTACCGGTACGTCATGTGTCCTTAAGAGGTTAAGGTGAGTTAAATTGTTTTTATTTTATTTTTTTAACCCCTCCAGCGCTATTGTACTATGCATTCTGTATTAAGAATGCTATTTTCCCTTATAACCATGTTATAAGGGAAAATAATAATGATCGGGTCTCCATCCCGATCGTCTCCTAGCAACCGTGCGTGAAAATCGCACCGCATCCGCACTTGCTTGCGATTTTCACTCTGCCCCATTCACTTCTATGGGGCCTGCGTTGTGTGATAAACGCACAATATAGAGCATGCTGCGATTTTCACGCAACGCACAAGTGATGTGTGAAAATCACTGCTCATGTGCACAGCCCCATAGAAATGAATGGGTCAGGATTCAGTGTGGGTGCAATGCGTTCACCTCCCGCATTGCACCCGCGCGGAAATCTCGCCCGTGTGAACTCAGCCTAAAAGTGTTTTTTTTTTTTTTCCTAGTTACTGCCCCCCTTTAATAGTTTAATTCTCAGCCTTGGAGCAGTGTTCAGGAAGGGCCCAAACCGCCCATCCTGTTTGACCTTCTTTATGAGCTTAGTGCAAAGATATCATAATAGCTTCTATTGCGCTGTGTAAATTCTTAAGCACTGAGCTCCCTCTAGTGGTAGCTGCAGGCAGCCAGCTTTTTAATATGTGAAGTGAAGCTGAAGAATTTATCAATGTATTTGTCTTTTGTCTGCTGTAAATACATTGAGAAATGTGCTGTTTATGATGAGCACCATTTTTCTGAAGCATCGGTTTCACTTTTTCTGACACAAGTCACATAAATATTTTATTTAAAAAAAAAAAAAAAATTGTGTGGGAGATTGGGCAGCCAATAGCAGGCCGCGGGTTCGGGCATTGGTGGGCATGGTTTACCCGTGGATAACCCCCTTTAAAAATGGATCATTTTTTACCAACTCTACCCAAAATTAGCTTGGACTCCACAACCCTGAACTGGAGGTTCCTAGCAGTCACATTGTTTATTACATATCTGTAGTCTCAATGTACTGTATGAATTAATAAGGTTAGTGTCGTGTGAAAAAACTGACATGAATTTGGATTATTAACCTGTATTTTTTGTTATTATCGGCCTTTAACACCTGTATATTCTTTTCTTGCACAAAATAGGTGTTTGTTTCAGAAAGCAAGACCTCCTCTTCACATGATGTGGACAACTTTTACAACTTTGCTGATATACAGATGGGAGTGTAGAGTTCTGCTGTAATTGTGGCAACTGGTCCCAAAATGGATTACTGTGAAGCTCCATAATGCATCTTAAACTCAATCATGTGTACGCTTTGATTTAGGCAGATAAAGAATGGTACGGGGGTGGATAAAGTTCTCTCTACCACAGCATAAAGGGCGACGTATATACTGTGAACTGTACCAAGAAAGAACACGTTTGACAAAATGGATTGGATCAAAGACCTCAAAGTGTTTTACACCATGGAAGATCTGATTTGGATTTTTCTTTCATATAGTTGCCAATAGTCTGATGATAAAAGAAGGAATCAAGAGCGTTGTTCTTGGCAAGTATTGTTCGGATTTCCCCCTGAAAGAAAATTTCTACAAGACTAGGCTTGTAATATGTTAGTGTTGAGCTCGGCGGTCACCTACAGTTCACAATTGATTGGCTGACGTGCATGTAGATGGCACATCATTCTTCTGATCCAGAAGCGGTGGAGAGGTCCCCCCCCTTCCAGCCGTGACCAACCCACTGACCATGGGTTACCAGTCTCTGAAAAGCCCTTCAAAAATAAATTTGCATTCCAGGTGGTTGTACACCTCCGATTTACATGTGATGTAATGTTTGTAATATTTTTATTTTATTTTGCACACAATTACATTTTAATACAATTTGTAGAATGCACTCAAATTGATTTTATACTGTGAAAGCAGAATGTTTGTAGGCAGAACTTTGTAAGTTGTCGTTTTTTTTTGTTTACATGTGAATACTAGTGACTGCTACTTAAAATCATGCACATTGAAAATTGGCAGTGAAGTATGAAACTCTTCTGCCTGTAAAAACCATAGCTTTATCACCTTGAATATCAGGACTTATTTGCACTCCCATCAAAGGTCTTTGTTCCCTGCTGAAGGGTTGTGCAGGACGGCAAAATCATGGCCATTTCAGTCGACAGATTGAGTGTGGTATTGCAACTTGGCCCAATTCGCTTTGAAGGAGCCAAGTTAAGTACGCCACTGTTTCTGGAAGAAACCGTCTGTGTCTGAATGGAATTTTACATTATTAGAACAATCTTATGAACGGCAAGTGGTGTTTTAGGGCACTTTCGAAATCTTTGCTGTGTTTAGCTTTTCTTAGTTTTTCTTAGAGAGGCTAGAGCTAAAATACTGTGGCCAAATTTTTGTTGAGAGTGGAATATGAAAATGTCGGGGTCTGTGATGCAGATTTAAATTTTTTTTTATCCAATGTAAATTGAGAAAAAAGGAATATGGAAGAAAAGATGGATATAGTTCTTTATGAGAACCCTAAGACCATCCAGATTCCAACTTTCCACAGAAACATGCTTTTTTGTGGACATGCCTCTTGCCACAGGTTTTGATGACTCTCTCAGTACTGAGTTTTCAAAACCATTAGGCTTTAGTCATACTTAAAGTGGTTTTCTGGGACCCCCAAAAAATGAGAGCTGGAAGAAAAGTTGGGGGGGGGGGAACTTTTTTAATTGCCTGGTTTTCGAGTAATGCCACTTTACTAGTTTACTAGTCAGTTTTTTGTGCTGCAGTGACTAGTTCATCAACTAGTCCATGTGACTGCTCCAACTTGGTACTTGGGTACAATATTGGGGTAGCAAGAGTGGCACTGCAGCAACGACCTGGCCAGCTCCTCCAGGTGACCACTAGGCTAGTGAATGCCTACAGTGTCATGTGGGGGATTGAGCAGGTGAGTACAGCTTTTTTCTGTAAAGATCATTTCTGGCCTTCGTTAAAAAAAAAAATTGTATGCCTTATTATGCATACATGTTCATGTGAATTTGGATTTTGGCCCAGGGTTATGTCTCTGCTGCACTTACAGCAACAAGTATAAATGAGGCCTCCGGCGATTTCAAATACTGCCTCACTGTATACATTTGGAAAGCTATTTGTTTTTATAACCATAAAATGTTCGTGTCAGAGAGCTTGATAACTGTTTATATCTTAATGCTGTTTGTATTTTAATAGTTTAACTGGAAAATTCATGCTTTTATATCAAAATCAGATATACTCGTGCATGTAAAAATAAACTATGAATAAATCACTGTAGTCTCTTCCCCAGATCACTAATAATGTATCATTTAGTAGTTAGTTACTTCCCCCTTCCAGCAAGCATATTTTGGACATGCTGATGTGGTGGACCATAAATGTGAAATAATGTACAGCACAATGCAAAAATCCTATTCACAAAAAAAAAGTCATGTATTTTGGGTATGCTGCTGCTAATCAAATGCACATTTATTTTACTTACCGTGTATAGTGCTGACATATTCCAGTGTTTTACAGACATTATCATCACACTGTCCCCAATGGGGCTCACAATCTAAGTTCCCTATCAGTATGTCTTTGGAGTATGGGGTGAAACCGGAGTATCTGGAGGAAACCCACACAAACATGAGAAGAAAATATAAACTCCATGCAGAAACGATTAATTGAGTACTCTAATAACAAAAAACTAATTAAAAGAACATTTATCTTTATAAAAACTCATCAGCGTGCCCCCCCCCCCCCCCAATGCCATCAGGCTTGTCACCCCAGTGCCACCATCTCCCCCTCTTAGCCATATCCCTGGCGCTAGTGAAATAAAATTCTTACGTCTCCAGTACGGATGTGGCTCCACAGCTCCTTCATCTCTGCGCGCTGCACTGTTGTCCTGACGTCGGGTCATAGTGCGCGCTTACGTGCACTATGACCTCATGATGTGTCAGGATACAGTGCAGCGCGGTACAGGCCGGTGGGTGACCATGATGCAGTGAGTAATAGCAAGCGCTTTACTCCCGCTCTGTGGTCACATGACACAAACGATAAGAGCAATATAAAACAGCTTCAAATGTACATTGCCTTAGGTGCGTCGCAGGTCCCAATCGTGAAGTGGGTACAATTCACACATGCAGATACGTTTCTTGGTTGGACCGCGCTGCTTCGGGACTAACAGGGATTCCACACTCGTAACCGGTCAGATAAACATGAAAGCAAACAGGCCAGAACGAAGCCTTTCCTCCTCTCTCTTCCAGGCTTCTATGGAAAACCAAGGATGTAACAAATAGTGAAGTACCGTCACATCAACTGGAGTAAAAGAGATTTATTATACTCACAATATAAAAGTAGAAAGTCTGCAGTGTATACAAAGATCAATCACCCGACCCGGCTTTCACTCAAATGAGCTTCGTCAGGGATATCTGTCCCGCCTATTCCAAGGCGGTCTTTTAAGCATGACACAAACTAATCTTGCATTGAGGATTTATATATATTTTTTTTGTCAAATTACTTAATTCAATTGAGTAATCGTTTCAGCCCTACCTAAAAGGCAAACTGTGTTGCCAACGACTGACTTCTCTGAATTGGCAGCAATGGTCACATGGTGTAACCACTCCAGCCAATCAGTAGCAGCTTAAAGCAGACATACAGTGTTAACGGTGACTGCTGCAGCATGGCTTCTCAGCCTGCCTCCTCTCCCTGCATGGGTTGTTCTAATAAATGTGCTGTTTTACATGTAAACTTTATTTATTGAAGCAGACTTAAAAAGGGAGTCTGTCACCACATTTGGGCATATTAGACTGATCAAATAGTGTTATATGTGCCACCCAGAACTTAAAAACGGTACCTTTGTTGTATGTAACGGAGTTTTCTTTTAGCTGAAAATGAACTTTTAACATTATGTAAATGAGCCCTCTCAAGTGCCCAGGGCGGCGTCTCAATCCTCCGAGCCCCAGGCATAATGTTAAAAGTTCATTTTCGGCTAAAAGAAAACTCTGTTACATACAACAAAGGTACCGTTTTTAAGTTCTGGGTGGCACATATAACGCTATTTGATCAGTCTAATATGCCAAAATGTGATGACAGACTCCCTTTAACAAAACTGCCTAAAAGAAAAATAGTAACACCAAATCACAGCACAGCTTTCATTTTACTACAGCAGCTTAATAAAAAGGAAGCATCACCTAAAGATAGACAGCAATGTAAGTACATACACACAGCAAATGAGTTGTAGGAATAATAAAAATTCTTTCATTACTCCTATTCAGTTACCCATGGATGTCATGTAACCTTGTTAACTGAATTTCAAAGGTCACATAGTGGTTGGGGTGAATGAACTGCAGGAAAAAAAAACATGACTTCTATAAACAATACCATTCTGAAAATTGTGGTTAACAGGAGAGCAACAAATTGATGCTAAACACTGCAAAACCAATTATGACAGGACGGGACCAATTATGACAGAACAATGCACTGCAGATGAAAAAAATACTGAACTTCAGTGTTTGTGATCTTCCTAAGGAAATGATGCCAGAACAAACTGAAGCTCAGTGCTTGCGTCGTGAGTGAGGTGTCTCACTATCTGGAGGTCCGTGTGTGGATGGAATCGGCATAATAGATGGGGCATAATAAATTTAAAAACCATGAAGCGACAAGCGAAAGGAGGTCCGTGTCTTTTGCCCTGAGAGGATGATCATCCTACAAATGCCTCATGAAAAATGAAAGCAATAAACAATAAGTTTTTTAGAGCCCGTTGTATAACCTCCATTCCAAAAAAAGTTGGGGTGCTGTGTAAAAAGGTAAATAAAAACAGAATGCAATGATTCAGATCAATTTTTTTCATAGTAGATCAGAGAACACATCAGATGTGGAAAGTGACACATTTTACCATTTCATGAAAAAAGAAAAAAAATTACATTTAGAACTTGATGACAGCAATGCATCTCGAAGTATGGACAGGACCATATGTACCATTGTGTAGCATCTCCTCTCCTTTTAACAAATATCGTAAATATCTGGGAAGTTAGGAGAACAATTGCTTGGAGTTTTGGGAGAGGAATGTTGTCCAATTCTTGTCTGATGTAAGATCCTAGCTGCTCAACAGTCCTGGCTTGTCTTTGCCGGGTTTTTCGTTTCATGATGCGCCAAATGTTTTCTATTGGTTAAAGGTAGGCAGGCAGGCAGGCCAGTTTAGCATCAGACTCTTCTTCTGTGAAGCCATGCTGCTGTGATGGATGCAGTATGAGGTTTAACATTGCTTGCTGAAATATGCAAGGCCTCCCCTGAAAGAATCATCTGGATGGGAGCATATGTTAAGATAACAAGCTGAGTAGTCCCTTTCGAGTCCACAGGACACGGCGTCCATGGTTTCTAAAAAGAATGTAAAATTTTTATTCCCCTGACCACAGAACAGTTTTCCATTTTGCCTTAGTCCAGTGGTGTTTCTGAATCGTATTGACATATGACTTCTTCATTGCATGACAGCTTTAAAGGGGTTGTCTCATCTCAGACAATGGGGGCATCGTATTAACATATAGCTTCTTCATTGCATGACCGCTTTAAAGGGGTTGTCTCATCTCAGACAATGGGGGCATATCGCTAGGATATACCCCCATTGTCTTATATATATTGGGAACGGAGCCCCACTATGTGGTGGCTGGAGGACTCTGGTTCGGCCACCACCAAGGGCACTCCACATAGAAGTGAATGGTAGTGCACCACGCATGACCGGCCACCGTTCCAATTCACTTCTATGGGCCCGACGGAGCCAGCGCTTGGCTATTTTTAGCGACCCCATAGAAAAAGAATGGAGGGTGGCTGCGCATGCAAAGTGCACTCTCCACCACTTTCGTGCCACTGTTCTCGATATAGGTGCGGGTCCCAGCAGCTATAAGACAATGAGGGAATATTCTAGCAATATGCCCCCATTGTCTATGATAAGACAACCCCTTTAACTTGCATTTGTGGATTGCATGGCAAACTGTTCACAGAAAATGATTTCTGAAAGTGTTCTAGAGCCCATGTGCAGTGATTTCCAGTACAGAATCTTTCCTGTTTTAATGCAGTGCCGCTTGAGGGCCCTTAGGTCATGTGTATCCAATCGTGTCAGCTTTGTCCCTTGCACACACAGATTTCTCCAGAGTCTCTGAATATTTTTATGATATGTACTAAGGATGGTTGGGATAGTCTTTGCAATTTTAACGTTAAGGAACATTTTTCTGAAATTGTTCTGCAATTTTTAGATGCAGCTTTTCGCAGGTTGGTGAACCTCTGCCCATCTTTGCTTCTCAGAGACTCTGCCTCTCTAACTACTCTTTTTTTGTAGAAAATTGCTCCTCTACCTTATTAGTACTACTTTCTTTTCCAACCTTTTGTTGCCCCTGTCCCAACTTTTGAGACATGTTGCTGCCATCAAGTTCTAAATGAGTTTTTCATGAAGTGGTAAAATTTCAGACTTTCAACATCTCATATGTACTTTGAATAAAATATGGGTCTATGAGATTTGCAAATCATTGAATTCTGTTTTTATTAACATTTTCATTTTACACAGCAACCTAACCTAACCTTGGGTAATTGGGGTTGTAGTTTTGCGCAATACACATGAGGCAGAGTGGTGACCTATTAGAGAGCAGAGTTTTGTAGAAGCGTTCTATTTTTTTCACACAACCAACTTTATTGCTAATATAAATGTGTTTAGGATAATTTCCTAGAGTTGTCTGCCTACTTTGTGAAGAAAACCCAGTACAAGCTTTTTCTGTTCACTCTCCATACTGCCACTTTGACTTCAAGGTTTGAAGAGGAAGACTTTGTCACTCATGTTCCAATAGCCAACAGTAACAAGGTAATTTGACGTACAGTAGTAAATAATGAAATGTGTATGGGGCAAAAGTATACCACAAGAAAAACTCTGGGAATGATCTTGTCATGGGTCTGAAACAAAGGCCCAGAATTACTTGTGTCTGTGCCAAAAATCTGTCAAGTGGAGCAATTAAGCATAGCTATGGTTTCTTCACTTTCTTCCTACATGCATAACAAGGAGCTGAGCTTTGCTGGGAAGTTCGCTGGGCCTAAGATTTTTTTTTTTTTTTTTACCAAAATTGCACCCTAATTCTAGCATAAAAATCTATCTGAAAGTAAGCCAACCAAAAGTTGGCATACAAGGGGTGTTCAATAAGTTATCTACCCCATCATGTTCTGTCAGTGTTAAGGAGCTAAGCTTGTCTGTGCAGGTTGTGACATGTCTGGACACACACAAAAGCAGTTCACTCTGATGAAAGCACTTCAAGTGATAGGATGGCAAGTGCAGTACAGTGCGGGTCTACAAAGAAAGAGACTGATTTAGAGCTTTGTTCCATGATTAAATTCCTTACAAAGGAAGAAAAGCCTAAAGAAACTCGTGAAAGGATGATTGCTGCATATGATGATGAAGCACCTTCCTATTACCAAGTAAACTTTTGGGCCAAGCAGTTTAAATGGGGTAGGGAGTCAACTGAAGATGACCCCCATTCCGGGGCGAACTGTCGAAGCATCTTTAGAGAAAATGTGTTGTAAAGTGGAGGCCATGATTTTGGAACATCATCGGGTCAAAGTTAGTGTTATAGCTCATGAATTAGGCATTTCAGCTGGCACAGCTTCCAGTATCATTCATTATGTTTTCATGATGTCAAAGGTCAGTTCCGGGTGGACGCCATGAATGTTGACGCCAGAGCAAAAAAACTTGTCACCAGAAAATCCAGGAGACTTCTATTCTTGAATTCTTAAGGGTGACGAAACATGGGTTCACCACCATGATCCTCAGACCAAACAAGAGTCCATGCAATAGTAGCACAATGGGTCACCATCTACAAGGAAATTTTGTGTGCTGCAGTCAGCTGAAAAGATCCTGGCAACAGTTTTTTGGGATACAGAAGTTTTATTAGTAGAATTCATGCCACACAAGACAACAATTACACCTATGCTTTAACAATGAAGGCATTATGTGAGGCAAATAGAAACACCATCTTTAAGATTAGTAAATCTGAGCCAAAGTTCTCTAGGCCTCAGGCTACAAGGTGTGGTTTAAGGGTACTTTAACACTTGCGTTAAAGTTTTCTGGTATTGAGTTCCGTCACAGGAAAAAAACGCTTCAGTTTTATCTTAATGCATTCTAAATGGAAAGCAATCCGTTCAGTATGCATCAGGATGTCCTTAGTTCAGTCCCTCTTACGGTATTTGGCCGGAGAAAATACAGCAGCATGAATACTTGCCGGAATGCCGGATCAGGCATTCATTTCCATTGAAATGTATTAATGTCGGATCCGGTACCAAGTGTTCCGGAAAACCGGAACCGGTTTCTCGATCTGCGCAGACCTTTTAAAGGGCTAATGAGCCTCTAGGTGCTATGGGGGCGTAGAATCAGCACCTAGAGGCTCCGTCTACTCACCCTTTATCCCGCCCAGGTCCCCTGTTGTGCCCGCCCCGCTCCTCTTGATTGATGTCACTGTTCGCAGCATCGCTGAGGAAATCCTGCGCCGTTCACTTCTGTATTCTGCGCGGTGAGTGAAGGCCGCTCTCCTGATGTCGGCTTCCTCCCTTTGACGTAGTCGACGCAGGCGCAGTGAGGAATCCGGAACCAGGAGCGCATCATTCACTCACTGTGCCGAATACAGAAGTGAACGGCGCGGGATTTCGTCAGCGATGCTGCGAACCGTGACATCAATCAAGAGGAGCGGGGCGTGCAGAACAGGGGACCTGGGTGGGATAAAGGGTGAGTAGACGGAGCCTCGAGGTGCTGATTCTACGCCCCCATAGCACCTAGAGGCTCATTAGCATATTATAAAAGTGCTTATTTTCTCAGAACGGCTGCAGGGAGAAATGTAAAAAACATACTGTTATGTAGTGCTGACATTAGCGCATCGCTGATGTCAGTCAGCTACATAACTGTATTTTTGGTGGTAGAAACCCTTTAAAAATGTGAAAAAATAAATACTGAATCCATTTTTTCTGGATGACACCGGAGAGAAGGATCTGGTGTTTCAATGCATTTGTCAGCCAGATCGGGAAACAAATGCTATCCGTTTGCATACGGATTTCCGGATCCATCAGGCAGTTCCGGCAATGGAACTGCCTGCCGGAATCCAACAACGCAAGTGTGAAAGTACCCTAACAAAGGGAGATGGCTTAAAGGGGTATTCCGGTAGGTCCACGTTATCCCCTATCCACAGGATGGGGATAACTATGAAATTGGTGGGGGACCTGCTGCTGGACCCCCACTAATCAAGAGAACAGGGGCCCCATACACCCTGCAGACCCCTTGGTGCTCCCCTAAAATGACCAGAGCGGTCATTTTTCAATTATGCTGTAGTTTTTGCCCACAATGCAAAGGTTGAAAGCAGCAGAAGATCTGATGTTATCCCAGCAGCAACATCACAATTACAATCAGCCCGTTGCGGACAGTTCTACGTAGTGGTTTTCAACATGTGGTTGTACCTTTAGCGTACCCTTAAACGGGGACAGGTTACTGTGCAGAAAATTTGTGTTTCCAAACTAGATCCACACCAAAACGTTTTTGCTGTGGATTTTCCATAGATCTCACCCAGGTCAGGTCAGTTTCCACACAGAAAAAAAGCAGTGTACATAAGATTTGTCTAATCTCATACACTTTGCAGGTACTGTATCATGCTGATGTTTTTCTGCAAGTTTGCACTAAAAAAAACAGAACATAA
The DNA here is from genome assembly GCF_905171765.1 of Bufo bufo. NCBI lineage: Eukaryota > Metazoa > Chordata > Amphibia > Anura > Bufonidae > Bufo > Bufo bufo. Next base: position 456,772,290 of record NC_053391.1, read on the forward strand.
TCTGCAATCTGTGCAGGCAAAGTTTATACTTTTCAAATCTTACGCAGAATTAGTAAATCTGCCCCTCTGCTTTCTGAAATCTGTCCATGTCCTTATCTCCACCCCCAAGAGTCACCCTGAAAATCCATCCAGAAAATGTCACTTTTTTATTGTAGACAATTGATATATTGTATTACGGTAGTGATATAATTTGCTCATAATTCAGGTGCTGCCATGCACATTAACCCCTTAATGTTGTTTGCCTCTCTGCATTTTAGTTTCATATAAACAGGTGAATCCAATTTGGGTGAATTTCATCATGGCAGCGCATAATGTGTCACAGTAGTGACTATGGCCCCCCCATATGCCTGTATGTTCCTGATGAGATGGCAGATGGTATCCATGGGATTCTCCTTCCAGACCTGGATCAGGGCATCAGTAAACTCCTGGACTGTCTGTGGCACTATTTGGGGTAATCTGATGGATTGATACACAATGTCCCAGAGGTTCTCAATTGGATTTAAGTCTGGGGAACGTGAAGGTCAGTCAATGGCATCAATGCCTTCGTCATGTAGGAACTGCCTGGCCATATTAGGCAGGGCACTGTTCTGCACGAGAAGGAACATAAGGTCGGACAATGGCTGAGGATTTCATCACAGTGCCTAACAACAGTCAGGGTACAGTTGCCCTCACACAGAGGTTTGTGCGCTCCTCCAAGGATTTGCCTACCCAGACCATCACTGACCCACCACCTAACTGGTCATGCTGGATGATGTTGCCGGCAGCATAGTGTCTCCAGACTCTTTCAAGTCTGTCACAAGAGCAATGTGAACCTACCATTTCCTTGGTCGAATGCTAATCAAGCTGCACAGTGCTGAGCTATGAGTAAGGCAAGGGCCACACTGGTCACGTGACACCTGTCGCGGCCAGGATCGCTGAGTAGCGGTGATCCCATAGAAATGAAAGGGATCACCATGGCTGAATTTCTTGCGACTGCCGCGGCAATCCCATTCATTTTTATGGAATCACCGCTACTCTCAGCGATCCTGGCCGCGACAGGTGTGGCCGTGTAGCCCTTGTCTAAAAGTCCCACCGACTACAGGACATTGGGCCCTCGTGGAGTCTGTGTCTGACAGTTTGGTCAGAAACATATAGACCAGAAGCCTGCATAAGGTAATTTTATGGAGCCTCGCAGTGCTTCTCCTAGCACAAAGGGGCAGATACCAGTCCTTGGTGCTGGATTGATGCTCTTCTACAGCCCATGTGTGATGGAGGACACAGCAAACCGCCTTGTGACAGCACATATAGATGTGCTATCCCAGAGAAGTAGGACTACCTCTGCAACCTGATTGGACTACAGGTGCCACCTTATGCTACCAATAGTGACAAGGACACTAGCAAACTGCCAAACTGGAGAAGAATCAGTGAAGAAGGATAAGAAGAGAGTAGTTGTCAGTGGCCACCACCTACAAAGCTGTTGCTTCTCCAATGCACTTTTTGTCACTTGTAAAGCAGGTGAAATTGAACGCTGGCTCCCTGGGATGGCTGCTTTTCCCGGACCGAACCCTGCTCCTGTAACCCAAACTCTCAGGACAATTTGGAACATGCAGTGATTTTTCCTGAACGGAAAGATGGTCACGGATAAACAATGCTTATGTGCAGACACCCACTGAAATGAGTTGGTCAAGGGTTCAGTCGGGTAAATATGTGTTCACAAAATGGAACTCAGCCGGAGAGGAAATGATCCTAAAGACATCACTTTGTACAATGTGATTATAGCCAGAGCTCTACATACATGTTCTCCATGCATTAATCAGGTCTGAGGCCTGCACAATTATGAATGCTGCTTTGGACTAGAATACAAGCTGTATTTTAGTAATTCAAAATAAACTCCTGAGGATACTGATCCCCCCCCCCCCAAATTATTTTCGCCCTGTGTGTGAATTAGACCAAGGCAGGAAACCTTATTAGAAAGTGTGGGCAGCCATTCGCAGCGCAGAATACAATAGAAAGCTTATTTTAAGAAAGCCACCTGTCTCCTTAGAAAGAGGCAGACATACAGGGGAAGTAGCAGAAGGAGGTGTGTACATGGCGGGCACCACAGAACATGACGGGAATGCACGCAGCTCATCCCGCTCTGTGTGAACAGGGAGGGGAGGAAGGGATGGACACCAGGGAGGAAGGGGAAGAGGAGGAGCGGAGGAAGCCAGCGAGCAGTGTCAATACAATAGGCTTCTTGTGTGTGGATGTGTGCGCCTGCTGGGAGGCTAAGGCAGCTTCACTCTGCTCGGCGGCCGGGTTGTCTGCGCCATGGACTGAAGAGGACGTGCTAGAAGGAGCAAGTGTGAGGGCAGAGAGCGTCAGAGAAGGTGAGAGACTACTCTGTGTCCATAGCGCAGGCCGTGTACAGCCAGCCCTCCACTACCATTCTGAATGCCCTGCCGGTCTGCCATGCAGTGGTTACACCGCGGCTGGTCAGACTACCCTAGTGAGCGCACGGGCAGTGTGTGCGCTGTGTGTCACGTCAGGCGGCGCACTGCAGCCCATACTGAAATTTGGCGCCAAGGCAACCTCAGGACAAGCGCTGTCAGGGACACGGTCATCTCTGACGTCATCGCTGCTCCCTAGTGACAGGAGCAGACTATGGCGTGCGTTGTGCCTCTCTCCAGCGCCTAGTACATAGCCTGTTACTATTCCTAATATCTAGTCCTAAGGGTAATAGGATGTCTTCTCTGCTGTAGCCTTACTCATTTTTTTTTTGTCCCCCCCCTTCCCAAAAAAAAAAAAAGTTCCAAGCATTGTTGGTTATTGCAAAAGTGCAGAAAATGGCATGAACATCATTGTTTTCTAGCAGTAAACTGGCATGTTTGTATGGATAAATATGCCCCAGTCTCTTGGTGGTGGTCACAACGTTGCCACTAGTGTGTTAGGTCCAGGAAACGTGCTCCCTGTGATGTCTGGTCCGAACACTGCTCCTATGGTGCTGTGAGCTCCTGACTGACCTGAGGCCTACACTGCTGTACTCCCGTGAGTACAGGGGACACCTGAGTGATGCAGGAGCTCAGAGCTTCATAAATCATCTTGAGTTCAGTCTGGGAAATTTGGCCATCACATGGGGCATATTTCCTGGACCAAACATCTTCATGTGAAAGAGGTCTTCAGTAGTGTTGAGCGAACTTGTGTTTTCAAGTTCGGCAGACAAGATTTGGGTTCGGGTTATCTAAGAATCCCATTATGGATTCCGCTACCACGGACCATAACAGAATTCTGACGGCATGGACCACGGAAGCCTATAAGAGACATTCAGTCATAATAGAAGTCTATGCTGGCCATAGACTTCTATTATGACTGCCTCTTATAAGCTTCCGTGGTCCATGCCGTCATAGAATTCTGTTATGGTCCGTGGTAGTGGACACGCCGAACTTGAAAACACAAGTTCACTCAACACCAGTCTTCAGGGCTTCTGCACACAACCATGTTTATTCCAGGAAACATGGCCCATGTGTCAGCCGTGGGTGTGGACTGGCAACTGAAGTGACCCTGGAAAAAAAAAAACTTAGTGACACAATACTGTAGGTGGGACAACAGAATTGGATGGGGCCAGCAATACCACAGTGCAGCACAAAATACTGCAGCCCACACCACAGTATGAAACTGCATCATTGTCCCGAGGATATCAATACAATAGAATTGAGGAGGGTACCTGCGGCCACTGGCCAGGTGCATAAGTGCCTGATGCTCCTACATTTATTAATGCTGAGAGCATCAGATCTTTATGTACCCAGCTGGAGGCCAAGTGGAGAGCTCCGGAGGTCCTCTGGACATTGGCCTTCTGGAAAATTTCCCCGTAGGATCTATTGGCCATAGATCCTGACCTTGGTTGGCCGCATCTTCTAGACAGACAGCGACTCCTCTGACCCAAATCACTGCATCATAGTAATTTACGATGCAGTAAATTCCTGTCTGACTGCAGGTCTATTGTACCGTACTTACATGATGATGTAAGTACAGTACTGAGCCACCATCAGTCCAGGAGACACGGCCATATTTGCCGTTCGTGTGCGTAAGCCTTTAGGATAAGCTCATATCTGCACTGGCGGGCCTGTTTGGGGCCTCAGTCACAGGTTCCATTTGAAATATCGGAGTAAAAAGTCTTGCATTCAATTTGTGGAAATTGTATGTAACCAATTCCAATCACTGGGGTCTGTTCAGCACCTTTTGGGTCAGCTGAGTCCAGCACCGCCATCATTTTCATTGTTCTGCTTCTAGAACAGAGCAAACAATGAAAATAAATAGCAGTAGTGTGAAGCCACCTTACATTGGCAAAAGAAATGTATCTTTACAATCCGCTTACGACCAGTGACTTTGAGGCTTGAGCCCACAGCGTTGCCTGATGTTACGCATCATTGTGCCTTGTGGAAAAAAGAAATATTAATGTCATTTGGTTAGTGTTAGTAACAGGCAGAAGGTTTCTCGGAGGTATGCTGATACGTGAGGCACGTCGTTGACTAGAGCATATCAGTGTGCGTCTTTACAGTTTTACATCATTTATCATCTGAAACAGAAGCTCCACTGAGGTTTGTCGTTACTGAACCGTAGCGGGATTGTCCCACCATAAAGATAGTTGATGAGCGCATGCATGCTGGGACCCTCACTGAGCATCAGAACTGGGGTCCCCAGCTTGAGTGGAGCAGTGGTCACACATGCACACTATCGCTCTATTGTACCTCAGTAGGACTGACTGAAATAACAAAATATAGTCTCATTGAATGGACAAGTAGTGTGCATGTGTGGTGTACTTCATTTACACAGTGGACTCCGGACCCCAGTTTTCAAGATCAGTGGAGCTTCCCCCCCAGCATTCGTAGCCTCACCGGTGAGTCATTTAAAAGGGTTTTCCGATATAATTAAAATCTCACCACTACTGAAAATAAAAATGTGTGAGACGTTCTGAGCATATGACTGCTACAGCCAATCCCTGTCCTCAGCGTCACATCACCACCGCCGGTTGTAAACAGCAGCAGAAGTACCTTACCATCACTGCACAGAATGACGCTGGAGAAAGGCTGAGTATATGATGTTTTTTATTTTAATCAATTGTATGTGTTGCCCAAGATTTTTAATTATCTCAGACAACCCATTTAAAGGTAGTCTGTCACCCTCACTATCTCTTAGGCTACTTTCACACTAGCGTTCGGGGTTCCGCTGGTGAGTTCCGTTTGAAGGCTCTCACAAGCGGCCCCGAACGGATCCGTACAGCCCCAATACATTCTGAGTGGATGCGGATCCGCTCAGAATGCATCAGGATGGCTCCGCTTGGCCTCCGTTCCGCTCAGCAGGCGGACATCCGAACGCAGCTTGCAGCGTTCGGGTGTCCGCCTGGCCGTGCAGAGCCAAACGGATCAGTCCAGACTTACAATGTAAGTCAATGGGGACGGATCCGTTTGAAATTGATACAATATGGTGCAATTTCAAACGGATCCGCCCCCCATTGACTTTCAATGTAAAGTCTGGACGGATCCGTCTGACTAACTTTCACACTTAGAATTTTTTCTGAACTATAATGCAGACGGATCCGTTCTGAACGGATCCGTCTCTGCAGACACCAGATGGATCCGCTCTGAACACAAGTGTGAAAGTAGCCTTAGAATAAGCATACTACCATGTGAGATAGGTTCCTCGACAGATAAGCATACCTTTTCTTCTGAAATCTAAGTCTTAGGCCTCATGCACACAACCGTTGTTGTGTTCCGAGTCCGTTGTTCCGTTTTCCGTGATTTTCTGCGGACCCATTGACTTTCAATGGGTCCGTTGAAAACTCGGAAAATGCACCATTTGTCATCCGCGTTCGTGATCCGTGTTTCCAGTCCGTCAAAAAAATAGGACCTGTCCTATTTTTTTCACGGACAACAGTTCGCGGACCCATTCAAGTCAAAAAAAACGGAGGCACACAAGATTGTCATCCGTGTCTGTTTTTCTCCTATCATTTGCAAGGCAAACTTGACTTAGATTTTTTTTTTTTTTCACTTTTCATGTCTGGTGATCCTCCAAAAATCAAGGAAGACACGGAAACAAAAAAACGGAACAACGGAACCCCGTTTTGCGGACCGTGAAAAAATACTGTCGTGTGCATGAGGCCTTATCCTGAGAAATGCTTCTTGTATTTTTATGCAGTTAAGGTTTTTGGTGCGCTGTGGGCGGTGCCACCCCATATTTTTTGCACCATCGCTGTATCAGTAATGCACCTCCACCTCCTGTTTGATTGACGGCCTCTGAGATTTCGAAGCCAGTAGCAATCATGTAGGAAAAACCAGGTGCACTAAACAGAGCGGTCCCATCCATGATGCAACGAAAAACGATATTTGCTTAAAAATAAAGAGAACTATTTCTCATGATTGGAAGACCGGATATTCACAAAGAAGGTATGGTTATGTTTTAGGGCACCTGCCCTACATGGCGGTATGTTTATGTATGTTCACACAGCTAAAATTCTCAGTAGAAAAATCAATAGCTGAAAACAGGTTGTTTTTGGTGGCAGATTTGTAATTTGGTGACTGTTTTTCCAACCGTTATAGAAGAGTTTTCAATTGAGGGTTTCCTGCTTGTCCATTATTATCTATGGAATCCAAAATTAAATCTGCTTCTAAGGGCTCATGCACACGGCCGTGGCCACTTTTGTGGTCCGCAAATTGCACATATACCGGCCGTGTGCATTCTGCATTTTGTGGAACAGAACGTCCTGCCATCTATAGAACAGTCCTATCCTGTATAGGACATGTTCTATTATTATTTTTTTGTGGGTGCGGTGGAACAGACAAACTGATGTGGACAGTACACGGTGTGCTGTCCGCACCCTTTGCGGTCCCGTCGAAGCGAATAGGTCCGCATCTGAACCAGAAAAAACGCGGATCAGATGCGGACAAAATTCAAGGTGGTGTACAGGAGCCCAAAGAGGAAGTTTTCCTCTGCGGAATCATTGGCAGATTTTGCCTGTGTGAACATACTCTTGGGATACAATCACAGTTGCGGTTCAGCTTGTCTGGTAGTCTAACATAAATTCTGGCTGTCTGCCGGACAAAAACTGCTCCATGCAGCGGTATTTGTCCGAAATCCGTCATTTATGCCAGAAAGCAGCCGGATCACGGTTAATGGGGATCCAGCAGTGCAATGCCGGAACATCTTGCCGTATCCGCTGCCGCATATCAATGATCATGGGATTTTGAAGGTGATAAGACGCCCTTTAAGGCTCGGACTACACTCCTAAGTGGCGAGGATGGCGTAAAAATGGCCGTGTGACAAAATATTATTGCACAGGTAATTAAAAAAAGTCACCAAAAGCGGTTTTGTTATTATTATTATTATTATTTTATTTTTTTTATACACAAGATCTGGTGTAAAAACGTTAGTTAATCATTGTTAATGACCCCCCAACATATGTAAACCAAAACTATAAGTAGGACCTACACAGAGTAAGTGTATAATGGAAAGATTTGCAACTCTTCGATGTTTTGGACCCACTCCTTTAGCTTCAAAATACTGATGCAAAATACTAACAAAAATACACCTGTCTCAGAGTGACTTAAATAACCACGATTAGTTGTTGATGTAATCCCTGTAGGGCTAGGATTTCACACTAGCGCTAAGAGAACAGACTGCTAGAGCGTTCTGCATCTGGCATTGCTGGACGCCGTCTGAATGCCTGCTGGCCCCATTAACTATAATGGGGACCAGCGGAGGACTTCCGGGGGTGGGGCATCAAGTATGGTCGCATTTTAACAGCGCTCTCCTCACCAGCTACAAAATCCACCGCCATCGGTGTCCAACATGGCGACAGACACAGCACCAAAGAGGGGACAAATCCTCTGTGATAGCGTGGCTTGGAGGGCGACAGTCCACATTGCCCCCGAGTCCGCGGCAGCGAGCCGCACGGCATTCGTGTAGGCCGCCAGTCCGCGCGGCTGCGGCCTGCACTCCCTCCCTAACTCCAGGCCCCTTCAATCCTGGCTGTCGGGGCCAGTGGAGCCGGTGCCTGCATTAAAACACCAAGCGCCCGGTTTCCTGAGGAGGGGAGGACAGCTGAGGGCCACAAGTCCACTATCAGGGCCCTGAAGAACACCCTCACCACTGAGGCCTACATCCTTCCACCCCTACTGTACAACACCAGCTGCTGGGACTTACTGAATCTGCCAGGGAGACCAGCGATCCCACACTTGGAGTGAAGAAGGTGCCAGACCTGCAGTACGAGGGACTTGTGAGTACTTTCAAGATGGCGCTTTCCCCATTCATGCTGAAGTTCCCTCACTTATCTCCACACAGTCACCTTTGAGGCAATATAGACACCTTGTGGTCTATTACGGAATAATATCATCTAATACCAGCACTGATGCTTCTACAACTCTTTATGGCCAAATTTAGCTTTTTCTTCCTAATGGTATAAATATCTTACAAGGATTCCCCACCCAAATGCCTAACGCAACTCAAACATCAGTTACACAGGCCTAAACCTGACAGAGATTATGGACACATTTGTGGCCAAGAACTCTTTTAAAACAACATGTACTACCTCTCAGATGCAGTCTGCCATAACCGCCACTGATACCTCAACTAAAATGTCCAAATTTGCAGGCAAATTGCCCTAAAAAAAACACCCAGGAATACTCAAGGCCCCTCTTAATCAGCCTTGGATATGCCTTTCTCTTCTGAACTTATTACAGATGGTGACATCACTCCGCCTAACCTCTCCCCTAGATGCGACACTTCGCACTCGCTGGTGGAAGATTGTAATCGCGCTTCTACCGTGGCGCAAGAAGTCTCCAGGGTTCTCCTACCTCTTTTTGACAAAAAACTGGAGGTACTCCATTCTATTTACTCTGCCTTACAATTAATTACCACGAACTCTAAAAAAAATCTCAGACCTAGAGAATAAACGAGCAGCTCAGGAGTTAACCATCTCCAACTTGGAACGCACCGTACAACAATGTAGAGAAGCAGAGTCTGCTTTAACCGCTAAACTGGAGAATCTGGATCGCCGCAACAACCTTAGATTTATAGGCATCCCAGAGAGTGTTACTGGGAAGACTTACATAACTTGCCGTGGACATTACCACGGCGTTGGGCCTGGAGATGTCGACTGATAAACACCATATTAAACGGGTACACAGAATTGGACCACCTAAACCAGCTGGAACGGACAACCCAAGACCCCGTTCGGTCATCGCAAAGTACTGGAATTGGACGATTAAAGAACAGATCCTACGCGTGTGCCAATGCACCCTGGAAATACGAGGAAACTAGGGTTGTTGCGGGTATCGAAATTTCGATACCCAATCTATACTTTCCATTTTTTTCGATACTGGGCTGCGCTGCTGCGCAGTCTAATATCCGCTGCTCTCAGCGCGCTCATGTTCCCTCAGCAGCACAAGGGAGAAGGAAGCAGCCTCTCCCTACCCCCTGTGCTGCTGCGGCGCACTGAGCCACCAATGATGGGACTTTTCCTGGGTCCAGACTTTAAGTATTAGGCTACACAGAGCGGTACCCAGAGATGTCCCAGCACTTACTATTATTCCTTGGCGCCGCTCCGTTCGCCCTCTGTGCCCCATTACTGTCTCCTGCTCCATATGATAATTACTATCGGAGCAATGGGGAGGAGACATCAGCGTCTCTCCTGGGCGTTCCTTCTCCCTGCGCTGCGATTGGACAGCTCTACAGCAAGGGAGAAGGAACGCCCACTATAGAAGCTGATGTATCCTCCCCATTGCTCCGATAGTAATTAGCATATGGAGCAGGAGACAGTAATGGGGCACAGCGGGCGAACGGAGCGGCGCCAAGGAATAAATAGTGCTGGGACATCTCTGGGCGCTGCTCTGTGTAGCCTAATACTTATATGGGTCCAGACTTTAAGGTCGTCTTTAACACAGAATACAGGAGGCAGGTACCGGCAGCATAATTGCAATCTGACAGGGAGCTGCGATCAGCGGCAGTTAACCCCTCAGGTTCGGCACCTGAGGGGTTAACTGCCACTGATCTGCTGCCAGTACCCGCCTCCTTTATTAAAGGGTAATTTATCATTGGTGCCACATATGCCCCCCGAAATAGTACCAATCAGTCACCTCCTCCCACAAAAAATGAGACCCTACCTGAGAGAATCTGTCAAAAAATTAAAAAGCTATGGCTCTCAGACTATGGAGACCTTAAAATATCATTATTTCGGTTTCAAAAATGCTTTTGTGTAAAACTTAAATAAATAAGAAAAAGTAGACCTATTAGGCATTGCCACGTGCGTAATGATCTGCTCTATAAAAAAGTCACATGACCTAATCTCTCAGGTAAACGTTGTAAAAAAAAATTTAAAAAAACTGTGCCAAAACATCCATATTTTTTTTTTTGTTACCTTGCCTCACAAAAAAACGTAAAATAGAGCAATTAAAAATCATATGTACCCCAAAATAGTACCAATAAAACTGGTACCTTATCCCGTAGCTTCCAAAATGTGGTCACTTTTTTGAGTTTCTACTGTAGGGGTGCATCAGGGGGGCTTCAAATGGGACATGGCATCTAAAAACCAGTTCAGCTAAATTTGCCTTCCAAAAACCATATGGCGTTCCTTTCCTTCTGCGCCCTGCCGTGTGCCCGTACAGCAGCTTACGATCACATGTGGGGTGTTTCTGTAAACCGCAAAATCAGGGTAATAAATATTGAGTTTTATTTGGCTGTTAACCCTTGCTTGGTTATTGGATAAAATTGAATAAAATGTAAAATCTGCCAAAAAAGTGAAATTCTGAAATTTCATCTCCATTTTCTATCAATTCTTGTGGAACACCTAAAGGGTTAACAAAGTTTGTAAAATCAGTTTTGTACACCTTGAGGGGTGTAGTTTAAAAAATGGGGTCATTTTTGGGTGGTTTCTATTATGTAAGCCTCACAAAGTGACTTCAGACTAGGGGTGGGTGATATGGCCTAAAATCTATATTTGCAAAAAAAGGGGGTTAGTCAGCACCTCCCAGTGCGCAGGTGCATGCTGCCATGGCAAAGACCTAGACGGGGGGGAAAAAAAGGAGACAATGCAGCAGCACTCTGCAAATCAGACAAAGTACAACAATGCTTACAAAAATGATGGTGCTAATACTACGCTTATTTATAAAAGCGAGATGCTTGGACAATGCATTTTGTACAATACCATCTAAGCCCGTCTGCCGAACGTCAAGGCGATCTCTGTTAGAGACTGAAGTCCTGGCTGCCATGGTATGTTAGTGAGCAGCATTATACTCGGAGCGCCCGGCGGCCACGGCGCACGCTTCTTCTCATAGGTCTGTGCGGTGCATTGCTAATGCTATAATCTCATGCTATAATCTCATAGGTCTGTGCGGGCATTGTGTACTGTAGCGTTGTCCTGTTGAAAAACCCAGTTGTTACCACACAGACGAGGGCCCTCAGTCATGAGGAATGCTCTTTGCAACATCTGGACATAGCCAGCGGCCGTTTGACGCCCCTGCACTTCCTGCAGCTCCATTGTTCCACTGAAGGAAAAAGCATCCCAGACCATTATGGCGCCTCCTCCACTGTGGCGCGTAGAAAACATCTCAGGTGGGATCTGCTTGTCATGCCAGTAACGTTGGAAACCATCAGTACCATCAAGGTAAAAAAAAAATCTCATCAGAGAATAAAACTTTCTTCCACCTTTGAATGTCCCATGTTTTGTGCTCTCTTGCAAAGTCGAAACGAGCAGTTCTGTGGCGTTCAAGGGGACGAGGTCTTTGAAGACTTTTTTTGTTTTTGAAGCCCTTCAGTTTCAGATGCCGTCTGATGGTTATGGGGCTGCAGTCAGCACCAGTAAGGGCCTTAATTTGGGTCGAGAATCGTCCAGTGTCTTGACGGACAGCCAATTGGATCCTCCTGCTCAGTGCTGATGACATTTTTTTGGGTCTTCCACTTGACTTTTTTGTTCCATAACCCCCAGGATCATTTAAGAAATTCCAAATGACTGTCTTACTGTGTCCCACCTCAGCAGCGATGGTGCGCTGTGAGAGACCTTGCTTATGCAGTTCAACAACCCGACCACGTTCAAAAAGGGAGAGTTTTTTTGCCTTTGCCATCACAACGTGTGACTACCTGACAGAAAATGACAATGAATCCACATCTTTGCAGAGATTTGGCCTTTTAAATGCATGTGGTCCTAAAATTTGGATCAGCTGAAAAACAGCCTGTTTCAGTTTAATCGTTATTTTCAATTAATTGAATGCTCAAAAAATGTCTTGTCTCACTCTCATTTCTTCTTGTTGCACGTTGAAGCTCTACTTGGAACCTTGTTAAGATCCAACAATGTAAAATATGATTTTTTGCCATTTTTCAAGTGGTCTAAAACTTTTGATCAGGACTTTATAAAAGACCATGCAGAGGTGGACTTGTTCCTAGACTCTAGGACAATATTACTCCCCAAACCCAATAAAGATGTGACACTGCCACAGCCTTAGACCCATATCCCTTCTAAATAGTGATTACAAATTCCTGGCGAAAATCCTATCAATTAGATTACAAAATATTCTCCCCAAAATCATACACCACTCACAAAGAGGTTTCAATAAATCTAGACAATCTGTCAAAAAACATCAGGGCAGCTATAGCCGCCACCCTTGAGACGCAAGATGGTAATACACACACACACACGTCTAGATGCCGAAAAGGCGTTTACACAAACACACACACACACACACACATGTTAAGATGCTGAAAAGGCGTTTACACACACACACACACACACACACACACACCCACACGTCTAGATGCCGAAAAGGCGTACACACACCCACACGTCTAGATGCCGAAAAGGCGTTTGATAAAGTGCCATTGTTTTTTTTTTTTGTTGTTTTTTTTTTTTTTTATAATGCTGCTCTGTCGCAGTGGATTGCCATCTCTAATCGGAAGTTCGCACTACGCTCACAGTAAATGGCTATAACACCCCCTATTTGGATATTTTTAGGGGCACTAGGCAAGGCTGCCCTTTCTCCTTTACTTTTTAATATCTCTTAGGACCCCCTCTTACATCACTTGCAGCCACTCCACACAAAATAGTCATAACTCATTCGCTCTGGCCGCATTTGTAGATGATATTTTGGTTAATTATCAAAAACCCAGAAATTACACTCCCACAAACGTTACAGAATCTGATATTGGATAACTCTCAGGATATACCCTAAATCTGGATAAATCTGAAGCCATGCTTCTTAAAGGCCACACGAGACAGAGGTGGACTGCTCATTACCCATCGCACTCTATATCATACATGGGGGGAGTACAGATCACCAAGTCACTGAACAAACTATGCAATGCAAACATCGCTCCCTATATCCGGGCGCTTGAGGACACATTTGCAGGCTGGCGACACCTTCCTTTGTCTTACATGGGGCGGGCATACCTACTTAAGATGGTGGAATTCCCCGCTTGTTATACCTTTTACATTTGCTACCAATCTATTTACGCCCTAGGGATGAGAAGAAAATCATTACATATGACCCTCTTAGCTAACCCACATTTCCAAATGGGGTCACCACATAGAGCTTTTTCTGAATGGCATAAGGGAGGAATAACTTCGCTCAGCCACTTGGTGGACCACACCATACATTCTGTCATTTGAAATTCTCAAAACGAAATACCCCAGCATTAAGTTACATCTTTTTCCTTACCTACAAGCCAGCAGTTATCTCCAGAAGTTACTACCCAACCTAACCCCCTGAAGAATGGAGTCCGGCTCTACAGGCCTCTCTCAAACATACTCCTACCTTAAGGGGACATACCACCAGTTACTATAAATTTCTGAATACCCCTCTAGATTATAGTAAAGGGCAATAACTAAGTGGCTTAGCGACATCCCGCAACTGACGATGTCCACTTTGTATCAGGCCCTGGAATGCAACCTCCGCTATTTGCCGTCCAGTCCCTACCGGGAAATGACCCTGCAGATTTATAGCCGGCCATATATATCTCCGGTACGGGGCCATCGTATGGGCGTCTTCGAATCGGATAGCTGCTTCCGTTCTAGAGAGACAGGAGCGTACGTATTTGATTGCTTATGGCTATGCCCGGTGATACAATCCTTTTGGGGTAAAATGCACACATTGACCACCACCCATCTGACGTCAGCAGCACCTTTGGACCCTATAGGAGCCAATTTTTGATACATTGATTCGACCACAACGCGGTCCACCCCTGGCAGCCGGAAAGTACTATGTTTAATAGCAGCAGCAGGGGTCAAGACCATCTTCCATACATGGATCGATCCTACACCCCCACCATTTAAGTTATTTCTTGAAAAACTCTCCTTCTTAATGAAGATGGATTTGGGTAGAGGCGTCTTCAAAAAAGGAGACTCGCGTGAATCATTTTTTTGCGTGTTGGGAGAGTTTTTTATAGATATATTTCCCCTCCAGGTTCAGAGATGTATTCAGGAATGCTTCCAGCTCACTTCATGGTACCAGACATGAATCCTAGCAAATGACCAGCCTATATCAGGGATGTGATTTAATCTGAGTGCTCGATGTGGGTCCCTGCACACCACGTGCTTGTTTAGAGTTTACATGTACTGAATACGGAGAGGAGATGAATGAGTTGGGCTAATGTTTTATGTTTTATTTGCTCTCTGGTTTGCGGAGAATTCAGTTATGGTTCTTCCACCACTTTTTTCCCATAACCATCCTTTTCCCCTCCCTCATTTCCCTCCTAAAGAAAAACGACGAACGTCGGAAGGTTGACGAAATGACTTTAATATATTGCTCTATTTGCTTATATTGGGTCATAAATAATACTGATTAATATTACTTCTCTTATTAAAATGTATGTTATTCTTTCTTATGTCAACCTTAAATAAAAACATTTGAAGATAATGGGGACTAGTGGAGTCCTGGCCTCAACCTGGCAAATATGCTGAGAATACCAAATACTGCGTGCAGCGATTCTAGTCTTGGCATATTTGCCGGGTCATGGCCAGATCTCCGCCGGTCCCTATTATAGTTTAAGGGGTTGTCTGCTTTTTTCTATTGATGTATCATCAGGATAGCTCATCAATATCAGATGGACAGGGGGCCGTTGCAGTTGGGAATCCTATGAGGATAGGTCATCAATAGAAAAAAGCAGACAACCCCTTTAATGGGGCCAGCGGGTATTCGGGCAGCGTCCGGCAATGCCTGATACAGAGAGCTCCAGTAGGCTGTTCCCTACTGGGTGAAACTAGCCTAAAAATGTAAGCAAACTGGCTCTCTTCACATCTGTGTTGTGGCTTCTGATCATAATGGACATGAAGGCGCCTGATGGACCCCACTTATTTATAATGGGGTTTATTGTATTCCATCATGGCGTCCGTATACTTCGCTTGCATCTGTCATAGAATCTCCTACCAGAGCATCCGACGTAGACGTGGAGGACTTGGCTGAAAATGCTGCTTTAAAAAAATAATACCCTTGATTGATCTGATCAGTCTACCTTGATGGCAAGTTGTGTGCAGGCGTGTGCCACTTTGGGACAGCTGAAACTCTAGAATTCACATATTTTTGGCTTTGAATACTGTTCCTTTGTGGTTTTGTCTTGTGTGAGTTTTTTCTAGCTTGTGGTGAAGATTAGGATGTCCTACATAATCTGTTTAACTTAAATGATCAGATGCCAAAATTGAATGGCTTAAATCTATTAGGGTGGGGCTACACGGCGACATGTGTCGTTGAAAAGTCACACAACATTTTTTGTAACGATAGGCGATGGTTAGGGATGAGCGCATGATGCATCCAAAGTCTATTTGCATAAAACTTTGTTAGAATACTGTACGGAGTGAGCACTCCATACAGTATTAGAATGTATTGGCTCCCATGAGCCAAATTTATTCGCGAAGTCTCGCGATACTTTGTGTAATAACGTCATAAATTGATTTCTACTGTAAAAAATCTATTCCCGACCTTGCGAAGTAATAACTTCGGCTCATCAGAGCCAATACATTCTAATACTGTACGGAGCGCTCGCTCCGTACAGTATTGAAACTAAGTTTTATGCGAATCAACCTTGGATGTTTTCATCCGAAGTCGATTCGCTCATCCCTAATTGTGATACACGTTGAAGTTTTTTTTTATGCAGTTTTTGAAGACCAAACCAAGAAAGGATTGAAAAAAGTGAAGAAGTTGTATCTGTCAGCAACCTAAGGGCTGCAAAGAAAATGATTACAATGAAGTCATGGCCAGTAGCATTGTGAATCTGGTAGTCCGATCTTTTTTGTGGATCAGATACGGACCCATTTATTTCAACGGGGCCGCAAAATAGGCGGACAGCACACCATGTGCTGTCCGCATCTGAATGTCCATTCCGCGACCCTGCAAAAAAAGTAGAACATGTCCTATACTTGTCCGTTTTGTGGTCAAGAATAGGCATTTCTAACAAAGGGGAGGATGTGCGGATCCGCAAAATGCGGAACACACAAAACCGCTATCCGTGTTTTGCGGATCCACGATTTGTGGATGGCAAAAATGGATACATGTGCATGAGGCCTTATAGGGAGCTGTAATATGCTGCAAGCCTCACTGTATCAGAGTGTTTAGCGGTACATACAGAGACATTCATTATGACCTTCGCACTGAATATCCACCGCAAAGTATAGTAATTGTAAACTTGTAGCAGAAGTCCTTTGTGTGGATTTCAGGGCAGGCTTCTGATTTTCACAGCATGCTCATTATCTTGCCAAGGAGGGATTTTCTTACGGGCTTTACCTTTTGCAGTTGATCTGCGTGGACTTGTTTTGCGCTATATGTGTCCTCTGTGGCCTTATACAGAAGTGGGATGTGCTGCAGTTTTCAATAGTAAGAGCTTTTATAATGCTTTTAATAATATTGTGCACTATTACTTTGTCAGGTCTCGACAATTCCCTTAATTACATTTTTAACAGACACTTAACTTTTGTATTTGCTTTTTTATTGATGTCTGTGGAACTGCTTATTGTCTTGCTGCTAAAAAATGACAAGCGGGTCCTTAAAGTCTCCAGTAATTTGTGCACTAGTAAGAAATGTAGTGCGCCTGAACAGTAATTTAGCAGCAACATCATCTGTGATTTATTCATCTAAGGTCTCATGCACACAAACTGATTTTCTTTCCATGTCTGTTCGGTTTTTTTTTGCGGACCGTATGCGGAACCATTAATTTCAATGGGTTTGCAAAAAAAATACGGAGTTACTCCGTGTGCATTCCATTTCTGTTCCGCAAAAAAATAGAACATGTCCTATTATTGTCCGCATTTCGGATAAGGATAGAACTGTTCTATTAGGGGCCAGCTGTTCCGTTTCGCAAAATACGGAATGCACACGACGTCATCCGTGTTTTTTGCGGGCCGCAAAATACATAAGGTCGTTTGCATGAACCCTAAATGTTTGCTCACTTTTCTTCTGAACTAAATGTCGAGTCTAAGCCTTGTTAGTTAAAACCATATTTTTAGATTACTTTGGAACAACTTTCTACAAAAATGTAGAAAATTTCTGATCAGTTTTTGGCATACTGTTTCCTGTGAGCAATTATTATTATTTTGGCTGCCCTTTAGGCTACTTTCACACATGCGCTTTCCCTTTCCGCTATTGAGATCCATCATAGGATCTCAATAGGGGGGTGGGGGGGGGGGCGTGCTTCAGTTTTGTCCCCATTCATTGTCAATGGGGACAAAACTGAACTGATGGGAACGCAATGAAACGGAATGGGATGCATTCTGGAGCACTCCATTCCCATGATGCGCACAAAAGCTCTGCAAGCAGAGTTTTTGAGTGTGTTCTGGGATGCGAAGCAAGACGGATCTGATCCGTCATGACTCACAATGTAACTTAATGGTGACGGATTTGTTTCTCTGACATGACGTCATGGCTATTTTTCGACTACTTTCACACTAGCGTTTCTATTTTTTGATATTGAGATCCGTCATAGAGTCTCAATGCCAAAGAAAAACGCTTCCATTTTGTCCCCATTCATTTTCAATAAGGACAAAATGTAACTGAACAGAACGGAATGCACCAAAAAGCATTTAACATACCGGAGAGCAAACCGCAGCATGCAAACCGCAGCAAAAAACGCAGATGTGAAAATGGTTGTGTCCCAAAAATGCAGCTCTTCTGACTTGCGGCTCCTGAAATGTAACAGTATGTGTTAGTGTAATCCACACTGCAGCAATGTCATCCTTGAACAGCTACCGTCACACCTGCTGTAACATTTTATTTAGCATTCAGATTGTGACGTTCATTCCGCCTCTCTTTAATCAGATCGGTCTATTTAGAGCAGCAGCGGTTTGATCAGATGTCTTCTCAGTTTAGATTTGATGCCTCTTTAAGCAAATTGTCTGAGGTCATGTAGGAGTATAGTTGCATTAGAAAATCCTTGCATGTTTATACATCTTTTGGACAGTCACTGCTTCCGACCCAGATTCATCCCTTATCCTCTTGTAAGGGTGTCTTCACACACAGCAGATTGTTGCATAGAACTTCTGCGACTGCATGCCACCAAAACAACCCCATTCAAATAAAATCTGCCACGTGTGAAGGCACCCTAACCTCTCTGTTGCAACTGGTCAATAAAAGAGCTTATATTTGCACTGTACACTGTCATGGTTTATTACTCTTCTGTCCTAAGTTTTTATACTTTATGCTGATTTTTGTAGAGAGACCTTGTGTGGATCCAAATCGCCATCCACATCAGTACTGTCGTCTTGTCTGGCTTGAATAGTGGTCAGTATGTGCGCATATGCAGAGTCCTTAATAGAAATGAGTGAAGCGACTTCGGATGCTTCATCTGAAGTCTTTTCTCTAAAAAAATTAGTTATAATAGTGTATGGAGATTCGTCTCCGTACAGTATTAAAATGTATGGGCTTCGATGAGTTGAAGTCAGTTATTCACAAATAGAGATGGCCAGTTCGCCAGCGAACACATGCGATCTGCCATCTTAACTGACAAGTCCGGCGAGGCACAGGTAAGTCCTTACCTGTGCCTGTGCGCGAGCTGGTTTGAAATGAAATGCGGTCTCCGGGAGCAGGCAGTTCTGAGAACAGCCTCCGGGGGCTTACCTGTGCCTCGCCGGACTTGTCAGTTAAGATGGCAGATCGCATGTGTTCGCTGGCGAACACTGCGAACTGGCCATCACTGTTCACGAAGTCGCACACAAATTAATTGAATAACTTACTGAAGGCTAATAGCAATTCATTCATAACTTCTAGTAGAAATAATAAAGGAACGGCACAACATAGTCATAAGAATAGATGTTCCAGAACTGTTATTACATGGGAAATGCATGAAGCTTTTAATACAGGAATGTTCGGAGTGGTGAAAGGTCCTCTTTAAACCCTTAAGGACCGGGGCATTTTCCATTTTTACATTTTTGTTTTTCACTCCCCGTTTTCCCATTGTCCTAACTTTTTTATTTTTCCATTCACATAGCCTTATAAGGGCTTATTTTTTGAGGGGCAAGTTGTACTTTCTAATGGCACCATTTACATTTGCATACCATGTAGTAAAAGCGGATATATATTTTTCAATATTTTTTACACTGTATACTATTGCGGTAAAATTGACCTGTTATCTTTATTCTCCAGGTCAGTACGGTTACAACGATGCCATACTTGTATAATTTTTCTTGCGTTTTAATACTGAAAAAAATATATATTAAAACTTTTGAGAAACAAACAATTGTTTTTAGAACCATATTCTGACCCCTATAACTTTTTTGTAGTTACGTGTACGGGGCATTTTTTGCGGGGCGACTTTTTTTTATCACTTTTTTTTTTTTATTTTAAAAAATTATTTTTTAAAGAGGACCTTTCACTAGAATAAAACATCTAAACTAACTATACAGACACGGAGAGTGGCTCCGTTTGCCCGGTATAGGCTCCGGTATCTTCATAGTTAGGCTCCACCCAGGGGAACCTCCAGGCGTCTCATTCTCCCATGCTGTAGCGCTGGCCAATCACAGCGCTCAGCTCATAGCCTGAGAGGCTTTTTTTTCTCTCAGGCTATGAGCTGAGCGCTGCGATTGGCCAGCTCTACAGCATGGGAGAATGAGACGCCGGCAGGTTCCCCTGGGTGGAGCCTAACTATGAAGATACCGGAGCCTATACCGGGCAAACGGAGCGGCGCCCAGGGATAATAGTAAGTGCAGGGAGATCCCTGGGCGCCGCTCTCCATGTCTGTATAGTTAGTTTAGATGTTTTATTCTAGTGAAAGGTCCTCTTTGAGGTGACCAAAAATGCAAATTGGCTGTTTTTATTTTTTCCCTGTTACGCCATTTGCTGTATGACATTAATATTGTTATATTTTAATTGTATGGGCATTTTCGCACGTGGCGATGACCATGATGTGGTGTGTGTGTGTGTGTGTGTGTGTGTGTGTGTGTTTTTTTTTTAAAAATTTTTTTTATATTAAAGGGAACCTGTCATGTGGATATTTGATTATAATCTAACTAATTATATACAATCATTAACTACTAAAAAGTACCTTAGATGTATTCACTTACTGGTGTGACAGATGGTTACCTCATAATATACACACAAAGATGCCACATGCCGCATGCTAATGAGCTGATTTGAGTCCAGCGTGATGTCAGTGAGTCCAGCGTTTTTTAAATTCAGAGCTTTAGCCACTCCCCTGCCCACCTGCTGCTGATTCATATGGAAACAAACTGTCATTCAGCAGCAGGTGGGCGGGGAGAGTCAGGAGCTCATGAATATTCATGACTCATCATTATCAGCTGGAGCTTTTCAATACAAGATGTTGGCAGATTGACTGGGTCAATTAAAGATAGTGACCCAGCATTTTGCTAAGAGAATCAATCACTTATTTTTGTTGCCCTTAGTTAGGACACCATAAAACTGGTGACAGGTTCCCTTTAAGCCCATTGTGTTCATTGATGGCTATATAGACATCATTGAACACTTCATTTGCACTATACCAATACAATGCTGCCACCTAGTAGCCTGTATTGGTATATTCCTGAAATAGGCACTGATGCCTGCTTGAGGCTTTGGGCCATTTCAGTAATGTAACAGGTTCCCCGATCTCAGTCGGGGGATGTTGTTAAAGGAGTGAAAGCGCGCGACTTCCGCTTCCGGTCTGATCAGATGCCTTGGTTACATTTGACCACGGCATCTGAAAGGTAAAATGTATGCAATCAGCCTTATGGCTGATCGCATACATGTGCCGCGGGTCTCTGCTATTTAAAATAGCAGAAACCCGGCGGCTATGGTGCCTGTTGCACGTGCGAGTGGGCGCCATGTTTAGAGACGGAACCTCCGTCTACATATACGGCAGAGTTCCTTAAGGGGTTAATAACAGCAGGCAATTATAGCAAAGTGATAAAGTATAGTCCAGTATAGTGGATCTTCCCTGTACTTTATCACAAGTCAGACAGGTCGGTCATAAGTGACAGCTTCCCTAACAGAATCAGTAGGCCGCAACAACCCTCTGGTTTTAAGTGGCATACAGCTGCACGTAGGTCCATGGGAGATACAGGCAGGGTCCCATTAGCACTGGGACCCTGTCCTTGTCTACACCAGTGGATCCTATGACATGTTACATAGGAGTGAAGCAGCCTCCACTGCCAGCCTAAGTACTGCAGAAAGGCATGAGAGCCACAGCAGGGCACAGGCCTTCCTGCCACTGCCTGCCTCTCGCCACAGGAGAAGAGGAGCTAACTTACTGGGCTCATTCTGAGCAGGAAATCGACCCAGGTTTTGACTGAGACAGAGCAATACCTTTGTCACCCAATTGCAGGATGAAAAGGGGAAATGTAAAGTTTCATTTGTGTGGGTCCTTCTTTCTTCTGAAGGAACAGCAAGAGTTAATAGACAATGCCCACACAATCTGTAATGGGAACCGAAGGGAAAGGAAACGGGATGTAAGATCTTTCAGTAGGACGGGATTAGATCGACTGAAGAAGTTAACAATGGGGGATGCTTTGCAGACAGCTTGGCACAGTCCAGTACTATACAAGTTCACGGCATCAGGTAAACCTCAGAACGTTCCTTTTGGCGCATTATCAGTGGCACACACTGTAGAGATGATACCTGGGGCCCCCCTACCCACAGCGCCCCTCACTACAGTAGAAGAGGAGCTAAGGCTACTTTCACACTCGCGTTTTGGGCGGATCCGTCATGGACCTGCAAATACGGATCCGTTACAATATTACAACCTCATGCATCTGTCATGAACGGATCCGGTTGTATTATCTGTAACATAGCGTCATGAACTCCATTGAACATAGCGTCATGAACTCCATTGAAAGTCAGTGGGAGACGGATCAGTTTTTTATTGTGTCAGAGAAAACGGATCCGTACCCATTGACTTGCATTGTGTGTCAGAACGGATCCGTTTGGCTCAGTTTCGTCAGACGGACACCAAAACGCTGCAGGCAGAGTTTTGGTGTCCGCCTCCAGAGCGGAATGGAGACTGAACTGATGCATTCTGAGCGGATCCTTTTCCATTCGGAAATGTGAATGGAGCCTAAGGCGTATTTGTACGCCTTTAGACTTTTTCCAGGGAGTAAAATGGCCTGAACAGGCGTCTATCTGATCAAGTATATGCAAAGACTCAAAAATTACAGTGTTAACTCTTCTTATTCAAGGGGAAATGCGATCTGCACCTACAGGCAGGTTGTGCTGACCCAACCCCTTATTCTCTTCTTATTCAAGACTTCTGTAATTCACCCCGCCATGCTGGATTGTTGCCTATCAGTACTTGGAGTTTATTACCATTTCTGCGTTTTTGTTTGTCCACTCGCTTTTTGAGGAAATGACCACAGGTTCTCGATGGTATTGAGATCTGGGGAGTTTCTTGGCCATGAACCCAAAATGTCAATGTTTTGTTTACGGAGCCACTTAGTTAACACTTTAGCTTTATGACATGGTGCTCCATCATGTTAGAAAAAGCATTGTTCCTCACCACATTGCTCCTGGGTCGTTGGGAAAAGTTGCTCTTTGAGAATGTTTTGATCCCATTCTTTATTCATGGCAGTGTCCTAAGTCAAAATTGTGAGTGAGCCCACTCCCCTGAATGAGAACCAGCCACACACATGAATGGTCTCAGGACGCTTTACTGTTGGCATGACACAGGACTCATGGTAGCGCTCACCTTTTCTTTTCCAGACAATCATTTTTTCTAGATGTAGCAAACGGTCTGAATGGAGCTTTATCAAAGAAAAGGGCTTTACCCCAGTCCTGCAGTCCAATCCCTGTACTTCCTGCAGAATGTCAGTCTGTCATTTTCTTGGAGAGAAGTGACTTCTTTGCTGCTCTTCTTGACACCAGGCCATCCTTCAAAAGCCTTCACCTCACTGTGCGTGAAACACACTCATACCTGCCTGCTGTCTTTCCTGAGATCTGTACTGGTGAAAAGGTGGAGATTCACAGGAAAGGGGCGTGGCTTAAGTTGTGCCAGTATGTCACCAAAAATCTGTCTAAGGCTCCATTCACACGTGCGCAATTCCATTTCCGCATTTTGCGGAACGGAATTGCGGACCCATTAATTTCTATGGGGACGCACGATGTGTGGCCCGGATCCGGAAATGCAGACCCGCACTTCTGGGTCCGCAATTCCGATCCCGAAAAGTGTCTGTCCCTGCACCAGATTGATCCTCTAGCCTAAGCCCCTGTGATATATCTGGTGCAGGGCCAGTCGGCCTAAGTTTACACCATCTATAGCGCAGGGATCAGCAACCTTCTGCACTCCAGCTGTTGTGAAACTACAACTCCCAGCATTCTCCTTCCACTTGTGTGGGAGTTTAGAGAACAGCAAAGCAAGTGTGCATGATGGGAGATGTAGTTTTACAACACCTGGAGTGCCGGAGGTTGCTGACCCCTGATCTATAGGATTAGTAAATCTGGACCATTGTCGCATCTTAAGCCACAACCTTTTATGCTAGGCTGCACCCACTTTTTGCTAAGCCACCCTTGTCAAACATGATGACGTTGAAGAGACGGCATCTCTCATACAAGTGCTGTGTTCTCTTCACTGTTTAGTTGCGCTGCTGCTGCTGCAATGTTGGTGTTATACAGGTATACAGTGAAGTGAACCCAGCACCCATATGAGCACAGTGGTCTCTTTAAACAGCTGGGGATGCCGGGAGTAGGACCCCCGCCAATCTGATATTGGTGACCTATCTTAATGATAGATCATCACTTCGGGAAACTGGACAACCCCTTAAAGTGCGTGTCAGATAAGTGTAATGGCCTGAGATAAGACACATACATTTTAGGCCCCTCACATGGGTTATTTTGCCAGCGGAATTTCGGTATGGCTGCTGTATTCAAAAGCTACCAAATCTTATCCCAATGTCAGTGGGAGGTCGCACTGCACTTCACGCGGCTGTGGTTTATAGCCGTGACTGTGCCAAGAAAAGACGCGTCCTTTGGCGCGGTGTCTGCATGGATGCTGCTGGAAACTGCAGCAGGTATCCACTTGTGGTTTAGCGCCATTCAGCCACAGCCTTGAAATTGAAAAACCGCAACCGTTTCTGCTGTGCAATATGTGGCAAATTTTGACATTGTCAGAATTTGTTGTATGAACTTATACAGGTAATATACTTTACTTTTCTGCAACGTTTTGTGATGCAATGTAATGGATAGGGGATTAAAGACCTGTTCACACATTCAGGTAATGTAAGTGAATGTGGTGGAGTAAGCCACATGCTCCTGGAAGAATTAATGCAGGGTAATGGACACCCTGCAGATTTTAAAATCATTGTTGCAGAATGAGTTTGTGGATTAGCTCCACTGAATTGTGATGTTACTGACTCGTGAACATGCCCAAATTTATTTGACTGGAAAATGAAATTCCTTTTAATATTATTATTACCTACTAAATTTAGTG
This sequence comes from Bufo bufo, assembly GCF_905171765.1. NCBI lineage: Eukaryota > Metazoa > Chordata > Amphibia > Anura > Bufonidae > Bufo > Bufo bufo. Next base: position 456,797,121 of record NC_053391.1, read on the forward strand.
AATTCTTGAGCTAAATATTAGTCGCATGCAGAACACTGGAAGCCGCCTGCCTTCTTCACACTGTGTCCCATGTGTCCATTATTTGCTGGCTTTGTTCCTCTGCTTTGTGAATGTTACATCAGCACATTCCATATACCGCTGGTGTGTTCTCATCTCCAATTGTCCTTTAGTGGGATGGCAAATGGTAATCCCTGTAGGATGTAGGCATTGCTCCTTGCTTGCAGAAACTGTTATATATGAATCTGATGTGGGGTATAAAACAAAAGCACCCGCCATTATATGAACATGGCTTTAACATAAATGGCCGGGTCCTAGTGACAATATAGTTGTTTGATCCATTACTGAAGAAGGAAGTAAAGTGGTCACCACACCTTTATGGCTTATCCTTTGTCTTCCCCATTTAAAAGAAAGAAACCTTCCAGCCTCTGACTTTTGTAGACTTCTCTGATATAGTTGATATGGGCTCTATCTGTATACTTCAGCAAATACAACAGACCGTTAGTAATTTTCCATCAGTGATTATGAGCCAAGGCCAGGAGTGGAGCCTACACAGAGACGAGATTTGCACCTGTTCTGCGTTTTGCCCCCTACCTGGTTTTGGCTCAGTCACTGATGGAAATTGCTGCCCAAACATTGACAGTGTATGGCCATAAAGGGGTATTATTAAATTTTTATGCCCTTTCCAGTCCCCTCCTTAGATTGGTGGCAGCGCTGTACTTGGCTATCTCCAGAACTGCCATAGAAATGAATGGAGAGGCCTCTGTTCTTGTTTCCCAGCAGCAGGACCCCCACCAATCTATAGTTATCCCCTATACTGTGGATAGGTGATAACTTAATGTAACCAGAATTCCTTTAAGCTTCTTCATCCTTCCCTGTTTATCAGCTATGGCATGCTTTAACCCCTTCCCGACCTATGACGTACTATTATGTCATGGGAACCACTGCATTCCCGCAATTTGACGTAATAGTACGTCATGGTGGTAGCCGGGCCCCTGCTGTATCCGCCGGCATCGCTGTAAAAGCCGATGCCGGCGGATTAACCCCTTCTATGCCGCGCTGACTGCGACATAGAAGGGGGTTGTGTCGGGTGAGTGATCGCACAGAGTCCCCGCGCTGCTGTGGCGGGGACGCGATGCGTGACAAGGCAGCCCGATGCCGTGCAGAGGCTGCCCAATGCCTTGCACGGCATCGGGAACTGCCTTCTACAGGTGCCAAGGAGATCCAGCTTCAGGCTGGGTCTCCTAGGCAACCTGTTAGTGTACGACTCAGTGTCATACACCAACAGGCAGTGCATTACAATACAGATGTATTGTAATGCATTGCAGAGGGGATCATACCCCCAAAAGTGAACATCATAAATAAAGGGAAAAAAAGTAAAAAGTGTTTTTAATAAAATTAATAAAGTAATAAAATTAATAAGGTAAAAAAAGAAAAAATCCTTTCCCCTTATTTTATAATAAAAAACAGAAGAAAAAAAAACACACATATTAGGTATCGCCGCGTCCGTAATGACCCTCTCTATAAATATATCACATGATCCACCCTGTCAGATAAACACCATAAAAAAATAAATTTAATAAAAAAACGGTGTAAAAACAAAACAATTTTTGTCACCTTACATCACATAAAGTGCAACATCAAGCGATCAAAAAGGCATATGTCCCACAAAATGGTATCAATAAAAGTCACCTCATACTGCAAAAAATGAGCCCCTACCTAAGACAATCACCCAAAAAATTTAAAAAACTAGAGCTCTCAGAACATGGAGACACTAAAACCATAATTATTTTTTTTGTTTCAAAACTGCTATTATTGTGCTAAAGTGAAATACATAAAAAAAAAAAATTATACATATTGGGTATTGCCACGTCCGTAACAACCAGCTCTATAAAAATATCACATGACCTAAACTCTCAGATGAACACCGTAAAAAAAAAGAAGCCATTTTTGTCACATTAAATCACAAAAATTGCAACAGCAAGTAATCAAAAAGTCGTATGCCCCCCAAAATAGTACAACTCGGACTGTCACCTCATCCCGCAAAAACTAAGACCCTACCTAAGATCGGTCAAAAAATAAAAAAAACTATGGCTCTCAGACTTAAATAACTTAAATAAGAAAAAGTAGACATATTGGGTATTGCCACGCTCTATAAAAAGTCACATGACCTAATCCCTCACGTAAACGCTGTAAAAATAAATAAAAACTGCGCCAAAACAACAAATTTTTTTGGTCACCTTGCCCCATCAAATGAAATAATGATAAAAAAAAATCATATGTACCCATAATTGGTACCAATAAAAACCTAAAGTCTTCCTGCAATAAACGAACCCCTGCACAAGACGATCGGCAGAAAAATACAAAAAATATGGCAGAAAATGGAGATACAAAAACCTAATTTTTGTTTTCAAAAATGCTTTATGTAAAACAGAAACAAACATCATAGAAAGTAGACATTTTTGATATCATTGCGTCCGTAACAACCTGCTCTATAACAATAGTGCATGATCTAACCTGTCAGATGAATGTTGTTAAAAATAAAAACTGTGCCAAAACATAAATTTTTTTTTGGTTACCTTGCCTCACAAAAAAAGCAATATAGAGCAGTTAAAAATCATATGTACCCCAAAATAGTTCCAATAAAACTGGCACCTTATCCCGTAGTTTCCAAAATGTGGTCACTTTTTTTGAGTTTCTACTGTAGGGGTGCATCTGGGGGGCTTCAAATGGGACATGGCATCTAAAAACCATTTAAGCTAAATCTGCCTTCCAAAAACCATATGGCATTCCTTTCCTACTGTGCCCTGCCGTGTGCCTGTACAGGGAAAAAAACGTAAGAAAAAATAGACCTGTATCGGGCGCCAATAACCTCAAAAGTAATAGCCTGCTTGCGATAAAAATGGTCAATTGAGTGGTAACTTTGATATAGTGGTTTAAAAACACAACGTTTGTAAAAACGTGCGGTAGGCTAAACTTGGAGTGGTTTCCGGTTTGCGTTCCACGCTGGAACGCAAACCGGAAACCACTCCAAGTTTAGCCTACCACAATGCGTTCCACCCTGGAACGCAAACCGGAAGTGACTCCAATACCTCCCGATTTTTGGTGCTTTTTTCTGGCGTTCTTTGGCGCCTTTTTCCCTGTATAAATACCTGCCATTATGCATGATGCACTTATGCTCCTGATGAAGGGGATCCCAGTGACCCCGAAACGCGTTGAGCCTACTCCTACCCCTACCCTGTGCTAACACAATAAAAAGAAAATAACCAGAAGTTCCAAGTGTGACTGCCGTTATTTCCGGACGATCTTACAGGCGATCCAGGCGCAGGAGGAAGCAGAGTGGGTGTTATGTGCTTTATCCCACCCTGCCCCTCCTGGGTGAAGTGAGTTTTTACTACAAAATACCTTTTTTATTCTCATTGTGATTTTAATCAACTAGCATTACTGTTTTAATTAAGGTTTTTTGCACGTTTTTACAAACGTTGTGTTTTTAAACCACTATATCAAAGTTACCACTCAATTGACCATTTTTATCGCAAGCAGGCTATTACTTTTGAGGTTATTGGCGCCCGATACAGGTCTATTTTTTCTTACGTTTTTTTCCCTATACTCACAATATGTCCATTTCAGGCTTTCCCCTGTCTGGACACTAGACCTGTGGCTGCCTACCACCTCTCCAGTAATCAAACACACCCGTATTACACCCGAATTTTAAACCATTTACTAACCGTCCTTCCCTTTTGGCGCCCTGCCTGGATATCCCAGACTCTTTTTACCTTAAGGAGTCTGTGACTAATCCCCTCTTTTTTCCCCCTCGTATCTGTGTGCCTGTACAGCAGTTTACGATCACATGTGGGGTGTTTCTGTAAACCGCAGAATCAGGGTAATAAACATAGTTTTATTTTGGCTGTTAACCCTCGATGTGTTAAAGAAAAAAATTGATTAAAATGGAAAATCTGCCAAAAAAGGGAAATTCTGAAATTTCATCTCCATTTTCCATTAATTCTTGTGAAACACCTAAAGGGTTAACAAAGTTTGTAAAAATCTGTTTTGTATACCTTGAGGGGTTTAGTTTCTAAAGTGGGGTCATTTTTGGGTGGTTTCTATAATGTAAGCCTCACAAAGTGACTTCAGACCTGAACTGGTCCTTTTAAAAAGTGGGTTTTGGAAATTTTCCGAAAAATTTCAACATTTGCTTCCAAACTTCTAAGCCTTCTAACGTCCCCAAAAAATAAAATGTAATTTTCAAAATGATCCAAACATGAAGTAGACATATGGGGAATGTAAAGTAATTACTATTTTGGAGGTATTACTATTATAAAAGTAGAGAAATTGAAATTTGGAAATTTGCTAATTTTTCCAAATTTTTTGTACATTTTGTTTTTTTCTTTATGAATAAAAATGTTAGTTTTTTTTACTCATTTTTACCACTGTCATGAAGTACTCTATGTGATGAGAAAGCATTCTCAGAATGGCCTGAATATGCTGACCATACTGAAGGCTGTATAAAGTAGTGACAGAAATGCTGATTTCAGCGGTGTGTCACAAATCAGCTAAAAGTAAGTGGTTGCTGAGAACAGGCATCATAATCATTGCAGCCCAGGCCTTGTAAAGAGTCACGGCCACCTGAGAAGAGTCATGGTTATTCATGAATTCCTGCTCTCCCTGCCCACCTGCTGATGATTGGTAGTTCTCTCCTAGAGAGAAAGGGAGAAAAGCTTGTCAGTCATCAGCAGGTGGGCAGGGAGAGCAGGAGATCATGAATAACCATGACTCTTCTCAGGTAGATTTGACTCTTCACAAGGCCCTGTCTGCAATCTAAGGCATCATGCACACGGCCGTGCCGTTTTTTGCGGTCTGCAAAAAACGGAAGCCGCCCGTGTTGCCTTCCGCAATTTGCGGAACAGAACGAGCGCCGCCAATATACAGTTGCAAGAAAAAGTATGTGAACCCTTTGGAATGATATGGATTTATGCACAAATTGGTCATAAAATGTGATCTGATCTTCATCTAAGTCACAACAATAGACAATCACAGTCTGCTTAAACTAATAATACACAGAATTAAATGTTACCATGTTTTTATTGAACACACCATGTAAACATTCACAGTGCAGGTGGAAAAAGTATGTGAACCCTTGGATTTAATAACTGGTTGAACCTCCTTTGGCAGCAATAACTTCCACCAAACGTTTCCTGTAGTTGAAGATCAGACGTGCACAACGGTCAGGAGTAATTCTTGACCATTCCTCTTTACAGAACTGTTTCAGTTCAGCAATATTCTTGGGATGTCTGGTGTGAATCACTTTCTTGAGGTCATGCCACAGCATCTCAATCGGGTTGAGGTCAGGACTCTGACTGGGCCACTCCAGAAGGCGTATTTTCTTCTGTTTGAGCCATTCTGTTGTTGATTTACTTCTATGCTTTGGGTCGTTGTCCTGTTGCAACATCCATCTTCTGTTGAGCTTCAGCTGGTGGACAGATGGCCTTAAGTTCTCCTGCAAAATGTCTTGATAAATTTGGGAATTCATTTTTCCTTCGATGATAGCAATCCGTCCAGGCCCTGACGCAGCAAAGCAACCCCAAACCATGATGCCCCCACCACCATACTTCACAGTTGGGATGAGGTTTTGATGCTGGTGTGCTGTACCTCTTTTTATCCACACTTAGTGTTGTGTATTTCTTCCAAACAACTCAACTTTGGTTTCATCTGTCCACAGAATATTTTGCCAGTACTGCTGTGGAACATCCAGGTGCTCTTGTGCAAACTGTAAACGTGCAGCAATGTTTTTTTTTGGACAGCAGTGGCTTCCTCTGTGGTATCCTCCCATGAAATCCATTCTTGTTTAGTGTTTTACGTATCGTAGATTCGCTAACAGGGATGTTAGCATATGCCAGAGACTTTTGTAAGTCTTTAGCTGACACTCTAGGATTCTTCTTCACCTCATTGAGCAGTCTGCTCTGTGCTCTTGCAGTCATCTTTACAGGACGGCCACTCCTAGGGAGAGTAGCAGCAGTGCTGAACTTTCTCCATTTATAGACAACTTGTCTTACCGTGGACTGATGAACAGCAAGGCTTTTGGAGATACTCTTATAACCCTTTCCAGCTTTATGCAAGTCAACAATTCTTAATCGTAGGTCTTCTGAGAGCTCTTTTGTGCGAGGCATCATTCACATCAGGTAATGCTTCTTGTGAAAAGCAAACCCAGAACTGGTGTGTGTTTTTTATAGGGCAGGGCAGCTGTAACCAACACCTCCAATCTCATCTCATTGATTGGACTCCAGTTGGCTGACACCTCACTCCAATTGGCTCTTAGAGATGTCATTAGTCTAGGGGTTCACATACTTTTTCCACCTGCACTGTGAATGTTTACATGGTAACATTTAATTATTTGTGTGTTATTAGTTTAAGCAGACTGTGATTGTCTATTGTTGTGACTTAGATAAAGATCAGATCATATTTTATGACCAATTTGTGCAGAAATCCATATCATTCCAAAGGGTTCACATACTTTTTCTTGCAATTCTAAATGCCTATTCTTGTCCGCAAAGAGCGGACAAGAATAGGACATGTTATGTTTTTTTAACGGAGCCACAGATGCGGACAGCACACGGAGTGCTGTCCGCATCTTTTGTGGCCCCATTGAAGTGAATGGGTCTGCATCCGAGCCGCCAAAACGGCGGCTCAAATGCGGACCCAAACAACGGTCGTGTGCATGAGGCCTAAAGGTAAAATCTCTGACTTGGACGCAGATGACTGTGGGTGACTTCCTTGATAGTTCTGGTCTTCACTATGTCTATGCATAAGACGGGATAATAGAGGTTACCAATGGAAATATAAATATGTGATAGGTCTTAGAATATAGCGACATACAAAAAGTGATTATATGATGCAAAAGTAGTAAAGTATAGTAATTTGGTATTCCTATAATCAGATGTGTACAGAAACTATGGCCATGTGCATGAGGCCTTACATTCATGGGATTTTACATCTCCCATGCAGATCTTGAGAACAGACGCAGGAATTTCGGTGACAAATCCTGTCTGAACGTACCCCTAGTTCAGGGTGGAGACCTTCACTGAGCACTCGCTCTTTAAGTTGCTGCGCCTGAATCTGCACCAGAAGTGAGAAGAGGATGATGAAAAGCACCCTTGTTAACTCCAGATTTCCTGCACTAGACAAGCTTGTTTGTCTTTCCCGACTCATGTGTCTGCAGCTGCAGTTTTTTCCACTTGCTTCTCACATTGCTTTCTTCTGCCGGCTATAATTTTCCACCTTTCTGACAGGAAGTTCCTTCAGTTACATGCCGAAATGGACAGAGGAGACGACATAGTAAACATCAATGTGATGTTAGGATAGAATCTAAGGCCTCCGTTTTTCACTGATGTGTGATGCACGCATTTTGTGTGTTCACACAAAACATTATGGAGACACGGGCACAAACATGCCCATTGAAGTCTATGGGCCCGTGAAAATCACAGACACAACACGGATGACATCCGCGTTGCATCACTTTTTCACTGACCACTGATAGCAGATGTTAGTTTTCTGCTGCGCAGCATCCGTGGATTACTGATGACACAGGCTAAAAACTGACACGCGGACCAAACTCGAATCCTTCACGGATGAAACAAGGACGCTTTTTTTCACGGACATGAAAATGACACAGAAATGTTGACGGGGTTATTGCCCTTAGTTTTCCATTTTTACTGGGAAAGCAAAATGTGTCCATAGGACTCCGTTAGATGGGAGCCACAGGAGCACCCTGTTGGGCTCTGTCTGGCTGGTATACATTAGTAAGCGTCTCTTCACCCCCCCCCCCCCCCCCCACATTTTTGGTATTTTTGCCCACATAGTGTGTTTTTTTTACACCCTGGCGGATTTTGCATGCGTTTTGTTTGAGCGGGAAAATATGTGCCCCCTGTTATGTCACTTTCTCTGTAAAGCTCTATAGGGATAAAAGGATTGTTTAAAAAAAAACAACATACATTGTACTATTTTTTTTTATTTTTTGGAAGTGCACAAAAAAATAATAACGCAGATCAACGAGGAAAAAACACACACCAGGCAATGAGGGGAAAAAGTGCCATTCCCAGAGCCTGCTGCAATAAAAAAAAATAATAATAATCCATTAACACAAATAAAGCACGTTAAGGGTAAACTCCACGCAGCATCTGGAGCTGACATTTTTTTGCCTTACAATTCCAGAAAAAAAAGAAAAAAGGCACTAAAAACTACAAAATGCCAGAAATATGCAGAAAAAAAATCCTGTATGAATTCACCTTTTAAAAAGGGGTATTCCGGTTAGATTGTCATCCCCCATTCACAGGATAGGGGATAACTATTAGATCTGTAGGGGTCCTACCACTGGGATACCCACTGATCAGAAGAATGGGGGCGCCATACCCTCTGCAGCCTCCCTGAAATGAACGGAGCGGCCGGTCTGGCATGCATGGTGTGGGGGCCCCTTGACCTACCGCTGGGATCCCCGCCGTAGTAGTAATCTATGGATAGGGAATAACTTGATCTAACAGGAAGACCCCTTTAATGTAACAAGAATACCCCCAAAGAAGGAATAGTGTAGTGAACTGTGCTATTCCTTCCTGCAGAATCTCTAATAACAAGCATTACAAAAATTAAATAAAAATTATATAATATAAATATAAATAAATTATTTATGATTTTTATTTTTATTAAACATGGTAGTGTATATGGTGTCGGTCATGAGCAAGTGGGTCTGGAAATGTGACGTCGGAGTTCTTTTTATTTATATATTTTTTTTCATGCAGAAAGCATTATGGGAAAATTGTGTAACAAGAACATCCCAATCTGATAGTGTTTAACTTCAGCTTAGGTCGCCAACGTTGTTTAGAAGGGAGAAAATCATTATGAAAAAGTATTGGAAATTTGCACTATGCATTTTGTATATTTCTGTCCTTACTGCTTTTTACATCTCTTCCTTTTTTCTTTTTCTTTTTTTCTATTCCTAAAGAGGATGCGTCAGGATGAAGCGACACAGGCACCTCAGCAGCAGCGACAGCTCGGACAATGAAAGTGAGTATTGCAATGCTAGATTCTGGCTGTGCTATTTTGTCTAGTAAAATGCGATACATCCAGGTGGAAACCGGACAGACGCCATTGTAGTCAATTATTATAGTCCGTTATGTTCTCCTATAAACGGAGCAGAGCAACTCAGATAAGTAGCACAAGGCCGCGCAGGGGTGAACAAGCCCATTATGGTCACTAATATAGGATATGGCTCCCATTTCTACATTTGTAGCATACTGCACTGGTTATTTCATTGCAAGAGAGCAGTAGTAGAAAAAACGGGAATAATCATAACCCAGATGAATATATGTACACTTTCATACTTGCGGCAGAGGAATCCGGTAGGCAGTTCCGTCGTCGGAACTGCCTGCCGAATCCGGCAAAACGAATGCCAACTGATGGCATTTGTAAGACTGATCAGGATCCTGATCAGTCTGAAAAATGCATTGAAATGCTGAATCCGTCTTTTCGGTGTCATCCGGAAAAACTGATCCTGCATTTTTTTTTATCACCTTTTTTTTCGGTCTACGCATGCGCAGACCAGAAGGACGGGTCCGGCATTCCGATATTTTGAATGCCGGATCCGGCACTAATGGATTCCTATGGGAAAAAAATGCCGGAGATAAAACCGTAGCATGCTGCGGTTTGATCTTTGTCCTGATCAGTCAAAAAGACTGAACTGAAAACATCCTGATACATCCTTAACGGATTGCTCTCCTTTCAGGATGCATGGGGATAAAACTGATCAATACTTTTCCGGTATAGAGCCCCTAGGACGGAACTCTATGCCAGAAAAGAATAAGGCTAGTGTGAAAGTACCCTTAGTTGTTGGCCAGCAATAAGTGCCCCGACTGTACATAGCGATGTGGAGACCTAAAACACTTAAATACATGCAATATACTCCTTGTGTTCTAAATTTTAGGCAGTTAGTACTCACTAGTCTGTCTGGAGGATAGGCCATCAGTATAAAAGGAATGGACAACCCCTTTAACCCTTAGGATACCGGAGGTTTTTCAGTTTACGTTTTAATTTTTCTTCCCTATACTCCTTGAGCCATAACTTTTTTATATTTCTGTTCACATAGCTGTATGAGGGCTTATTTTTTTTACGGGATAAGTTGTACTTTCTAATGCCACCATTTAATGTGGCATACAATGTAGTGGGAAGCGGGAAAAATTTCCAAATGGGGTGGAATTGGAAAAGAATGCAGAATTCCTCCACTGTTTTACGGGTTTTGTTCCCACGACTTTCTGTTTGCGGCAAAACTGACCTGTGCCCTTCATTCTCTGGGTCAGTACGATTACAACAATACCACATATGTATAGGTTTTTATGTCTAAATAGTGTAAAATAAATGTAAACTTTGAGATTAATATATTCTGACCCTCATAACTTTATTTTTATAGTTAGATCTACTGAGCTGTGTGGGGGCTCATTTTTTGCAGGACAATCTGTAGTTTTTATTGATGCCATTTTGGAGTGTGTGTGTGTAACTTTTTGACCACATTTAATAAAAAAATGTTGGGGTAAAAAGCGATGAAAAAATAGCAAATTGGATATTTTAAGCCTTTTTTCCGTTACGCCATTCGCTGTATTGGAAAAATATTTTTATTGGTATTTTATTTTTAGTTATTTTTAGTTTAATAGTATGGGTGTTTTCGGTCGCGGTGATACCCAAGCGGTTTATTTTTATTTTTTTATGTATTTTTTTTATTCTATGGAAAGGGGGGCGACTTAAACTTTTTTACATTTTTTTTTTTTAATGTTTTTTTAACAAAAAAAAATAGATTTTGAAGCTCGTATTTGAGCCTACAAAATCCATTTTTTTATTTTTATTCTGAACAGTCATAGATTTTTTTTTAGATCCATTAAGGCCTCCTGCACACGAACGTGTGTTCCCCGTGGCCGTGCTGCGGGCTGCAATGCACGAACACCGACTGCGGGGCAGCGAATCGCGGACCCATTCACTTTAATGGGTCCATGATCCGGCCATTCCGCAAAAAGATAGGACATGTCCTATCTTTTTGCAGAACGGAAGTATGGGACGAAACCCCGCATTCCGCATCTCCGGATTTGCAGACCCCTTGAAGTGAATGGGTCCTCATCCGTGATGCGGAATACACACGAAACAGTGCCTGTGTATTGCGGAGCCGCAATACGGCACGTTCGCATGCAGGAGGCCTTATTGTTCAGAATTTCTCGTTTCTTGTGTTGGCCTGCCATCTGCTGGCCTAAATAAGAATTGCAGCTCAAATGGGTCTCTTCAGCAAGACCCAGCGCATTAAAATCCATTACCGGCATCCTCATTGGCTGCAGAGTATGCCAGCAAGAAGCCCGGAAGCGCAAGCTTCCGTATTTTTCACCCTTTTAGATGCCGTGATCTCACTTGATCACGGCATCTAAAGGCTTTAATGACCGCGATCGGCATTATTGCCAGTCATTAGCCATGGGTTTCTGCTCTTTGAAACAACGGAGACCCGCTGGCCCTGACACCCCCTGCATGCGCGAGAGGGCTCCTTGTTTGTACTTTGCTCCAGCGCCATTGCTAGATCGTTGCTATGGCTCATCTGTCTCCAGCTAATTGTAAACAGAAGACAGAGGGGCGGTCCTTCATGCTGCATGCCTGCATTAGGTTTCAGAGTGAGGAGGCGTGTCTCTTAGTAATCCAATCTAATTGGCTGGCAGGAAGCTGCTGGCTACAGCAAGTGTGTATGTGAAGTAAGGGAAGGTAGCTTTGGCCTCACAGAACTGGCAGAGAAGCCATCTTGAGAAGATCCTCATATTGTAGGAGTTAAAACCGCCGTAACTAAGGCTAATTTTCCCCGGTGCCTCCACAACGGCACTCACAGGAGGGTGTCCCCTCCCGCAGGACAGGAAACGGCGAAGAAGCGGAAGATTTAAATGGCCGCCTCCCCCTTACCTATTCTGTCGTTTCCCGTCCCCGGGATAGGCGTGGAAGCCTCTCCTGGAGTGGCAGGAAAACTTTTTTTGCTATGTCGCCCAGCCTTGCCTCCTTCTTGGGGGTCCTTTCCCACGTTCATGTGGGAGGGATGGAGCAGGGAACGGGTCCCCTGGGGACGCAGGGCCTCCCTTACCCGTTCCTGGGATTAAGCCCTGCTTGCAGGCATCCCCAGGCGCGTGCGGCAGTTCTCTGAGCTGGAACTATCGTGGGATCCGGCGCGTGACGTCATCAGGCGAGATTCTCCTTGGGCAAGAGAATCTCGCAAGTGGGTGGAGCTTCCGGCGGCGCAGCGTTCAAATTCAATGGAGGAATTCACAGACGTCCTACTCGCTCTACGCTGACAGTATGCTGACCCCGGGAGACATGGACACCGCCAAGAAGCCTGTGGATCCCTCTGCCTCAGCCCGGTGCTCTTTCACACTTGCGTTGTCCGGATCCGGCGTGTACTCCACTTGCCGGAATTACACTCCGGATCCGGAAAAACGCAAGTGTACTGAAAGCATTTGAAGACTGAACCGTCTTCAAAATGCTTTCAGTGTTACTATGGCAGCCAGGACGCTATTAAAGTCCTGGTTGCCATAGTAGGAGCGGGGGAGCGGTATACTTACAGTCCGTGCGGCTCCCGGGGCGCTCCAGAATGACGTCAGGGCGCCCCATGCGCATGGATGACGTGTCCAATGCGATCACATGATCCATGCGCTTGGGGCGCCCTGACGTCACTCTGGAGCGCCCCGGGAGCCGCACGGACGGTAAGTATGCTGCTCCCCCGCTCCCCGCTACACTTTACCATGGCTGCCAGGACTTTAGCGTCCCGGCAGCCATGGTAACCATTCAGAAAAAGCTAAATGTCGGCTCCGGCAATGCGCTGAAACGACGTTTAGCTTAAGGCCGGATCCGGATCAATGCCTTTCAATGGGCATTGATTCCGGATCCGGCATTGCGGCAAGTGTTCCGGATTTTTGGCCGGAGCAAAAAGCGCAGCATGCTGCGGTATTTTCTCTGGCCAAAAAACGTTCCGTTCCGGAACTGAAGACATCCTGATGCATCCTGAACGGATTTCACTCCATTCAGAATGCATTAGGATAAAACTGATCAGGATTCTTCCGGCATAGAGCCCCGACGACGGAACTCTATGCCGGAAGAAAAGAACGCAGGTGTGAAAGAATAGCCTCCTCCCAGAGGAGAGATATGGTCACTGCCTGCATCTTTTTCCTTATTGCTCCACTTACAGGGTGCTTGTTATAGTTTGCTTATCCACCACCGGTGATGGGTCTTGGCCTCCTTAAAAGTTTAGCTGGCCCTATTAAGTGTAATCCCTTTTTGATTTTTAGGCCAGAGAGACCTCGATCCCAAAGCCGACTGGTGGAGACCTAATGCGCAAAAAATTTGCCATATGCAGGAAGGCCCTCTCCTCTAAGTCTAAAAAACTGCTGTGCCCCAAATGCACAGAAAAGATGGTTACTGACGAATCTCCATCCTTCCTCGAGACTATGAGATCCATGATAAAAGAGGAAGTTAGTGCTGCAGTGGACTCAAGAATGCCTCTTTCTCCAAGGCCATCTACGTCGCAGAGATGCCTGGCCTCAGATACGGCTTTTGACTTAGACAAAGGGGAATTGTTCTCCGAATCTGACTCCTCCTCCTCTGATGATGGCTCAGGGAAACCTCTGTTTCTGCCAGAGGAGACAGATGGGCTCTTTCAAATTTTTTAGAGCAACTATAAATATTGAGTAAGTGAAGGAGCCGCCTATACAGGATCAAATGTTCCAGGTGTTAGGAGAACGAAATAAGAGAACCTTTCCCATTCACAACAATATTAAAGCGCTTATTTCAGGAGAATGGAAGGATCCTGAAAAAAGATCGGCCATCACCAGCTCCTTTAAACGTAAATACCCCTTTTCAGAGTCTGATTCAGGCTTATGGGATAAAACTCCTAAGGTGGATGAACCGGTGGCCCGAATCTCAAAGTCTCCTTAGGGATCCCATGGATAAAATATGTGAAAGCCTGTTGAAAAAATCTTGGGAAATGAACACAGCAATGTTACGTCCGGGTATAGCATCTACTTGCACAGTGAGAGCGCTTTCTGTTTGGCTAAACCAACTGGAAGACCATCTGGCGGCGGGTACGCCGCAAGAAGAAATACTTGCTTCCTTGCCAACTCTGAAGAAAGCATCCAATTTCCTGGCTGACGCCTCGGCGGATTTGGTCAGACTCTCCGCCAGATCCGCAGCTCTGTCTAATGCAACCAGAAGGGCAATCTGGCTCCGAACATGGTCAGGAGATGCGAGCTCAAAAAATCGTTTATGCTCTATCCCATGTGAAGGTGACAGATTTGGCTCCACCCTGGACGACCTCTTGGATAAGGCTGCGGATAAGAAAAAAGTTTTCCAACGGAAAATCGCTACTTCCATCAAAGGCGTTCCTTTCAGAATCAAAATGGACCCTAAGAAAAAGGAAGGTTCAAAAAGATGGCAGCCTTCTAAAGGTATGGGTAGAAGATTTATTTTCAACCCCGAGAGCTCCTCAACCTCGAAGCAATGATGCCAGATGCCAAGTGGGGGGCAGACTAAGGCTACTTTCACACGAGCGTTCGGAGCGGATCCGTCTGATGTTTTATCAGACGGATCCGCTCCGATAATGCAGACGTTTGCATCCGTTCAGAACGGATCCGTCTGCATTATTACTTAGAAAATTTTCTAAGTCAGAAAGTAGCCTGAGCGGATCCGTTCAGACTTTACATTGAAAGTCAATGGGGAACGGATCCGCTTGAAGATTGAGCCATATGGTGTCATCTTCAAGCGGATCCGTCCCCATTGACTTCCATTATAAGTCTGGACGGATCCGCTCGCCTCCGCACGGCCAGGCGGACACCCGAACGCTGCAAGCAGCGTTCAGGTGTCCGCTCACTGAGCGGAGCGGAGGCTGAGCGCTGGCAGACGGATGCATTCTCAGTGGATCCGCCTCCACTGAGAATGCATTAGGGCCAGACGGATGCGTTCGGGGCCGCTCGTGAGCCCCTTCAAACGGAGCGCACGAGCGGACACCCGAACGCTTGTGTGAAAGTAGCCTAAGGCATTTCGCTTCCATCTGGAAAGATTTAGGAGCCTCCCCATGGGTGGTAGACGCCTTAAAACAAGGCCTAAAGTTGGAGTTTCGTTCCTTTCCTCCGGACCACTTCCTGGTCAACAAGAAGCTGCCTCAGAAAGAAAAACAAGCCTGCCTGGAGTTAGAGATTTTATCTCTAGTTCAGAAGAACGTGATTCGTCCGGTCCCGGAAGAAGAACAAGGCAAAGGCTTCTATTTTTTTTTGGTCCAAAAGCCAAACTGGTCATACTGTCTACTAATAAACTTAAAGGGTCTAAACAGATCCATTATATACAAACGCTTCAAGATGGAATCAATAAAATCCACAATAAACATTCTACCACAAGATTGCATCATGGCGACCATAGATCTGCAGGACGCCTATTATCACGTTCCGATTTCCATCAACCAAAGGTTCCTCAGAATTGCCGTCTTCCTAAAAGGTCAACTTTTTCATTTTCAGTTTTCAGCCCTCCCATTCGGACTCTCTTCAGCCCCAAGGGTATTCTCCAAAATAATGGCAGAAGTCACCAAATTTCTCCACCTAAAAGGCATTCAAATCGTACCATATCTTGACGATTTCCTGGTAGCCTCACCATCTGTGGAAGTCCTCCAGACCCACCTGCCACAAGTCCAGAAGTGTTTCACCACTCTAGGGGTGGATTATAAATTTCAAAAAATCGGACTTAATTCCGGAACAAAGGAAGACCTTCCTGGGAGTTCTTTTAGATTCCCATCTATTAATGTAATTTCTTCCTCAGGGAAAACAAGACTATCTGCTCCTGAAAATTTCCCAGTTTTGCAGCCGGAATATAACATCGATACGGAACATCATGACTATCCTGGGGCTTCTAACATGTGGGCCCAGTTCCACACAAGAACTCTACAGGCGTTCCTTCTATCCTCCTGGGACGGCACCGCCTCTGATCTGATTTTACTGATTATTCCAAGGTCAGTTAAAAAAATCCTTGATGTGGTGGAAAATTCGGAAGCACCTTTAATCGGGGGTTTGTTGGCGGCCAGGGGGTCAGATGATTGTGACTATGGATGCCAGCAGTACAGGCTGGGGGGGTCATTCAGACGGAAAAGTGGTCCAGGGTACCTGGGGAACAGATATGGAGCATGCCTCCTCCAATCTAAAGGAACACTCGGCCGTTTACAATGTTATTGTCTCCCTTCACACTCTCTCATCGCCAAAAAGTATAAACGTTTTTTCAGACATTACAGCAGTTGCCTATTTGAACAAACTGGGGAACCAGGAGTCGCTCCCTAGCAGCAGTAGCCACAAAGATCTTCTGTTGGGCAGAGAAAAACTCACTTCTCTAACAGCTATACATGTCAGAGGAGAGGACAATACGTTGGCCGACTTCCTCAGTCGCCAAACCTTAAGAGAAGGAGAATGGTCCTTGAATCCTCAAGTATTCCGTCAATTATGCCTCAGGTGGCGGACGCCGGAATTAGACCTGTTTGCCACAAGGGTCAACAAACGGACCAAACAATTTTGCTCCCTCTCCCAGGGGGATCATCCACTTTGGGTAGATGCTCTGTCTCGGCCGTGGCCCAGATGTCTTCTTTACGCCTCCCTTCCTCCCCCCCCCCCTTCAGTTTGATCCCCAAAGCTCTGATGAAGATGGAGGAGGAGGAGGAGGCCAAGGTAATTTTCATAGCCCCCTACTGGCCAAGAAGGTCGTGGTTCCCCCTACTGCTCAGACTTTCCGAAGGAACCTTCTGGACTCTCCCGTCCACGCCGGATCTCCTACACCAGTACATCATCCAAGTGTCAATCAACTAAGCCTGACGGCCTGGAGACTGAATGGGGGGCCCTAAAGAAGAAAGGTCTCTCAGATGCGGTGATTCGGCCTTAAGTGCATTCTTGGACATTAAATTGTCAGAATCCCCATTGGTCAGGCGCTTTCTAAAAGGTGCTATGAGGAGTGTCCCCATATCTCGTCCTACTGTTGCGCCTTGGGATCTCAACCTAGTTCTTTCGGTTCTAATGTACCCCCCTCCCCTTGTTTGAACCAGTTGACGAAATCCCTCTGAAACTACTCACGCTCAAAACAGTGTTTCTTACTGCAATAACAACTGCCAGAAGAATCTGGGAAATCCAGTCTTTTTTCTGCAGGTCTCCATATTTTAGTAATTCTGGACGATCGTATAATCCTAAAACACTGCCCAGCCTTCCTCCCCAAGGTTGTTTCTAAATTTCATTGCGCGCAGGAAATCTCGCTGCCTTCCTTCTGCCCTTCACCATCCTCTGAGAAAGAAGAAAGGTATCGTAACTTGGATGTGAGAAGAACCGTACTTTGCTACCTTAACAACACTGCCTCCTTCAGACGTTCTGACCAGTTGTTTCTCCAGTTCCAAGGCCCTAACAAAGGTTGCGCGGCCAATAAGGCAACTATAGCAAGATGGATAAGAAGTATGATCAGATCTGCCTATTTACAGAAGAATCTTTAACCTCCTGAGGGTATTAGAGCTCATTCCACCAGAGCAGTATCCTCCTCATGGGTCGAAACCGCATCAGTCTTGTTGGATCAGATTTGTAGGGCGGCCACATGGGCCAGCCCTATGACTTTCTTTAACCATTACAGGTTGAACGATTATAGAAACCAGGACTTGTCCTTTGGTCGCAGAGTACTTTCAGGTGCAGTCCCTTCCTAAGCATATTTACTCTGTCAATCCTCCTGTGAGTGCCGTTGTGGAGGCGTCAGGGAAAAGAGATAATTACTCTTACCGGTAATTGGTTTTTCCAATAGCCTCCACAACGGCACTGGGATTTCCCACCCGGTTATATTTCTCTTTGGTTATTTACTATAATGATCTAATTATTCTTAGTTATTACTACATATTCTTTCTTGCATCATTTCCGTGTCCTCGTTTATTGACTGAATAGGTAAGGGGGAGGAGGCCATTTAAATCTTCCGCTTCTACGTTGTTTCCTGTCCTGGGGGCGGGGACACCCTCCTGTGAGTGCCGTTGTGGAGGCTATTGGAAAAAACTATTACCGGTAAGAGTAATTATCTTTTTCACACTTGCTTTTGGTGCGGATCCGTCATGGATCTGCACAAACGCTTCCATTCAAATAATACAACCGCATGAATCCGTTTAGAACTGATCAGTTTGTATTATCTGTAACATAGCCAAAACGGATCCTTCTTGAACACCATTAAAAGTCAATGGGGGACGAATCCGTTTTATATTGTGCCAGATTGTGTCAGAGAAAACGGATTCGGCCCCGTTCGGTTTGCCTCCGCATCGTCAGGCGGACACCAAAACGCAAGCAGCGTTTTGGTGTCCGCCTCCAAAGCAGAACGGAGGCAAACTGATGCCTTCTGAGCGGATCCTTATCCATTCAGAATGCATTAGGGCAAAACTGATCCGTTTTGGACCGCTTGTGAGAGCCCTGAATGGATCTCACAAATGAAAAGCAAAACGCGAGTGTGAAAGTAGTCTAGGGGAACAACTCAAGGAAAACAGTGGTATGGGAAGAAACTAAAGAGTGCTTTATGCATAATGCTCCACCAGCAGTAACCTATGTCAAAATTGATTTTTGTTTTTTATGAAAACTGAGTTGCATTTTAAAACGAGACTAATTCATATATAATATATCATGTTCTCAGACTCAGTCAATGTGCATGTGCAGTGAAGTACATGGCCATGTAGTGCTTCTTCTGTAATGTTTCTCATCTTATTTGCAGGTCCTTCAACTTCCTTTTCGTCCTGTTGTCAGTACAGGAACAAGGGTAAAAACACAACAGAGGAGGAAAAGAAGTCTTCCGAGGTATGTAGTACAAGCCGTGGAGAGCAAAGGAGATTTTTCAGTGGTGGTATATTTTAAAATTTTTATAGGGGTTATTCAGCTTTTAGATCTGATGGCGAATCCTCCAGATAGGTCATCAGTATCAGATGGGGGTCTGACACCCGACATGGCCATTACAGCCTTTGGCGTTATACTCTGTCCACTGTCTGGTCTTCAGTGGCAGCCGCCACGACAGGTGTTGGACCCCCCCCCCCCCCCCCCCCCCCGATCTCTTATTGATCACCTACGCGGAGGATAAGTTATCAAAATCTAAAAGGGGAAAGCCCCTTTTTATGGTGCCCTTATACCTTTACCAGCTACTGACAACTCCAGTATCTTTCCTGACTCCCCCATACACATGCATACTTAGCCAAGCGTATATGTGTTTTCTATGAGGAGAAATCAGCAAGCAGACACCTGTGGCAGGTTTGTCTCCAAGGAAAGAAAAAGCATCAGGTATTGAAATTCAAATTCTCCACCAATATAATCTGTTGGAAAAGAGTTGGGAGGGCCCTGTAGACATTAGGTGGTTGGCCAGGAATAGTTTAATGTGTATAAGGTCTTTATTCTCGGGCCACCCTCTGCTGGATCAGCTAGTGGTTAGTAATGTCTCATTGGCTTTACTAGTTGTAGCCTCATCAAGTCTTCTCGTTTTGGTAGCTGTGGGATAGAGAGTGGATACCATGACTCTGGATGCACTTCACTTTGTAAGATGCTACATCCACTTAGAGAAATGCCCGCCATGTTAGTTTCATTTTTAATACATTACATTCTGTTTCGCTGTAACCGCTTATAGGGGTCCTGTTAAGGTAAAAATAAATTCATGTCTTCTACCTGTGTTTGAACAAATTCACATTTGTTTGGATAGAAGCAAATTGTAATCCACACTTTAGTTAAACACCCTGTTAAGTATGAGGATGTATGACTACGCCCCAGATAGCAGGCTCCCCACTGCGCGTGTTTCCATAGAGCCGCCCTGCCTCCAGCTGCTGCTTTTATTAACCTGTGTGCTGCCACATACGTCTACAAGACATCTTGTTCACATTTGGTTGCTTTGCCAATACTTTTTTAATTGACAGCGCTAAAGGGGTACAGTACAGCCAAAGTCTATGGGGGAGATCTATGAAAACTCGTGTAAAGGAAAACTTGCTTGCTTTCTATGGGCAACTAAGCCATTTTTATTTTTTTCCCACCAGTTTTCATAAATCTATAATGTGGAGACCTCATGTTAAACCCTAATTGTGGTACCACAACCACAGTCTTCTAGGCAGCTAAAGGCTTTTCAGAATTGATGTTTCTGAAACTTGCTACTTGAAAAGCACTCCTTTCTTGGGTGTATGGCTCTTGTGATTCTTATCTAGAAGACTCTACTTTTGTACTAGTCACTGTCATTGATGGGGGACAATTTCAATAAATCCGGTATCTGCGCTCATTAAAGGGGGTTTTCTCTGAAAAAACAAACATTTCTGAAATAATGCACACCATTGTTTTAACTATAGCAAAGCAAAAAAAATATTTCGGCTGTACAGTGTTATATTCACTCTCCTTTTTTTTATTTTATTTTTTATTTTTACTCTCCTATATCCAGCTGTTCTTTCTTCACTTCTTCTAGGTAGGCAGCAGCTCATCACATAAGACTTGCACTTGCATCTCCCAGAAGTAAATTGTAGTCAGCTCTTGTTAAGGACGCATTTTGCAGACCGCACATGGGCGGCGCTATACAGAAAATGCCTATTCTTGTCTGAGATTGCTGACAAGAATAGGATATGCTCTGTATTTTTTGCGGAGCCACAGAACGGAACAACAGACCGTGTGCTTGTCCGCATTTTTGCGGCCCCATTGAAATGGATACAGTCCCAGAAATACGGTCGTGTGAATGAGACCTAACCCTTACTCCTGTGTTGTTCACCTGCATGAAAAATAGTCTCTCACACACAGCCCCAGCAGATACCCTAATAAATAGCATTGTGGTATGCAATCCCACCCACCATTTCCTTCTCTGCTGTCTAGTGAGAGATATAGCCATATACTAATATGAATTTAGAAGTAGGGAAGAATGAATGTAAGGTGTCGAGATCACTATGCCGGCATTGGGAGCAGGACAGTTACTGAGCATGTTAGTCCACCACTGAATGCAGGAGCAGGTGGACCAGAATTTCTCCCACAAGGAGAAGCAGCAGGGGGTGCTACCATAGAGGAATAATGTATCATCTACAACATCTACCGTAACAATATTTTTATTGTACGTACTGTGACATTTGATATGGCCTATTAAAGGGGTTGTCCGGGTTCAGAGCTGAACTCTGACATGCCTCCATTTTCACCCAGGCAGCCCCCCTGACTTGAGCATCGGAGCAGTTCATGCTCCGCTGCTTTCCTTTGCCCTGCGCTAAATCGCGCTGGGCAAAGGCATTTTTTTTGAGATCCAGTGACGTATCGGGCTCTCCATGGGGCTGCCAGGAAGCCCAGTGACGTCACCGACACTGATGGGTGGGATTTAGCGCTGCCCTAGCCAGTAAAACTGCTAGGGCAGCGCTAAAGCCCGCATATCCGAGCCGGTGACGTCACCGAACACACTGCTGGGCGGAAGCTTCCGACCGGCAGTGTGTTAGGATAAACAAAAGAGCCCGTGCCCTGCGCGATTTAGCGTAGGGCAAGGAGCGCATCGGAGCACGAGATGCTCCGATGGGGGTGCTGCCTGGGTGAAAATAAGGGTATGTCCGGGTTCAGCTCTGAACCCTGACAACCCTTTTAATTGCATAGTAATAACCCCTTTAACGTGTGCATTGGGTCAATTTAGACCACAGCCCATTTACTTAGAAACGGCATTGTGTATTTAAATGATTAAATAGGCTGGTAATAAAAAGAACAGACGCATTAACAGCAAATTGTGGGTGCTTTCCAGGGAGCAAGTTGTGACTTATTTTATTTTTTTTCCTCCCTCTGTACTGGTGAGACATAAACTGGAAAGTATGTGAAACCAGCAAACATTCTGCATTTGCTGGCTGTATAGCTAACTGAATAAAACTTTGGGCAAATTAGCTTTCATCATATATGTTGGAAAATATACAGTAAAAGCTTGGCCGTAATCTAGTGAAAAGTTCAGCTCCATATTGTGTAAACCATACAAAACAACATCAATCAGATGGTAAATGGTGTCATTTTATTTATTTTTAATAATATCTGTTAAAGATGTAAATTACCAATATGTTCAGTGCCATGAGAGTGCAATTTCTAGTTTTGTACATATATAAGCAAATTCATGTGTATTGATAGAAAATGCAGATGGTCACTATGGGGGGAAGTTATCTAAACTGGTATAAAGTAGAACTGACTTAGTTGCCCATAGCAACCAATCAGATTCCACCTTTCATTTTCCAAAGGAGCTGTGAAAAATGGAGGTGGAATCTGATTGGCTGCTATGGGCAACTGACCCAGTTCTACTTTATACCAATTTTGAAGAATCTCCCCCTATGTGTCACACACACACACACATGTAGAGAATAATAATATAATGGATAAAACAATGCACCATAGTCCTAACTAATTAAAAATATACGCGTACTTCATGGAGAGTCATTCTGAGCTTATGTGATAAAGTTTTGTTTCAAAGGGGTTTCCGGTAATATTTTTTATGACGTGCCCGCCGAAACAGAAGATTCATACTTGCCTGCTTCACACTGCTCCTGTCCTCCCCGCGGTCGTCTTTTTCCAGGCCCCGCGCTGGTTACTTCCGGGTGGCCAGTTTCCCACACAGCGTTCAGCAGTGTTTTCTTTTGCGTTTGAGCGAGCACGTAAACCACATGTTATTTAAAAGTCTGTAATAAATTGTGAAAATGTCTACCTTCACAGGGCTGGATGATTAATTGAATTTACCCTGCCAATCGCCATTTTAGCTAAAATTTGACTATTAACAGAATTGCAAATCGATGTTATATATTAGAAAAGCTATGTCCCCTAGTGGAAATAAACAAAAAAATAATATATATATAAAGGTTAATAAAGTTTTTTATATTAAAGTAAATAAAGAAGTCCCATGTACTCCAAAATGGTACCGGCGAAAACGACATCTCATCCTGCCAAGCAAGCAGCCTTGTATATGGCATACAGTACATAAGCTAGGGTTCTTGGAATGCGGCGACATAAAGTTTAGTTGTTTTTTTTTTTTTTAGTTTTGTTTTTTGTGCGAGACATGCTATTAATGTGCAAAGGCAATAAAAAAAGAAATAAAACTATGCAGATTTGGTATTGCACTAATCCTATTGACCCACAGAATAAATAAAACTAACGTGCTACTTATGCTGCCCAGTAAATGTGTGAATTTTAAAGTAAAAGACATTGTGGAATAACCGCAATTTTGCGGAAGGGGTGCGCAAAAGATGCAGATAGCACACCATGTGCTGTCTGCATCTGTAGTTCCGTTCCACGGGCCCGGAAAAAAATAAAATATAGAGCAAGTCCTAGGCGTTTTCTATATAGCTCCGGCCCTGTGAGTTCCGCATTTTGCGGAATGCACGTGGCCGGTATCCGTATTTTGCGTACCACAAAACACGGCATGGTCGTGTGAATGTAGCCTGTCTGTACTCCAATGACTACAAGACCAGACAGATGACATGTCACTGTTTTAATCATCTCACCGGACATAAGGGTGCAGACCCATTCATTTTCAATAAGGGCGGAATGTGCTGTCCGCATTTGCGGATCCGCACTTCCGCATCAGTGTTTCAGTTTCGGCAAAAAAATAGAACATATTCTTGTACGCAATTGTGGTCAAGATTAGGCATTTTCTATTATAGTGCCGGCGATGTGCGGTCCTCAAATTGCGGAATTGTCGGTGTCTGTGTTTTGCGGATCCGCAAAACACTTACGGACCTGTAAAATGGAAAACTTTATTTGCCTGTAAAAATCAGCGAGTCCTAGACAACTTCTTTAGGCCACATTCAGACGTGGTGGGTTAGAAACAGATTTGTGGCAAAATTCTGCCACGGCCAAGCACATCCAAAAAGTTACATATGGATGTTCAGGGCTATAAATGATTACGTTTTCTGCCATGAAGATATTGCTGGGGATTGCCTCATGAGTAGCATTCCCTTGGCACTCTATTGGGAACATCACTACTGCTCAGGATAACGAATGTGTAGTTCCACATATTTCACAGGGAACATCACTCCAGGTTGATGGCTCAAAAGTACTGAGATGAATCGGACTCTGGAGGCTCAGATAGTGCCCTGCTGAATGCTCTCCATAGCTGGGTGTAATTGCCTTGCTTTGGACAACTTCCAGGAGCCGCCATTATATCTTAGATCTCTAGGCGATTTTGGAAAAGAATGGGATTTCTTATTCTTACGCTGGTTTTAATAAAAATACAATAAAAATACTCTGGTGTATGATGCACCAATGTTAAGGGGTTGCGGGTCTTAATCTAAGCACATGTTTGGGAGGTCCATGCAAGGAGCTGGCATAGCTATCTGGTGTTATGGGCTGCCGAACTCCCACCCATGGTTTGACCACTTTGCATAAATGCAGCAAGGTTGTTGGAAATGGGAGAAAAAAAATCACACATTTTGGCGCGAAACAGGACATGCTGAAAAACGTGCAACTTTTCCATACCAGAAAACTGGAGTGGCCTTTTAGAATTCCTCCCCCTTTGTATCACTCCCCCCCCCCCCCCCCCCCCCCCTTTCCCGTGTCCTATTTCAGAATTGATTCAGGAAACATTTTCTTTTTTTAAATGAACTTGCTTTGCATTGTATTTCTACTCGATCATTGCAATGTTTTAGATCTCCTCCTTAGGCCTCTTGCACACGACTGTTGTGGGTCCGTTCCATGCAATTTGCGGTCCCCAATGCACGGGCAATGTCTGTGCGGTGGCCGCGACGGATCAAGACCAATTCAACTTGAATAGGTCTGTGATCCATCCGCACCGCCAAAAAATAGAACTTGTTCTATTTTTTTGCGGTGCGGAGGCACGGACAGAAACACCACAGAAGCACTCCGTAGTTCTTCTATGGGGTTCCGATCAGTACTTCCGTTCCACATCTCCATGATTGCAAACCCATTCAAGTGGTGCCTGTGTATTGTGGACCTGCCGTATGCGGGCCGCAATACAGCCATGGAACACAACGTTTGTCTGCAAGAGGCCTTACTCTTCCATTGTGTAGGCTTTAGGGCCAGTTGACACGACTGATTTTGAAAAACACACTTAAAAAACTCAGTGTAAAAAAAAAACGCTTCAGTTGCGATAATTTTCTGTAACAAAATCTTCCTGCATGTGGAGGCACTCTTATCAAATAACAGAATAAAAAGCAATCAAAAGTCATATTTACCGCAAATGATAGCATTGAAAACTGTAACTCGTCACACACAAAAATAAGCCCTCCTACCAATCAGTCAGTGGGGGGAAGTTATGGCTCTTCTGGAGTTGGTCATTAGGGCCCAAAATAGGCCAGCCACTGAGTGGTTAACGGTGTTGCTAGGAGCGAAAGAGTTTTTAGCTTGGGAGGAGATTAGAATCCTGTACTGAATAATTTTTGACCTTGCATTTCACATTCTGACGTCCGCATGTTTGTGCTTTATCAGGTATTCCGAAAAGACCTAATCAGTGCCATGAAGATTCCCGATTCCCAACATGTCAATATGGAAGACTACTATCACTTTGTAGACACGTGGAAGCAGGAGTGGGA
This sequence comes from Bufo bufo, assembly GCF_905171765.1. Classification (NCBI taxonomy): domain Eukaryota; kingdom Metazoa; phylum Chordata; class Amphibia; order Anura; family Bufonidae; genus Bufo; species Bufo bufo. Next base: position 456,822,697 of record NC_053391.1, read on the forward strand.
GAAGGGAGTTCAAGTACCTGCTAATCCAGATTCCATCCCACAGCCTTCTCTCAGGTAGATATAGAATCATCTGCACTGACATTTGTTTTATAGAACCTCTTCAGCCAACCTTCGCAACATGCCTGTCGATAGATATGAGATGTATAGATGAGGGCTGGGCGATTTAGCAAAAAAAAAAAATGATGATGTACAATTTAAGAACAGTTATGAATTTATTTTTTCTGGTAAAAACTTTTATTTTTCTCTTGAATTGACATCATTTTGGCCTATGTATAATTTGTTGAATTATTTTTTTTTACTTGCAATAATGGGAAAAAAGTTTTTTGTACTTCAAATTGACGACGTTTACCATGCAATAAAACTGCATGTTCCTTTTATTGTATGGGTTAGTATGATGATGGCAATACCAAATATGACGTTTTATTAGTTTTTTACTACCTCTGCAGAATAATAGAACGTCTTTTGCAAAAATGATTGAAAATTTTTTTATGTCGTCCAACTTATTCATTTTTCCACCTATGTAGCCAAATACAGGCTTCTTTTTTTTGCGGAATGAGATGTGGTTTCATTCATACCATTTTGGGATACATACACTGATTAACATTTATTTTTGGGGGGACAGGAACAATTCCATTATTGTTTGCGTTTTTCGTGTTTTTACGATGTTAATGGTGCATTGTGAATGACGTTATCTTTATTATATGGGTGGTGGCAAATATACCACTTTTACTAAGTAATACCTTTTTTTCATGGGAAAATTGGTTTTATTAAATTTTTCTTTATATTGTGGGGATTCGCTCTGGTAGACAGGGTGTGCGGACGCAGTACAGAGGCAAATCAACAATTCTTAAATCAAACTTCCGTGTTTATTCACACACAAATCAAAAACAAAACGTCACTTTGCAGTCTTGGTGTTAGTTCACACACAATGGAAAGTCCACATAGCAAAAATCACCTTGTTGGCAGTTCTGCCTCCAGCAGTCCATAGCAGGCTTTTAGGGGACCCGTTTCCCTTACAGACGGGTCTCAGCCCTTCAGCACGGCACAAGCCTCAGATCCCAGCACACACACCTCCTGAGCTCCACTTTCAGACTGAGGTAATCCTCCTCACCTGGCAGTGCTGGCTGGTTTTTAGCCCTGGCAAAACCCGGCCTGGAACATGGGGAGTAGTCACCCACCCAGCACTTTGACTATTCCCAGTAAGAGGCGTCCCGGATCAGCTATACAGCCATACTAAGTATTAAAGTATCAAACAGCAACTGCTGCTGACACATGAAAACCAGCTGCCAGGAACCTCGGTGACACGTACCTATCTTCCTTGTACCTTCTTACAATATGAACAAACTTTATTAACCTTTTTAGTAATTTTTTTTTTTACTCTCACTATGGAACATTGCTCTTATAATACAATGGTGTACTGAAACTTGGCTACCAAAGCATTATAGCCAATCCCTGTAACAATAACAGGCATTCAATTAGGCTGGGGCACAGTGTAATAGACATACAGTCATGGCAGACCTAGGGGCTTTTATTAGGGCCAGGACTGCCATGGCAACGCATCTGCCCCTGCTATTGTGTTTGTGGGGGGCCGATGGTGACAGGGAGCCTCTGTGTAACACTCTGGATGCCTCAGCCTACTAACCACAGCATCAAGGGAGTCAGAGGTTATCCAGGAAATCATAATGATGACCTATCATCAGGATAGACTGGGTCTGAGTCCCAGCGCCCCCACTGATTATCTGTTCCAGAGAGCCGCCACGACGTCATGTTGCCTAGGAAGAGGCTGCGTCATTCACAGAGCGCTCATCCTCGCCTAACAGCTGATCGGTGGGGGTCCCGGGTGATCTAATATTGATGACCTACCCTGGGGAATGTTGCAAAACGACTGGCACTTCGCAATGGATGACTATATTAGTGAATTTATTGGTCACATATTACATCATAGTGATGCGTTTCAGCACTAGTGTGCTTTCATCAGACTATGTATATACATCTTTGATGTCTATACATAGTCTGATGAAAGCACACTGGTGCTGAAACGCGTCACTATGATGTAATATGTGACCAAAAAATTCACTAATATACAGTCATCCAGTGCCGGTCTTTTTGCAACATTGTTTCCTTGGACGCCAGCCCGCTGACACGTGCACCGCATATTGAGAAATACTGAAGCAGTGCCGACCAGTTATCTACTTCTACCCTGGGGAATGGTCATCCCCTCTAAGTGGCCATCATCGGCGTTGCCTTTGTTACCGGCCGTTAGCAGGAGCCTGGCTTCAGTCAGTGTCAGGCTTCCATAATGATCTAGAACATTGTATTAGCATAGCCTGTGCAATGTCTCTTCAATCCCTACAGCCTGTACCTTGATTAATGTCAGGGGCGGCAAGGACTAAAGACGGTGTACAGGCTGCACTCATGCAGTGCTCCTGAAGAAAAGGCTGCTGCTCTGTATTCATTTTGTGTTTTACTAATAATTGCTATTAAAAATCCTTTCACATCAATACAGCCAAAACAGTCATGGGCTTTGTGGTGTACATTGGTTACTGCTCTAGATTACAAGACTCGCTTACTTGATTATTTATTTTTATTTTTTATCCTCTTTAGGGTCATTGCAGAAAAAGTGAAGGATGTTCTGTATTCTCGTCCACGAAAGTACATCCATTGTTCAGGCCAAGAACCAACAGAACCTGGTTATATCAACATTCTGGAATTGGCAGAGAGCATGTGCCGTTACGATCTCGATGATGTGGACCTCTTTTGGCTTCAGGAATGCAACCTTGAGTTAGCAGATATGGGTAATTAATACACCACATGCACAGAAATGGAAACGCACAGTGCCGCACCTATGCATGGTTTGTGTGTGGAATTCCAGCTCAGTTACATTCATTTCAATAGCTGAGCTTCAATGCCAAATATAACCTATGGACCAGAGTGTAATAATAAAAAGCAACCATTTTCTAATCCTTTTCAACCCCTTTTATTACTGGCCCTTCAGTTTTAGAATTGGATATCCAGCACAGTGGATGAAAAGCTAAGAACTCCTTTATGGTAGAACAAAATATCACTGTTTCGGTCTCTCTTGTTGCTGCAATATGCTTAAAGGGTTATTTCCATCTTGGACATTGGGAGCGTATCGCTAGGAAATCCCCCAATATCTGATAGGTGCGGATCCCACCTCTGGGACCAGCACCTATTCTTAAAACAGAGCTCGCCACGTCCAGGTGGGTGCATGCGCGGCCTCCACCCATTTATTCCTATGAGATTGCAGAAAAAAGAACTCGGCTATTTCCATCAGCCCTATAGAAATGAATGGAGTGGTGACAGCGCTTGCGAGGTGCGCCTCCCATTCATTTCAATGGGACTTCCAAAAATAGCCGAGCGCGTTACTCTGCTATTTTCGGTGCTTCCATAGAAATAAATGAAGGCTAGCTACGCATTCGCTTTGCGCCCTCTGGAACTTTGTGGACTCCATTCTAAGTATAGGTGTGGGTCACAGAGGACCCACACCTATCAGACACTGGGGGCATATCAATATGGCAACAATTTCAGAGATGGGGATAACCGCTTAAATTTCTTGCTGGCAGACATTCAGATTTAATTTGTATAGCTGACTTTTCCAATATGTTTACAGTACCTTATGAGACTCTGTCCCCAGCAATTAGCTTATCTCCAAAGATCTGGCTGCTGAAAATCACCAGTGACCGCCACTGTAGAGGAAATCTAGTAATGCAAGACTCCTGTACAAATGAATGGGCTACTCTGTCCACCAGGGAGGAGCTGCTTTTTCTAGTGTTCCAGCTACCCCACATCCATGATGTCCATGAACTCGATAGGATATATGGACAGGGATCACAGCCATGTCCGCATTTCGGACACCTTTCATGTGCGTTTGTTATTTTTCTCACCCCCATTAATAGAAAAACCTCCTCATTGTGGACCAGAATACAACATGTTCTATAATTTGTGGAGCTGCCACATGGATCCTCAAAATATATGGATGTGTGCATGGTCCCATTGTAGAGAGTGTGCCAGCTGCCCAAAAAAAAAGTGTGTGTACAGTGTGCATGAGGCCTTATTCTCATGCATTTCCACCTGTTCTTTTTTTTTTCTTAGGATGTGCTCCTTTGGATGAGAGCACTATGGAGAAGACATTAGAAGTCCTGGAGCGGCAGTGCCATGAAAACATGAATCATGCCATAGAGACAGAAGAAGGCCTAGGCATCGAGTACGATGAGGATGTCATTTGTGACGTGTGCCGTTCTCCTGACAGTGAGGAAGGCAATGATATGGTCTTCTGTGACAGGTGCAACATCTGTGTTCACCAGGTGGGTTTCATGTTTTTTTTGGTGTGTATACCACTGCTAAATTGCTCAGACAATTATACTTACATTTTCCATCTGTTATTTTAAGAGCTGAGATAATTATTTTGATTGTATAGCTTTTTCTGTGAGTTCGGGCTCTGCAGTCTTCTCTCCGATTGATAATGTCTGTAACTGCTGTGCTTTTTTACTCGTTTAGCCACCACAAAACGTATACCTTTTTAAAGGGGTTATCTGACTACTTAAAGAAATAAAAAAAATGGTAGCATATACTGTAAAGTAACTAAAGAGTACTTGCCTTCAGCTCCCGGACCAGTCAGCGCAGATTTTGTGGCAGAAAATTCTGCAAATGAAAATTGGTTCCATGCACCTTAATGGAGCGTGCAGAAATCCATGTGCCTGCTTCAAATGAATGGAACTGATTTTCAGTGTGAAGGCTCCCTAGTGGTTTTCTTTTTTTAAATCAGAATCATTTTTATTGGTTATTAATAAAATTATTAATAAAATACTAATTTGTATACAATGACCAAGATCCTGTCAGTCCATCCATCAAATTGACCACACCATACTGGATCCATCACTATGGTAACCTCAAATCAGCGTAATATAAGTTACATAGACAGAAACTTGATGTTATGATGATACAGAACAATACAAAAATACTGTTAAATAACTACTTAACATCTTACCAACCTCCCCCCCCTCCCTTGCATTTCCCTAGTGGTTTTCACCAGTCTCTTGCTGCAGCAGTCACGCCCTAGCAGCGTGGAGACTGTGTCTTTTGTGACCATATGCGTAGGTTACCCCATGTGATGTGGGTTTATTTATTTTATTTTAGTGCATTTGCCGTTTATTTTCTCTCTCCAAAGAGTCAGATAACCCACTTTAAAGGCAAACGTCATTTCATTGATTGTGATGAGAAATGATAACCCTATACTGGAGCTTATACAATAAGACATGACCTTTTTCTCTGTTGGCAGGCGTGTTATGGCATACTGAAGGTTCCAGAAGGCAGCTGGTTGTGTCGCACTTGTGTGTTAGGGGTCCACCCACAGTGTATTTTGTGCCCAAAGAGAGGGGGAGCCATGAAGCCCACAAGAAGTGGAACAAAATGGGCCCATGTTAGCTGTGCACTATGGATACCAGAGGTATTTATTATTCTGTGCTTTAAAAAAAAAAAAAAATATATATATATATATATATATATATATATATATATATATATAAAATATTATATTTTGTCATTGAAATGAAAGAAGCACTCTGGATTGTTTTTGCCTGTATAGTGCATTATCATTAGAAGAGTTGGCCATTTTATGGCAGCGTTTAGAAATGTGCTGGAAATAGCATTGCAGTCATGGTACTTTGTGCAATATCGAGTCCCTTGTGCTGACAGCTGGCTCTTGTGTAAACAGAACGATAATTCACCCAACATGGCCGCCGATGAAGTAGGTTCAGCCGTGACCATCAATGGCCTCCATAGAGTAACACAGCATGGCACTGCACATGTGCCAATTACTGAAGCTTTGCGCAGTGGTGTTCTATAGAGGCCGCTGATGGATGGGTCTCGTCACGTTCACCTCCATCAGTGGCCATGTTGAGTGAAGGATCATTATGTATGTTCAAGCCAGCAAAGGAAGCAATATGGACAATCACAATTAGAGATGAGCGAATTTCATATTTTGAAATTCGTTCACACTTCGTTTGTTGGTAACAGGTGAATTGCGTTATGGATTCTGTTACCACGGACTATAACACAATTATATGACTGAATGCTGGGGCATTCCATTATTCATTCCGTCATAATAAGTCTATAGGCTGAATAACGCATCCGTCCCATTTCTGTTATGCAGGGGAGTCCTCCCCTGCATAACGGAATAGCCCATAGACTTCTATTATGAGGGAATGAATAACGGAATGCCTCTAAAGACATTCCGTCATAGAATTGCGTTATGGTCCGTCGTAGGGGAATCCATAACGCATTTCACCTTTTACCAACAAACGAAGTGTGAACGTATTTCAAAATATGAAATGAGCTCATCTTTAATCACAATACATTAGTAATGTCTCTTGTATTAACGTAATCTACATGATAATGTCATGTGCTGATGTGAGACAACCCCTTTAAGCATATATGGAGTCCTTTATCAAACTTGTGTAAAGTAGAACTGGCTTAGTTGCCCATAGCAACCAATCAGATGCCACCTTTCATTTTCCAAAGGAGCTGTGAAAAATGAAAGGTGGAATCTGGTTGCTAAACTAGTTCTACTTTACACCAGTTTGATAAATGACCCCCATAGTTCCTTTTAAGTTACCCCTCTTATTAACACAGTTCTGTAAAAAACAAAACAAAAAAAACTTTCACACACAGGTGAGCATTGCGTGTCCTGAAAGGATGGAACCTATCACTAAGCTTTCTCATATACCTCCAAGTCGGTGGGCGTTGGTTTGCAGTCTGTGCAAACTGAAGACGGGAGCCTGCATACAGGTATAAGCAACATGAAGGATATGGTACCAAGGCATTCTCTTTTGATGGCTTGTCTTAATATGAATGTGTACGGTGCTTTGCAACCAAGTACAATTTGCCTTGTTTAACTCCTTTAGCAACCAAGCCGTTTTTCGTAATAACTTAGTTTTTAATCCCTGCCTTGCAAGAGCCATTCTTTTCTAGCTTTTTTTACTTAAACCCCTGCAGGACTTCCACGGTACATGTATTGCAGAAGTCCTTTCTTTAAACATGGCTCCCGCTCAGAAGTTGAGCAGGCGGTGTAGCCACCAAGTGCTTGCTGTTTTGCTGAGCAGACAACCAAGGCAATGTCCGTGATCAATGATAATGGCAATTATGGACATTTAAAGAGGACCTTTCACTAGAATAAAACATCTAAACTAAGTATACAGACATGTAGAGCGGCGCCCAGGGATCTCCCTGCACTTACTGTTATCCCTGGGCGCCGCTCCGTTCTCCCGGTATAGCCTCCGGTATCTTCATATGTTTGGCTCCACCCAGTTGAACCTGACGGCGTCTCCTTCTCCCAGGCTGTAGCGCTGGCCAATCGCAGCGCTCAGCTCATAGCCTGAGTTTTTTTTTTTCTCTCAGGCTATGAGCTGAGCGCTGCGATTGGCCAGCGCTACAGCCTGGGAGAAGGAGACGCCGTCGGGTTCAACTGGGTGGAGCCAAACATATGAAGATACCGGAGGCTATACCGGGCGAACGGAGCGGCGCCCAAGTATAACAGTAAGTGCAGGGAGATCCCTGGGCGCCGCTCTCCATGTCTGTATGCTTAGTTTAGATTTTTTATTCTAGTGAAAGGTCCTCTTTAACCCATCAGATGGTATGGTTAATAGTGAGAGGTGAAACCCCGGAAGCGGTGCGCTCTCAGGGCCTGAATTGCTCCCTTTTGCTGAAATGGGAGCCTTTCAGATGCTATGGGAACATCGGGCCTTCTGAAGGATCCGAGGCCTGCCACAACAATGTTCTCATGGCAGGGCTGCATAGGAACACAGTGAATCTCCCTTAGACTGGAATGTTAAATATTATCTTTCAGCCTGATCAACCCTATTAAACCAAGCATACTGCCTGGTAGGGTTGATCATACTGATTAAAATGATACCTTTCATTTGTCAGTATGTTGAACTGCTGCAGCAATCTCAGTTTTTATTTATATGCAAATGAGAATATTTGAGCACCAAGGGGCCATCCAGAGCCTGTGGAGCACTGCTTTTGTAACACCCCCTATGATCTGCACACTCCCCTCTCCTCCTGATTGACACACAAGATGTCTAGCTCTGTCAGTCAAGGTTAGCAGGGAGTGGGCAGAGCACAGGGGTGTTAAATAAAAAAAAGCAGTGCTTTAAGGGCTGTGGCCGGCCCCCTGGGCTTACTAACTAACTAACTAACTAACTAACTAACCTACTAATTTGCATATAAATATAAACTGAGATCTCTGCAGCAGTTCAACATACTGACAAAAACGGGTATAATTTTAATCAGCTTGATCAACCCTACCAGGCTGTATGCCTTGTTTAATAGGATTCATCATTCTGACCGAGGCTTTTTAAATCACTACAGACTATGGCAGAAACGATCGCAGTTCAAGTCCGCTAGTGTATAAAACTATGTTTTTAAAAATATTAAAAAAAATAATTCAAATTGGACCCCTTTTCCCCACAACAATCATAGGCATTGCCGCATCCCACAATACCCTTACTATTAAAATATACGGTAAATGTATTTTTCCCAATCAATCTCAAACATTTTCTTTTTATAAAAAGTGATTCACACCCCAAAACGATATCAATAAAAGCTACGGAATGACCCACAAAAAATGAGCCTTCACTGATCTCCATAGACGTAACTATAAAAGGTTATGAGGGGCAGAATTTCGCAACGCAAAAAAAAAAGGTGGGGGGTTCTCCTCAGCATAGGTCATCAATATAAGATCATGGGGCGCCGACTGCGGGCACCCCCACTGATCAGCTATTTGAAGAGAACACAACGCTTGTGTGAGCTCTGTGTTCTCTTTGTTCCGTCCCGTTGAAGTGAACGGAAAGGTGGAGTTGTATAGGTCATCAATATAACAAAAGCCGACAACCACTTTACAACGCAAGAAAAGTTATATAAATGTGGTATCGCTGTAATCGTACTGACCCAGAGAATGAAGTTAACAACAGGTTTTACTGCATAGTGAACGCCGTAAAAACTAAATCCATAAAACCGTGGCGGAATTGTGTGTTTCCAATTTCACCCCATTTGAAAGTATGCAGAATGACACCATTTGAATATACAGTGTGTCCTTTAAAAAACAAGTCCCCATAATTAAAAAACAAGTCCCCATACAGCTAGAAGAATGGAAAGAAAAATAAAGTTATGGATTTGAGAAGGCAGGGAGTAAAAAATTAGCAGAAAATGGAAAATTACTGGGTCCTTAAGAGGTTAATTTTTCCATCGACCTAGCTGTAGTTTTCATTGGGGCACATTTTGATCATCTTTTATTCAATTTCTTTCTTAGGAGCAAAGTGACCAAAAAAAAAAATGCAATTCTGGCATTAGAATTTTTTTTTTTTATACATGGATTAATAATGTGGATATGGTAATGGTTTTTTGAATTTCTTTTTTTAGATACCAGTTGGGTTTATTTTTTATTGTTTGTATTTTTTAATATGATAAATGGGAAAAGGGGTTCCTGAGCTGTGCCATACATAGATATTGTCCAAGCAAAGTCTTTATGGAGTGGGACTATTGCTTTCCTAATATCGATAGGCTGTTGGCTGCTGGATTCCCTCCGGCTTCAAGAAAAAAAACATCTGTCTTCTGCTCATGCTAACCTCCCGATGACTGCATTTGGGTCAGAATTCCAGGAATGTAAAATGAATGTTACTGTAGACATCTACCTGTGACATTATTTTCTCCATATTTCTGGTGAAAACTCTTGCCTTGTAGCTTTTTCTAATGTGTAAGCTTATTGTTGGTATTGTGTCACTGATTCCATTTTCTCTGTAGTGCTCCGTTAAGAGCTGTATCACGGCCTTTCACGTCACTTGTGCATTTGAGCATAGTTTGGACATGAAGACGATACTAGATGAAGGGGATGAAGTGAAATTTAAATCCTATTGCTTGAAGCACAGTGAGAACAAGCACTGTCCAGCAGAACAAGACGAGCCTGACAAAGCTCATGTGGACAATAGACAGAGTGAGAGTGAAAAAATCAGCCTCCGAGCTCAGAAACTGAAGGAGTTAGAGGAAGACTTTTACACTATGGTGAATGTGGACCATGTGGCAGCCGAAATAGGCTTACCCAAGATAACGGTGGATTTAATATATTCTTTCTGGATGTTGAAACGAAAAAGTAATTTTAACAGACCGCTTGTACCACCTAAAGAGGAAGAACAGAATGGCTTGATGCAGCCCAAGGAGGACAGTATTCACACCAGGATGAGAATGTTCATGCACCTTAGGCAAGATCTTGAGAGAGTAAGTTTGGTGTTACTTCTAAGATTTAGAGATCTAATTTTATATATATTTAAAGGAGAAATATCTTTAGTTTTTTTTAAAACTTTAAAGGCAGTGTTCATATCAAATTGATCCATCGAAGGCTGGGTTCACGTTACGTTTTTGCCATACACTGGCATCCGTCACCAAAAAGTTCTATTGCAAAAAATAGACAAACCTTTTTTCCTAGGCTCTGCAGGATAGAAAAAGCGTGATGTGCTATGCATTTGCGTCCATTTACGCCCCCCCCCCCTCACACACACACACACACACACGCACGCACACGCAAGTATTTAACATATACGTTAAATGGATGGCAAAATCATTATGTGATCTAGACTTTTGGCTGGTTCTCAGTTACAGCCTGTATTACAGTCCAGAGCTGCATTCTTTAGGAGGTTCTCCATGGGGCTTCCAGGCGGAGGCTTCCACCCAGCAGTGAGCCCGGTGACGGCACCGGCACTGATGGGCGGGCTTTAGCGCTGCCTGACCCTGCAAAACGGCTAGGGCAGCGCTAAAGACGGCCCATCAGAGCCGGTGACGTCACCAAACACACTGCTGGGCGGAAGCCTCCGCCCGGCAGTGTATTATTGTAAATAAGAGCCCTTGCCTGGCGCTATCTAGCTCGGGGCAAAGGAGAGCATCGGAGCATGACATGCTCCGATGCCAACATCAGGGGGGCTGCCTGGGTGAAATTATGGGTATGTCCGGGTTCAGCTCTGAACCCGAGCAACCCCTTTTAAAAACAAATGTCTTTATGAATTCTCTTTTGATCTTATCTATATTTTTCTGTTACACAGGTAAGAAATTTGTGCTACATGGTCAATAGAAGAGAGAAACTCAAACTGTCCCACAGTAAAGTCCATGAGCAAATCTTCAATTTACAAGTACAACTTGTCAATCAGGAGATGGCAGCAGGTAACCAGTTTTTCACTTGGTCCTTGACAAAGCCATTAGCATCTGCACAAGGAAGGAAATTCAGGATTTATATAGAGCTGATTGTAGGGAACATTGGGGGGGATTCAAAAACCCCTATACTTCAGAAAGGTAGTGTAAAAAATGTGCTAACCGTTTTTACGCAGCCATCCTTAATTTAAAAAAAGCACATGTGGTATGGGCCCAGGGCATTAACCCCGGAAGATCACCATTTGACACCAGTTTTCTGGCTTAAATCTACAGCAGCTATAAGCTGGTCACAAATACAATGTCCAGTTTACCTGCCCATGGTTTGGATGCTCCTGGTACTTGGAAAGGCCTGGAGAATGCTCGCCAGTAATGTAGAAAAAGTATTTCCAGCATTACATTTTGCATTCCATCATATTAGAAGTCAATGGGCAGCATAACGGATCCAGACAGAATTATTATGACGGAATGCGTCTTAAAGGCTTCCATGGTTCATTCAGTCACAGTATTCCGTTATATTCCATGATAACGGAATTTCACAAGTTCCAAACTTGTAAAATACAAGTTCGCTCATCCCTACTTAAAAATCGGCCCATTTTCATTTTACATAGCCATATAAGGGCTTATTTTTTGTGGGACAAGTTGTATTTCTTAATGACTCCATTTAATTACAAGTCTTATATTGGAAAACAGGGGAAAGTTTTTTTTTAAAAACCCACAATTCTGCCAAGGTTTTTTTGGTTTTGATATTATGCCGTTCACTGTGCACTAAAAATAACATGTCCTTATTCTGAAGGTCAATACAATTACAGCAATACCAAATATGTATAGTAGCTAAAGCTTTTATTCACTTCAGTGAAACCGCACTCTTTACAATTGTTGTGGCCATCCTTGTAGCAACTGCACCTGGACAACCATGTACTATAAGTAGTACTCCAGAACTCCTTTTGAAATGAATGGAACCCCGTGCACATGGCCTCGTGATCGGTGTGGGTCCCAGCAATTGGTCGTCTACAGAGCTAATGGTTATTCCCTATCTTGTGGATACGGGATAACTTTGCATAAGCAGAAAACCTGTTCAAAGTGGTTCTCCAGGGAAATAAACCTATTCAAAAATAGGCTACAAAGGGTAAAAAGTAAAAGTAAACCACTTTCATCCTCACTGATCACCCACAGCTGCTGTTGCGGTCCATGGTACTCTTCATTTCCTGATCCCGGGTCAACATGCTGGAAACGCAAGTAAAAGACCTGCTCAGCCATCACTGGCCTTACTGGTGATTGGCTGCTCAGGCCTTTCCTGATGTTACCAGCATGTTGAGCCAAGGCCAGGAAATGAAGAACAGCAAGGATCGGCATCAGTAGGGTATTGGTGAAGGTGAGCGTGAATTTCTATTTTTATTTTTTTAACTCTTTGTGGGACATTTAAAAATTCTTCTCCCATAAAACCCTATAATTTGCATTATAGTATCAAATATATTTTAAGTACAACTGACAGAATCTACAGCTTTTTATCTGCACATAAAGGCCAGGTAGTTCGCCACATCTGCATTGGAGGCGCTGTTAAGAGCCTCAGTCACAGATTGTCAAAAATGCTCTAAAAAATACCGCAGCATGCTATGCTATCTTGTTAATTAAAATGACGGAAACCTGATCCCATTATAGTCGATGGGTCTTGTCTGGTGCCATTGGTGTCCGACATATGACTGTTTAAGATTTTTGTTGTCCTGCTGCTGTGAATGAGCCAACCAATGGAAATGATTAGCCTAGATGTGAACGAGCCCCAAGAATATCATCAGGTTTTTTTTCTTTTGCTAAAGAACTATTAAAAGTCTGATCCGAATTTTATTATACTCCGCTTTCAAAGTGATATGTTTGCTGTTGAAATGTGGGAAGAAACTTACACAACTGTTCTTACAAATGGAACATCGGAGAGGCTTTTCTATAGAATTTTTGTCGTAGTAATTTTCTTGTTTTTATATTAGAAGAATACAGACACTTTGACTCTGGCTAGCCAGGACCAGGTGCTCTAATGGGTATTTTGCAGCACTTGGCACTTACATAGGGAATATCCTGTGGCAGCAAAAGATCTGGCTGTTAATTGATATTCTTAACACACTGTATGCTGTGGGAGCCCTTCTGTTCTGACAAATAGGGACATTCTTAAACTGCTTTTAATTGTACATGAATGGGCAGCAATAGTGAAATTTGGGGCTGATAGTACTGCATGAATGTATGCACAATTTAAGCTCCAACAGTGTCTAAGGGGGGGGCTCTCTGTTGAATAGAAAACCTTACAGGACTGTCCTCAGGAAGTGGCATGCATGGCAAGCTACGGTAGGTGCTCAGGGCTATTCCTAGATGGCCTCTAATCAATGAAAGCATTCTTTGTAATATGGCACAAAAACATTTTCTGTAGTATAGTCTGTTGTTTAGATACCAGGTAGTCCGGTTATTAAATAAAATCCTGTGAAGACACGTATTTGCTAATTAATCCAGAATCAGATACTGCAAAATATTTTTTTAGTAGATTTATTTTTATTTTTTGTAGATGATTATGAAGGCAATTATCTTGCCCGAGTTTATGCTAACATTATTTAGAGAGATGTGTTACTGAACCATAGGAACCTATAGTCTGGGGAGGTCATTGTCAGTGTGGATCATGTATTATCTTTTATATAGGTGTTGCTTATCAGAATCACAGAAATGCCATCCGGTCGCAATGAATGCAGCCCAGATCTAGCAATCTCTGGAAAATGGCAACAGTACAATAAACATGCCTTTTAAGACTACTTATAAAAACTTACACAGTTACAGAACACTCGGAAGTCGCCATATAGGCTGTAAGACGTCCAGTTGGGTCAAACGATGGGAACCCACCTCTGATTATATCACCACTAGCACTTACATCAAGAACATCACCACAGCCAGTGCTTGTAACAAACTTACCACAGATTATTAGCACCTATAAACAAAAAAATGGCACACTGCTTAAGGAAGTCATTTAAAAAAAATCTCATCTTTATTGGAATACATTAGATAAAAAAAACAAGTGAATGGTATCGACAGCCAAAACCACATGGAGGTGCCAGAGCGTGATCACCAATAAACATTGCAGGATGTAAAAAGTAAATACAAGCAAGTAAAAAACATATGGTGGATCTGCAGCAAATCAATACAAAGGATTAGGGTTGTCACGATACCAAATATTTTCTTTCCCCTGTTACGACATTCCCCATTATTTTAATAGTTCACACTTTTTCGGACGTGGTGATATCTAATATGTTTTTTTTTTTTTATTGTTTATATATAAAATTGGAAAGGGGGCCATTTAAAGGGGTTCTGCAGTTTGTTTAAACTGATCTATCCTCTGGATAGATCATCAGCATCTGATCGGCAGGGGTCCGACCCCTGCCGATCAGCCGCGGCCTTCTCACTGTTTACCGCAGGCCCAGTGACGTCACGACTAGTTTCAACTGGCCTGGGCGCGGCTAAGCTCTGTTCAATTGAATGGAGCTTAGCCCCGCCCAGGCCAGTTGATACTAGTCGTGACGTCACTGGGCCTGCGGTAAACAGTGAGAATAACGTGGCGCTGCTGGAGCACCGCTGCCTTCTCAAACAGCTGATTGGCTGGATTGGTCTGACTAAGTTTACCTTAGTTCCCTAGTTAATACTTTTGTATAGGTATTAAATTACCTAGTAATTGCTGCAGCAGCATGTTCTTTCTTCCCCAAGACATTTCAGTGGTGCGGCTAAAACAGCGTTGCTAGGTGTCCTCTGTCTCCTATCTTCTATATACAGAAGACGGAGGACGTAGTAGTGGGCAGTCCCGAATGCTGCGTGCGCACTACCGTCGGACTGGGATAGTGGCAATATTCGCGATTAAAAATTCGCTATCAACTACTCAGGAGGAAGAGGGCGTGTTTAAGTCTGGAGATAGCCGATTGGTTAGGGTGAGGCCGAGATGAGCCAAATAAATTCTGGGTAGTTAGGGAGGGAGGCCGAGCAGACACTCTGGTTACGGGGCATAGCACTAGCCAAAATAATAATTGTTAAACATTGGGGCACCATGAAATACCCCAGTTTTCGGGAGTGGATGGAGTGGATGAACAGGGTTAGGCAGTACGAACATATTTTAGCCCAAACAGCAGGGAAAAATGCAGTCTGCTGCGCATTTGGGGTAACTGGAAACAATGACAGTTGACGTAGATACGGTAGCTCTGTGGAACAGAAAGGGGGCAACCAGATATAATGATAATCAATGTAGACACGGCAGCTCCGCGGAAAGAAAAGGGGGGGTGGAGGGAGGGACAGGGGGGATGATTAATAAAAGAGAAATTTAGTACAAGATGAATCTAATACTGTATTCCTATTCTATTGTTATGTGACATTGAAGTGGAAGATTGTCTTTTTTTGTCTTTTGGAAAATAAAAAAGGGAGGGAGGGAGGCCTCAGGGTAAGGGCATCGGGGGCAATCTTGAGAAGATAGTCAGAAAGAAGTCTTGTGAGGAGCGATTACTATGGACGGAATCTTATTAAACAAGTGGTATGTGAACAGAATAATTTGTGATTTATAGTTTATCACCACCGCAGCAACAACATATATGAAAAATGAATTTTGAGTGAAAATATAAGTTATCCTTTTATTATATTTTTTACTTTTTATTTAATAACTATTGGCCCCCTTAGGTGCTAGAACCCTTGTCCTATTTAACTTAATAGAGATCTATTAGGGTGAATAGGATTTTACACTGTCCCTGTGCTTTGTGCACACAGCAGCAGGGAGCTTACCATGGCAGCCAAGGCTTCAGTAGCGTCCTGGATGCCATGATAACTGATCGGAGCCCCGCCATCTTACTGCTGGGGCTCTGATTGGAAGCTGCCACTGCAATCAATGGAGGTACTGAGGAGGAGGGGAGGGGACCCTGTGGCCACTGCCACCAATGATAATACTGGGGTGGGCGCACTGCACCACCAATGAATATAATTAACCTGTTAATACGAAAGTAGGCGGTGGATACTGGGCGTATCACACAGCCGGCACCCAGCCTCAATGACCGCACCTCAGGGGTTAATTGACCGGGATCGCATGCGATACCCGGTGCAACCCTACAAAGGATATATACAGACCCGAAATAGGCACCCCCACAGGACACCGCCTTGTTTTTTTAATCTAATGTATTCCAATAAAGATAGGATTTTTTAATGACTTTCTGAAGCAGAGTGCAATTTGTTTGGTTTATAAGCATTTTGTGTTGCACCTGCAATAAATTGTCTATCTGATAGGTATCTCAACACTGATGATGTAAAATGCATATAGCTACAGGCAGCACACAAGATTAAGCATTGCTATTGACTTCTCCAGATGTCCAATAGTGGTATCTGATTGTTTGGCTTGGAGACTGACTGGTGGTAGCTCTGGGGTTCAAAGGTGGCTGAAGACTGCAGAGAACCTGCCCTGGAAAGAGCAACCCACAGACTGATCACTACAGTTACCTTTAAATAGCCTAAATTAATTTGTTTCACTTGGTTTTATGCCAGCTTCTTCAGTGGGCTTTCCCACAGGGCAAGGTACATCAACATAGGTTCACAAAAGTAGTCGCCGGACATCTTATAGCCTATATATGTGGAAACGTCTGAGTCTTCTGTGACTGTATGTTTGTTTTTATACATTTACATATGTGCAGGCAGGATGCAGGGGTTAAAAAAAAAAAAAAGTGCTCACCTGTCACGATACTCCAGTTCCAACTCCATGATGCTTTCCCCACTGCTCCCAGCACTTTTAGCCAACAGCAGTGACGTATGTGTAGACGGCATGTGACACAGTACAGTGTTCTTACATTAGATTATAGTTCTCCCCTTACAAAAGTAGAGTAAAGTGTAATGAATAATATCAATTACCATTTAATATTTTTCTGTTTTTGTGTCCCTAGGACAACCTTTATCAAGTGCGCTGGAGAATACATTATTTTACCCTCCTCCAAGAATAACTTTAAAGTTAAAAATGCCAAAATGCACAAAAGGAGACAGTAAAAACAGTTCAGTGAAGACTGGCAAACGATCAGGTCTTGTTGATAAAAACAATACTTCACATCATGGCCGTGGCAGAAAGCTACAGAAGTCTTCAGAGGTCCTCACTAAACACTACTCCTCTCACTTGGCCTCCGAACAAAGACGGAATGGATTACTAGAGAGTAGTAATCCCCGGATTGAGAATCAGGAACCAGTGATGCAGCAAACGTCACGATATAGGAGCTCAGGTAAACCAATGTCTCTACAAGCTGTAATACATGGACAGTCTTCAAATGGAAGTGGGAAAGTTCAGCGTCAACATCTCAAGTCAAGCAAGTCTAATGGAATTTTACATTCTAGTGCGGACAGAATCCAAAGGGAGAGCTTAAGCCAAACGTCTCATGACCAGGAGTCCTTAATCACAACGTCTCTGCCTAGCCCAGGAAACTTTAGAAAGTCCAACATTGAACATTATAGCCGATCATTCAAAGAAACCACAAACAGCTTGGTAAGGACCACAGAAGATCTTCGAAGCTGTGAAAAACCTCCAAAAAGGCAGTCTGCGAAAGAGCGTTTGTGGAACAAACAGACTACTGAATGCCAGTCTTCGGGGACTCCATATCAGGATA
Source organism: Bufo bufo (assembly GCF_905171765.1). Classification (NCBI taxonomy): domain Eukaryota; kingdom Metazoa; phylum Chordata; class Amphibia; order Anura; family Bufonidae; genus Bufo; species Bufo bufo. Next base: position 456,840,546 of record NC_053391.1, read on the forward strand.
ACGATGGCTACTGTCCTGACCTAGAATTGAGTGACTCAGAAGCTGAAAGTGACGAAAATAAGGACCACATGCGACTGAGAAGAGGCAGCTCAAGTCGAGAAAGTCCTAACAGAGACTCAAATAGAAACAGTCGTAACCGAAGCAAAAAGAGTATGGTTCCTCACAGTTCGGGACAGAGGTGATGGCTCATGGCTCTCCAGATCATTTATTTAATGCCTGTGCATATTCAAATGCCAAAAAGAGAGCCTCCATCTCTAGGAATCCAGTAATTATGGGAATTCTTTTTTTTTTTTAAATCTGGTTTTCTAGTGGAAAGGCCATGCTAAGGGTGTGGACAAGTCATTCGTCTAGGAGAATGCACAGGCCGCAGTGTTACTTTTTGTAGAGCCCGGAATAATATGCACAACTACATTTTTATATTATTTGTAACACCAAAATGTTCTTAAATATTATACAATACAAACACCTTGTTTAATTTATGTGGAAGCGAAGCTCTGTACCATAGTTTAAATATGCCTTTAAATATCTTTGCTAACAAGTGAGAGTGTTACTTTGTGTAAATACCTTGTTTTTAATGTGAATTTTAATGGCAGTGTACAGGATTTGCTTGTCGTGCAATGCATTTGATGTAAATATTTAAACGGTATACCTACCAGATGCCAATATGTGAATATGGTTTACAAAGAGGAATGGTAGATTTACATTATTTATCATCGTGTTTCAGTCAGACTGAAAAGATCAGCTGAGCATGGGTCGTATGCATGAAGAATCGTGATCTGCAGAATGTATTCATGGCAGCTGGGGGAATAGCACTGAAGTCACAACAGAACACTACTTTCTTTCCAGTCTGAATGCAGAGCCCCTCACTTAAAATAAAAAACACACAAGAGGTCTTCCTAAGCAGTTGTTGTACTTTGTGAACTGTACTGAGTTTTGGATTCCCCATCTCCAATTATTATTTTTTTGTACTGAAGACAATGGGTGTCATTTGCGAAGACCGGCTTTTATAAGGGGTTATTCAATATCCTAAAATGCCCCCCCCCCCCCCCCCCAATGTGCCGGGTCCCTCAGAGAATATACTTGCCTCGCTCTCCGCACCGCCGCTTCTCCCTGTACACGGATGAAAACATCCGGGGATAGGGGCCTCCCTAGCATCACCTCTTCTCCGTCACCCCCTGCCATTGGCTGCTCCCCCTGACACCGGATGTTATCCTCCGTGCACGGGGAGAAGCAGAAACGGCGGTGCGGGGTAGGTATATTCCGTGTAAGAGACCCTGTACATTGGGGGCTGTTTATGACATTGGATAACCCCTTTAATGCCGATCTTTATTTTCCCTTTTGCACTGCCTTTGATGGCAGACGCGTCTTATTTTTTGACCCCCATTTACCCACATCTCCTGCTGTGTGGAAAGGAAGTCAGTTTTTCTATTTATTCCTATGGCAGTCTTGTAGCAATGAATAGAGAAACTGACTTCCTTTCTATACTATATAATTTACCAGCTCACTTGCAAAAATTGGGAGTGTCTGAAAGTGTGATTTTGACACTGCAATATTTTTAAGGAAAAATCAAGGCAGGTTTAAAGGGAGTCTCTGAGCTAGTGACATAGATAGCATGTAGGGTATACTTTTTATTTATTTTTGTTAGTGGTTTCATGGCCCGAAAAAAAAGGTTTGAATCAATCTGCTAGTGAAGCACAAGTGTCCTGCTGGGAGGTCCATAGAAGGTGCCCAGGCCGTCATCTCCTATGCCGCTCTCTCCCCTCTGGACATCTCACATCCTCTCTCTCTCTGGAATTTCATGTAGACGCAGTGTCTAGCCAGGCCTTACATTGCCAGAAAAAAAATACCCTTGTGCTTAAACCAATTGACTGCAACATGCATGTCAAAATTACTTGTGTGCCCTTATTCTTAATACATTTCCATAGCTGAGCAGGACCTATTTAACCATTTCACTGCTAAGAAGAACTGCAATACTTCAAACAATTGTGGCAGCTAAATGGAATATTATGGATGTAGCTCATCCTGGTATCATCTGAAAGCCTGCCTTTAGCGTTAAATGATGCCACGATGGAATTCCTAGGTGCAATATTTGGGGTGGGGTTTTCGAAGTCAGGGCAGAGGATAAAACTTCCTTTTTCTATGCCTCTGTTGGGGTGGGTGAAAGCAGAAACTGTGGGCTCTTATGCGGTCTCAAACACACACATCCCCATCCTCCATTCCTTATGGGGGCTATATGCTGTCACATTTAGGGAGCTTTTTCGACTAATGCAGTGAGAAGAGCAGATGCATATACAGTCATCCACTGCTCCTAATCTGGCGTCAGATCTGTGTTTAAATGTTTACCAGAAAAAAACACTGTGCTTTTGTTGATTTTGTGATTAAAAGCTCTGTGAAGCAAAAATGGATTGAACGTGGCCAGCAGTGGCTTTCTCACAATTTGCCCACTGTCTTAGGCCTCTTTCACACGAGCGTGTCCGGATGTGTTGCGGCAAATCCGCGCGAGTAGGTACGCAATTGCAGTCAGTTTTGGCTGCGATTGCATTCCGTTCAGTTTTTATCGCGTAGGTGCAATGCGTTTTGCACGCGCGTGATAAAAAACTGAATGTGGTACCCAGACCCGAACTTCTTCACAGAAGTTCAGGTTTGGGTTCAAGGTTGTGTAGATTGTATTATTTCCCCTTATAACATGGTTATAAAGGGAAAATAATAGCATTCTGAATACAGAATGCATAGTACAATAGGGCTGGAGGAGTTAAAAAAAAATTACAAATAATTTAACTCACCTTAATCCACTTGTTCACGCAGCCGGCATCTCTTCTGTCTTCATCTGTGAGGAAAAGGACCTTTGATGACGTCACTGCGATCATCACATGATCCATCACCATTGATGGATCATGTGACAGACCATGTGATGATCGCAGTGACGTCATCAAAGGTCCTTTTCCTCACAGATGAAGACAGAAGAGATGCCGGCTGCGTGAACAAGTGGACTAAGTTGAGTTAAATTATTTGTAATTTTTTTAACTTCTCCAGCCCTATTTTACTATGCATTCTGTATTCAGAATGCTATTATTTTCCCTTTATAACCATGTTATAAGGGGAAATAATAATGATCGGGTCCCCATCCCAATCGTCTCCTAGCAACCGTGCGTGAAAATCGCACCGCATCCGCATTTGCCCGCGGATGCTTGCGTTTTTTACGCAGCACCATTCACTTCTATGAGGCCTGCGTTGCGTGGAAAAACGCACAAAATAGAGCTTGCTGCGATTTTCACGCAACGCACAAGTGATGCGTGAAAATCACCGCTCATGTGCACAGCCCCATAGAAATGAATGGGTCAGGATTCAGTGCGGGTGCAATGCGTTCACTTCACGCATTGCACCCGCGCGGAAAACGCACCCGTGTGAAAGGGGCCTTAGAAATTCCTTTTTCTTTTTTTTTTTTAAGTTTAGAATTCTGGTTTTATCTGCCTATGTCAAGTGTGAAGAATGTGTCGAAACCCCTGGTTAAAATTGAAGCTCATCTAAAAACAAATGTTACCAATAGTAATGGTTGTTCACTATTGGTTAGATGGCAAAACTCATTGCAGAGCTTCTGAGTGCATTAACTTCCTGTAATTTCTGTATTAGGAGCAAATAGACCAGTTGACCCGATTGGTAGGAGCTGGACTTCCACTTGAGGCGGGAATTATGTTGGTGTAGTAGAAAATGTCTTCACAACCAAATGAAATCCATACATCATGCTTGGTCTAGTTATAGATGATGGTGCACGCAAAAATGTAGATCTTCCAACAGTATTACACTGGTGCTATGCTCTGCTGTCTCTTGAATTCAAATACTGGCCAATAGTACAGCCAAAAAGATAATATAGTTTACTCATCTGTAGATGTTTGACCCCTCTCCTTTTTTTTTACATATTTTTTTTTTTTTTTATATATATAAATATGTATATATTCAATTTCCAAAAATTGACTGAGCCTTTTCTGATGTCCCTGATGTTTTACAAATACTTTTTCATTAAATTATGTATTTGCCAACCTCATATTTAGAGTCTGATTTCTTTTTAGCTTAATTTTTATAGAACTCATGTTTACCAAAAATAGGAATTGATCTCAGATGAGGGAACTAGGAAAACCTTTTCATTGTAAAAGGTTTCCTTCTTCCCTCTTCTTGGCCCCTACATGTACCAGATCTTTCAATAAGATTAGTTTGACATGATCTCCCTGAAGTAAACCCAAAAACAGCATGGGTTTACTTCAGGGAGATTATGTCAAACTAATTTAAAGCTTCGACTCCCATATTGTTGAATGGATTAGGCAGTGGCGGAAGGACAGACAACAGAGGGTTGTAGTCAATGGAGTATATTCAGACCGTGGTCTTGTTACCAGTGGGGTACCTCAGGGATCTGTTCTGGGACCCATATTGTTTAATATCTTTATCAGCGAAATTGCAGAAGGCCTCGATGGTAAGGTGTGTCTTTTTGCTGATGACACAAATATTTGTAACAGGGTTGATGTTCCTGGAGGGATACAGCAAATGGAAAAGGATTTAGGAAAACTAGAGGAAAGGTAAAAAATCTGGCAACTAAAATTTAATGTTGATAAGTGCAAGATAATGCACCTGGGGCGTAAAAACCCAAGAGCAGAATATAAAATCAGTGATACAGTCCTAACCTCAGTATCTGAGGATAGGGATTTAGGGGTCATTATTTCAGAAGACCTAAAGGTAGGCAGACAATGTCATAGAGCAGCAGGAAATGCTAGCAGAATGTTTGGGTGTATAGGGAGAGGCATTACCAGTAGAAAGAGGGAGGTGCTCATGCCGCTCTACAGAGCACTAGTGAGACCTCATTTGGAGTATTGTGATCAGTACTGAAGACCATATCTCCAGAAGGATATTGATACTTTGGAGAGAGTTCAGAGAAGAGCTACTAAACTGGTACATGGATTGCAGGATAAAACTTACTAGGAAAGATTAAAGGACCTTAACATGTATAGCTTGGAAGAAAGACGAGACAAAGGGGATATGATAGAAACTTTTAAATACATAAAGGGAATCGACAAGGTAAAAGAGAGAATATTTAAAAGAAGAAAAACTGCTACAAGAGGACATAGTTTTAAATTAGAGGGGCAAAGGTTTAAAAGTAATATCAGGAAGTATTACTTTACTGAGAGAGTAGTGGATGCATGGAATAGCCTTCCTGCAGAAGTGGTAGCTGCAAATACAGTGAAGGAGTTTAAGCATGCATGGGATAGGCATAAGGCCATCCTTCATATAAGATAGGGCCAGGGGCTATCCATAGTATTCAGTATATTGGGCAGACTAGATGGGCCAAATGGTTCTTATCTGCCGACACATTCTATGTTTCTATATTGCATACTTTTACTGTGGTTTAAAGGAGCCTCTGTCAGCATCAGCATGATTAATCCTACTAAACCAGGCATATTGCCCGGCAGGGTTGATCATGCTAAGTAAAGCAATGTATTTCTTTTCTATAGGGGGTTAATAAAAGTAAAGATATATTAACTTTTAGAGATGCGAAAAAGATTCAAGAAATCCAGCTCCACTTCGATAAAGGAATCTTTATTTTGCTTGCGGTAAAATCTCATCCAAATATGGTTACAAAAAGTTTCGGGCTACCAATCCTTCCTCATGACACAGTAAGACATTAAGTGTCACCTTTTTAAAAGGGAAACTGCACCTGTGTTCACTAATTGTGTTCACATGACTGCAAATGCCCTCAAAAGAATGCCACGCCTTTGAACAATTCTTCTCATAAAAATAAAAAGAGAAAAAAAACATACAATACATAGTAAAAAAAAAAAAAACTATGCAAGAAACACAAGGTATATACTGGCTAGGAAAATAATAGAATATAATAAAAAGGAGAGATTATGTTCCTAAATATGGAAGCTACGTGGGCTCTGAAGGTGTGAATTATTGTTGCAAGCTTAAGTCTAAACGTTTATTCAGACCATCCTGAACGCGTCGACAAGACTTTTTGTAACCATATTTTGGATGAGATTTTACTGCAAGCAAAATAAAGATTCCTTTATCGAAGTGGAGCTGGATTTCTTGAATCTTTTTCGCATCTATGCTACCAGGGCCTGACTTGGGCTTTCCGTGCTCACAGGTGAAGGAGGGGGCAGGTGAGAGCTGCTGAACTTTAATTTTTACTATTGTACAAGTAAGGATTGCGAGCACTCCCTGCCTCGGCTGTTTAAGAGGTTGTTCACAAGGGTGCAGTTATGGCACATGCTTCGCTTCGTCCCCTGGAGGACGATGAGGACAGATTACAGCGAATGAATGCCATTTATGATACACCCAATAAATCCATCCAGGAGAACTTACAATTAACCATGTCAATGTCTTCACTTGAGAATCTTATGTCTAGAGAGCTCCGTACATGGTGGGATCTTACCTCACTGAAAAAGTACACAGATAAAAGGATGATTCCTAGAGGGCTCAGACTAAGGAAGAAACCAACCGCCATATATTCAGATATCTTTTTAAAGGAGTGGGAAGCTTTTTTATCTGAGTGTTCTCTGAAATTAATGGCCTTAATCATATGTAATGAAAGTCAAGCATTGGTGGAATTCAGGGAAAATATAAAAAAAACACAAAGTCTATATGTGCATACTAATAATCCCGAATTCACCAACTTGGATAATAAATTGAAGGAAGATCTACAAAAGATGGAAGATGACCTTATAAAATTTAAACAAAGGAAATACAACCGTGATTTGCTTGACTATGAGTCCAATCAGGTGTCTACATGGACAGACTCCAAACAGAACACACCTCGTCCAGCCTGAAAAAGCTGCGCAACAAAAAGAAAAGAAGAAATCCCCAGAGGGTCTCATTTAGCTCAATGGATTCGGATTCCATTGATTCTGAACAGGATCTTGCCTCTTCGCTCACGCATACCTCACAGGTCCAAGAGACTGGTTCACATAAAGCGGTTTAAAAAAAACGGAGAGCGGGTCGGAAACATCGAAAACCGCCGGTATCCAGTGAGATACAAAAAGGACAGGATGAACTCAACTTGTCCACCTCCATACTATCAGCCGATGATATCAGTGTACTTAAAAGAGGGTTAACTTTTTCTCCCACCTGTCAATTTGATCTATACAGGACGCTCTTGGATGTCAACAGACTGGCCCGCACCCTCACTCTCCAACGACACTTTCAGGTGGGTGGTGATGATGACTGTGTTGCGGAGATTGGGGACGCGGATCACTCTGTGACATCCACGAGTGATCTGTCTGTCCATGATAATATAAGTTCCCATATCATAGGGAACATGAGTTTCTATGAAATGATGCATGCATGTGAACTTCAGGAATCGAACACAGTCCTGGGTGATCTGGAATTGAATAATAGGTCACTGCACTTTTATACCAAAAATGAGGATTTTTATCCGATTCAATCCAGATCCCCAGCACTGGACCGATACCAAGAATTGGTGGAGCGAGATTTGGTCTTATTGCATGATCAAATTAATTTGAACCCTGCTGGCACTAACAATATAACTAAAAATGAAATGAAGGCTTTACAAGATATGAAATCAAGGGGGGATATTGTGTTAAAACAATCTGATAAAGGGAGTGGGGTTGTTGTATTAGATAGTGGTCTTTACAGGACCCAAATTGAATCTATGCTTAGTGACACCACAGTGTATGCTACCCTTAGCGACAACCCCCTCCCCTCCTTTCAAAGGGAACTGAAAGATATTCTGGATCTGGGAATTAAATCAGGGTTCCTGACTAATGGGGAATCTGAATACATTTATATCGTATCTCCCGTTATTCCGGTATTTCATGCACTCCCCAAGACACACAAAAATATTTTTCCACCTCCCCTTAGGCCCATTGTAGCAGGCATAGGGTCATTCTCTGAGAGAATCTCCCAATGGGTTTATTCCATACTCCAACCACTTATACCACTTATACCTGGTTTTCTTAAAGCCACAGCGTCCGTTTTACAAATAGTTGAGAAAATTGAATGGTCCTCGAACTATACATGGATCACAGCGGACGTTGTGTCTTTATACACTAATATTCCGCATGAACTGGCCATACAATCTCTAGCCTGGTTCTTAAAGACATATGGGAATATTACTGCAGGCTTGCAGGAATATGTACTTGTGGTGGTGGACTTCCTCCTCAGGCGCAACTTTTTTATGTTCAACAAGTTTTATCTTCAGATATCGGGGGTGTCAAGTTCTCTCCCTCCATAGCCAATATATTTATGGCATGGTGGGAGAGGATCTTTCTCCTCATCGACACCCACCCTTTCTGGCATCACATCAGGTGGTATGGCCGTTACATTGATGACCTGATCCTAATCTGGATGGGTGATATGGCGGCCATACCATCCTTCTGTGATTATATCAACTCCTGTGTGGACACCATTTCCTTTAGTGTCCACCATGATATACGGGAATTTTTTTGGGGGGATTTGCGCCTGAGGGGGGATCCCTCCACCAATCAAGTCCTCACATGCACTTATAGAAAACCCATGGCAGGGAACACCACACTACATGCCACATCTTGTCACCCTAAACATGTCATAGCCAATATACCAAGGGGTGAGAATACGTGCAAGAAGAAACTGCACGGATGAAAAAAGCTTCATGACTGAGGCTGAAAATATCTCTCACAGACTATACAAAAGAGCTTATGGCACAAAACAAGTTGAGGATGCAATACGACAGGTTTCAACTATTGAAAGAGGATCCCTGGTTTATCCAAGACAGGAAAATGTGCTGAAGGGGGGTGAACCCCGCAGTACAGTTACTAACAGAAATAAAAATTACAACAAAAACTCTAAAAGTAATAGTAACAGGAAGAACAATCTGTTTGTTATACAGTACAGAGTTTAAACAAATATGTTTCATTATAAAAAAACATTTTCCTGTCCTGGCATATGACAAGGAATGGACTGACATAGTTGCAGATGGGGTCCAATGTGCAGCTAGAAGAGCGCCCACAATTGCAAACTATGTCAGCCCTAGTCTATACCAGGCAAAGAAAAAATCGCAACCAGTCTGGCTTAAGACCAAAGGGAGCTATTGGTGTGGACATCATAAGTGCATCTGTTGCACGCATATGTCGATCTCCAAGACTTTTGTTTCAGCTTCAAATGACAGAGTATTTCAAATGAAATCGTACCTTAATTGTAACACAACTCATGCAGTTTATTTAATTACATGCAAAAAATGTAAGCTGCAATATGTGGGGTGTACTATCAATGCCATCAAAGCTAGAATACGCAAACACATTTCTGATGTGCCCCACCATGGCAATCGCAATGTATCTGCAGCCAGTCTGCATTTTGCTGTTTGCCATGGTGGGGACACATCGGATATGGTGGTACAGGGCATAGAAAGAGTTTTTTTGCCCAAACGTGGAGGAGACCACAGAAGAAAATTACTAAATAGAGAGTCCTTCTGGATTTTTGCACTAAATACGCACCAACCGGATGGTCTGAATAAACGTTTAGACTTAATCTTGCAACAATAATTCACACCTTCAGAGCCCACGTGGCTTCCATATTTAGGAACATAATCTCTCCTTTTTATTATATTCTATTATTTTCCTAGCCAGTATATACCTTATGGGTTTCTTGCATAGTTTTTTTTTTTACTATGTATTGTATGTTTTTGTTGTTCAAAGGCGTGGCATTCTTTTGAGGGCATTTGCAGTCATGTGAACACAATTAGTGAAAACAGGTGCAGTTTCCCTTTTAAAAGGTGCCACTTTTAATGTCTTACCGTGTCATGAGGAAGGGCTGGAATTGTTTCTGGTAGCCCGAAACGCGTAGACAAGACTTTTTGTAACCATATTTGGATGAGATTTTACCGCAAGCAAAATAAAGATTCCTTTATCAAAGTGGAACTGGATTTCTTGAATCTTTTTTGCATCTATGCTACCCGGGCCTGACTCGGGCTTTCCGTGCTCACAGATGAAGGAGGGGGCAGGTGAGAGCTGCTGAACTTTCCTTTTTACTATTAACTTTTATAGTTATGTAAATTACCTAGATGGAGCACCAAGCGGCTGGCCATAGTTCTGGGAGCCCCACTAGTGCATCAGCCCTTGTGCTTTCTGTACTTCCCCTTTCCCTTAAACTGGAGAAACAAACCTTGAATAGAGGTGGAGGGGGCAACATAATACAGTCCTGATCAAAAGTTTAAGACCACTTGAAAAATGGCAAAAAATCATATTTAGCATGGCTGGATCTTAACAAGGTTCCAAGTAGAGCTTCAACATGCAACAAGAAGAAATGGGAGTGAGACAAAACATTTTTTGAGCATTCAATTTAATGAAAACAACGAATAAACTGAAACAGGCTGTTTTTCAGCTGATCAAAAGTTTAGGACCACACCTCCAAAAAAAAACTAAACCCCTTCAAAACAGAAATCCAACTTCCAAACATGAACTCAGTAATGAGTAGCTCCGCCGTTATTGTTTATCACTTCAAAAATTCGTTTCGGCATGCTTGATGCAAGCGTTTCCATGAGGTGAGTGGGAACATTTCTCCAAGTGGTGAAGACGGCCGCACGAAGGCCATCTACTGTCTGCAACTGTTGTCCATTTTTGTAAACTTCCCTTGCCATCCATCCCCAAAGGTTCTCAATTGGATTTAGATCAGGGGAACACGCAGGATGGGCCAAAAGAGTGATGTTATTCTCCTGGAAGAAGTCCCTTGTCCTGCGGGCATTGTGTACTGTAGCGTTGTCCTGTTGAAAAACCCAGTCGTTACCACACAGACGAGGGCCCTCAGTCATGAGGAATGCTCTCTGCAACATCTGGACATAGCCAGCGGCCGTTTGACACCCCTGCACTTCCTGAAGCTCCATTGTTCCACTGAAGGAAAAGGCACCCCAGACCATTATGGCACCCCAGACCATTATGACACCCCCTCCACTGTGGCGCGTAGAAAACATCTCAGGTGGGATCTGCTTGTCATGCCAGTAACGTTGAAAACCATCAGGACCATCAAGGTTAATTTTTTCTCATCAGAGAATAAAAATTTCTTCCACCTTCGAATGTCCCATGTTTGCTGCTCTCTTGCAAAGTCCAAACGAGCAGTTCTGTGGCGTTCAAGGAGACGAGGTCTTTGAAGACGTTTTTTGTTTTTGAAGCCCTTCAGTCTCCGATGCCGTCTGATGGTTATGGGGCTGCAGTCAGCACCAGTAAGGGCCTTAATTTGGGTCGAGGATCGTCCAGTGTCTTGACGGACAGCCAATTGGATCCTTCGGCTCAGTGCTGATGTAATTTTTTGGGGTCTTCCACTTGACTTTTTTGTTCCATAACCCTCAGGATCATTTTAATTCCAAATGACTGTCTTACTGCGTCCCACCTCAGCAGCGATGGCGCGCTGTGAGAGACCCTGCTTATGCAGTTCAACAACCCGACCACGTTCAAAAAGGGAGAGTTTTTTTGCCTTTGCCATCACAACGTGTGACTACCTGACAGAAAATGAATCCACATCTTTGCACAGATTTGGCCTTTTAAAGGCATGTGGTCCTAAACTTTTGATCAGCTGAAAAACAGCCTGTTTCAGTTTTAATTGTTGTTTTCATTAAATTGAATGCTCAAAAAATGTTTTCTCACTCCCATTTCTTCTTGTTGCATGTTGAAGCTCTACTTGGAACCTTGTTAAGATCCAGCCATGCTAAATATGATTTTTTGCCATTTTTCAAGTGGTCTTAAACGTTTGATCAGGACTGTATGTATCTGCCACTTACAATGCCGTTCTAACACCTCTCCTGTAGCAGTTTGATCACACCTAATAGCTTTAGCCATGCAAATGCAGCCAACTTCTTACCTTCATGACTGAAGCACAAGTTACTAGTATTTAATGTTGAGGCTTTCTCGTATCTCGCAAAAAGTCTTCAGGAAAAAAAACGAAATATTGATCTGACTTATTACCCATGATATACCTTTTAAGCTTTTGGTAACTGACAGCATAACTTTGAGGAACATTTATCAAATCTGCTATGCCAGTTTTGTGGCGTAAAAATGACGCATTTGATGCTTTTTTTTCTACATTTGGTGAGGCTCGCCACTTTTAGAAGTGGAGTAAAAGTAGGTCAGAATTTCGGATTAGAACAACTTTAAGTCTCATTTATGATGGACTTTAAAAAAAAAATATATAAAATGTCTCATGTCCACACCAGGCAACCCCCTGGACATGAAGTCCAGGAAACAAGCTTCATGTTATGGATGCATTTACAGACTGAACACTCTTCCTCTGACCCCAAATCACAGCATCAGCTCCTGCTTGACCACTCCTCTAGTGTACTCTCATAATGCAACGAGTACAGTACAGAAAACTCATGGTCCGGCAGGAACACACAGCATTATAATGATGCTGTGAATTAGGTAAGAGGAGCAGTGTTAAGTTTTGGAAACGCTGCAGTTACATGGATCGTGCTGATTTGAAATTGGCCTATGACCCCCTGATTTGCTTTAACCCCAAAATAAATAGTTAATCTCAGCAAAGTTAAATATTGATGCTTGGTTCATTTCAATGTGTAACCTTTGATCATAAGCACACTACCTCTGGAAAAGAGAGTCAGCTCTGCTATCCTATTTAATGCCAAAGCCCTGATCAGTCAGTCATTTTCAGCACTTCCCATTTATGTAGCCACAATGCAGTTTTGTTGCAGAAATTAGGGATATTATCATTATGACCAAGACTTTATTCTATGTACCCTGTATATCCTTACAAAAAAAATAATTTGGTTCCCAATAACACTACCTCCATTTTATAAATTTTCACACAAAAACAAGCATATTAATCATTTAATGACCAGGCCTTAAAAAAAAAAAACAACATGAAAGGTCCTTTTTTAGTACCTTTAACCTTTTACTTGCGGGGTATGCTCTGTTGATGCTGCCATCATTGTTGTTTTTATTTTTTTCAAATATCTCTCGCCCCCCCCCCCCCCCCATCTGCAGTTTAATACTGAGCATTGGTATAGGGAGGAGAAGTCAGGGTTTCTCAGTGGGCGTCTCCTCCCTGGCCGTGACTGGCTCTGGTGCGATTGAATTGCGACACAGCCAGGGAGAAAGACGCCCAATGAGAAACCCTGGCATCTCCTACCTATACCGATGCTCAATATTAACATGCTGGGTGGGAAAACTGCAGGGAAGGGGGGGGGGGGGGCGGCAAGCAAGGGATATTTAAAAAAAACAACAATGATGGCAGCACCAGCTGAGGGTTCCCCACAAGTAAAGGTACTTAATAAAACAAAAAAAAATATCATGAAAGGTCCTCTTTAAAGACCGGATGCCTTTTCAAGTCAAGTCCCAAAGATGGTACAATAGCCGAAATAATACATCCAATCTTCATTGCACTGAAATGACACAAACATCATTCAGTTTGATATCCAATATTTTCCTGTCTACATTTTTCTTACAAGAACTGATCCCTTCTCACTAAACCAATAACTATTGTATATTTTCAAACTGACTGCTCCACGAGAGTCCTCAATGAGTTGCAAGGCCCGATTCTCCTAGTTTTTTCTTCACCTGAGTCTCATTGTGGCAAGTAGTTAATCTAAAAGGTTCCATCACTCTCCCTATTTGTGTCTGACAATGTGTGTTCAATAAAAAGACTTTTTTTTTTTGTGTCTTTCTATGTCTATGCTATCCATGTACATGAGATGCCTCAAGGTACCTAGTACCTCATCTAAGGTGAGAGATTGTGGCTGTAACAAGCATCTTAAAATGCATTTCTTGGCTGCCAACAAAATGAAATGAATTTCCTTAATCTCAACCACTCCTGAAGATTCAGCTCCTTGGTCTATTGGAATGTAATGAAAAATGCATTGCTGAGGAAGTGCACAGACATCTACTGTATCTTCCATACGTCATTTATATAAATACAGACAATGAAAAACTTGGGACATTCCCATAGACAATGAAGCAAACCAGCTTCTCGTAGGCCATACTTGGGGCACCTTGCGAATGAGCATTCTTGTAGGGTAGGTCAAAAGCATATGTTCCTTAGTGCATTTCATGGAGTTGCATTTGCCTCCATGACTCACTACTGTCTCCCCTTTACATTTACGGAATACCATCGCGGCCTCCTTAGTGGTCTGAATAGTCTGAACTCTACAGTAGAGTTCAGATAGTCTAGTCATTGTATCCACAGGACCCTAGAGGCTGTCAAAGCATGACAATTTGTCTTCTCCCAATGAAGCTGTCTGAGATTTACACTGAAGATACGGTAAGTAGTGGTAAGAATTAAGGTGGAATTTGTTCAGCTATTCCTGCCATGCCAGAAGCCTTTGCCCCCAGAGATTTTAAGATATTGTGCAGCTTAAAAGTGGATTTACACAGCCCGATTATCAGGAACGACCTTTCCTGCAAACGCTCTTTGCCAACAATCTGCCCATCTGAATGTGCCACCGATAAACGAGCGCAACGTTGGTTCATCAGGTGATCCTGGCGTGTAAACCTGCCTTAAGGCCAGACACACATGAGCGAATTCAATGCAGAAAAACTTGATGAATGAAGGATTGCACAGGATTATAATGATTTAAAATGCTGTGTGACCCTGAGAGTCATGGAATCTATTGTATCACACTGACAGCGTTATGTCAGTGTAGATTTCAGGACTCTAAGGCCCCTTTCACACGGGCGAGATTTCCGCGTGGGTGCAATGGGTGAGGTGAACGCATTGCACCCGCACTGAATCCGGACCCTTCATTTCTATGGGGCTGTGCAGATGAGCGGTGATTTTCACGCATCACTTGTGCGTTGCGTGAAAATCGCAGCATGCTCCTCTTTGTGCATTTTCCACGCAATGCAGGCCCCATAGAAGAGAATGGGGCTGCGTGAAAATCGCAAGCAAGTGCGGATGCGGTGCGATTTTGACGGACAGGTTGCTAGGAGTTGATCGGATGGAGACCCGATCATTATTATGTTCCCTTATAACATGGTTATAAGGGAAAATAATAGCATTCTTAATACAGAATGCATAGTACAATAGGGCTGGAGGGGTTAAAAATAAAATTAAAAATAATTTAACTCGCCTTAATCCACTTGTTCGCGCAGCACGGCTTCTCTTCTGTCTTCATCTTTGCTGTGCACAGGAAAAGGACCTGTGGTGACGGCACTGCACTCATCACATGGTCCGTCACATGATCCATCACCATGGTAAAAGACCATGTGATGAGCGCAGTGACGTCATCAAAGGTCCTATTCCTCAAAGAAGAAGACAAAAGAGAAGCCAGGCTGTGCGAACAAGTGGATTAAGGTGAGTTACACTTTTATTTTTTTAACCCCTCCAGCCCTATTGTACTATGCATTCTGTATTAAGAATGCTATTATTTTCCCTTATAACCATGTTATAAGGGAAAATAATACAATCTACACAACACCGATCCTAAACCCGAACTTTGGGTACCAAACATGCCGATTTTTCTCACACGTGTGCAAAGAGCATTACAATGTTTTGCACTCGCGTGGAAAAATCGTGCATTTTCCTGCGACACACCCGCATCGTATCCGGGCCAAAAAGATGACGCCCCTGTGAAAGAGGTCTAAGGGTTACACAGCATTATAAATCATTATAATGCTGTGTGATCCTGTAAGAAGCCAAAAGGGGACATCTCACTCACACAAGCTGTGAGTTCCTCATGCTGAACTTGCTCTTGTGTGTCTGGCCTAAAGATCCTCAGTTCTCTCCACTCCTTAAATAGTTTGTTTCCCTTGTAGGAAAACCAGGAGCATCCATAAAGGCATACACGGAGATAAATAAATCAAAAGTTTGTATAGTTTACTTATGGCTTTCCACGTTGCCAGAGTATCTCTTATGAACACACTATGCAATGATTCTGATATCTGACTAATTGTAGTGTTCAAAAGAGCCTTTAGGTCTAGGCTCGCTCAAGGTCTAGACTGAAGAAATGAAATGTGCCCCAATTCCAATCCCATATATGGTGAAATATCGCTGCTAAGTTTTTATCAAATATTAGGTAACTGGAGTCCCTCTTCCCATTTTAACAGGCATAGTTTAGTACAGGCTATATGCGGGCATTTCTTATTCGATAGAAAGGAAAGACTCCCAGCATGCTTGGACAGCCTATAGCTATTAGGGCATTCTGGGAGTTGTAGTTCTGCAACAGCTGAAGGGCCGCAGGTTGAGTATCCCTGGTTTAGGTTATAAAATAGAAGATCCCTAGATAAGTGAGATGACCGGCAACTACCTCTACTGTTTACATGGAATTGAAATTGCAAATATAACAATTGGCTTTTTGAAATATAAATGTTATATCCCTCAACAGAGCCAAAGGACAGAAAGGAGTCTAACACCTTCTCCAGATGTTTATTTGGAGAGTCCAAAAATAAAAGCAGGATGTCTGCAAAACAGGTTAATTTATCTTCTTTTGTCCCCACTATTATAACCTTGTAAATGTCCAATTGAATTAAATACTGGACCAAATGTTCCAGGGCAATATTAGAGAGAGAGGGGGCATCCTTGTCTGGTATGTTTTTGGAGGTGATTCGGGCCAGACAGTAACCCCGGGAGAAACACTGTAGCTTGTAGGTTGGCATAAGTTGTTGTTTTATAACCTCTGAATGCCTCCCAGATCCCCATACTATCCAAAACCTTGTCAAAGGCTTTCCTGAATCAATCGCCAGCAGATTTGGGCTGCCCCCCTCCCCTTCCCAATCAGCTTTCCTTAATGAACCCTGCACTCCCAAAGCCATTCAATCAATCACTGCTGAACCACCCCTTCATAAAGCATCAGGTTTGGGAGAAGATCCACAAAGTAATTTGCCTCAATTTGGACATAATCTTTAGGCCTTGATTAAGAATGGTTTCGTATATGGACCTGTAAAACTGAAAAAAAAAAATAAAGTAGAGGTGGGACGAATCCAATTTTTTTCAAATCCGAAAAGGTTCTCGAATATATCGAATCTTTCGAATCTCGAATCCTGTACATAATTGTGTGAAGTCAGACCGCGTCAGTTTGTCTGAACCTCCACCTCCCAGTCACGGTCGCACCCTATATGACCGCAATCGTTACGCCCCTGCTCCTATCACTACAGAACATACAGGGTAATACAGCGCCACATACCTCTTACATCCAGTGACGTCTCCTTTGATGTAGATGTTCTCTTTCCTCATCTTCTCCTTTCAGACCTTCAGACCAGACCACCATTTTTCTGCCATTTTTCGTCTCTGCAGTTTGACAAAAAAAAAATCTTAGTTTACTACTTTTCCATCATCCTCCCATCTTCTGGACAAATCATCCTAACACCCCCAATACTGTTCCGCTGTGCTCCCCAATACTATACTGCAGAAACAGATAATACCCCTGATAATACTAGTACCACACAGAGCCCCCCATATAAAATACCCCTTCTTTGTGGCCTCAGTAGATGCCCCCATAGTGCCCCCCAATAATGTGCCAATAAGAAGTGGCCCCACAGTGCCACCCAATAATGTGCCAGTAAGTGTCCCCATAGATGCCCCCCTAATCATGTGCCAGTATAAAATGCCTCTCTCCTCCCCCCATGTGCCAGTATCAAGTGTGGAGTGCCTCTCTCTTTCCCCCCATGTGCCGGTATCATAGTGCCACCCCCCCCCCCCCAATGTGCCAGTATCATAGTGCCATCTCCCCCCCAATGTGCCAGTATCATAGTGCCACCCCCCCCTCCCCGATGTGCCAGTATTATAGTGCCATCTCCCCCCATAATGTGCCAGTATCATAGTGCCATCTCCCCCTAATAATGTGCCAGTATCATAGTGCCTCCCCCCCCCAATGTGCCAGTAGTATCAGTGCCTCCCCCCAATGTGCCAGTAGTATCAGTGCCATCTCCCCCCATAATGTGCCAGTGTCATAGTGCCTCCCCCCCCCAATGTGCCAGTAGTATCATAGTGCCATCTCCCCCCATAATGTGCCAGTATCATAGTGCTTCCCCCGCCCCCCCCCCCCCCCCCCCAATGTGCCAGTGTCCCGCGCTGTACGGCTCAGTCCGGCCTCTGATAGGCTGCGGGCCTTGTGCCGGCAGCCTATCAGAGGAACAGGGAAAGGAAACGCCTCTCCCTCCCCTGTCGCAGCAGCAAAGCGCTCATCTTCTAGAGTGCCCTGCAGCCGCCACCACCAGTCTGGGCACCACCGGGATTCGTCGGATTCGTATCCGGTAAATTACGTCGGGATTCGAGTCCACGAATCCAGCAAGATTCGAGGGATTGGTGGATTCGACGAATCCCTCGACCCATCTTTAAAAAAAAGTTTGTGTGCATGAGCCCTAAGGGTATTATTATTACTTCACATAGTCCCTTATAGAATTGTTTTGGGAATCCATCAGAGCCCAGGGCCCTCCCATTAATTAGATATTTAATTACTAGTGCCATTTCACTATCCGTGATCAGGGCATTTTTTCAGATGAGTACCTCTTTAGTTACATGAGGAAGGTGTAATCCAGCAGCCGTGTGACATTATCACATGGTTCCTGCGTATACATAGTAACATAGTTTATAAGGCTAAAAAAGACATTTGTCCATCCAGTTCTGCCTGTTATCTTGCAAGTTGATCCAGAGGAAGGCAAAAAAAACAAATGAGGTAGAAGCCAATTTTCCCCACTTCCCGACTCCAATCAGGCAGTCAGATAACTCCCTGGATCAACGACCGCTCTCTAGTAGCTATAGCCTATAATATTATTACACTCCAGAAATACATCCAGGCCCCTCTTGAACTCTTTTAGTGAACTCACCACCTCCTCAGGCAGAGAGTTCCATAGTCTCACTGCTCTTACCGTAAAGAATCCTCTTCTATGTTTGTGTACAAACCTTCTTTCCTCCAGACGCAGAGGATGTCCCCTCATCACAGTCACAGTCCCGGGGATAAATAGATGATGGGATAGATCTCTGTACTGACCCCTGATATATTTATACATAGTTATTAGATCTCCTCTCAGTTGTCGTTTTTCTAAAGTGAATAACCCTAATTTTGATAATCTTTCAGGGTACTGTAGTCCACCCATTCCAGTTATTACTTTAGTTGCCCTCTTCTGAACCCTCTCCAGCTCTGCTATATCGGTCTTGTTCACAGAAGCCCAGAACTGTACACAGTACTCCATGTGTGATCTGACTAGTGATTTGTAAAGTGGCAGGACTATGTTCTCATCACATTCTCATCTATGTCCCTTTTGATGCAACCGATTGTCCTATTGGCCTTGGAAGTAGCTGCCTGACACTGGTTTCTAGAGCTTAGTTTGCTGTTCACTAAAATTGTTAAGTCCTTTTCCATGTCAGTGTTACCCAGTGTTCTACCATTTAGTATGTACTGAATGCCACTTCATTGCCCAAGTCTCCAATCTATCCAGGTCCACCTGTAGCAGTATATTGTCCTCTTCCGTGATAATTACTTTACACAGTTTAGTGTCATCTGCAAAAATTGACATTTTACTCTGCAAGCCTTCTACAAGATCATTAATAAATATATTGAAGAGAATAGGGCCCAATACTGACCCCTGAGGTACTCCACTAGTGACAGTGACCCAATCTGAGTGTGTACCACTAATAACCACCCTCTGTTTTCTATCCCTGAGACAGTTACTTACCCACATACAGACATTTTCTCCCAGTCCAAGCATTCTCATTTTATATAATACCCTTTTATGTGGCACAGTATCAAATGCTTTGGAGAAGTCAAGATATATGGCATCCATTGACTCACTCTGGTCAAGACTAGAACTTAGCACCTCATAGAAACTAAATTATTTTGACATGACCGATCCCTCATGAAGCCATGCTGATACGGTGTTAAACGCTTATTTTCATTGAAATACTCCAGAATAGCATCTCTTAGTAAACCTTCAAACTGTTTACCCACGACAGATGATAAACTTACTAGCCTATAGTTTCAAGGATCTGTTTTTGACCCCTTTTTGAATATTAGCACCACATTTGCCAAGTGCCAATCCTGTGGAACTATCATTGTCAATATTGAATCCTTAAATATCAGAAATAAGGGTCTGGCTATGACATTACTTAATTTTCTTAGTATACAGGGGTGTATGCCATCTGGCTCCAGCGATTTGTCCATTTTAATCTTTTTAAGATGCCGCTGTACTTCTACTTTGGTCAGAGAGGCTACTTTTAATGAGGAATTTACTCTTACATTCTGCATTTCATCTGACAGTTTATTTTCCTCAGTGAATACAGTGAAAAATATTTATTAGCTTTGCTTTCTCCTCATCTCTCTCTGCAACTCATCACTCTGTAAAGGGTCGACACTTTCATACTTTTTACAAAGATTCAAAATACTGTCTAATTATCTCCAGTATGTGTTTAGGGTCCCCACTACTTGATCCCTCCTTGTCACACAGGCTCTAGACATGAGAAACTGATCTTTGACCTCTACCTAGGTGTGCCAACAGTTTACCCGCCTTATTGACAAATTTAAACAGTTCAGCTCATTTCTGGTCAGCATGTAATCTCACTTTTCATTCCAAATAGTGGCCACAATTGTGTTTGGCTGTCACCCATGCTACTTTGTTCTGCTCTGTCGGATATTCCTTAAGTGGGTAGTAACTTGATCATATTTGGCATTAGTGTCCCTCCTGTGTGCTGTTGTGTATGATATTATTTGACCCCTCAGAACTGGCTTGGCGGTATGCCAGAACAGTGTCAGCTTATATCTATATTATTCTTAGAGTAGTCCCTCTACCAACCCCAAAATTTCTTAATAAATTCCTTATCAGTCGACAGATAACCTGAGAGATGCAATAAAAAATCTGTACTCCTCGGGGTGACCTGAACTGCACTCAGTATTACGGGAGCATGGTGGATATAATCATATCTGCTATTTCAAGTTGCATAACTCTTTGTAAACCTGGCGAGGCTAACATATAATCAAGTCTTGACCATGATAGCTGGCCATGAAAACAGTGGGTATAGTCTCTCTCTGTATGGTTGTGGTGTCTCCACACGTCTATCCAACCCGTAACTTCTAATAATGCTTTTAAAGTTAAAGTACCTGACTCCCTCTGCCTTATTTAGAGTCTGTGCTGTTCTCTGGTTATGCACTGCATTGAAGCTGATCGTTTGTCCAAGACCTAGATCCTGTCCAGGGAATGAAGGATTGTTTCCAGGAAGGCTGACAAGAGCTAAGGAACAAAAGCTGCATACTCTGTGGGACCTCATATTTGCTGGAGAGACTAGTTGTTCGGTTCAGAGTCATCAGTGGATAAAGAGAAGACCTGAGTCGGTAAGATCGTGCACGCAACTACCGCAGTATTTGCACCTAGAGACTTAGACCAGGCCTGTAGTTAGTTATTGTCTCTGATTTGTGTCAGGTCTAAAGTGTTGCTACTGTACTACAAGGACTCCATTACTAAAAGGGACATTGCACATTTGAGAGATGATAATTACCCCCACAAACTCTATCTAGTTCAGCGTTTTGCTCAGGAGAAGTAATCAGGTACGTGCTACCGGACTAGCCATGGGAGGGGGAATAATATAGAGCACGGTAAGATTGTGAACAGCTGTGTTGCACCACAGGCCAGCCCGTACTAAGCACCCAACCAATTGTTCGTGTTTGTTTCAGGGTTATAATAGGTACGAGGCAGTTTTAGTTGTGCCCGCCAGTAGGTAAATTACAGCGGAATTTCCGCTGGCATCCATCAGGGGGCGCCATACTGTGCAACACAGGGGTCTCAGCCTTTGGGCTGGGTGTATGTAAACGTATTTTATGTTCTCAGCATTTGTGGTTGTGTTTATTATCATGTGTTAGTAAAATTCTGTTTTTTTAAAAGCTGGTGTCCGAGTTGCTTTCCTCGTTCGTGACTTCGCTGTATCCTGGGGAGCCCACCCTGGTACATGGCTTAGGCTACTTTCACACTCGCGTTTGGTGTGGAACCGTCATGGATCTGCACAGACGGATCCATTCAGATAATACAAACGTCTCCATCCGTTCAGAACGGATCCGTTTGTATAAACTTTAACATAGCCAAGAAGGATCAGTCTTGAACACCTTTGAAAGTCAATGGAAGACTGATCTGTTTTCTATTGTGTCAAAGAAAACGGATCCGTCCCCATTGACTTACATTGTGTGTCAGAACGGATCCATTTGGCTCAGTTTCGCCAGACGGACACAAAACGCTGAATTCCATTCGGAATGCATTAGTGCCAAACTGATCCGTTTTGGACCGCTTGTGAGAGCCCTGAACAGATCTCACAAACGGAAAGCCAAAAGTGAAAGTAGCTTTACAATGGAGTTCCATAGTCTGTTTCTGTGGGGAATAGAGTGTCACGGCCTTTGGTTTGCTCTGTGACACTGTTGCCACACTTGCGGTTGCCTGCGGCAACGTGTTGCTGTGAGAGCATGTGGTGGCAGTGTCTCGGCCTTCTGGGTGATTGCCGTGACATGGTTACCACGCATGCTGTTGCCGGTGATAACGTGTTAGGTATGCTTGTGTGTACACTTCCCCTTTAAGTTGTAGCCTCCCTCTGTCTGGTGCTGTAAGGGTTAACTCCCTGACTGGGTGTGGTCACTTGGCTTATATCTTCTGTGGTTTCCTGGCTGGAGTCAGTTGTACTTCAGCTGTTGATGGGTGTTCCATCTGTCCAGTGAGGGCCACCCTTGTGGTCATCAATGTTATCCCGGTGTCTCCTTCCCTTCCTGTCCCTATTTGTATGGAGTGGGTTATGTTCAGGGTGTTTGTATGTCTAGTTTGGTGTTACATGTCTGGTGGTGTTTGGTGTCCAGCATGTTTACTAGACATTCCCCTGTCTCATGTTTATTGCAGCTATGGGTGTCCTGGGTTCCTGTGTGGTTTGTGGTGTGTGTGCTGTGTCCTTTAATGTAGGTGTGGACAGCAGCACTAGTGCACGGGTTCCAGTCAGTGTGTCTGTGTCAGGTAAGTGTGTTCCCCTCTCCTTGCAGCCTGGCCTCAGATAGAGACTCCTGTTCCTCCATTACTGGGATGAACAGGTCATCTCTTCCCTGCTCCTTGGTGAGGGATTACCAGGGCGATTTAGGGTCTCTAGGAATCCTGAGTATGAGTCGTCCTACCATCGGGGTCCGCTTATACGGTGAGGAGTCAGGGAGAGGATTAGGGACACTGTAGGAGGTGACCTGCTCCCTTATTACTCCTTTTGGCCAGGCTGATTCCCTTTTACCCTTTAACACTGTCACGATGACCCCTTACTTTGAGTAGAGTGCTTGCCTGATTGAACTTGCTCAAAATGGCAGCTTTCTCAGCAAAGTTCAGGCATTTAACCATCATTTGTCATGGGCATAATGATCCCAGGTCCAACTGGGAGTCTCTGATAGGGCCCAATCTGTGTGCTCACTCAACTGTGAATGAATGTAGAAGACCCAGTGCTTGTGGGATATCTGTGGAGCATATCTGGAGCAGTTGACCAAGAGGGATTGATTCACACAGACCAATAATCCACAGGTTATTAATCCTAGATCTGTTTTCTAAATCATCCACCTTTACCTGGAGGATCTGGTTTGCCTTTATTGCCGTGCGGATTAGCGCCTGAGCCCTCTCTAATTCATATTCAATGAGACTGATTCTCTGCTACATTACTGAATTTGAGAGGAGTGCTGGGACACTTCAGCTTGTAGTTGCATCAACGTGGAAGATACCATCGCTTCCAGAGTGGCTTTAATATCTGGCACCAAGAGTTAATCTGTCGGCAATATAACCTGTTTGTGTGCAAAGTTCTCCAGCTTTAGAGCCTGAGGTCACGGAGATCCTGTTCAGTGCTGCCTTAGGCTACTTTCACACTGGCGTTTCTGGGTCCGCTTGTGAGATCCGTTTCAGGGCTCTTACAAGCGGCCAAAAACGGATCCGTTTAGCCCCAATGCATTCTGAATGGATAAGGATCCGTTCAGAATGCATCAGTTTGCCTTCGTTCAGCCTCTATTCCGCTCTGGAGGTGGACACCAAAAAGCGTATTGATGTCCGTCTGATGAAACTGAGCCAAACGGATCCGTCCTGACTTACAATGTAAGTCAATGGGGACGGATCCGTTTTCACTGACACAATATGGTGCAATCGAAAACTGATCCGTCTCCCATTGACTTTCAATGTAAGTCAAAATGGATCCGTTTGCATTATCATGAACAAAAAAAAAAAATTATTTTTTTTTTTTTTATTGTTCATGGTAATGTAAACGGATCCGTTCTGAACGGATACAAGCGTTTGCATTATAGGTGCGGATCCGTCAGTGCATATACCAGACGGATCCGCACCTAACGCAGGTGTGAAAGTAGCCTTACATGCGTGTGCTGGAACCGGAAGTCCTGCAACTTTTTTTCTTTTTATGTAACACCTAGGGCTTTTTATTAATCTGTTTTTCATTGAACACAGGTAGGGTTGACCAGGATTTGCTAGGACCAATAGAGTAAGAGACATCGGCACTTTCTTCATTTACTGCATAGCGATCACTGAGCGCAATGTACTGAGGAAAGGAGAAGTGAGAATCAGTAACAAACTGCTTCTATCTTCTTCTCGGGGTTCTCATTTTAAAACAGCAGAATCCCAGGGGCTATTGCACTTGCGAGCAGTCCATACATGTACTGTGAAGGTCCGGAAAGGGTTAAACATTGTTCATTCATTATTTTGTCCCCGATCTGCTTTGGATGTTAAAGAGGAGCTGTCCCAACAAAATGCAGTGCAATCTGCAGGCAGCATGTTATAGAGCAGAAGAAGCTGAGCAGATTAATATATTGTTTTGTTGGAAAAGATTCAATTAAAGGGGCTTTCCAAGAAATTTATACTGACGACCTATCCTCTGGATAGGTCATAAGTATCTGATAGGTGTGGTGTGACACCCGGGACGTCCACTGATCAGCTGTTTGAGAAGGCATTGGCACTCTTGTGAGCGCCGCTGCCTTCTCTCAGCTTTGTCTAGGCCAGTGATGACACATTCATCTGTCACGTGGCCTAGGAGCAGCTACGTTATGTGATAGTACGTCCTGAGAGTGGAGGCCCCAGATCTCTCTCCCTCTCAGGCATCTATCAATGCGCACTGCAAGAGACATAGCGGATTCCAGAGTCCCAGGATTCTCATGAAAGGCCAAGACTACGGAGAGCCGGATCGTTCCACTCCTAAACTCAGAGCAATAGATCTCAGCAGAACGCTCTCCCTGATGAAGTCCACGTAGCTTGGTCTCGGCCAGGGAGATCCGTGTTATCATAGATGAGACCCAGAGCTTTGAAAAATTCATCCACGACCGGAGAGACTGCAATCCGGTCAGCAGAGAAAAAGCCCATGACTGAGTGTCCCTGCCACCTGTCGCGGGAAAGTCCATAACACACCTATAACTCTTTTTAATATTTCTGTCTACAGCGCTGTGTGAGAGCTTGTTCTTTGCAGGGTGAGCAGTAGTTTTTATTGGTACCTTTTAGGGGTAGATATGACTTTTTCATCCCTATTTTCATAAATTCTTTTCGAGGAGGGTGAGGAGGCCAAAAACAGAAAATCAGCCATTTTTACTTTTATTTTCTTTCCAGGAAAATATTTTTATATTTTAATTGTTTGGACATTTTTTTTTGAGGCGATACCAATCATGTGTACATTTTTATTGTTTATTTTTATATGTAAAATTGGAAAAGAGGGCTGATTGGAATTTTTAATATGTTTGTGCTTTTTGCATTTTTTTTTATACCTTTTTTTAATTGTAATTTTTTTGTGTCCTTAGGGACAGCTTCTGATTTCTTGTTCCATAAATAGCAATAGAATACTATTACAGTCTATGGGACTTTCACAGGCTTCCTGTTAGGCCATGCCTTAGGCATGGCATTTCACGCAGCTCGCTAGGACAGTGCTGGGCTGTCATAACAACTGATAGGTGCCCCATGATTTCGACGCAGCGAAACAGCGACCTGCTAGCACAGCGACCTGCTAGCCAGAAACAATGTAGCCGCATAAGGACGAGCGATCGCAATAGCGATCCCTCGTCCTCATACTATGGAGGTGATCGCTTCATGTATATGCAGCGCTTCACCCCACTGAACGAGCAGCCACTTGGGAAGCAGTACTTCCTTCCCGACAATCTGCTGCTCATCGGCCCATCTAAATAAACCGAAAGCTGCAGAATTTTATGGTTTTGGTTTAAATATGGATTTTGACATGGAAACTTAAAAAATAACACCAAAGATTTTTTTAAAATATGTTAAACATAAGAACATAATTTAAACAATGTTAATTTCTGATCACACATCCCATTTAAAGTGTAACTGTCATTTTTTTTTTTTGTAGTGTGTAGGGGCAGTGATACTGAACATTTTTGTAATATACTTTAATTACTGAAATTGTATGTTTGTATTAGAAAAATATCTCTTAAATGGCCCATTTAGAGCCCTAACAACACTCCTCTGTCTTCTGTTTACATAACTGTGGAGACTTGCTAACACTGACTTTAGAGCTATTTTTCTAATAGAAATATACAATTTCAGTAAATAAAGTAAAAAAATAAATAAAAATTATGAATGACAGTTACACTTTAAGGCTGGGGTCACATCATATTTTTGTCTTCCGTTTAACGTATGCAAAAAACGTATACGTTAAATGACTGCCTCAGATGGATATCATACAGCAGCATAGAGTTCCATTACAAAAAAAAATGTATATGTTAATATATACTGTGTTTTTTGCTGAACTCCCCAGTAATGTATTATGTTTTTGCATCCTTTTTCCCCAATGTATACAGTACAGACCAAAGGTTTGGACACACCTTCTCATTCAAAGAGTTTTCTTTATTTTCATGACTATGAAAATTGTAGATTCACACTGAAGGCATCAAAACTATGAATTAACACATGTGGAATTATATACATTACAAACAAGTGTGAAACAACTGAAAATATGTCATATTCTAGGTTCTTCAAAGTATCCACCTTTTGCTTTGATTACTGCTTTGCACACTCTTGGCATTCTCTTGATGAGCTTCAAGAGGTAGTCCCCTGAAATGGTTTTCACTTCACAGGTGTGCCCTGTCAGGTTTAATAAGTGGGATTTCTTGCCTTATAAATGGGGTTGGGACCATCAGTGGCGTTGAGGAGAAGTCAGGTGGATACACAGCTGATAGTCCTACTGAATAGACTGTTAGAATTTGTATTATGGCAAGAAAAAAGCAGCTAAGTAAAGAAAAACGAGTGGCCATCATTACTTTAAGAAATGAAGGTCAGTCAGTCAGCCGAAAAATTGGGAAAACTTTGAAAGTAAGGGCTATTTGACCATGAAGGAGAGTGATGGGGTGCTGCGCCAGATGACCTGGCCTCCACAGTCACCGGACCTGAACCCAATCGAGATGGTTTGGGGTGAGCTGGACCGCAGAGTAAAGGCAAAAGGGCCAACAAGTGCTAAGCATCTCTGGGTACTCCTTCAAGACTGTTGGAAGACCATTTCAAGGGACTACCTCTTGAAGCTCATCAAGAGAATGCCAAGAGTGTGCAAAGCAGTATCAAAGCAAAAGGTGGCTATTTTGAAGAACCTAGAATATGACATATTTTCAGTTGTTTCACACTTGTTTGTTATGTATATAATTCCACATGTGTTAAGTCATAGTTTTGATGCCTTCATAGTCATGAAAATAAAGAAAACTCTATACACACACTGCTCCAAAAAATAAAGGGAACACAAAAATAACACATCCTAGATCTGAATTAATTAAATATTCTTCTGAAATACTTTGTTCTTTACATAGTTGAATGTGCTGACAACAAAATCACACAAAAATTAAAAAATGGAAATCAAATTTTTCAACCCATGGAGGTCTGGATTTGGAGTCACACTCAAAATTAAAGTGGAAAAACACACTACAGGCTGATCCAACTTTGATGTAATGTCCTTTAAAACAAGTCAAAATGAGGCTCAGTAGTGTGTGTGGCCTCCACGTGCCTGTATGACCTCCCTACAACGCCTGTGCATGCTCCTGATGAGGTGGCGGACGGTCTCCTGAGGGATCTCCTCCCAGACCTGGACTAAAGCTGGCTAAAGGTGGCTACTTTGAAGAACCTAGAATATGACATATTTTTAGTTGTTTCACACTTGTTTGTTATGTATATAATTCCACATGTGTTAATTCATAGTTTTGATGCCTTCATAGTCATGAAAGTAAAGAAAACTCTTTGAATGAGAAGGTGTGTCCAAACTTTTGGTCTGTACTGTATATTAAACATAAGACAAAAACCCAGCCTACGTTCTGCCAGCTGTCAATATCTCAGCCTGGTCATTATCCAGTGGGACAATCGTGTTTTTTTACCTCGTGGTTCAGGTTGTACAGCATGAGGGCACTATATATTTACTGCTGAATTTGACAATTTAATATTGATTACGTTTGCAGACCTGGTCTGTTAAGGCTCTGGTTACAGATTTGTGCTGGGCTAGTAAGAATGGACATCCTTGCTGATTTCCACTGTATTGAGAAAGTGCTGAAGAAGCCTAAGGTTTCCGCTTGATTACACAGAAGTATCTTGTTCATCAGAGTAAGCTTCAGTCTGTTAGCTGTATTTCAAAGGTGATTTAACTACAGGAGTTAAATATTAATAGGCTTCACATATATAAGACTGGAATTGTTACAGCCTGTTGCAGTCAAGCCACCGCAGTGACCCTGGGGCCCCCATATCAGTAGGTAAAATCTGATTTTGTATATTCATGACTTGCTCAAACAGCTGACAGCCCTGCTCTCTACATTTGGATGCTTTGTGGCCTGTCTATATATTAGTATTGTCAGTGATATGACAGCAGTTACAAATGATGATGGGTAATGGTCTATGTTGTCTGGTTTTCCAGAATATTACTTTGTATGTTCCAAGGCCACTTTTACACAGTCAGAGTTTGATCAGTGATTTCCATCAGTGATTGTGAGCCACAATCACTGATGGAGTCAACAAAGAGATAACATATAATGGAAAGATCTGCACCTGGTCTGTGTTTTTGACCCACACCTGGTTTTGTCTCACAATAACTGATCAAACACTGATTGGGTGAAAGCAGCCTAAGGGCTGTATTACACCAACCGGTTATCTGACAGATTTTCTGGCCAATCATTGCTCAGACGGCCGTTTATACACAAGCTATTGGTTCAGATTGGACAGATAATCTGTTGGTATAATACAGCCCTATTACACGGGCAGATTATTCTTAAAATGAGTGCTAACGAGCATTCATCTGGCAGTTAAATACTGCTGCCGATTACCTGAAGAACGAGCATATGCTCGTTCATCGGGTAATCAGGATCTTTTAACATGTTAAAAAAATCATGGTTTGCCAGCGGCATATCACGCCGTGTAATAGGCTCTCTGCTGCCGGCAAGCCATGAGACAGTATGGGGACGAGCGATGTATTAACGATCGCTCGTCCCTATACTGAGGAGGAGATTGCTTCCTGTAATAGCAGCGGTCTCCTCCTCTAGCGAGCAGGCTATTGACGGGAAGGAACGCTTCCCTCCTGACAATCGTCTGCTCCATATGCCCATGTAATAGGGCCATTAGGCTACATTGACACAACCATTTTAATGGACTTTTTTTTAACAGGTGCTTTCTAAAAGACAGTCCCTTTCAATTTTATGGGGCCGTCAGACTGTGAAATCAGCCAGTTTTTCATGGGCCGTTAAAAAAAAAATTGCCCCATAGACTTCAAGTAGTCCTAAAGATGATCGTGTGACGGCTGTTAATAAAACCGCCATCACACAGCCATTTTCGCATTCTTGTGAATGTAGCCTAACAGAAACACTAGTTGGTATGGCCTGTGCCTGTTTGTTTTCACAAAATGCGGACAAACCTCAATGCTAACTTTTGATCTCTTAGTGAAGGTTGACAGATGGCTTCAATTAACCATGTATTCAAAAAGGGAAGCACTAGGGAAGAGGACCTTGATATAAAATCAGTTGTGTCCATGATGACCTAAAAAATATTATCATAGATATAGAGGACATTAGAATACATTTCAATGTATGCATAGCACCACTAAACTCACTTCATTTTAGTTTCCTGCTGCTTATACAGCACCAATATATGCTGTGTACAGATTGTGGACACATCAGTGTCTTGAGTGGACACCATTATTTTAAGGGAACTTGTCACATTGACCATAATGTCTGAGCTACAGGCAGCATGTTATAGAGCAGGAGGAGCTGAGCAGATTGATATATAGTATCGTGGGAAAAGATTCAGTAAAACTTGTACTTCATTCATTTAAGTGCATGCTCATTCTGGGCTTTGATGTCAAGGAGGCGGTCCTATCAGTGATTGACAGCTCTCCCTGTATACAGAATCATAGAGGGCAGGCCATCAATCACTGATAGGACCGCCTCCTTGACATCAAAGCCCAGAATGAGCAAGGATATAAATGAATGAATTACTCAATCTTTTCCGACAATACTATATATCTATTTGCTCAGTTCCTCCTGCTTCATACCATGCCGCCTGCAGCTCAGACACCAAGCTAAATGTGACAGGTTCCCTTTAAGTCACTATCCAGGATAAATAGTCAGTTTCATATGAAGCCAGTTCATATCAGTACCTAAAAATTTAAGAAAACAAAAAAATAAACTTCACTCACCTCTTCTTTCCTCCAGCAATCCAGCGCATAAGCTCAATCGGTCCTTCCAGTCCATGATTACAAGCAGCCAGCATATGAGGGCTACAGAACTCACTTGCCCTATTACTGGTATCATGGCTCTGAGTTCGGAGAAGTGATGTCACCGATTGGCTGCAGCGGTCACATGCTTGTAATTGGAGGACTGCTGGAGCTTCTGTGCTGGATTGCTGGGGAAAATTAGAGGTGAGTAGGGCTTATTTTTTGTTTTCATAGATTTGCAGCTATTTATATCTATTTTCTCGCAAACTGGATAACCCATCGGTACAGTTAGGAGGTATTATCAGTGACTGTCAGCTATGCACCGATCTGCAAACAGTCGTTCCCAACAATCTGCTGGTGTGAATGTGCCATCAATCACTCGATGAACAAGCGAAACACACGTTCATCGGGTGATCCTGTTGTTTGTGCAGGCACCACCGATCATGGCTTCTGGGCAGCTGATCGCTGTTTAGACCACACGATCTGCTGCTCAGAAACCATGATTCTTTATGAGGAAGAGGAATTGCAATAGTGATCCCCTATCCTCATACAGTGAAGGAGATTGTTGCATGTAAATGTGTTCTCCTTCACTGAATGAGAAGTAGACTGTCTAGAAGGAACGCTTCCTTCCCGACAATTGGCCGCTACAGGAAGTAGAAAAAGGAGAGATATAAATGTATAAATTACTGGTTTTACTGATTCTTTTCTCACAAAAATATATATAAATCTGCCCTTCTCTATCCTCTCTATATGTGGAGAGGATATAACAAATCACAGCCATGTTTATAAGGCTAACACGCCATGTAACCAAATTCACTACAAATATGCTCAGAACTAAATACTGAACTACCTATCCCATGTATGATGTATAATTCAGCACTCAGTAAAGCCTAGAAGCTATAACAAAAAAAAAAATATATATATCAATTTTTGCATGATTTTGTCAGGAGATTTAACATAACAGATAGTAGGAAACTGCTCTTAGCAGTAGACCCCAAACCTACTAAGCCTCTTTGCTGTTGGACACAAGTCCGCCCCTGTAAGGACTTGCTTCATTCCATTGCTTTTATTTTTTTGTAAATCAGACTTTTTATCAAGACAACATTGGAAACTAAAAAACTTCTACTGTGTAAATGTAGCATCATTTCTAAAAGACCACTAGAAGAAAAAAGGTTAAAAAACAAACAAAGATGAACTCTGAAAGGGGGTTTAGGGTTGTTCAAAAGATAAAAGCTCTGACCTCCCAAGTGTCCCTCCTTTGGAAGGACAGACCCTACTTTTGACCCAAGTCCCCCTGTCCCTCTTTCCTCCATAAAAGTCCTTCTTTTTGATCTGAGGTATAGATTTGCATTACTACATTTACAATATTGATCCAGAAAGTGTTGGTCTGGTCCCTGTCTGTGAAGGAGAAAATGAAAAATATATAGTATAATGCCTACCTGATTATACCAGACACTACATTCCCAAATCTTATGTGTGTGTACACATTCCTAAGGTGGGGGGTGAAACTCACTTGGGTGAGGGGCTATAGATTAGAAGCAAGCACTGGTAATTAATAACAGATGTTGGCCAAGAAGAACATGAAGCAAGCACACATTATCCATGTATGGAGATCTCCAATAGGGTTGTAGAGACAGTTCAACCTATCCAATAAGGATAAGACAAGTATGTATGGTTTAGGGTGGTTATGTGTATAAGACGAGTGTGGGCCTCTCCCCCTTTGAGCATTTTCCTTTGTGCGATTGAAGCTGTTGATGCTCCTGTTTAGCCGCAATAAACCTTATTCTTCCGGAAGAATGCGTTTTCTGAGTGGTTTTCCACAACATCTGTATATTAGAGCCCGTCTTTATAGTATTTTATTATTTAATGCAATTTGAGTTGTAGAAATTTCTGTATTCTGATCATTTTTGCACTATTGTATAAAAGAAAACTATTAAAGTAGCAGGAAAAATTGATATTTTACAGAATGAACCATGTGTCCCTCTTTGACCGTAGTTGGGAGGTATGCCGAATGCACCTAACGTTTTCACATTGTGTGTAGTGAAGTGCTCCGTTGCTCCAGCAGGTGGCCTACTTGGGTAGCTGTTGGATCTTTTTTCTTTTTTTTTTCTCTTTGCAGCAAAAACAAATCCTTTGACCTCTCCCCGACAAGAGAGTTGCAGGAAATGTACTTTTAGAGGGGAACTAACCTCCTTTTGGTTGAAAGGATCATGTTTTTTCACTTTTCCTTCAAACTTTGCAAAAAAGCATCAAATTTCTTAGTAAAACAACACTTTTCAGATAAGGAACTATTATTCTTTTATGCTAGTTTGCAAAAGCAGCACAGAATCCTCCTGGTATGTTTTTAAGTCTTCTAATATATGTAGCATATAAATGTGTTTGCTCTAATTTTGAAGCTTTCTGAGTGTGCCCAGGATGTTTTAGTTTCTCATGTTCTTTAATAAATTGATTTTGTTAAAATGTGAACAGTGCAAGTATAATCCTATGTCTTCCATAGTTCCCAAGAAATGCTAAGTCAATTTAAAAACTGAAAATGCAATAAGTGTGACTAGGTGTACGGATACACTTAACAATCTTTACTCCAAATGTAGACAACTGTTTTTCAAAACATTAAAACCAAGCGGTTAGACACATGCCCCATTCTGCCACATGACCAGATGTGATTGGACTTCTCTTCCACCTAAGGCCTCATGCACATGACCGTATTTTAGATCTGAGTCTAATCCACTTTTTTTGCAGATCGCAAGTGGACCCATTCATTTTTATGGGTCCGCAAAAAGAATAGACAGCACATCCATATGTCTGGCTCACAAATTATAGAGCATGTCCTATTCTTGTCCTGTTTGTGGACAAGAATAGCCATTTCTATAAATGGGACTGAGAAAACAGATGGAAGGTATCTGTATTTTGCGGTTATGGTCGTGTGCATGAGGCCTAAGATAACTGTCTTCGATACATACTGTTAAATGTTATCAGTACCAATTAAGCTACATTTTACATTATCATTATTTCTCTCAATGTCTCCATTTCTATAGAACCATGTCTTCTATCAAGATTGAATGTGTTGTCACCGAGAGGTACCGGATTGGAGAGTCACCGGTCTGGGATGACAGGGAAGGCGTTCTAGTGTACGTCGATATTACAGGAAAGAAGGTCTGTCGCTGGAACCCCAATACAAACAAAATCCAGACTGTATTTCTAGGTAAATGTCACAGTAACGAAATTGGTCATTGTTTTTTTTTTTGTTTTTTTTTGAGAAGGCATTGAAAATGATTACCTACTTCGATACATTTTATGGACTGATGATATATTCGTAAAAGTGTAGTCTAGCTGTTCTCTGGGAACCAGCACCTCCGGGTATGCATGTCTCATTATCTGTAATCAGATGCAGTATGTGTGATATCATTTACTTTCCAACTGAATGTTGGTGCAGCTGTAAGAGTATGCCCCAGGGGATAGCCTAGTATATATAATAGGGAAGAGTTATCAAACTGGTGTAAAGTGGAACTGACTTAGGGCTCTTTCACACTTGCGTTGTTCTGTTCCGGCATAGAGTTCTGTCGTCGGGGCTCTATGCCGGAAGAATCCTGATCAGGATTATCCCCATGCATTCTGAATGGAGAGAAATCCGTTCAGGATGCATCAGGATGTCTTCAGTTCCGGAACGGAACGTTTTTTGGCCGGAGAAAATACCGCAGCATGCTGCGCTTTTTGCTCCGGTCAAAAATCCTGAACACTTGCCGCAAGGCCGGATCCGGAATTAATGCCCATTGAAAGGCATTAATCCGGATCCGGCCTTAAGCTAAACGTTGTTTTGGCGCATTACCGGATCTGACGTTTAGCTTTTTCTGAATGGTTACTATGGCTGCCAGGACGCTAAAGTCCTGTTTGCCATGGTAAAGTGTAGTGGGGAGCGGGGGAGCAGTATACTTACCGTCCGTGCGGCTCCCGGGGCGCTTCAGAGTGACGTCAGGGCGCCCCACGCGCATGGATGACGTGATCGCATTGGACACGTCATCCATGCGCATGGGGCGCTCTGACGTCATTCTGGAGTGCCCCGGGAGCCGCACGGACGGTAAGTATACTGCTCCCCCGCTCCCCACTACTACTATGGCAACCAGGACTTTAACAGCGTCCTGGGTGCCATAGTAACACTGAACGCATTTTGAAAACGGATCAGTCTTCAAATGCTTTCAGTTCACTTGCGGTGTTATGGATCCGGCAGGCACTTCCGGCAAATGGAGTACACGACGGATCCGGACAACGCAAGTGTGAAAGAGGCCTTAGTTGCCGATAGCAACCAATCAGATTCCATTCTTCATTTTTCACAGCTCCTTTGGAAAATGAAAGGTGGAATCTGATTGGCTACTATGGGCAACTAAGGCTACTTTCACACTAGCGTTCGGAGCGGGTCCGTCTGATGTTTCATCAGACGGATCCGCTCCTATAATGCAGACATTCGCATCCGTTCAGAACGGATCCGTCTGCATTATAACTTAGAAAATTTTCTAAGTGTGAAAGTAGCCTGAGCGGATCCGTTCAGACTTTACATTGAAAGTCAATGGGGGACGGATCCGCTTGAAGATTGAGCCATATGGTGTCATCTTCAAGCGGATCCGTCCCCATTGACTTCCATTGTAAGTCTGGACGGATCCGCTCGCCTCCGCACTGCCAGGCGGACACCCAAACGCTGCAAGCAGCGTTCAGGTGTCCGCTCACTGAGCGGAGCGGAGGCTGAGCGCTGGCAGGCGGATGCATTCTCAGTGGATCCGCCTCCATTGAGAATGCATCAGGGCTGGACGGCTGCGTTCAGGACCGCTCGTGAGCCCCTTCAAACGGAGCGCACGAGCGGACACCTGAACGCAGGTGTGAAAGTAGCCTAAGCCAATTCTACTTTACACCAGTTTGATACATTTCACCCAATGTTTTTAGTGGACTTGTTATATATGTCATGTTTTCATAATACCATGTTGTGCACTGTATTTTGTGTTGTATACAGTAAGATTTTTGTTTTTGGGTGGCACTTGTTCTGTATGACAATGGGAACTTTGGTCCTAGTGACCATTTTACAGGAGGCTTGTAATTCACAGGGCCATCTTTGGAACCCTGTAATGACGTCAGGAAAGAGCAAAGTCATGGGCATTCAATTGGATGGGGAAATAGAACTTCATAAATAGGACTAGATTGGTGCCAGAACGTGGTGGGGCTTACGTTCGGTGAGCAATCACATTAGCAGAAGTTGAGACCACTAGCAGAGGGTGTTGGGCTTGGCGAAGAGAGATAGGGTCAAGGAAGAAAGTAACATGGAGCTCGGGGCTGTGCAGAGCTAAGAAAAGACACGAACCTATAGAAAAGTGAAACTGCTCTAGACTGTGGAAGAAGTGAGTTCACAACTTGAAAGAAAATGGGGTCTGTCCAGCTGGTGAGGCATTATTGACTGGAAAGCTCTGAGAGATTATACATATGGTAGTTGTGGAGCTCCATCACCGCAAGTGTCCCATTAAGCCAAGATGGTTAGAAAAGGTGACTGCAGGAGGACTGATGGCCACACTTACCAGATCGTACAGTTCTGTTCCTTTGGGCATATCTCCTATTTTATGTCAATGTTTATTCCAGGACTGTACCCTGGAGAGACTTCTTATGAGAACAGGACTGTTCTTTGTTTGGCTTATACTGCTATACTTAAAGGCTATGCTTCAGCTTAGTTGTAACCATCAAGAATTGTATTTCTTGTGGTTAATAAAAAAAGAGAACTTTTTGGTTTACACCATCACCTCCATGTCTGTGGCATCCTGTATGGGTATTTAAAGATCATTCTCCATCATAACGCAGCCCCGTAAACTATGTATAGGCAACAGATAATTTTTGACTTTACTCATTTATGTTACCTCATCCCAGTACAGTCATGCAGAGTCCCAGTTACATTTTCTCTTAGCTACAACTAGGCTATATTGTCTTTTGTGTTTTATTTCCAACAAATAGAGGAAGCTGAATAGTGTTAACTTTATTTCATGAAAATGCCAATTTATTTTGTCTCCTCTATAGAAGAACCAGTCGGCTCTGTTGCCCTGCGAAAGTCCGGGGGCTATGTGATCGCCACAGGCACTACATTCTCAGCCCTGAATTGGTTAGACCTGTCAGTAACCCCCCTTGCTCGAGTTGATGAAGATAAGCATAACAATCGTTTCAATGATGGAAAAGTAGATCCAGAAGGGAGATTTTTTGCAGGTGCAGTAGCATTTCATTATCAATTTAAAGGGCTTATCTCTCCAAGACAACCATTTCTGAAAAAAGAATAAAAAAATAAAAAACACCCTGGTGATCCAATGTTCAACAACAGGTGATCCAATGTTCCAAACTTCTGGAAACCTTGGCAATCATGTGATATTGGCAATAGAAGCTTCCAGCTGTCTAATACATGGACTGGCCAAGGTTTTCAAAGGCAGGTTTACATGCGCCAACCAGAAAGCTGATTGTCGGGAAGGAAGCGTTCCTTCCTGACATTCAGTTGCTCGTTAGGTGAAGGAGACCACTGCATTTACATGCAGCAATCTCCTTCACATTATGAGGATGAGGGATCGCTATTGCGATAGCTCGTCCCCATACAGCTGCACTTTTTCTAGGCCACCGATTACTGTTTAGTCAGTACTATCTGCCGCCCAGATACGATAATTGGTGTGCCTGCACGAACGTCAGAATCACCCAATGAACGAGCGTTTTGCTCACTCATTGGGTGATTGGCAGCACATTTAGATGGGAAAATTGTCGGGAATGAGATTTCGTAGGAACATTTTTTCCCGATAATCTGCCTGACAATCGAACAGTGTGAATCCACTTTTAGGCCTAGTTCACGTCAGTGTTTTGGTCAGCGTTTGGTCACTGATTTCCATCACCGATTGTAGCCAAAACCAGGAGTAGAGCTCACACAGAGCTAAGGAATAATGGGAAGATTTGTTCCTGTTCTGTGTTTTTGAGCCACACCTGGTTTTGGTGGAAATCACTGAAAAAATACACTGATGTGTGAACTACAGGGTGGGCCATTTATATGGATACACCTTAATAAAATGGGAATGGTTGGTGATATTAACTTCCTGTTTGTGGCACATTAGTATATGTGAGGGGGAAAACTTTTCAAGATGGGTGGTGACCATGATGGCCATTTTGAAGTCGGCCATTTTGAATCCAACTTTAGTTTTTTCAATAGGAAGAGGGTCATGTGACACATCAAACTTTTTGGGAATTTCACAAGAAAAACAATGGTGTGCTTGGTTTTAACGTAACTTTATTCTTTCATGAGTTATTTACAAGTTTCTGACCACTTATAAAATGTGTTCAATGTGCTGCCCATTGTGTTGGATTGTCAATGCAACCCTCTTCTCCTACTCTTCACACACTGATAGCAACACCGCAGGAGAAATGCTAGCACAGGCTTCCAGTATCCGTAGTTTCAGGTGCTGCACATCTCGTATCTTCACAGCATAGACAATTGCCTTCAGATGACCCCAAAGATAGAGACCTTGGGGGCCATTCAACTGGCCCACGACGACCAATCCACTTTCCAGGAAACTGTTCATCTAGGAATGCTCGGACCTGACACCCATAATGTGATGGTGCACCATCTTGCTGGAAAAACTCAGGGAACATGCCAGCTAGATGAACAGTTTCCTGGAAAGTGGATTGGTCATCGTGGGCCAGTTGAATGGCCCCCAAGGTCTCCCGATCTGACCCCCTTAGACTTTTATCTTTGGGGTCATCTGAAGGCAATTGTCTATGCTGTGAAGATACAAGATGTGCAGCACCTGAAACTACGGATACTGGAAGCCTGTGCTAGCATTTCTCCTGCGGTGTTGCTATCAGTGTGTGAAGAGTGGGAGAAGAGGGTTGCATTGACAATCCAACACAATGGGCAGCACATTGAACACATTTTTTAAGTGGTCAGAAACTTGTAAATAACTCATGAAAGAATAAAGTTACGTTAAAACCAAGCACACCATTGTTTTTCACGTGAAATTCCCAATAAGTTTGATGTGTCAAATGACCCTCTTCCTATTGAAAAAACAAAAGTTGGATTCAAAATGGCCGACTTCAAAATGGCTGCCATGGTCACCAACCATCTTGAAAAGTTTCCCCCCTCACCTATACTAATGTGCCACAAACAGGAAGTTAATATCACCAACCATTCCCATTTTATTAAGGTGTATCCATATAAATGGCCCACCCTGTAGGCTTTACTTAGCTAAAAAAGTTAGATATATGGTAATTACTGTAATGCAGTTGTACTAATATCTCTGAATATTTCTAAAAAGTTTCTACTGAATAGAGCCTATCCCCTGGTACAACTTTTTATTCTGCCTACCTCACTCAATCTGTGCCATTCACTTGAGTAATCCAGTACTTTTCTCTGTTGCCCCCTTGTTCCCAAGTTATTGGGGGCAGTAGTTCTGGTGCCCTATATGCAGAGGCGCCCGTGTTCAGGCAACAGGCAGTCCCTGGCACTCCAGAGTGAGTGATCTTTCCTCCTCTGATGCTGTCTACACTGAGTGGACAGCAACAGAGCAGTGAGGATCACCTCCTTGGCTGAACACAGGCACCTTTGCATATCGGGCACCAGAACTACAGTACTGTCCTTGAATAGTGAATGGGTGGCAGAAATATAAAAAGGAGTTTAAGTGGTGGTGCTAATGAGGTAGGTAGGCAGATTTCAAAGTTTTACCAGGTGATGGGTCTTCTTTAATTCAAATACATAGAATAAGTTATTATTATTAATATTATTGTGTAGTTTTTTTCCATGCTGTTTTTGAAGCCAGGAGTGTAATCAAAAAGAGGATAAGTCACTATCTCGTTTATATGTGTCCTCAATTTATGATCCATTGCTGGCTGCACCAAAAACCCAGTCTAGAGGAAAATGCTACCATTTGTTTTCTAACCAGCCATTACAGAGTGAAATTGTTTTCTTCATTTAATATCACTGCATTTTTCTCGTTAAAAGCCACCC
Organism: Bufo bufo; assembly: GCF_905171765.1. NCBI lineage: Eukaryota > Metazoa > Chordata > Amphibia > Anura > Bufonidae > Bufo > Bufo bufo. The sequence continues at coordinate 456,880,114 of NC_053391.1, forward strand.
CTGAGTTTTGTGAAAGTTAACTTGCATTGTCTCTTCATAGGCACCATGTCTCAGGAAATCCGTCCTGCAGTTGTGGAGAGGAACCAGGGCTCATTATTCACTTTGTATGAGGATCACTCGGTGGTGAAGCACTTTGACATGGTGGATATCTCGAATGGTTTAGACTGGTCTTTAGATCACAAAACCATGTACTACATTGACAGCCTTTCATATACAGTTGATGCATTCGATTATGATGTGAAAACAGGAAAAACATGTAAGTAAGCACTATTTGTAGATTCTGTTAAATAAAACTTGTCAGCATATAATTTATGCAGTAAAACAGAAAATAAATACTTGTCCAGCTAAACATAGCTGTTCAACAGAATTGTGATTCACTATATCCATTTTGCATTGGCTCTCACATTCTCTGTACTATAGGCAAACTTTTTAGCTTGGAGCTACAGCTAGACTTTTGGTAGCACTTTTAATTCATTTTCATTTTTGAGCTACAGCTATACTCCAAACTGGAAATTGACTTGTATGCAATCTTGTGTACTGACTTGATAATCAGTGATGGCCAGTTCGCAGTGTTCAGAAATGAAATGCGGTCACCGGGAGCAGGCAGTTCCGAGAACAGCTGCCGGGGGCCTCCTTCGGGCTGTTCTCGGAACTGCCTGCTCCCGGTGACTGCATTTGATTTCAGACCGGCTTGCACATAGGCACAGGTAAGGACTTACCTGTGCATCGCCGGACTTGTGAGTTAAGGTGGCAGCTCGCATGTGTTCGCGGGCGAACACGGCGAACTGGTCGTCACTGTTGATAATCAAAATCAATCAAAAGTGCTACAAATGCTTGTATACAATGCAGTCCAGTAGTGGGATTCGCCACACCTGTACTTTCCAGGAGTCACCTGTATATTTAGTTTGTTTCAAGTACATGTGCAGCCTGGAAATTAGTGGAGATAAGCATGCAGATCGTACTGCCAGATCGCAGTGTATATAGACAGCCTTATAGCTCAGTAATGAGCACAGCAGCATCACAACCTTAATGAGGACTTTACACAAAAGCTTATATATACAGTATATATATATATATATAGAGAGATATATATATTGTGGGGATTCGCTCTGGTAGACAGGGTGTGCGGACGCAGTACAGAGGCAAATTACCAATTCTTAAATCAAACTTCCGTGTTTATTCACACACAAGCAAAACAAAACGGCCCTTTGCAGTCTGTGTTAGTTCACACCCAATGGAAAGTCCACATAGCAAAAATCACCTTGTTGGCAGGGGTCTGAAGACTTTACGAATGCACTGTATATATTCACAACAATATGTCACATTGTCATGGGTTATGCACATATACAAAGAACACATATGGGAAATTGGTAATCTTGGCAAAAACAAAAAGCCTCCATGCCTCTAAATGACGCACTTTAAAGCAACCTTGTACAGTAAACTTTCCTAACATCCTATTTAGATTAAAGAAGCTGTCTGAGATTTTTAAATGGATGGCCTATCCTCAAGATAGTTTATAAATATCTGATCAGTGGGGGTCCGACTCCTGGCGCCCTCGCTGATCAGCTGTTTGAAGAGGCCGCAGCGCTCCAGTGAGTACAGCATCATACTATATATAGCGGCTGTGTTTTGTATTGCAGGTCAGACCAATTTACTTGAATAAGACTGAGTAGTGCACATGACGCCACTAGCCTAGGAACTGGCAGCAGCACACAATGGAGGATAGGCCATCAAAATCTCAAACAACCCGTTTAACTGGTTGTACAGTGATACATATATATCAGCAGAAACTTACAGCATGCATTGTTAAAAACAGGTCAAGTCATGGGCAGCTGGCTAGCTGAGATGCACAGTTTCTTTGGCTCTGGACCAGACTCTTTTACTTACTTGGCTGTCTATTGAATAATGTATACAATTAACAATATTTTAATTTGGCTCACGATAAGTTAAAGGTACAATTAGGTCTTCTTTTGCATTTGCGCTAGCCAGTGTAAATTACAAAATCAGCTTCTCTCCACAGCCAACCGCCGCCATGTCTACAAGTTGCAGCAGGATGAAGGAATTCCTGACGGCATGTGCATAGACGCAGAAGGGAAACTTTGGGTCGCTTGCTATAATGGAGGAAGGGTGATCCGTATTGATCCTCAGGCTGGTAGGATATATACACACATTAGTTTTGTTTTCTTAGAAGTATATTTTCATTGGATGATGTACTTATTGTGCATGTATACAGTATACTAACAATGGCCACAAAAGATAAAGGTGATGTCTAATCTGCATAATAATTGGCAAGAGGAATGTGATATTTCCATAATGTATCTATGTGGTGATATCAGAGCACTGATTATGAGATGATGCCTTCATTGTTCTTGTCTTACTACCTCTGAGAACATGTAGGATGTTGAAGGAAATCTGTCACCAGGATAATCACTATTGAAGTAAAGCCATGGCCTAATAGCACTTAGTACCTTATTTCCAGATGTGACTTTGTTTTAGCAATAGAGGTTTTTTATCCTCTGAAAATCCAGTTTATTTGGTATGCAAATGAGCCAGTAGGGTGCCCAGAAGGGTGCATTCTTGCAGGAAGGAGCCCAGGCAAGCCTCCTGCCACAATGTGCCCACCCACCCCTCCCTCATCACATTGAAGCCATAATTCTGCCCCCTTTCCCCTGCTCCCAACATAAGGGCGGGCTTAGGCACTGGCAGGAGGTGTGTCTGGGCTCCTTCCGGCAAGAGTGACGCCCCTCTGGGCACCTTACTGGCTCATTTGCATACCAAATAAACTGGATTTTCAGAAGATAGAAAACATCTATTGCTGAAATAAAGGCACATCTGGAAATAAGGTACTAAGTGTTATTAGGCCATGGCTTTACTTCAATAGTGATTATCCTGGGGACAGATTTCCTTTAAATCACAGATATGCACTCACTAACACGGCCTCTTTCACACAACCATATCTGCAATCCGTATATGGCGTGTATCCGGAATCCGCAGCTAATGTTAATGAATAGGGCTATTTACATGGGCCTATAGTTTCCGGGCTCTGTTTTCGGACCCTTTTTGAATATTGGCACCGCATTTGCTATGCGCCAATCCTGTGGAACACTCCCTGACAGTAAAGAGTCCTTAAATATCAGAAATAAGGGTCTGGCTATGACATTACTTAATTCTCTTAGGATACGGGGGTGTATGCCATCCGGTCCGGGTGATTTGTCTATTTTAATCTTTTTAAGACGCCGCTGTACTTCTTCCTGGGTCAGACAGGACACTTTTAATGGGGAATTTACTTTTACATTCTGCATTTCATCTGACAGTTTATTTTCCTCAGTGAATACAGTGGAGAAAAAAATATTTAATAGGTTTGCTTTCCCCTCATCGCTCTCTGCAACTCCCCCCTCATTACTCTGTAGAGGGCTGACACCTTCAGATTTATACTTTTTACCATTTATATAACTGAAGAACATTTTAGGGTTAGTTTTGCTCTCTTTGGCAATTAATCTCCTGGTCTCTAGTTTGGCTGCTTTTATTTGTTTTTTACATATTCAATTTTTTTCCTTATAGTTTTTCAGTGCTTCCTCACTACCCTCCTGTTTTTGTGATTTAAATGCTTTCTTTTTGTCATTTATTGCTTTCTTTACAGTTCTATTTATCCTTAACCTTTTATTCCCATAAGGTATGTACCTCTCACAAATAGATTTTAGGATGCTTTTAAAAATATCCCATTTTGTGGCTGTATTTTTATTTTTGAGGACTTTGTCCCAGTTAGTTAGGCCTATGGCCTCTCTTAGTTGGCTAAATTTAGCTTTTTTGAAGTTTAGTATTTTTGTTCCTCCCTGAAGAAACACTCCTTTGAATGATAATTGGAAGGTTATTACTTTATGGTCACTATTTTCCAGGTGGCCCCCAACCTGCACATCTGTTGTTAAGGTTGACCATGGCTTCATGAGGGATTGGTCATGTCAAACTAATTTAATCCGTTTCTATGAGGAGGTAAGTTCTAGACTTGACAGCAGCGAATCAATGGATGTCGTATATCTGGACTTCTCCAAAGCATTTGACACTGTACCACATAAAAGGTTAGTATATAAAATGAGAATGCTCGGACTGGGAGAAAACGTCTGTAAGTGGGTAAGTAACTGGCTGAGGGATAGAAAACAGAGGGTGGTTATTAATGGTACACACTCAGAGTGAGTCACTGTCCCTAGTGGAGTACCTCAGGGGTCAGTATTGGGCCCTATCCTCTTCAATATATTTATTAATGATCTTGTAGAAGTCTTGCACAGTAAAATATAAATTTTTGCAGATGACACTAAACTGTGTAAAGTAATTGACACGGAAAAGGACCGTATACTGCTACAGATGGATCTAGATAGATTGGAGGCTTGGGCAGAGAAGTGGCAGATGAGGTTCAACACTGACAAATGTAAGGTTATGCACATGGGTAGGAATAATGCAAGTCATCCATACATACTAAATGGTAAAACACTCGGTAACACTGACATGGAAAAGGACCTAGGAATTTTAGTGAACAGCAAACTAAGCTGTAAAAACCAGTGTCAGCTGCTGCCAAGGCCAAGAAGATAATGGGGGTATCAAAAGGGGCCTAGATACCCGTGATGAGAACATAGTTCTACCACTTTACAAATCGCTAGTCAGACCACACATGGAGTACTGTGTACAGTTCTGGTCTCCTGTGAACAAGGCAGACAAAGCAGAGCTGAAGAGGGTTCAGAGGAGGGCAACTAAAGCAATAAATGGAATGGGGCAACTACAGTACCCTGAAAGATTATCAAAATTAGGGTTATTCACTTTAGAAAAAAAGACGACTGAGGGGAGATTTAATTTATTTTAATTTAATATATCAGGGGTCAGTACAGAGATCTCTCCCATAATCTATTTATCCCCAGGACTGTGACTGTGACGAGGGGACATCCTCTGCGTCTGGAGGAAAGAAGGTTTGTACACAAACATAGAAAAGGATTCTTTATGGTAAGAGCAGTGAGACTATGGAACTCTCTGCCTGAGGAGGTGGTGATGGTGAGTACAATAAAGGAATTCAAGAGGGGTCTGGATGTATTTCTGGAGTGTAATAATATTACAGGCTATAGCTACTAGAGAGGGGTCGTTGATCCAGGGAGTTATTCTGATTGCCTGATTGGAGTCGGGAAGGAATTTTTTCCCCTTAAGTGGGGAAAATTGGCTTCTACCTCACAGTTTTTTTTTTTTGCCTTCCTCTGGATCAACTTGCAGGCCGAACTGGATGGACAAATGTTTTTTTCCGGACTTATATACTATGTTACTATGTTGTTTTTTTTGTCAGTATTTGAAATCCACAGCATGTCCTAGTTTTTTGCGTATTTGCTTTCAAATACGTCCATTATAGTCTATGGGAGTGCATAAAAAATGCAGAATGAAAAGAAGGAATACGCATGGAAATCTGAATCAATTACTGAAGCAATACTGATGACAATCTTGATGATATATCATCTGGAATCTGTGTATTCCGTAGCCAGAACACTGATGGATTTCAATACATTTGTGTGAAAGAGGCCAAAGGAAACTGGGTGCATTGAATTCATAAAAAAAAGTTCTCCAACTCGAAGCAGCCTGTGCCACGAGCTACAACCAGTTGTTCATTATTGTTGACTGGAACATTGCTCAAACAAGTACAATTGATCTAGCAGTTGCATATGTGATGTCAGATTATTTATAAAATCCAGCCAAATGTACAGCATAAATGAATGGCAATTAATGTGCAAAGTCAATGCATTTCACCAATTTTAGCTGGTCTTGTATTGGCCTAATGCTCTGGTTGTTCTGGTTGTAATATTGGGTATACTGGGTGTAAAGCTACTTATTTGTTATAGGGAAGGTGATCCAGACTGTGAAGCTACCCGTGGATAAGACAACTTCTTGTGCTTTTGGAGGAAAGGATTATTCAGAAATGTATGTCACGTCAGCTTGTGATGGTATGGATGAAGAGTGGACTGCCCGGCAGCCCCAGTCTGGGGGAATCTACAAGGTAATTTATTGCTTCTCCATACTTGGTTCAGTTCAGTCTCAATACACATCGGATCTCATGTATCCAAACTGTGACCGTCCATCTTATCGCCCATTGGAAGTAATCAATTCAGCTGTGATATTCTAAACTGTACTGGAAAAATGGCTTTTACGAGCCACAATGGCTATTTGATGTATAATTCTACCTGTTTCCATTGCAAAACAAGAACAGAAAGATTGTATTTGTGTCTTTTCTTCTTTAGCTTTTGTATATTTATATATATATATATATATATATATATATACACACTGTATATAGTCTACTATGCCAAGGAAGCCATTGATCTCACTTACTACTTCAAGACATGGTTTATGTATCATGCTCATAGGCTACATTCACACAACAGTGAAAAATGTCCACGTGATGGTCTCATTAAAAAAATTTTTAACGTCCGTCACATGGCCGTTTTAAGAACAATTGTAGTGTACGGGATTATTCACATGGCCATTTTTTTTTTTACAGCCCATAAATAATAGCTGTGAAAAAAATAGGACATTTCCTATTTTGTGTGTTTTCACAGACTGACAGCTCCTATACAATTGAAGGAGCCCATTTTTAATGGCAGTTTCTCAGAAAGGCATCAGTGAAAAAAACTGCCGTTAAAAACTGACCATTTTGTTGTTTTTTAACTGCCAATTTTATCACTGTTGTGTGAATGTAGCCTTAACCTTTTTTGGTCAGAATTCCAGTATTTTTGTGTTTGTGTTTCGCGGTCCACAAATCCCAGTTCTGCAAAACATGGATGCTGCCATTTACTTTTTCACTTCAATAGAAATGTCCTATCCTTGTCTGCAATTCGGACAAGAATAGGACATGTTCTATCTTTTTTTTTGGGGGAGGTTGTGGACCGGACGTGCAGCCACATTGAAATGAATAGGTCTGCATCCAATACGCAAAAAATTTGAATTGGATGTGGACCAAATATACGGTTGTGTGCATGAGCCCTTAAACAGACACCCGGAGGGATACCTCAGGGACCTCATTTTAATTCAGTGGGTTTCAATTTAAATGGATCCTTTATAGTTGTCGTGGCTCCATTAAGGATGGTGGTGTGGCCAAAATGTGAACAAGCCATATACCAATATACTTTTTCAGAGGAAGAAGATAATTTCGGATATTTTTAGGCTACTGTTATTGTTTTTATATAATGAAATGTATTGAATGTCATTTGTACTGTTTTATAGATTACTGGACTTGGTGTAAAAGGGATAGCAGCAACTCCATTTGCCGGTTAAACTTTTTATTGCCATTTCTCCTGCGAGAATAATTTAGTGGCTAAACCCTGAAGTGAAACGAAAGCAATGTTTTACCGTTTGTATTGCAATGTGTCACTGAATTGCTAGATTAATAATCCTTTTATAGACCAGGATTAATCACTAGTGTGTGTGCATTTTATACCATAATCTCATATGCATTGGACTGAAAACTAAAGTATTAAAGGGTCATCATTGCATTTTTCATAAATGCCTAGTTTACACTGTTTAATTTTATACTGTACTGAAACAGGGTTCTTGTCTGTTTCTTTAAGAACATTATGTGCACAGATTTGTTAATGCTGTATTCCACCTATGTTAATACTATTAATAAATAGTAAATATGAAGATAACTGGTAGACGTTATATTTATTTATTTTATTTGCACTGGTTTTCCATAACTGCCCAAATGTAAGCATCTTAATATTGAAATGGCTTGCTTTGAAGATCATTGTCTAATAACATAGTTGGAGAGCCTCCAGACAGGATAATTGTTCCGTGTTGCAAGCAGGGGTGTAACCAGAATTCATAGAGCTCCATAGACAAGTCAGGAGAAGTTTCCTGGCGATAAATAGATTTCACCTACAAAATACAGAAAACTGATTAGTGTATATTTCAAAATATGACAGATACTCTCATATGACTAAAAGGATAGTGTCTAAGTGCTGGAGTGTGTTCCAACATGATGAGAAATATGAAGGGTTGTTGGGGATGATCCTTTATTTGCACACAAGAAGGGGTTGTCACCGAATAATATGCTAATTAGGAGTGATATTCAAAAGGAAAAAAAAAAAAAAATGTCTCCGCAGCCAGCCTACATTTTGCAATCTCACATGCGGGAGATGTTTCCAGTCTTAAAGTAAAAGGCATAGAAAGGGTCTTTTTGCCACCGAGGGGGGGGGATCACAGAAGGAAACTTCTCAACAGAGAGGCCTTCTGGATCTTCCAATTGGGATCCCGTCAACCACAGGGATTAAACAAACGGCACGATCTTATCTTGCAATGTTGAATGTGATTGTATGCTGCTGTTTTCTATTTGTATACACCCCTACCTGGATTATTTGTGAACACTTGATTTCATTCATCACTATATATTTTTTTTTAGTGCTAGAATCTATACCTCAGCTTTTTCTCTTTATTTTCATTTCTTGGCTTGTAGGTATTTTAACCAATTTCAGTTTGTATGGGACCGCCTCCCGATGTCTCCTCCTCCCAGGTGATATTCATTAACTTGGGGTTAGTACGGGATATATCTGGAGGTGCTCCCATTTCATATTCATGTTTGTCATGAGGAAGGACCCATATACTTGAGAGGTCTGAAACGCGTAACTGTACACTTGTTATACGGAAATTTTAATCGCTGGAATAAAGTCAACATTACTTCACCTGAACTGAGCTGGATTATTTCTCTCTTTTTTTGCTGTAAACAAAAATGTATTGAAACACAACGTAAGTGGACATATCCATGTTTAAGCTGTAGCAATTTGTTAGGCACTGTACAAAAGGCACTGAGAGACCAAAGGGCCCTTTACACAGGTCAAGAATCCGCCAAGAATTGCAAACAAGCGGTCATAGGAACGCTCATTACTAATTATCTGGCAGTGTAAAGGTGCCACCGATTACCCAATGAATGAGAAAAATGCTTGTTCATGGGGTAATTGGATCATTTGTGTAGGCACATATATTGTCGTTTGCCGGTAGCAGATTGTGCCGTCTAAATACACTCTGCTGCCGGCAAACAACAAGTCTGTATGGGAACGAGCAATGGCATTAGGGATCGCTTCTCCCCATACAGTGGAGGAGAATGGAGCTCATTGCATATAAAAGCAGCAGTGTCTACCACTGACGAGCACGCGCTTGCCGGGAAGGAACGCTTCCTTTCTGACAATCGCCTGCTAAATTGGCCAGTGTAAAGGGACCTTAAGTACCTTGCTACTTGTCACGTGTAATTTAATTTATTGCTTGAGGTATCCTTGGGACAAAAAATATGTTTGACAAACAGCACGTGCGGTTAAAAATCACCTGAATGAATATAGGACTAGTATAAGTGATGGAAGGGGGAAAAAAAGGTACTATTCACTGAAGAGTGGATGTGAGTAAGCATAAAATATATAAACTTTATTGATATACACTAAATGCCCATAAACGTACAATTTTTTTTTTTTTTTAAATGAATGACACTGGCCCTTATATTCAAAATCATTGAATTTAGACACATAGGAAGTCCATAATATAAGGACATTGGGGCACATTTATTAAGATCTGCGTTTTTAGAAAATGGTAAATGAGATGTGACTGCCTGCCCATCCCCCTCCCAACCAACGCTACGCTCACAATTTTAGACCTGGCGTGAACTTTGCAAAGTTGCAATCGGCGCCTGAAATACGCCTGGTTTAGGCATATTTCAGATTGAAAATGATCCCCATCGTCTATATACCTAACCCAGGGCTCAATATGTGATGGTCACTTGGCCATTTCTTCCGTAAAGACACACCTGGCCACTACCTGAGGTACAGATTTACGTAAGTTGGTGCACAAGGGCTCCCAATAGATGTACCTCAGATTTATTAGAAAATGGGGTCCCCAAACATGAAGACATTGTGCGTGAGAACAAAGTCTAGAAGTATCATCACAAAGTCATTATGAGCAGAGTACTGATGAGCTCTCATATTTAAAAAGAATTGTATAGATTCACACCCCTTGTCATGGGGAATAATAATGAAATACCTCTCTCCCAAATTGTTCTTTGCGCCGCTATCTGCGACTTTTCCCAGCTCACGCCTGGTCTACAAAAGTGGGCGGGGGAAAGGGGATGGGCCAGCAGGCTCGTCTCATTCATTATTCTTTACTAAAAGAAAATGGTATAAATCTATGCCAGCAAGGGAGCGGGCGTTTATTTAGAAGCGGCGATGGATCCGTCCCCTGGGACAGCAAATTAAAAAGTGGCTACTATCTATTGAATCAGAACGTAGTTACCTGTATACTTCTTTTCCTTGCTCCTGGCTCTTGTTCACTGGGTCCTGATGTCATCCATGAATTACATCTTTTGTGCACTCACTTCTACTAGATTTAAATGGCTTTGTCAACCTGTGCAGACAAAATCTATTGCTCACTAGAGCTTCTGTACTGGCCAAGGATCGGGCCAATCAAACGTGCAGTTTCAGATAGCCAAAATAAATACAATATAAGACACCATATTAGGTCTGAAATACATGGACCCTTGATTGTACTAAATCAAACTTGGATCATCAGAGATGTTTGATAAGCTCCATAGGTCCATTCAGTAGAACCACCTGTGGTCTGTGTTAAATAAAGGTCTTTTCGGGGATTGTACTTCTAACATCTCATGTAGTTGCTTAACTCGTGTACATTTTTTTCAGTTTGGACTCTCCTTTCCAGTTTGCCTCTTGTGAACAAATCACTGTGATTTGTTTCTGTCCTGTATGCAGCACTTCCTGTTGCTGTATCCAACCAAACCCAAGACCCCCTTCTCCTTTCCCTGTCACACCTCCAGCACTGCACCTAACAATTCCCAGCTGTACCACCTGTACCTCACATGGATCCACAGGTCTCCCCATTCATTGCGTCAATTGTTCTGCTAGATTTCAGGCTGGCAGCTCAGTTGGCTTGTCCTTCCTCAGGGTCGTGTCCTTTCTGCTGCAGCTCTCTCCCTGTAACTACCACAGCTTCTAACAGAAGATATGGCTGGTGACAGCTGAAGATTTAAACTGAACTTGTGTCACCACCTCAGTGAGGGGGACAGAGAAATAAGGAAAAGGACAAACAGCAGGTGACGGTATACAGATACATTTTATAGACTAACTCAATGGATATACTATTTTATTTACATGCAATCACAAAAATGTTTAGATCAAGGTGCTGGTTTGAAAAATGTTGAATATTTTTGGTCGCACCCACCCTTTAATGACCAGGTGTAAAAAGGCCTTAATGACCAGCAACATTTTTTGTTTTTGTCTCTTTGCATTTCAGCAGCCATACATTTTTATTTTTTCATTGATATGGCTGTCTGAGGGCTTGTTTTATGCGGAAGAAATATTATTATTTGGTAATGTGTAATCTGATATCCGTTTTTGCTGCAAGAATACAGTAAAGGGGATTTTTTGAGTCTTTTTTATTTTTTATGTTTCACACTAAATAATCTAATGGGTATGTGATTTTTTTATTTTATTTTATTTAAAGAGGACCTGTCACCAAAAAATGCAATGCAATCTGACATCACCATGTTGTAGAGCAGGAGACGCCAAGTAGATTGATATATATATATTTCTGAGGGAAAAGATTTGGTAAAACCTGTAATTTACACATTTCTATCTTTACTTTTTCTACCATTTGTGAACATCATCGGTATCAGTGAGTGATTGCACTGTGTGTATAAGAGCATAAGAGATAGTTGTCAGTCACTAAACAAAACTATACATCAATCTGCTCAGCTTCTCCTGCTCTATAACTTGCTGCCTTCAGGCTGCATTGTATTTTTTTGGTGAAAGGTCCTCTTTAATGTGTTCTCAATAAAATGTATTTTACACTAAATAATTGTGATTTTGGGAGGGGTGGTTGTGATTATTTTTTTTAATCCCATTGTGTGATTACTATTTTCTAACTTTATTTCCCATTTATAATATATTAGCATACTCCTGTTTGCTAATACAGTATGCTCTGTGTCAATATGACACAGGCTGCTGTTAGGGCAACACTACTGTATCCTAACAGCAGGTTTACAGTACAGATAGCCCTGGGGTCCTTCCTAGGTCCTCAGGGCTGACTGCTATGACTCCCCCAGTCTCTGATCAGGTCAATGGGAAACCTGGTGACCCGATAGCAGTGTGGAGCCTCTTTGATCACGCCGCAGTATGGACTGCGGCACGATCAAAGGGTTAACAGCCGGGATCACAGCTTTCTTCAACTTCTGCTGTGAAGCAGCCTGTGCTAAGAACTGAGCCAGTTCCTTGTGTGGGAGTGTTTTGGCAGCCCTTAACCCCTCGCAACTGCAGCAACGCCAAGAGATGTAGCCGCAGACTGAGAACCTGCACCATCCATCGTCAAAAGACAGTGGGCAGCAACTGACCTCTGGTATGCTGCCCTGAGGGGCTGCCCCTTTAAGTTATCCTGTGCCCTGGTGCTGCTTGTGTTGTTCTTTATGCTCGTTTGTTTGTTTGTTTGCATACCTACAGATACGATACCAATAGCCACCCAGTGTGCACTTATATTCTCAATTCAGTATTGTGGAGACTTCCACATCTTCATTATGTGCATGGCGTGCGAGCCAGATTTTTCTATTTGATGTTGTATTGTAATAATGATATTGAATTATGTTTGTTAATGTCTTGAAACTTTAATAAAATTTGCGTGATGAAAAAAAAAAAAAAGTGGGAAGTCGTGAAAGGGTTAAAGGATGTTGATGCAAACCAGAAAATACAGACCATGATATGCAGCGATGCAACAGTTCTGTGAAATTACCCTACTGGTGTGCTTACACTTCTATTTTTCATGTGTTCCAACTAATTCTTGGGTGGATCTAATGATCAAGCCACGTTCACACCTGTGTTGTAGGTTGTGTTAGGAGCATCTGTCACAGGTTCACTCAAAACTAAAAACACCACAAAACTACTAAATATTAAATAACATCTTTATTCAAAATACATGTATAAAATATTACAAAACATGATACTGATAATAATCCTCAATAAAAGTTGGATCCCAATGTGACAGAAGGCGGCGAAACGATAGCAGCACTAATCACATGGTAAAACCACATAAGGTCAAGAGATGTCCACATGAACTCAAATATATAATAAAATATCAGTCACCCCTAGCGACTATACATCTCCGACATACATGCCACCGAAAATGGACAAAATATAAGCAAAATAAGATAGCTATGGAAGGTGCTACAATAAGAATACCCCAACAACTCAGTTTGATCCACAGGTAGACAGAAGTCAATCCAGCGTGTAAGAGCACCAAGTGCACAAATCAGATGGCAAGTAGGTCAGAGTATATAACTCATCACAGAAAATACATGAGACACAGGGGAGACAATTCAAGAAAATACAGACCTCAGTGCTATCGAACCACCCCCGCTTCCCCGACGTACATTTCGCCCTTCAGCTTCCTCCAGGGGCAGACTCCAAACTGATTCCATTATACTCATTGGGGCTGTTGGGTCTGATGGATGTCCACCACATCCATCAATATTGTCAGAGTGTGAACAGAGCCTGATCAGTGCATATATATAACATAATTATACCTGTGTATGTACCCTTTCATTACCTGCTCAAATGGCAGGAGAATAAATTACTATACAAACACACAGATGATATGTCTAGTCAATATTTACATCATACATAAAATGAACAAACAGGAGCTTGACTGACATCAGATTTAAAAAAATGCAAAACTTGACTTTGTATTCACATATATCACTTGAATCCTGATCAGTATCTTGATGTCTCCAATGATCACAACTGATGTACACATCTGCTATGGCCAAGTTCACATCTGCACCAGTTCTTCTGATCTTTTCCAGGGAAAGGAAAATAAAAAAAACAACAAATACATTATTGCTGGCTCTGAAATGAACATGACCAGACAACCTCATTGACCAGTATCAGATTTCTTGGGTTTCCATCAGGGCGCCCGCCACTTTTCTGGACAAAATAGTGTAGTATGTGTAGTGTCCCACTAGGTTAAGGTGGGCACTGCACAGAAGGGGTTAATGTGTCTTTATTACATTTAATGTGTATGCATTTCCCTGTGTTTAACTGGTGTCAGGCCTAGTTAGGGTGAAGTTTAGCCTCCCAGACATTAGAGGGAGCCAGAGAGCCCTAGATATATATAGGTAGGCCCAGGCAGGGGAGTGGTAGTTCATTCCAGGGGACTAGAGGAGTTACTTCGTCCACCTGAAGCTCCTGAGGCTAGGATTAGCTCAGTAGAGACACCCCAGTTGCAGGACAGCACCTCCTGGGAGAAACCTGCAGCTTCCCAACCAAGCAAGGATAATACAAGTCAGATAAGTACCCTGATGGGCAGAGGTTCTATAAAGTACAGCAAGCGCCAATACTGGAGAGAGGATTTATATACCAAGGATTAAAGCCAGCATTCAGGCATCCGGGCCTTGGGATTCAGCCAGCTAGAATAGCTGAAGGGAATAGAGCAGCATTGTACTGCAAAGCATTAACCATTGTGTCCTCCAAGTATCTTGCATGATTAATGCCTGCCACTATTTAAAGTCTACCTGCTTGTGAAGTATTGGTCAAGGGACTGCATTATCATCACAATCACCTGTAACTGTATGTACAAAGTTGGACTGTGTTCACCAAGTAAAGCAACGTTTGGTTTACCCACTGAGTACTCAGTTATTCCTCCTATAAATCGGTGTGCCACCGTTACAGGCACTGGCGTCACGAATCCAACAGGGACCTTGCCCCAGGCACTAAAAATACCTGTAACATCCAGGGCACCTCTTCCAAGGCAAACACAGAAAACAATAACTAAGAAACACCGTGATCTTTAGATATAGAGCGCGCAGCCACCCGCTGCGACTTCCTGACCCCGGGTATAACGGAGTCAGACGTGGCTCTTGATACCCTCGTGACACAACCTGGGGAGTCGCTCCGTGATTTTGCCCTGTCCTTACAAGAGACACTGAGAGCTGTAGTCCAAGTGGATCCTAAAGAAGCTGAGGACCAGGACTGGACTCTTAGAGAGCAATTCATTGCAGGCGTAAGTAATGAGCATTTAAAGGGCCAGCTACACATGTTGTCAGCTCAACACCCCCACTGTGCATTTCTGGACTTTAAAGAATTGGCCATCAGTATATTGGGCCAGAACCCTGCTCCAGGGCCGGCAGCCTCCTATGAACCCCAGGCTTGCCAACCAAAGACTGTTAATGTGGGACCTGCAGGAGTCAGTCAGGCGACCCAAGCTCCAGTTACAGACGTAGTGGCAGCCCTCATGGAGCAAGTGAACCACCTTACTCTAAGTCTAGAGAAGGTGTGCAAAAAGATAGAGGAATGGGAGAGACCATTATTACTAGAAGATGAAAGTCCTCTTCCTCCAAGGCTCCCACCTGCATATGGAGACGTATACCCAAAAGAGCCTGATGGGCGACCGAGGTACCGGCCCAGAAGTAGAAAACAGCCTGTCTGCCACCACTGCAAGAAATATGGACATACTGAATCAATGTGCTGGCAGTTAAACGGGCAACCCCTGAGGCAGAGGACCGCCCCTCGGGAGGTAGAACAGTAGGTCTAAAGGATCCAAGCTGGATGCCTAAGTATGTAGGATCCTGTCCAAAAATTAATATATGCATCAACGGGATACCCTTTGAAGCCCTCTTGGACACTGGGTCACAGGTCACCACCATTCAACGGCCTGCCTTTGACAAGTTCTGGGATCCAAGTCTTCTCACCCAGCCACCAGAGTCCTGGCTAGATATCATTGCCAGCAACGGTAAGCCAGTGAAAGTGCATGGGTATTGGGAACCTACCCTTCAAGTGGGAGAAGCCACCCTGCCACAGCAAGGCGTGATTGTGGTACAAGCAGGAGATAAAGGAGGACACCCTGTGATCTTAGGGACTAACGTTCTGAAAAATTGTTACTCTGAAGTGCTTGACGCCTTAAATCAAACTATATCTTCAGCCTCACCTGCTTCCAGAAGAGTTATCCAAAAGACTATTAGTGTGCTGAGTGCTCAACAAAAGTTTGCCAACAAGAAAGGAGAAATTTGCACTGTCCGGATCCGGGATAACCGGCCGGTAATTCTGCCTCCAAATTCCCAGATCATCCTGTGGTGCCGTGCGGTGTTAGGGATCCAGGGCCAGGACTATCAAGCCCTAGTGGAACCTATTCCCTTTGAAGATCATCACTTCGTACGGACAGCCAAGAGCATGGTGACTGTGTCTCAAGGTAAAGTGCCTGTCCGTTTAATTAACTTTGGTGATCATCCCGTTACTCTCCTTAAACACTGCCCAGTTGCTCAGCTTTTTCAAGTGTCTTTCCAGGATGTGATCCGTCTGCCTGCCACGGAGGCGTTCCAGACCACACAGAGCAGCAGCACCCCTACGACATCCTGGTGGGAAGAACTACATGTGGGGAACGAATCCACCCCAAAAGAGCAAATAGAGGGAGTCCTGAAGCTGGTGAAGGAGCACCACCAGGCTTTCAGCAAGCATTCCACGGACTATGGAGAGGTCAGTGTAATCAAACATACCATACCCACTGGCTCTCATCCTCCTATTAAGGAGAGGCACAGACCCATACCACCTACTACCTATCAGTCTGTGAAAGAGATGATAAAAGAGATGAAAGACTCTAATATAATCCGGGACAGCCATAGTCCCTGGGCTGCGCCCCTAGTTCTTGCCCGAAAAAAAGATGGCAGCATAAGGTTCTGCGTGGATTACAGAAAAATTAATCAAATCACCCACAAAGATGCATATCCATTGCCACGCATTGAAGAGTCCTTGACTGCTCTGGGGTCATCAGCCTATTTCTCTACCTTGGACTTAACCAGTGGGTACTGGCAAGTACCCATGGCCCCAGAAGATCGAGAAAAGACTGCTTTCACTACACCTATGGGCCTGTTTGAATTCAATTATATGCCGTTTGGACTGTGTAACGCTCCAGGAACGTTCCAGAGGCTGATGGAACATTGTTTAGGCCATAGGAATTTTGAGACTGTACTCTTGTATCTGGATGACGTCATTGTATACTCCAAAACGTATGAGGACCATCTAAAGCACCTGGGTGAGGTGTTTCAAGTTCTTGCTAAATATGGCCTCAAGATCAAGCCATCCAAGTGCCACCTACTGAAACCAGCAGTCAAATACCTTGGGCAAGTTGTCAGTGCCGACGGAATACAGCCTGATCCTGATAAACTTGCTGCTGTCCGCAACTGGCCTACTCCAACGGCCGTGAAAGAGGTGAGAAGCTTTCTCAGTTTTGCAGGGTACTACAGGCGTTTCATCCCGCACTTCGCACAAATTGCGGATCCCATCCAGGAACTGTTGAGGGGGCATCCAAAAAAGAGCCCGAAAACCCCTATTCCTGTTGAATGGAACCAAGAACGAGAAATTGCCTTTCAAATCCTAAAGAAGAAGTTGACTGAACCCCCTGTTCTGGGTTACCCAGATTATCAGAAGCCGTTCCTCCTCTACACGGATGCCAATAAAAGAGGCCTGGGGACCGTGTTGGCTCAAGTGCAAGACAACAAAGAAAGGGTAATTGCCTACGCCAGCAGATCCCTGAAGGGAGCCGAAAAGAATGATCAGAATTACAGTTCTTTCAAGCTGGAGTTTCTTGCCTTAGTGTGGGCTGTGACTGAAAAGTTCAAAGACTATCTCGCTGCCACACCGTTTGTTGCCTTCACGGACAATAATCCCCTGGCGCATCTGAACACGGCCAAGTTAGGGGCACTGGAGCAAAGATGGGCCTCCCGCCTTGCCAACTATGACTTTACTGTGAAGTACCGGGCAGGTCGCTCCAATGATAATGCTGATGCCCTGTCGCGGCTTCCCACTACAGAGGCCCCAGATGATCTAAAAGATGCCTGGGAAGAAGTGGAGATGCCTGCGTTCTACAATAAGTTCGCCCAGCAGGATAATATCCGTACTGAAAATCTCCCTGCTGCTGATCTTCCCTCCTCAGATGATCCTGAGTCCGGAGGCGACCAAGAAAGATGGATTAAGCTCCAGTCCGAAAGTAGAGTCCTGGGTGAACTGCTGGACTTCCTTACCAGTGGGAAAATCCCTGAGAGAATCCGGAGGAAGAGTGCAGACCCAGAACTAGTAAGACTGTGGAGACATCGCCACCAACTATTCCTTCAAAGAGGCCTGTTGCTCAGAAGGAGTCTGGATCCAGTGTCCTGTGATAGAGTCTACCAGATTCTCCTGCCACGTCGGGATGCCAGCCTGGTACTGGACATGTACCACAACCAGTCCGGACACTTCGGGGTGCAAAAAACCGGCCACTATACGGAGGAGATTCTATTGGATTGGGATGAGAGAAGATATCGAGAAATAGTGCCGAGAATGCACTGCCTGTGCTGTGGGGCGGACTGAACGCCATGACCAGAGGGCGCCTCCCCATCCTTTTGTAAGTACAGCTCCTTTAGAACTTGTCGCGATTGATCATGTGAAGTTGGAGCCGAGTCGCTCTGGTTATACATATGCCATGACTATAATTGACCACTTCACCAAGTTTGTCGTAGCAGTGCCTGTGAAAGACCTGACAGCCAAGACTACAGCGGAGGCGTTCTGGAAACATTTCCTTCTGCCCTACGGCTGTCCAGAAAGGATCCTCACTGATCAAGGGTCTGCGTTTGAGTCACAGCTGTTCCATGAGATGTGCCTGCTGCACAACTGCCAGAAAGTCCGGACCACCGCCTATCATCCGCAAGGTAACGGACTCTGTGAAAAGATGAATAAGACTCTCATTGAAATGTTGAGAGCAGTACCCCCTGAGACAAGGGGTGATTGGCCTACTCTGTTGCCGCAGCTCATGTACACTTACAACAACACCATCCATTGTTCCACTGGTTACACCCCGTTCTATTTGATGTTTGGCCGACGAGGGAGATTGCCTGCGGACCACTCCCTGGGTGTTCAGGTACTGGATGTAATCAACCCACTGCCCAGGACCGATTGGGTAGTGGAGCATCAAAGGCGTCTCCTCAATGCTAAGGAGATTGTCCAAGAACGGATGGAGATTGTTCGTGAGAGGCAGCAGAAGGACTATGACCAGACTGCCCATGCGGGACCCCTGGCTCTGGGAGACAAGGTATGGTTGAGAAACAACCACCGGACCAGCAAGTTGGACAGCAAATGGGAAAGGATTCCCTACCTTATTACTGCCATACCCAATGCTGCAGCCCACATTTACCAGGTCTCCAGAGAAGGAAAAGGTCCCCAAGTCGTTCACAGGAACCGTCTCAAACCCTGTATTGAAGGAGAACCAGCGGCGGAGGAGATGGAGCCTGAGCCTTCTGAGGAGGAATTGCCGGCTCCACCTATGGACCCTATGCAGGCTGTGGAGAACTTGATCCACGATAAAGAGCCACTCCACTGGGCCCTCACGCCTTGGCTGAATTGGCTGGTTCCTGCTCCTGTTCCTGTTGGTCTCCCGTCTCAGGAGACCTTACCTCAGAGAGTTCCTGAAGAAGTTTCAGAGGCGGTGAGCTCCCTTGACCTTCCTGAGTTCAGGCAGGAAGAATCTCCGCCACTAAGGAGGTCTACCCGTTCTACCAGGGGACACCCACCTGTGAGGTTTGAGGACTACATCATGAGCCCAGGTAGCCCCTCACGGGAAACCCCTGTTTAACTCTGTTGCAAGCCTGGGTACGGACTCATATTTGTTCCTTGAGCCTCCAAGAACTTTACATCGTTTTATATTGTTCTACTGTTATATTATGGACAATTTGCATTTATGGACTATCCTGGTTTATTGATACGCTGCACCAGGTCAGCGCCCCTGTTCCCTTCCATTATCCTGAGAGAAGAGAACGACGCCCCTTTTCACCATTCCTTCAGTTTAATGTTTGTATTGTTGCTGTGATATTTGCCATGTATGCCGGTTCTCATTTTGTCTTTCAGGCTGCAGTATCCAGCCGGGCAGGGCCCCTCCATGTTGCGCCGAGGACGGGCAACGTTATAGCGTGGTGGTATGTAGTGTCCCACTAGGTTAAGGTGGGCACTGCACAAAAGGGGTTAATGTGTCTTTATTACATTTAATGTGTATGCATTTCCCTGTGTTTAACTGGTGTCAGGCCTAGTTAGGGTGAAGTTTAGCCTCCCAGACATTAGAGGGAGCCAGAGAGCCCTAGATATATATAGGAAGGCCCAGGCAGGGGAGTGGTAGTTCATTCCAGGGGACTAGAGGAGTTACTTCGTCCACCTGAAGCTCCTGAGGCTAGGATTAGCTCAGTAGAGACACCCCAGTTGCAGGACAGCACCTCCTGGGAGAAACCTGCAGCTTCCCAACCAAGCAAGGATAATACAAGTCAGATAAGTACCCTGATGGGCAGAGGTTCTATAAAGTACAGCAAGCGCCAATACTGGAGAGAGGATTTATATACCAAGGATTAAAGCCAGCATTCAGGCATCCGGGCCTTGGGATTCAGCCAGCTAGAATAGCTGAAGGGAATAGAGCAGCATTGTACTGCAAAGCATTAACTGTTGCGCCCTCCAAGTATCTTGCATGATTAATGCCTGCCACTATTTAAAGTCTACCTGCTTGTGAAGTATTGTTCAAGGGACTGCATTATCATCACAATCACCTGTAACTGTATGTACAAAGTTGGACTGTGTTCACCAAGTAAAGCAACGTTTGGTTTACCCACTGAGTACTCAGTTATTCCTCCTATAAATCGGTGTGCCACCGTTACAGGCACTGGTGTCACGAAACCAACAGGGACCTTGCCCCAGGCACTAAAAATACCTGTAACATCCAGGGCACCTCTTCCACCATCAGGCCTGGTCCCTATATACAGAGTGTGCCCCAGAGGAACTGTGTCTACCTCTCATTCACTGCTGCATGCCTGCCCAGGGTTCTCCAATATAGTGAGCAACCCTCGATTGCCTATAACCGTGACCTCGCTTCGCTATACCCTGCAGGTCTGGCGTGCTGCATATGCTGCGTTATTTTGTCTGGATTTTTTAACGGAATCTGTAACGGAGACCTTTAATAGAACCTCTGACACAGATGTCAACCTAGGCATTAATAAAGGGGTATTCCAGTTTTGCAATTTTCAGAATCAATTGACAGGTTTATCTGTGATGCCCCATTTTCCCCGCACTCCATCAGGGTCACTTGACAATTTCCACTGTGTTCCCTATCCCGATGACAATAGATCCATGTCTGAGGAGTGGCAAGGCTTGTAAGGTGTTGCACTGTAGACACAACATTACCTTGTTTCTGAGAGCGGTGTTCTGCTCAATCTCCTGGACTGTCCTGTAAACGTGATGTCGGCAACAATGCTGTGTCTTAGGGCTTGGTTTTCCAGCACACTTTCAAGCAGGCTTGGATCCCATTTTAATTTACGCTGTTTAATTTATGCTGGTTTTTTCTCTATATTGTACAGGTTATTATGATTACAGGAATAACTAATACTGTTTACTGTTTTGTGATATTTAATTAAAAAAAATGTAATACTATAAAGGCAGAAAAATCCTACCTACCTACTGTTGAGGAGTGGATACGGCTGCTGTTTACTGTATAGAAGCACTGGGAGCACGGGATTAAATACACACGAGAAAGCTCAGTGGGCAGGAGCAACTGCTTGCAAGTTGCAGGAATTGATAGAATACACCCCTCAGGTACTGGGGGGATAGACATAATGTATTATTAAAATGTGAAGAAAACTGGATATTGAAATGTGATGCTTTGGGGCCCTTGGTCTGAACGACCGCAATGATTTAAGTGCGATTCTTGATTGAATGCTGCAGTGCCAATTGTATCACTTGTGTGTTATTTATTATGGAGCCAGCATGGTGTACATGCTTTACATAAAGGTGTGGAAATCACAGTGAAGCTATGTCTTGAGGAAGTATGTGATACGCGAAACGGCCATCACAAGCTTCTCTGCACTCCTCCCGCCTGTGCTGTAATTTTAAATATAATGAAATAAAGGACATCGAATTTTATGGTGAACGCCACACTTCTTCTATTTTTCTATCTGGTTACTGTATAGAAGGTCTGGAGTTCAAATCCTACTGAGACCTTTAACCACTTCCCGCAACTGTAACGCCGAAAGGCGTCATTGCGGCGGCTCCCCCAGGCTACGCTAACGCCAATAGGCGTCATCTCGCGTGAGCCGAGATTTCCTGTGAACGCGCGCACACAGGCGCGCGCGCTCACAGGAACGGAAGGTAAGAGAGTTGATCTCCAGCCTGCCAGCGGCGATCGTTCGCTGGCAGGCTGGAGATGTTTTTTTTTTAACCCCTAACAGGTATATTAGACGCTGTTTTGATAACAGCGTCTAATATACCTGCTACCTGGTCCTCTGGTGGTCCCCTTTGTTTGGATCGACCACCAGAGGACACAGGTAGCTCAGTAAAGTAGCACCAAGCACCACTACACTACACTACACCCCCCCCCCTGTCACTTATTAACCCCTTATTAGCCCCTGATCACCCCTGATCACCCCATATAGACTCCCTGATCACCCCCCTGTCATTGATCACCCCCCTGTAAAGCTCCATTCAGACGTCCGCATGATTTTTACGGATCCACTGATAGATGGATCGGATCCGCAAAACGCATCCGGACGTCTGAATGAAGCCTTACAGGGGCATGATCAATGACTGTGGTGATCACCCCATATAGACTCCCTGATCACCCCCCTGTCATTGATTACCCCCCTGTCATTGATCAACCCCCTGTAAAGCTCCATTAAGATGTCCGCATGATTTTTACAGGGGGGTAATCAATGACAGGGGGGTGATCAGGGAGTCTATATGGGGTGATCACCACAGTCATTGATCACGCCCCTGTAAGGCTTCATTCAGACGTCCGGATGCGTTTTGCGGATCCGATCCATCTATCAGTGGATCCGTAAAAATCATGCGGACGTCTGAATGAAGCCTTACAGGGGCGTGATCAATGACTGTGGTGATCACCCCATATAGACTCCCTGATCACCCCCCTGTCATTGATTACCCCCCTGTCATTGATTACCCCCCTGTAAAGCTCCATTCAGACGTCCGCATGATTTTTACGGATCCACTAATAGATGGATCGGATCCGCAAAATGCATCCGGACGTCTGAATGAAGCCTTACAGGGGCGTGATCAATGACTGTGGTGATCACCCCATATAGACTCCCTGATCACCCCCCTGTCATTGATTACCCCCCTGTCATTGATTACCCCCCTGTAAAGCTCCATTCAGACGTCCGCATGATTTTTACGGATCCACTGATAGATGGATCGGATCCGCAAAACGCATCCGGACGTCTGAATGAAGCCTTACAGGGGCATGATCAATGACTGTGGTGATCACCCCATATAGACTCCCTGATCACCCCCCTGTCATTGATTACCCCCCTGTCATTGATTACCCCCCTGTAAAGCTCCATTCAGACGTCCGCATGATTTTTACGGATGCACTGATAGATGGATCGGATCCGCAAAACGCATACGGACGTCTGAATGAAGCCTTACACAGGCGTGATCAATGACTGTGGTTATCACCCCATATAGACTCCCTGATCACCCCCCTGTCATTGATCACCCCCCTGTCATTGATCACCCCTCTGTAAGGCTCCATTCAGACATTTTTTTGGCCCAAGTTAGCGGAATTATTATTATTTTTTTCTTACAAAGTCTCATATTCCACTAACTTGTGTCAAAAAATAAAATCTCACATGAACTCACCATACCCCTCACGGAATCCAAATGCATAAAATTTTTTAGACATTTATATTCCAGACTTCTTCTCACGCTTTAGGGCCCCTAGAATGCCAGGGCAGTATAAATACCCCACATGTGACCCCATTTCGGAAAGAAGACACCCCCAGGTATTCCGTGAGGGGCATATTGAGTCCATGAAAGATTGAAATTTTTGTCCCAAGTTAGCGGAACGGGAGACTTTGTGAGAAAAAAATTAAAAATATCAATTTCCGCTAACTTGTGCCAAAAAAAAAAAATTTATATGAACTCGCCATGCCCCTCATTGAATACCTTGGGGTGTCTTCTTTCCAAAATGGGGTCACATGTGGGGTATTTATACTGCCCTGGCATTCTAGGGGCCCCAAAGCGTGAGAAGAAGTCTGGTATCCAAATGTCTAAAAATGCCCTCCTAAAAGGAATTTGGGCACCTTTGCGCATCTAGGCTGCAAAAAAGTGTCACACATCTGGTATCGCCGTACTCAGGAGAAGTTGGGGAATGTGTTTTGGGGTGTCATTTTACATATACCCATGCTGGGTGAGAGAAATATCTTGGTCAAATGCCAACTTTGTATAAAAAAATGGGAAAAGTTGTCTTTTGCCAAGATATTTCTCTCACCCAGCAAGGGTATATGTAAAATGACACCCCAAAACACATTCCCCAACTTCTCCTGAATACGGCGATACCACATGTGTGACACTTTTTTGCAGCCTAGGTGGGCAAAGGGGCCCATATTCCAAAGAGCACCTTTAGGATTTCACAGGTCATTTACCTACTTACCACACATTAGGGCCCCTGGAAAATGCCAGGGCAGTATAACTACCCCACAAGTGACCCCATTTTGGAAAGAAGACACCCCAAGGTATTCCGTGAGGGGCATGGCGAGTTCCTAGAATTTTTTATTTTTTGTCACAAGTTAGTGGAAAATGCAGATTTTTTTTTTTTTTTTTTTCATACAAAGTCTCATATTCCACTAACTTGTGACAAAAAATAAAAACTTCCATGAACTCACTATGCCCATCAGCGAATACCTTGGGGTCTCTTCTTTCCAAAATGGGGTCACTTGTGGGGTAGTTATACTGCCCTGGCATTCTAGGGGCCCAAATGTGTGGTAAGGAGTTTGAAATCAAATTCTGTAAAAAATGACCTGTGAAATCCGAAAGGTGCTCTTTGGAATATGGGCCCCTTTGCCCACCTAGGCTGCAAAAAAGTGTCACACATCTGGTATCCCCGTACTCAGGAGAAGGTGGGGAATGTGTTTTGGGGTGTCATTTTACATATACCCCTGCTGGGTGAGAGAAATATCTTGGCAAAAGACAACTTTTCCCATTTTTTTATACAAAGTTGGCATTTGACCAAGATATTTATCTCACCCAGCATGGGTATATGTAAAATGACACCCCAAAACACATTCCTCAACTTCTCCTGAGTACGGAGATACCAGATGTGTGACACTTTTTTGCAGCCTAGGTGGGCAAAGGGGCCCATATTCCAAAGAGCACCTTTCGGATTTAACAGGTCATTTTTTACAGAATTTGATTTCAAACTCCTTACCACACATTCGGGCCCCTAGAATGCCAGGGCAGTATAACTACCCCACAAGTGACCCCATTTTGGAAAGAAGAGACCCCAAGGTATTCGCTGATGGGCATAGTGAGTTCATGGAAGTTTTTATTTTTTGTCACAAGTTAGTGGAATATGAGACTTTGTATGAAAAAAAAAATTAAAAAAAAATCATCATTTTCCACTAACTTGTGACAAAAAATAAAAAATTCTAGGAACTTGCCATGCCCCTCACGGAATACCTTGGGGTGTCTTCTTTCCAAAATGGGGTCACTTGTGGGGTAGTTATACTGCCCTGGCATTCTAGGGGCCCGAATGTGTGGTAAGGAGTTTGAAATCAAATTCTGTAAAAAATGACCTGTGAAATCCGAAAGGTGCTCTTTGGAATATGGGCCCCTTTGCCCACCTAGGCTGCAAAAAAGTGTCACACATCTGGTATTGCCGTACTCAGGAGAAGGTGGGGAATGTGTTTTGGGGTGTCATTTTACATATACCCATGCTGGGTGAGAGAAATATCTTGGCAAAAGACAACTTTTCCCATTTTTTTATACAAAGTTGGCATTTGACCAAGATATTTATCTCACCCAGCATGGGTATATGTAAAATGACACCCCAAAACACATTCCTCAACTTCTCCTGAATACAGAGATACCAGATGTGTGACACTTTTTTGCAGCCTAGGTGGGCAAAGGGGCCCATATTCCAAAGAGCACCTTTCGGATTTCACTGGTCATTTTTTACAGAATTTGATTTCAAACTCCTTACCACACATTTGGGCCCCTAGAATGCCAGGGCAGTATAACTACCCCACAAGTGACCCCATTTTGGAAAGAAGAGACCCCAAGGTATTTCGTGATGGGCATAGTGAGTTCATAGAAGTTTTTATTTTTTGTCACAAGTTAGTGGAATATGAGACTTTGTAAGAAAAAAAAGAAAAAATAAATAAATCATCATTTTCCACTAACTTGTGACAAAAAATAAAAAGTTCTATGAACTCACTATGCCCATCAGCGAATACCTTAGGGTGTGTACTTTCCGAAATGGGGTCATTTGTGGGGTGTTTGTACTGTCTGGGCATTGTAGAACCTCAGGAAACATGACAGGTGCTCAGAAAGTCAGAGCTGCTTCAAAAAGCGGAAATTCACATTTTTGTACCATAGTTTGTAAACGCTATAACTTTTACCCAAACCATTTTTTTTTTTACCCAAACATTTTTTTTTTATCAAAGACATGTAGAACTATAAATTTAGAGCAAAATTTCTATATGGATCTCGTTTTTTTTGCAAAATTTTACAACTGAAAGTGAAAAATGTCATTTTTTTGCAAAAAAATCGTTAAATTTCGATTAATAACAAAAAAAGTAAAAATGTCAGCAGCAATGAAATACCACCAAATGAAAGCTCTATTAGTGAGAAGAAAAGAAGGTAAAATTCATTTGGGTGGTAAGTTGCATGATCGAGCAATAAACGGTGAAAGTAGTGTAGTGCCGATTTGTAAAAAAGGGCCTGGTCTTTAGGGGGGTATAAACCTGTGGTCCTTAAGTGGTTAAAGCGACATTTTTAATTGGTTCTTCCCCTTTAACTTCATTAAGTTATTTAGTGATATTTATACCTGGCCACATTTCTGCAGTATAATGTAACTGTATATGCATACTAACCTTTAGGTAGGACTAGGAGGGGCTAGCAGAGTAGAAAACACTTAGTTTTGGAACGGAGAGATCAGCTCCTTTCAAGAAATCATCAGGTTAGGATGTGTTGCTACAATCACCTCTCTTTGTATCTGTTACGACCAGAGGATGTGGATCCTCTGTGTCAGCTGATAGAGGACTGGGAATTAGTCCAATATCGTTGACTCCTGACTCTCAGAGTCAGGACCCTGGTGTCTGCACCGGTTACCTTGAATGCAGCTACTTGCAGTAGTGTGAACAGAGTCCAACAAAGGCAGAATAAAGGAACAGATGGTCTTTACTGGCAGACAGTATTCAAAAGTCACTTGACAGATACAGGCAACACAAAGTTCAGAGCAATATAGCATGCAGATATAAGCGGTTCCGTTGTCAGGCAGTGCAGGGTCTGGATCCAGGCAGACTTACAGGAGGAGATGGGCAGATGCGTAGTCAGGCAGTGCAGATATAAGCGGTCCCGTTGTCAGGCAGTGCAGGGTCTGGATCCAGGCAGACTTACAGGAGGAGATGGGCAGATGCGTAGTCAGGCAGTGCAGATATAAGCGGTCCCGTTGTCAGGCAGTGCAGGGTCTAGATCCAGGCAGACTTAAAGGAGGAGATGGGCAGACGCGTAGTCAGGCAGTGCAGAGGTCTATAATCCAGGTGATCCAATAAACAGACGGCAGGCAGATGCGTAGTCAAACAAAGCAGAGGTCAGAATCCAGGAAATCCAATAAACAGACACAGTGGGACGCTTCAGCGGGAGTCAAGAGGTACAACAACCACGCTTGGGCACTTCATGATGAGTGAAGCTGCCTTAAATACAAATAGTCCCGCCTCCGGGTGGGGATGGTAATCAGGAACCAGCTGCCTACTCTTATAAGAAAGGGAGAGGTGCGCGCGCGTGCTATAGCGCATCAGATGACACCTGTCAGTGAGGATGGATGCGGCGGTATGCTGGCGGGCGCCTGCGTCTCCTACAAGGTAAGCCAGTACTGGGACCCATAGTGTTGCGATGTGCAGACAGCGATCTGCCACCCTGTGGTGGAGATGCAGACCCCATACTGACAGTACCCCCCTTCTTACGCCCCCTCCTCCACACGGCTGACCTGGAGAGAAATTTCTTCAGCAACAGAGGGGCATCAATATTCTCCGCGGATTCCCATGACCTTTCTTCAGGCCCGTAGCCCTTCCAGTCCACCAAATAGAAGGTCTTACCTCTGATAATCCTCCTGTCTAGAATGTCCTTGACTTCAAACTCATCATCCATAGTGACAGGAGGAGGGTTCTGTGAAGTGCCTTTGCAAAACCTATTAAAGACAGCTGGCTTAAGTAACGAAACATGAAATGAGTTGGGAATCCGCAAGGTAGCAGGTAGTTTGAGCTTGTAGGCAACAGGATTAATTTTCTTGATAACAGAAAAAGGTCCCAAGAATCACGGAGCCAGTTTGTAAGAGGGAAGTCTGAGACGGATATTCTTAGAAGAAAGCCATACCTTGTCTCCAATGGCAACGCCTCTTATCCGCAGACCTTTTCATCTGGTCCGCTGTTCTCCGAAGCGATACCTTAGTGTCAGACCAGACCCGAGACAGCTTCTCCACACAGGATACTGCCGCAGGAACTCCATAAGAAGGCCTCACGGGAAGAGGAACACTTCGATGTCGTCCATAGACCACAAAAAATGGAGATTTACCTGTGGCTTGGTTGACTCTATTGTTATGAGCAAATTCCGCCCAGTCGTCCTGATGGGCATTGGTGAAATGTCGCAGAAAGCTGACCAATATTTGGTTCATGCGTTCCACCTGGCCGTTATAATGTGGATGATAGGCAGAAGAAAAGTCCAAAAAGACATTCAGAGACTTACATAAAGATCTCCAGAACCGGGAGGTGAATTGTACTCCTCTATCCGAGACGATATGGAGAGGAAATCAATGAAGGTGGAAAATATGTAAAATGAAAAGCTCAGCCAGACGAGGAGCAGATGGCAGACCGGGAGGCGGAATAAAGTGTGACATCTTAGAACAACGACAACCCAAATGACTGTACAGCCCTCGGAGACAGGTAAATCGGTTATAAAGTCCATACCAATATGCTGCCAGGGGACCTCAGGCACCGGAAGAGGCAATAATAAACCTGAAGGTTTCAGTCTGGGAGACTTATTCTGGGCACACAAGGTACAGGAAGCCACAAAGTCTCCAATATCCGCGGTTATGGATGGCCACCAGTAATGTCTGGAGATGAGATTCAAGGTCCCCCGTTCACCTGGATTGCCAGCAATCTTGGTTGCATGCCCCCATTGTAAAACCTTCCTTCGTTTAGATTCCGGAACAAAGATCTTACCTGGGGGAACCTTGGACAGGTTAACTGGAGCCACTGGGACTACTTTAGTTGGTTCAATGATGAACTGGGGTTCGTCTTCTGAATCTGTGGTTTCAAAGGACCTGGAGAGAGCATCCGCTTTGATATTTTTGTCAGCGGACCGAAAATGCAGTTGAAAATTAAATCGGGCAAAGAAGAGAGACCAACGAGCCTGACGAGGATTGAGTCTTTGAGCTGTCTGCAAATAGATCAGGTTCTTATGATCGGTGTAAATTATGACCGGTAGGCTAGAACCTTCCAGAAGATATCTCCATTCCTCTAGAGACAACTTAATTGCTAGGAGTTCCCTGTCCCCAATAGAATAGTTTTTTCGGCAGTGGAAAATAACTTAGAAAAAACACCACAAGGAGACATACGACCTGAGGCATTCTTCTGTGACAGGACCGCACTGGCTCCCACGGAGGATGCGTCCACCTCCAAGAAGAACTGTTTGTTGGGTTCTGGGCGTCTAAGGACTGGAGCTGAAGAAAAGGCTTGCTTGAGGGAGGAAAATGCCGTCTCTGCTTCAGGGGACCATTGTTTGGGATTGGCACCCTTCTTGGTCAGACCGGAAATAGGAGCTGTCAGGGTAGAAAAATTACGGATGAATTGACGATAGTAATTGGCAAAACCCAAGAACTTTTGTATTGCCTTCAGGCCGGAGGGACGGGGCCAGTCGAGCACTGCTGCCACCTTTCCAGGATCCATTTTTAGACCATGATCCGAGATGATGTACCCCAGGAAGGGCAGGGACGACTTTTCAAAGACACACTTTTCCAATTTAGCGTACAGACGATTCTCTCGTAAGAGTTGTAAGACCATCTGCAAATGCCTGCGATGAGTTATGATGTCTCTGGAAAAAATAAGAATATCATCCAAATAGACAACAACACAAGAATAGAGCAGATCTCGAAAAATATCATTGACAAACTCCTGGCAGGAGCATTACCGAGTCCGAAGGGCATCACGAGGTATTCATAGTGGCCATCCCTGGTATTAAAAGCTGTCTTCCATTCGTCACCCTCACAAATCCGTATTAAATTATATGCCCCCCGCAAGTCCAGCTTAGAGAAGATCCGAGCCCCACGGAGTATATCAAATAATTCAGAAATTAACGGTAAAGGGTATTTATTCTTGATGGTGATCTTTTTCAGACCACGGTAGTCTATACAGGGGCGAAGAGACCCATTTTTCTTTTTCACAAAAAATAATCCTTCCCCTGCGGGTGAAGAAGACTTCCTGATGAAACCCCTCTCAAAGTTCTCCTTAATGTAATCTGCTGTAGCCTGCGATTCAGCAGGAGACAGAGGATAAACACGACCCCGAGGTGGAGATGTCCCAGGTAGTAAATCAATTGGGCAGTCATAGGGGCGATGGGGTGGTAGTGTCTCAGCCTCTTTTTTATCGAACACATCCGCAAAGGAATGATAGACCACCGGCAAGGCATCCAGGTTTTTAGGGAGGGATATAGAGACCCTTCGTTGAATAGAACATAAGCACTTGCCTTGGCACAACTGTCCCCATTGAAGAACCGCTCCAGAGCTCCACTCAATTACTGGATTGTGCATCCTAAGCCAGGGCAACCCCAGCAAAAGAGAATGGGACAGTTCAGGGAGCACATATAGAGAAATCTTTTCAACATGTAACCACCCTACCCGCAGTTCCAACGGCTCAGTGACGAACCGCACTGGATCCGCCAGTACTTGTCAACTGACAGCAGTCACCAGCAGGGGATTTTTAAGCAGGCGTACAGGAATTAACTCACCATAGCTTGGTGTATGAAGTTCCCCGCAGACCCGGAATCCAAGGAAGCGGATATGGAGACCTTGATGCCCCCAAGAACCAGAGTCACAGGAATTTGGAGAGTGGAACAGTTTTCGCCTAGGGCCGCCTCTCCCAAAGACCCTAAGCATTGGAGTTTCCCGACTTCTGGGGACAGTTGCGGACACGATGACCCGGACCACCACAGTAGAGGCAGAGTCCAGAAGACATGCAAAGACGACGTTCCTCATCCGAGAGCCGAGTGGAATTCACCTGCATGGGTTCAGGATCCGAAAAGGAGGTGCGTAATGGAGGCTGAGACATATTAGACTTAAACAGGTGTTGTGGAAGTCTTTTTTCCCGACGGGCTTCCCGAGCTCGCTCCGAAAACCGTATGTCGATTTTAATAGCCAGAGAGATCAGAGCCTCAAGGGAGGTAGGCACATCACGACCTGTAAGTTCGTCCTTAATACATCCAGACAAACCTTCCCAAAAGGCCGCCACCAAAGCCTCCTCATTCCACGAAACTTCAGACGCTAAGGTGCGCAACTGAATCGCATATTGGCCCACCGACCAGCTTCCTTGACGGACGTGCAGCAGCGAGGAGGCCACAGAAGAAGCTCGACCTGGCTCCTCAAACACCCTCTTAAAAGAGACCATAAATAGTGCCACATTACTGGTGATAGGACCAGATCTCTCCCATATTGGATTCGCCCAGGCCAGAGCCTCACCCTCGAGATGAGAGATAATAAACGCCACTTTAGCTCAGTCTGATTGAAAGTGACGAGGAAGCAATTCAAAGTGAATTGTACACTGGTTAAGAAACCTGCGACAGGTTTTCGGGTTGCCATTGTAATGGGGCGGAGCAGATAATCGTGGCCCGGAAAAGCTTGGCTGCGCTGCAGCTGCAACAGGGACAGCAGGAGCAGTAGGAGCCTGTGCAGACTGTGCTGTAGAAAGGGAGTCCAGGCGAGCAGCTACATGCTGCAAGTAATTTATCAGTTGTTTTTGGGTGGTACGCTGTTGTTCAAGTTCATGTAGTACTTAAGACATTCCTGGTTTAGAGCCAGCGGGATCCATGGCCCAAGCGTACTGTTACGACCAGAGGATGTGGATCCTCTGTGTCAGCTGATAGAGGACTGGGAATTAGTCCAATATTGCTGACTGCTGACTCTGCAGAGTGTCTGCACCAGTTACCTTGAATGCAGCTACCTGCAGTAGTGTGAACAGAGTCCAACAAAGGTAGGATAAAGAAACAGATGGTCTTTACTGGCAGACAGTATTCAAAAGTCACTTGACAGATACAGGCAACACAAAGTTCAGAGCAATATAGCGTGCAGATATAAGCGGTCTCGTTGTCAGGCAGTGCAGGGTCTGGATCCAGGCAGACTTACAGGAGGAGATGGGCAGACGCGTAGTCAGGCAGTGCAGAGGTCTATAATCCAGGTGATCCAATAAACAGACGGCAGGCAGATGCGTAGTCAAACAAAGCAGAGGTCAGAATCCAGGAAATCCAATAAACAGACACAGTGGGACGCTTCAGCGGGAGTCAAGAGGTACAACAACCACGCTTGGGCACTTCATGATGAGTGAAGCTGCCTTAAATATAAATAGTCCCGCCTGGGGATGGTAATCAGGAACCAGCTGCCTACTCCTATAAGAAAGGGAGAGGTGCGTGCGCGCGTGCTATAGCGCCTCAGATGACACCTGGCAGTGAGGACGGATGCGGCGGTATGCTGGCGGGCGCCTGCGTCTCCTACAAGTTAAGCCAGTACTGGGACCCATAGTGCTGCGATGTGCAGACAGCGATCTGCCACCCTGCGGTGAAGACGCAGACCCCATACTGACAGTATCATAAAGGCTTCGGCCAAGTGTCATGTTGGGCGCTGGTCGAAGCGGGCTCGCTCATTTGTCTAATGACTTGCGGTAACTGTTACTTTACTTTATGTTTGTATATCTTTGTCATAGATTAGTAAACTCTTTATGCATCCAAGTTGTGTTAGGTCTCTTTTTCTCGAACTTCCGATCTCACGATAATACATTTAGTGTCAGAAGTGGGATTTGGGCAAGAAATATACTTATTTTTTATGAAATGATACAAAGAGTTGGTATGGTCTGGTTGTTTATGGATGAGACCCCGGGCATCCATTAGATAAGGAAAAGGTGACTGTTTATGCTACGACATGGGATCTCTAGAAGTTTCTATATATATATATATATATATACACATAGAGATCGTTGACACAGTCTGATAGTCTGCAGGAACTTGGGCAGTTGAAAGTCTGCCCATTGCAGATATTGGCGTTTATCCAATAGTTAATAAAGAAGTGTGCCCAGATGTTTAGGAAACATCACGAAAATGCATTTGTGTATTTTTAAGCTTTATTGCCCTGGTGCAGTAGATTCATCACTTGCACTAGAGACTGGAAAAAAATGTAAATATTCATGGAATTAAAGAGTTAGGGAAAAATAAAGGTTAGGGAAAAGTGTATAGATTCCTTTAACTGTGGTTCCCTTTAAGTGGGGCTTTGACTGTTCATATAGGTAAGCTGCCAGCCGCTTCCAGATTCTTACATCTCTTTGTTCAGAGGGAAAGTAAAGGGCAAAATAAAAATATGCTGATATAAGGGAAAATGTAGTGATGAGTTAAATAAGTGATTCTTGAAATGTTGCATTGTTAATTGTTTTTATTTGCTTTAATACAGATTATATACAACAAGAAACAGAGTGAAGATTAATAAAAGTTTCCTTTCTTTCACATACAAGGCTGCATTATGAGCAGTATGTGTAGAGGAAAAAAAGAGGAGAAAACTTTACTTTTATATGTGTACTTAAATAATAATTTTTTTAATATAATATGGGATATCCCTTATATAACAATTAAATGTACGTACATGGCATTGTATTGATTTTGTTATTCTGTTATATGCATTTTTTAGTGTTTTGTCTTGAATAATTGGATATACATCTGTTTGTATCACTTTCAGTTTGTAGGAGAGAAGATAAGAATGTGCATTATTGGCCAGAAATGGGCAATTGAGTTTATAAGATGCCTCTCTCTCCCTCTCTTAATACATTTCTGGAAGAAATAAATAGCTGTGTATGAATGTGTTAACAACAAGGAAAAAGTGAATGCATAAATTGAGTTACTGAGTGTGTGGAGAGGAATCACTTACATCTTTATAATGTTTCATGCGTGTTATGCAATACGCCTGGGTGTTTTGTTTAATTGGGGCTCCAAGGGATTTTTTAGGAGTTCAAAGAACTTGGATGTGTGTGTGTGACATGGGTCCTTTATGTTTTTCTGTTTCTATGTCTGTTCAATTATATGTTATGTTTGTTACTCAATATATGTGGACCGTTGATCTGACCTCATACTGTGCTAAGGAGACAATGACTAGTAGAGGGAGGATCACATAGCCCAACCAGGAGGGGTGGACTTAGATGACATAGAGGGGAGGGAAGAGAAAAGATGGACAGCAGAGGACCCAAAGACAACCACTTCTGCTCCTCCTTTAACTACAAGCCACCCCCATGAAGAAAGAAGAGAAGACTTTTTGTCTTTTTGGATGTGTGTTCGCTAAGTATACACCTGATATGGCATATACAGGCAGTATATTGGGTATATTAGAAGAGTCCTGAATAAATGTGTAATAATGATGGTGTTAACTGTTGTTATCCATAATCAAGGGTATATAATTAAACTGATATTGATGGTTAAAGGGTTTACACTAAAGATATCAAAAGGTTTATATTGAAGAAGACATCAACAAATGAAAAGACATTCAAACAAATGTGTTTTTTTCTTTTACACCACATTGTGTTATGAGTAGCGTTGTGTGTTATGAGTATTTAACCCTTTCCCGATATATGACATAATAGTACGTCATAGCGGAAAGTGACTAGACTTGTTGACCGAAACATAAAAGGTGTTTGTGGTGGGTAAAGGTCTCCATCGGATCCCCGCACTGCGGAAGACTAGGAGATCCGGCCCCTTAGGCTGGGTCTTCTAGGCAACTGTCAGCGTATTACACTGGTAATACACCGACAGGCAATGCATCACAATACCCATATTGTAATGCATTGCAGAGGGGGTCAGACCCCCAAAACTTAAAGTACCACAGTGGGACAAAAATAAAAAGCAAAAAACAAAAAAAACTAACAAAAACAAAACAAAACACCCCTTTCCCTTAATATACACATATAACGTTTTTAAAAATAGAAAAAACTGAAAAAACTGAGATATTAGGTATTGCTGCATCTGTAACCACATGTTCCATAAAAATATCACATGACCTACACCCTCAGGTGAACATAGTCAAAATAAAAATAAAAACTATGCCAAAAAGCCATTTTTTTGTCACCTTACATCCCAAAAAGTATAATACCAAGCGATCAAAAAGTCATATATACCCCAAAATAGTACCTATGGTTATCCTGGAAAGGTTATAAAGTCTATTTAGAGTGGGACTCAGGGACTATTACTACCATCATTGTCACTGTCTACACACAGACACTGGGGAGACTTAAGCCATGACATGTTCTCCTTAGCAATTATTTATTTATTTTACGCACTTATACAGCGCTGACATATATGATGAAATGTATTAAAAGGGTTCTATACCTTTTTCTTACTAATGATCTACCCTTTGGATTGGTCATCAGCATCTGATCAGCGGGGGATCAGACGCTCAGTATCCCAGCTGATCAGCTGTTTTAGAAGGCAACAGTGCTCGCAGTAGTGCCACAGCATTCTCACTGCTTCCCGCAGGCCAGTGAGGTCATGACTATTTCACTGGACTGGGCGTAGATCAGCTCTATTCACTTCAATGGGGCTGAGCTGTACCCAGGCCATGTCACATAGTTGTGACTTTACTGGCCTGCGGGAAGCAGCAAGAAAGTCACTGTTATGACCAGCAGGTGGGAACCCCCTGCGCAACTTGACCAACTACCTCTGAGTGTAATGTCTGAGCACACCCCTTGTCCTTCACACAATACCTCTGGTGGTGAGGAGAAACTTTCCCAAGGGGAGTACCAGGTGCAACTTCAGAGGGGAATTGGAACAGGAGGGAATGGGGACCAGAGTGTGAACCCACTGGACTGGGCTCCAGGTGACAATACACACAGTGGATGCTGGGAGGTCAGAGGCTGATCAGACGGAGACGTAGTCAGGGTATGAAGGCAGAAGTCAGGGCAGGCGGCAGTCAGGCAAAGCCTGTAAATGTAGATCAGGGTCAGGGCAGGTGGAAATCAGGCAAAGTTCGTAATACGTAATCCAAAGTCCAGTACACAGTTTCTTGATTTTGCAAAGGCTTTTGATACTGTCCCTCATATACAGTACAGACCAAAAGTTTGGACACACCTTCTCATTCAAAGAGTTTTCTTTATTTTCATGACTATGAAAATTGTAGACTCACACTGAAGGCATCAAAACTATGAATTAACACATGTGGAATTATATACATAACAAACAAGTGTGAAACAACTGAAAATATGTAATATTCTAGGTTCTTCAAAGTAGCCACCTTTTGCTTTGATTACTGCTTTGCACACTCTTGGCATTCTCTTGATGAGCTTCAAAGAGTAGTCCCCTGAAATGGTTTTCACTTCACAGGTGTGCCCTGTCAGGTTTAATAAGTGGGATTTCTTGCCTTATAAATGGGGTTGGGACCATCAGTTGTGTTGAGGAGAAGTCAGGTGGATACACAGCTGATAGTCCTACTGAAAAGACTGTTAGAATTTGTATTATGGCAAGAAAAAAGCAGCTAAGTAAAGAAAATCGAGTGGCCATCATTACTTTAAGAAATGAAGGTCAGTCAGTCAGCCGAAAAATTGGGAAAACTTTGAAAGTAAGGGCTATTTGACCATGAAGGAGAGTGATGGGGTGCTGCGCCAGATGACCTGGCCTCCACAGTCACCGGACCTGAACCCAATCGAGATGGTTTGGGGTGAGCTGGACCGCAGAGTAAAGGCAAAAGGGCCAACAAGTGCTAAGCATCTCTGGGAACTCCTCCAAGACTGTTGGAAGACCATTTCAGGGGACTACCTCTTGAAGCTCATCAAGAGAATGCCAAGAGTGTGCAAAGCAGTAATTAAAGCAAAAGGTGGCTACTTTGAAGAACCTAGAATATGACATATTTTCAGTTGTTTCACACTTGTTTGTTATGTATATAATTCCACATGTGTTAATTCATAGTTTTGATGCCTTCATAGTCATGAAAATAAAGAAAACTCTTTGAATGAGAAGGTGTGTCCAAACTTTTGGTCTGTACTGGACATTTATTAGGTAAAGTAAGGTCTATAGGCTTGGAAAGTATAGTTTGTAATTGGATTGAAAACTGGCTAAAGGACCATGTCCAGAGAGTTGTGGTCAATGATTCCTATTCAGAATGGTCCCGGGTTATAAGTGGTGTACCCCAAGGTTCAGCGCTGGGTCCTCTAGTATTTAATTTATTTATTAATGATATCGAGGACGGGATTAATAGCACCATTCCTATTTTTGCCGATGACACTAAGCTGTGTAGAACTGTACAGTCTATGAAAGATGTCCATATACTACAAGCTGACTTGAACCTCTGAGTGATTGGGCATCAACTTGGCAAATGAGGTTCAATGTGGATAAATGTAAAGTTATGCATCTTGGTAGTAATAATCTCTGTGCTTCATATGTCCTAGGGGATGTAACACTGGGAGGGTCACTTATAGAGAAGGATTTGGGTGTCCTTGTAGATGGTAGATTAAATAACAGCATACAATGTCAATCAGCTGCTTCTAAGGCCACCAGGATATTGTCATGCATTAAAAGAAGCATGGATTCGCAGGGCAGGGATGCAATACTACCACTTTCCAAAGCGTTGGTGTGGCCTCATCTGGAATATGCTAGTTCTGGTCACCAGTCCATAGAAAGGATGCTCTGCAGCTGGAAAAAGTACAGAGGAGAGTGACTAAACTGATAAAGGGCATGGAGGGTCTTAGTTATGAGGAAAGATTTAAATAATTAAATTTATTTAGTCTTGAGAAGAGACGTCTAAGGGGGGACATGATTAACCTATACAAATATATAAATGGGCCATACAAAAAATGTAAAATGCCCTCAAAAGACAAGAGGGCACTGCCTCCGACTGGAGAAGATAAAGTTCAGTCTCCAGAAGCGTCAAAGCTTCTTTACTGTAAGAATTGTGAATCTGTGGAATAGACTTCCTCAGGACTTGTGGACAGTTTTAAAAAGGGTTTACATGAATTCTTGAAAGTAAATGACATTAAAGGGGTATTCCCATCACAGACAATGGGGGCTTATCGCTAGAATATGCCCCCATTGTCTGATAGGTGCGGGTCCCACCTCTAGAAGCCGCAACTACAACAAGAACAGAGCAGGGAGAGTTGTGCCTGGAGGACCCTGGGTTTCCTGGGGTCCGGCCACCACCAAGCGCTGCTCCCCACTGCTCCCATACAAGTGAATGGGAGCGCACCGCGCATGCACGGCCCCCGCTCCAATTAATTTCTACGGGGCCGATGGAAATAGCCGAGCCAGCGCTCGGCTATTTTCGGCGGCCCCATAGAAATTAATGAAGGGCGAACGGAGCGGGGAAAGTAGTGGAGGGCGCATTACGCATGCGCAGCCGCCCTCCATTTCTATGGGGCCGCTGAAAATAGCCGAGCCAACTGGCTCGGCTATTTCCATCAGCCCCATAGAAATTAATGGGAGTGGGGGCCGTGCATACGCGGTGCGCTCCCATTCACTTGTATGGGAGCAGTGCTTGGTGGTGGCCGGACCTCAGGAAACCCGGGGTCCTCCAGCCACAACTCTCCCCGCTCTGTTCTCACTGTAGGTACTGTACAAACACCTCAGTACTTTCTACCATCCAACATATGCAAATTAATGCCTCAGGGATCATTGTGTAGGTATTTATCTGACGGCATAATATAAAGTGACTTAAGAAAGCATGCTTGTGTTTGTCAGTGTATCCACTACCATATGCAGTTGGCGTTATGTTTTACGATATTTCATAATCACAGTTTGAAAGGTAAAGGTGGCATTGTGCACAGATAATGATATTCCCTCCCAGAGGGCTGACCCGAGAAGGAGGAGGATCATGCCTAATACTGGATTGTATAAAAACAGTGCTCCATTCATACTCTGTTGACACAACTTGGGGACCCAAGCCAATTGGACTTGTGTACATTTTCTGCCGATGTCCCTGAGAGCACACTTTATCAAAAGAAACTGGACTTTATCACATGAAACTGCTAAGTAATGCACCTTTTTATGTTGTTTTTTTCTCCTTATATTCATAACTGCACATTTTATGTAGGTCTATAATTTTCTTATTTTTATACCTCTTAAGCATTGTAACTTAATCGCTGTAATATATTGCCCTAAACAACTTAAGAATTCTTTTATGGTGATGGTGAGTACAATAAAAGAATTCAAGAGGGGCCTGGATGAATTTCTGGAGTGTAATAATATTACAGGCTATAGCTACTAGAGAGGGGTCGTTGATCCAGGGAGTTATTCTGATTGCCTGATTGGAGTCAGGAAGGAACTTTTCCCCCCTTAAGTGTGCAAATTGGCTTCTACCTCACAGGTTTTTTTTTTGCCTTCCTCTGAATCAACTTGCAGTATGACAAGCTGAACTGGATGGACAAATGTCTTTTTTCGGCCTTATATACTATGTTACTATGTTAATATGTTTTATAAGTTTTAGTATATGCCACCTGTGCCAGAGTGCGTGAGGTTTTGGAGACTCCTCGCCCTGTTTTTGACGAGTGTTGGAAGTGTTGGTGTTTGTGGGTGTATGCTCTGTTTGAGATACAGTATGTGTTGAATTCATTTAACAGCCTGAATGAGGGGCAAGAGTAATAAGACTGAGCTGTGAAGTCTAGCTCTCCTAGTAGTACCCAAGCACCCAGAGCCTTCCCATAACATGCACTTACAGTATAAAATGAACACATTATTTTTCAGATTTAGTTTAATACTTATCAGTTTTCTACAACTGATTATCATTAACACGCTCTGTTGCTGTAGCAGGTTGCTTCATGCATTAATGCTAAAGGCTTTTTTTTTTTTTGCACAGCAAACAAAACCTCTCAGCTGACATCTCAGCTACAATACCGGAGCAGACATAGGAGAACTTCCTACTTGCTGGACGGAGTGGATTTTCCACAAGGTTTTCAAAACTGAATCTTTCTGATTTCTGAAAAGAACACCAAAATCCTGTAAGTACTGTATAACAGCTTGTGCAGAAGCAATTATTCTGTTGTTGGCTGAAAAAAAGATATTAACTAATAGAATAGCTACCTATCCTGGTATGTTTTTAGCCCCTTACGGACTGTTTTTGTGTTTGCATTTTTTATTTTCCCTCTCCACATTCCAATAGCCATAACTTTTTCCATTGACATATGACAAGGATTTTGTGCAGGCCCAGATGCATTTTTAATAGTACCATTTAATTTACCATGTCTTGTATTGGAAAACGAGAAAAAAAAAATCTTTGTGGGGTAAAATTGAAAAAAGAAAGCAAAACACAATTCCACCAAGGTTTTTTTTGGTTTTGATATTGTGACGTTCACTGTGCCTTAAAAATGACATGATGGCCTTATAAAGTGGGTCAATACGATTACTGCGACAGCAAATTTGTATAGTTTTTATTTTGTTTTATTAAAACCTTTGAAAAAAAAAATCTACATTTTCTTTGCATCGCCATATTCTGACAGCCATACCTTTTTTAGATTTCAGCCTATAGAGCTGTATGGGGGCTTTTCCTTTGCAGGACGAACTGTAGTTTTTTATTGGTACCATTTTTTGGGTACGTACAACTTTTTGATCACTGTTATACAATTTTTTTTTTGGGGGGGAC
The DNA here is from genome assembly GCF_905171765.1 of Bufo bufo. Taxonomy (NCBI): domain Eukaryota; kingdom Metazoa; phylum Chordata; class Amphibia; order Anura; family Bufonidae; genus Bufo; species Bufo bufo. The sequence goes on from NC_053391.1 coordinate 456,921,034, forward strand.
AAGGCGACTAAAAATGGCTAATCACATGTTTTTATTGTTTGTTTTTTTTTCCTTGCCGTGACGGCGCAGGAAAAATATTTTAATAGTTCTGAAATTTTCAGATGCAGCAATACCATTTATGTTTATTGTTTATATTTTTTATATGTAAAATTGGGAAAGAGTGGTCATTTGAATTCTTAATATTTTTATTTTACCTTTTTAAAACGTTTTACATAATAACTTGTATCCCTCCTAGGGAGCTAGAACCTGGAATCTTGTCCTGTACACCATAAGGGTTCATGCACATGACTGTATGGCCGTGGTGCCCGTATTGCAGACCACAAACAACGGGTCCGCAATATACACTCACCTAAAGAATTATTAGGAACACCATACTAATACGGTGTTGGACCCCCTTTTGCCTTCAGAACTGCCTTAATTCTACGTGGCATTGATTCTATTTATGCCAAATTCGGACTCTACCATTTGAATGTCTCAACAGAAATCGAGACTCATCAGACCAGGCAACATTTTTCCAGTCTTCAACAGTCCAATTTTGGTGAGCTTGTGCAAATTGTAGCCTCTTTTTCCTATTTGTAGTGGAGATGGGTGGTACCCGGTGGGGTCTTCTGCTGTTGTAGCCCATCCACCTCAAGGTTGTGCGTGTTGTGGCTTCACAAATGCTTTGCTGCATACCTCGGTTGTAACGAGTGGTTATTTCAGTCAACGTTGCTCTTCTATCAGCTTGAATCAGTCGGCCCATTCTCCTCTGACCTCTAGCATCCACAAGGCATTTTTGCCCACAGGACTGCCGCATACTGGATGTTTTTCCCTTTTCACACCATTCTTTGTAAACCCTAGAAATGGTTGTGCGTGAAAATCCCAGTAACCGAGCAGATTGTGAAATACTCAGACCGGCCCGTCTGGCACCAACAACCATGCCACGCTCAAAATTGCTTAAATCACCTTTCTTTCCCATTCTGACATTCAGTTTGGAGTTCAGGAGATTGTCTTGACCAGGACCACCCCCCAAAATGCATTGAAGCAACTGCCATGTGATTGGTTGACTAGATAATTGCATTAATGAGAAATAGAACAGGTGTTCCTAATAATTCTTTAGGTGAGTGTATATGGGCACTTGCCGTGTGCACTCCATATCTCAGATGCGGATCCATTCACTTGAATAGGTCCGCATCTGCCAGATACGACCGAAGACAGGACTTCACCCATCTTTTTACGGTGCGGAGGCATGGATCGTAAGCCAGCGGAAGCACTTCAGTGGGCTTCTGATCTGTGCCTCTGCACCGCAAAAAGATACAATATGTTCTATCTTTGGCTGTATGTTGCGGATCGCAGAACCATTCAAGTCAATGGGTCCGCATCCGCAAGCGGAATGCACACGGCCAGTGTCCGTGCTAACGGCAGTCGGCAGCACGGCCACTGAGCAAGTATGCTCTAACAGAGAACTACTATGGTGAATGGGACTCTGCCACTCTGCAGGCCCCAGGCTGTCATGGTAATGGAGCAGAGCCCTGTGATTTGACTGCAGGGGCTCCGATTGGAAGGCAGAGGGAGACGCCAAACAAAGAGGATTCACAGATATTTACTTTTAGGCCTCATGCACGCGGCCGTTGTTTTGGTCCACATCTGAGCCGCAGTTTTGGCGGCTCGGAAGCGGACCCATTCACCTCAATGGGGCCGCAAAAGATGCGGACAGCACTCCGTGTGCTGTCCGCATCCGTTGCTCCATTCTGTGGACCACAAAAAAAATATAACATGTCCTATTCTTGTCCGCGCTTCTGTGTTTTGCGGATCCGCAATTTGTGCATGTAGCCTAAAGCCTCTTTCACACTACCGTATGGCTATTTCAGTGTTTGGCCTCATTCACACGGCCGTGTTCCGCGGCCGAGAGCGGTCCGTGGTAACCCGGCCGGGATTCCTTCTGACAGCAGGAACGCACGGCATCATTGGTTGCTATGACGCCGTGCGCTTTATGCCGCCGCTGCTGTACAGTGATACACTGGTATGATCTATACGAGTTTTTCCGTATAGGGCGTATACAGTAATTACATAGAACAAATTGGGCTGGGCATAACAATTTCAATAGATGGTTCTGCAAAAAACGTAACGGATACGGAAGACATACGGATGCATTTCCGTATGCATTCAGGTTTTTTTGCGGACCCATTGAAATGAATTTAAAAAAAACCCAGTAGAGGCCTTACTCTGTAGTTTCCAATCCTAATTTTGGCTTACAAATTCTCATGCAAAAATACTGACCAAACACTGACCTGTGAAAGTGGCCTTAGAGTCAGGGCTCATGCACACGACCGTGTGCTGGCCGGGCCTGTGCTGCAGACCGCAAATTGCGGTCCGCAATGCACGAGCACCGATCGTAGAGCCGCCGCATGCGGATCGTGGACCCATTCATTTAAATGGGGTACGCGATCCATGCATGCACTACTTTTTTGCGGTGCGGAGGTATGGACAGAAAACCCACGGAAGCACTCCGTAGTTCCTTGGGCTTCTGATCCGTGCCTCCGTTCCGCACCGCATCCATGATGCGAGGTGCACACGGCCGGTGCCCCTGTATTGCAGACCCGGACAACGGCCGTGTGCATGAGCCCTTAAACACAGCTGTTGCAGTTTTTGAACCAAAGCTAGAAGTTGATTCAAGGGGAAAAAACTGCATCAAAAAACCTGTCTACAGCACCACGCTTAAGATTTTGTAAATTCTGCAATACATTTTTGTTAAAATGTGGCTTGAACGTTGCAAAGGTAATCCCATGATTTCATACACTCCTCAACATTGAAATTGAAACACCAAGAAGGACAAGCCATATGGTTATACACATGGGCGTAGTGGTGGGTGGAAGCTGGAAGGAGGTCTATCTTCATTGAGTCTCACTTTTGTCTCATAAATAATGATAGCCAGAGATTGGTCTGGAGATCATGTGGGCAATGCAATTAAGAGGCGTTCACAAGGGAATATCACACCGGTCCTACTCCCAGGGTTAGGCCTCTTTCACACGACCGTATGGCTTTTTCAGTGTTTTGCGGTCCGTTTTTCACGGATCCATTGTTCCGTTTTTTGTTTCCGTTGTGTTTCCGTTTCTGTTCTGTTTTTCCGTATGGCATATACAGTATACAGTAATTACATAGAACAAATTGGGCTAGACATAAAATTTTCAACGGATGCATTTCCGTATGTGTATGTAACATTTGATTTGCGGGAAATAATAGGACATGTTCTATCTTTCAACGGAACGGAAAAACTGAAATACAGAAACGGAATGCATACGGAGTACATTCCTTTTTTTTTTTTTGCGGAACCATTGAAATGAATAGTTCCGTATACGGATCACAAAAAAAGTCCCGTACACGGAAAAAAAAAACGGTCGTGTGAAAGAGGTCTTATGGTGTGTGGTGGCATTAACACTCAGCCCCATGACCAGATGAGCATGTAATCTGACTCACCTTCAACCTAAGGCTTATTGCACACGACCGTATGGCTTTTTCTGTGTTTTGCGGTCCGTTTTTCATGGATCCGTTGTTCTGTTTTTTGTTTCCGTTGTGTTTCCGTTTTTGTTCCGTTTTTCCGTATGGCATATACAGTATACAGTAATTACATAGATAAAATTGGACTGGGCATAACATTTTCAATAGATGGTTCAGCAAAAAACGGAACGGAAACGGAAGACATACGGATGCATTTCCGTATGTGTTCCGTTTTTTTTGCGGACCCATTGACTTGAATGGAGCCACGGACTGTGATTTGCGGGCAATAATAGGACATGTTCTATGTTAAAACGGAACGGAAAAACGGAAATACAGAAACGGAATGCATACGGAGTACATTCCGTTTTTTTTTGCGGAACCATTGAAATTAATGGTTCCGTATACGGACCGTATACGAAACGCAAAAAATGGCCAGTAAACGGGAAAAAAAAACGGCCGTGTGCATGAGGCCTAAGGAAGATAGCTGTCTTCAAGACATACTGTTGAACGCTATCAGTACCAACTAATCTACACTTTTATATTATCATTATTTCTCTTTGTTACTATTAATACAGGGCCATGTCTTCCATCAAGACTGAATGTGTTGTCACTGAGAGGTACCAACTTGGAGAGTCACCGGTCTGGGACGACAGAGAAGGCATTTTAGTGTATGTTGATATTATAGGAGAGAAGATCTGTCGCTGGAACCCCTGTACTAAAAAAATACAGACTGTATCTCTAGGTAAACTTCACAGTAGTAATAGTTTTCAAGAGGGCTTGAACTATTGTGATTTAAAATGATTATTAGAGATGAGCGAATTTCATAAAATTAGTTCACGCTTCGTTTGGTGGTAAAAGCAGAACAGCATTATGGATTCCATTACCATGGACCATAACGCAATATGACGGAATGCCTTTAGAGGCATTCCGTTATTCATTCCGTCATAATAGAAGTCTATGGGCTGCAAAACGAATCTGTCCCATTTCCGTTATGCAGGAGAGGACTCCCCTGCATAACGGAAAAAGGATGGATAAGTTTTGCAGCCCATAGACTTCTATTATGACGGAATGAATAACGGAATGCCTCTAAAGGCATTCCGTCATATTGCGTTATGGTCCATGGTAACGGAATTCATAACGCAATTCTGCTTTTACCACCAAACGAAATGTAAATGAATTTCAAAATATGAAATTTGCTCATCTCTAATAAATACCTACAAACATTGTATGACATGTTAGTGTAAGGTACATTTACACGTCCGCGAAATGGGTCCGCATCCGTTCCGCAATTTTGTGGAACAGGTGCGGACCCATTCATTTTTAATGGGGCCGGAATGTTCTGTCCGCATCCGCAAAAAAATAGAACATGTCCTATTCTTGTCCGCAATTGCGGACAAGAAAAGGCATTTTCTATGAGAGTGCCAGCGATGTGCGGTCCGTAAAATGCGGAACGCACAATGCCACTGTCCGTGTTTTGTGGATCCACAATTGGCATACGGACGTGTGAATGGACCCTAAGGGAACCTGCCCTCGGGGCAGATTTGCAGAATAGCTGCAAGAAATCCGCAACGAAACAGCACACAAATTCACACTATTAGGGTCCATTCACACATCCGTGTGTGTTTTGCTGATCCATAAAACACAGACACCAGCAATGTGCATTCCGCAATTTGCGGACCGCAGATCGACGGGACTAAATAGAAAATGCCTAATCTTATCCTCAATTGCGGACAAGAATAGGACATGTTCTATTTTTTTCGGGAACGGAATTGCAGATCCCGGAAGTGCGGGTCCGCATTTCCGGATCTGGGCAGCACATCATGAATGGGTTCGCAATTCTGTTCTGCAAAATGCGGAGCAGAATTGCGGACGTGTGAATGGACCCTTATCGTGGTTTTGATATGTTTTTTGTTGCAGATTTTCAGATTATGTTAACAACTACTTTGAAGTTTATGGGGAAAACCACTCTACAGAAGGTGCGGAATCGCACAAACAAATGACACAATTTGGATTTTAAAATCTGCACAACAGATCAATTTCTGAATAGAAATAAAAAGCAAAGTTACATGAGATTTGTCAAATCTAATACACTTTGCTGGAACATGTAATCCACATCATGTGCAGGCACACTAAGTGTAACCAGATAGGTTTTTTATTATTTTTTAATTTTTCTGTTCAGATAGATGTAGGAGGGCTTGTTGTATTTCATTTTTCCACACAAAGTATTGGGAAGCTGGAATAGAAATACTAATGGGGTGGAACTGAAAAAAAAAGGCAATAGCACAACTGTTTTATGGGTTTCATTTTTACTGCATTCATCGTGTGGTAAAAATGACATGTTACTTTTAGGCCTCATGCACACAACCGTATGTATTTTGCAGTACGCAAAAAACGGATCCGCAAAAAATACAGACGTAGTCTGTGTGCATTCCGTATTTTGCAGAACGGAACAGCTGGCCCCTAATAGAACAGTACTATTCTTGTCCGTAATGCGGACAATAATAGGACATGTTCTATTTTTTGTGCAGCGGAAATACGGACATACGGAAACGGAATGCACACAAAGTACCTTCCGTTTTTGCGGACTCATTGAAATTAATGGTTCCGCATATGGTCCGCAAAAAAACTAACGGGAAGGACACGGAAAGAAAATACGTTCATGTGCATGAGCCCTTATTCTGTAGGTCAGTACAAGAGTTATACAAAATTTATGTGTTTTTTTTGTCATGTTTTAATACTTAAAAAAATTTAAAAGATGTATTTTTTTTCTCTGCATTGCCAAATTCTGACACACAGTCATTTTTATGTTTCTATAGCTTTGTAAGAGCTCTTCTTTTGCAGGGCAATCTGCAGTATTTATTGATACCATTTTTGGGTCCGTGTATGAGCTACATTTTTTGTAGACCCATTGACTTCAGTGGGTCTACGGTCCTCTTTCTGCAGACTGAATAGTACTGAATGCTTGGATGTCATAAAAATGAGGATCGCACACGGAAAAGATCTGTATTTTGCTGACCACAAAACAGATACGGTCATGTGAATGGAACTAAGGCCTCATGCACACAAACGTTTTTATTTCAGTTTACGTTCCGTTTTTTGCGTTCCGTATACAGAATTATTCATTTCAATGGATCTGCAAAAAAAGGGAAGGTAGTCCGTATGCCTTCCGTTTCCGTATTTCTGTTTTTCCGTTCCATTCAAAGATAGAACATGTCCTATTATTGTCTGCATAATGGACAAGGGGCATACTGTTCTATCAGGGGCCAGCTGTTCGGTTCCGCAAAAAAACGGAATGCACACGGACATCATCCGTATTTTTTGCGGACCCCAAAATGCTTAAAAAGCCATACTGTCGTGTGCAATAGGCCTAAGTGTGCATGCTGGGTTGTAATTTCACAGCAGCTGGAGTGCCGAAGATGGCTGATCTATGATTTATACCATAGACTGCAATAGTTTACTATTAATGCCTATGGTTAAATCTGTGTGTTCCTATTACACGAGACAACTGGGTATCACATATCCCAGATGTGAACTGAAATCAGCTCCTGTTAACCCCTTCCTCCCCTGCATTGAAAACAGTCCATCACTCACAGCACCACAGACAACAGGACTGGAACCCAAACAAACTCAGGACGGGATTAGACAACAAGACAAACGGAACCAGCACAAGATGCCTGGACCCCATGCGGAACGGAAGCATGGCGGTCACAGGCAGAGCTGCACACAGACTAGAGATCCTCCCTCCGTAGAACCCAGGAGCCCTCTTACAAAGGCAGGACAAACAAGGAACAGAAACAGTAAGGCACTACAGGACAGACAAGGAACAGACTAGATCAGAAGCAGTAGGCACTTCCAGGCAAGACATGGACCATTCAAGGATCAGAAGCAGTAGGCACTGCCAGGCCAGACATGGAACAGGCAGGATCTGAAGCAGTTTAGCATTGCCAAGCTGTCAGACGCAGATGGACCACTGCTAGGCTAAACATGGAACAGAGTGGATCAGACACAAAACAGGTACAGAAGATCAGGCAAGGCATGGACAAGGATACAACATCAATACAGAACAGGTACAGAAAATCAGACAAAGGAATAACATCAACACCAATGCTTTACCAGGCGGCACCACACAAAAGGGCAGATGGCAAATCCCCCTGGGTCAGCAGGAAGGAGCTACACCCAGTAAGGCACAAGACAGACTGCACACAAGCCCCACAGCACACAGATAGATATAGCTGCCATAACAAGGGCACCTGATAAGCCACACCCTGGAACAGATCAGGGAATGTTAACTCCATCAGAACCAGGAGTATCAGAAGTACAGAAAACACAATCACAAGTGTCAGTTCACAGCAGACAGAGAATGCTGCAGCCAGCACGCCCCAACCGACAACCAGCATACACAGGATAACTGTAGCCAGTACAAGGTAACAGGCAGCCAGCCTACATAGCAACAAGGAGTAACAGAACAGCACTGTGATAGAAACAGACATGCATCCAAATTCAGACCCTGTTCACACACAAGGCTGCAGCCAGCACGCATCACAGAACCAGCATACATGGGAACACCCACAGCCAGTACACAAAGTGCATGCAGCCAGCCTGCACAGCATCGGTGACAGGAACCTCAGAGATACAGACACGGAAGACACAAACACAGGCCACAGGTCACACATAAAACCGCAGCCAGCACGCAGCCCTAAGCAACCAGCATACACAGGTGTCGGCCTGCAGCCAGTACGTGAGAGGGCATGCAGCCAGCCTACACGGCCACAGGGAACCGCACAATGACACCAAACATACTACAGTTATACCCAGTACAATCAAGCAGAGATCTCTGTGTGTGTAAGTACATACTAGTTGTTTTTTATACTGGTTATATCTAGGTCAAATTGTGTTTTGATATGTATTTCCAACAAATGAGTGAAAGTGACATCTACAAAGATTCTTTCATGAAGACGCCAACTTCTTTTGTGTCCTTTATAGAAGAACCAGTCGGTTGTGTTGCCCTACGAAAGTCCGGTGGTTATGTTTTTACCCCAGGCACTACATTTGCAGCACTGAATTGGGAAGACCAGTCAGTAACTCGCTTTGCTCAAATTGATGAAGATAAGCCTAACAATCGTTTAAATGATGGAAAAGTGGATCCAGAAGGGAGATTCGTTGCAGGTGCAGTTGCATTTAAGTATTATTACCAGTTTAAAGGGGTTGTCTGTCAAAAATAAAAATATGGCCATCCTGGTGATCAGCTGTCCATGCACTAACTATCATGAAGTACATGGACTGGCCAAGGTCTCCAAAGTAGTAGCCACTCTTACTTAGCCAATAGAAAGAGGCTTAGTAGAACAAAGGGTTAAGGACGGCTCACCTCCGATTTATGATGGCCAGGTGCACCAAACAGGTGTTGTACCCAATCACCAAAGAACAATAGTAATAAAAATAGAATGGGCACTCATATATCCAGTTCACAAGATAGGCAAAGCGACTCAAACAATATATTAATAATATGTCAATTTATTAGTTTATTTAGGACAGTATAAAAGCGGATGGGTAGCGGTAATATTATAACCATACGCAATAGGTAGTGAAACCTAAACCAAAGCTGTGTCCCCAATACAGAATATTTAAAACTCACATAAAATATATATTAAAAAGGCAATTTATCCACTGTTATAGCTAATAGAAACTGGGAAACCGGTCCGGCATATATGAAAGAACTAATATAATTCTGTTATCTAGAACAGTGGTGCAGCAGATATATCTCCAGAATATATAATTGAATAAATAAATAAACAATAAAAAGTGTGAATATCAAAATTAGTAGTGATAGTGCATGGTATAAAACATTAACATATAGTGCATATAGTGATATACCTGTAGGATAAATATATTAAATAAATAAATATATAAGTGTACAATTAATTAGTGAATATATATAATAAATCTCTGGAGAATCAACATTAATAAATAACTTGTTGCATCCCACTGATGGTTTTATTCCTAGAAAACAGTCTTTTACTGTTGGAGCATATAGCCTGGAAATCGGCTTGGTCCGCGCAATTTCCCAGGAGTATAGTAGATTTCAACAAAGTCAGCCGCAACAAATGTGGCAAGATAATTTGAGCAGTAATATAAATGTATCCACAGTAATGTGCCGATGATTGTGCAACAGCACCAGATTACTCACGTACAGTCCTGCTCTCACCGTGGCGTCCCACGTGGTAGAGATCCGGGGTGAACTTGTCTTTCAGTAGCGCAATCAAAATCTGCTAGATTTGTCTACTAGCAGTAGTATGTCCACCCGACTGTGAACGGAGGTGCTTCGTTGTAACACACTGCAGAGCTGCGTCAGGTTTCTCTGATTAGAATGGGTGTTCCACCTGTCTGGGTCAGTGCTGGTGGTGAGGATCTCACCCGTCAATCACTATAGTGTGTCCAGAAAAACCCGCAGTTCAGTTGCTCCTGGAAACCGCAATAAAGTTGTCCTTCAGAAAGCGCTTTCTCAGTCCAATATATAATAGGAATTACAGCTGGTATTTCATCAGGTCCAATTGCTCCTCACCAGACGCGTTTCGAAGGCTAGCTGCCTTCTTCCTCAGTGGCTAATTTGGATCTGACTGACTAACCAGCTATTTATCCATTTTTTCATCCAAAGGGCTCCTTATTAATCCCGAAATGGATCCCAAGAATCTGGATTTCACAGATGCATTTAACATGTGTTGCGATATTGCTGCGGTATGTCTGCGGCTTTTGTGTAGACATGCGTTTTTTTATTAAATACTCAAGTCCACCAGAAATAGTACATATATTCGATTCTTGTTGCAATTAGTTATGTTTGGATCCTATATACATAGTTGTATCCAATAACATATCTTAGTAGAAACATATTTTATTTATAAAATTAAATAAAAAGTCATAAATATAAAAAAAAAAAAAAAAAAAAGGCTTGGTTAAGAACATATTAAATGGTAGGGAGCTTCAGTATTAGGTCTAAAAATATAAAATATATGAAATATATAATTTAAATAATTTATATGATATATGGGGTATTCATCTATTGGAAGGTACATGCATATGTTTTTTATATATTTATCTCTTTTATTTTAGTTTTTATTTATTTTCATAATAATGTATATCTTGATTATCTTAATAAACAGCAGGCTTGACCTGTAGGGCTCATCCTCTAAAATGTTCAGGCAGAGTGCACAGAAGAGTGGTCTAGATGGAATGGGGCTGGATATCTCCAGTCCAGGGGGGGTCATAGTGCTGCTAAACAGCCCGACCAGTACCCTCCATGGGCCGAAGACACCCAACCCATCATAGGAACCCAAAAATTTCCAACTCGGCATTCAGCCCAGCTGGGGCCAAACTGCCGAATTCGAAAATCTTCCTAGACTCTGCCCTGGACATTCGGGCAATATGATTGCCCCCCCTCCAGCGACGCTCTATTTGTTCAAATGCTGCAAAGGTTAGAGACTTAGGGTCTTGATTGTGTATCAGTTTAAAGTGTTTTGATAGTACATGTTTTTCATACCCTTTCTTGATATTATTTATATGCTCCGCTATCCTAATTTTTAAGGGTCTTTTGGTCCTGCCAATGTATTGTTTGGCACATGAGCATTCAATAATGTAGATTACATTAGAACTATTACAGGTGAGAAGATCTTTTATCTCAACTGAAAAGTTGTTTTGTGTTGAGGTCACTCGTATAGTCTTTTTAGCAAAGGACGTATTTCTACAATTTATACAGCATCCACACCTGTAGAACCCACTCCTTTTTAACCATTTATTAATGGATCCGGTCTCTCTTGTCTGATTTTTAATCGATGGTGCTATCTTCAGACCCAGATTAGGGGCCTTTGTGTACACTATCTCCGGTATTGATGGAATTAGAGGGCCTACAATTTTGTCTTTTTGAATAAGATGCCAATTATTTTTAATACTTTGCTCTATTTTCTTGTGTTGTGCATTATAAGGCAGTATTATGCGGAATTTATTATCATCAATGGGTTTATCATCTTTCTTCTGTTTAGTTTCAAAAAACATTTTTCTATCCATTTTTCTCACTTTACAAAGGGCATTTTCGACAACTGTCTCGGGATATTCCTTTTCCAGAAATTTATTCTTCATAATGACAGCTTCATCCTCAAATTCTGTCTGATTTGTGCAGTTCCTCTTTATTCTACGGAACTGCCCTGTAGGTATATTTAATAACCAAGAGGGCAAATGACAGCTAGAGAAGAGGATGAAGCTGTTCTTAGCTACCTCTTTCTGGAAAGTAGTGCAGATAAATTGTTCCATCTGGGTAGTGATCCGAATATCTAGGAATTCTGTGTATTCTTGATTAATATTAGAGGAAAATTTAAGATTAAATTGATTTCTATTGATTTCTTCAAAGAAGGTGTGGAGGCTGGATATATCTCCCTGCCAGACAAAAATAATATCATCAATGTAGCGCTGCCAGAGCACCAGATCCGACCCCAGCCTGGGCAAAATGGTCTCCTGTTCCCATTGGGCCATAAATAGATTGGCATAGCTGGGGGCGAACCTGGTGCCCATGGCAGCGCCACGAGTCTGGAGGTAATAAGCCCCCTCAAAAAAGAAATAGTTATGCGTTAAGATATATCTCACACCCTCTGCCAAGAATTCAATTTGTCTCTCTCCAAGATTACCATAGTTTTTCAACTGTAATTTCATATTGTTAATGCCCTGTTCATGGTCAATCACGGTATAGAGTGATTGAACATCCAATGTCCCTATAAGCCAATGTGGCTCCACCTTCAGATTTTCCAATATCTGGACAATCTGTGTGGTGTCTTTAAGATATGATGGAGTGTTCTTCACTGTAGGTTGAATTAATTGGTCTATGTATTGGGACAAATTGGACGACAAGGACTCTATACCCGAGATTATGGGGCGGCCTGGAGGATCCGACATACTTTTATGTATCTTGGGCAGACAATAAAACACAGGTAATCTCTGCTGTGTGCCCAAGATAAAATTATACTCATGTTTGGAAAGTAGACCGTCCTCCAGTCCTCCATTACAATATTGGTTTAATAATTCTACATATTCTTCTATTGGATCCTTCCTCAGTTTCTTATATGTTGTTGTATCCGCAAGCTGTCTCAAGCACTCTGCATTATATTTTATAGTGTCAAGGAGAACAATAGCTCCGCCTTTATCAGCGGGGCGAATAGTAAGGTTATTGATTTTTTGCAATTCCTTAATCGATTTGATCTCCTGTGGGGTCAAATTATTTCTCTTAGACTGTTTGTCTGATACCTTCCTCAAATCTGTCTCTATGTTTTTCCTAAAAGTCGCTATCTCTACGCCAATTTCCTGTCTTGGAAATTTTTTTGATTTAGGTTTCAAGATTGTATGTTGGATCCCACCTTCTACATGTTCATCTGTGTTTGTTAATATCGGATTTTTTAAGAAGTATTTTTTCAAACAGAGTTTCCTCACAAATTTTTCTATCCCCACATATGTATCAAATTTGTTCAGTTTTGCTGTCGGTGCAAATTTGAGGCCTCTGTTCAGTAGTCTCGTCTGGGAATCAGTCAAAACCACCGAACTGAGGTTCACCACAGCATCTGAATCAATTATCTGTGTCTGTTGTAAGTCCCTCTTTTTTCTTTGGGATCTTCGTATCTTTCTTTTGGGTCTAGATTGTGTTGGTGTCTGTGAGTTCCCTCTCGCAGATGTTTGGGTGTATATTGCTGCCTGTAGTTCTGAGGGGGACGAGTCCTCTGTTGTGGCTCGTAATCGTCTAACTGATGATTGGGCCTGTTCCTCAGATTGTACGTGTGGGGTTGATCTCTTGTTGGTGATCGCGATCTGTGTCTGATTCTCGTATTGTGACATGCTACTGTCTGTTGATGTTGGACGTGAAAATCGATTGGTGTCTGTGATCTCTGTCTGATCCTTGTCTTGTGGTGGGGTGGAGTTCTGTCTAAAAAATGGTTGTCATTTAATGCCTCAAATCTGTTGTTCACCGGTATATTATACCTGGGGGGATGGGCATCATTAATTAGATGCTCTAAAGGTCTAATATTTAAATCACCCTCATACGAATTATTTCTATATTGATGTCCCTCCATTGATTTGGCATTATATCTGTATTTTTTCATTTTTTTATATATTATTTCTGATTCCATTTTATCTAGACTCCTACATACACGTGCCTGCCACATAGCAAGTTCTTCATTTACTGGTAATTTTTCAACAAGAATTTTTATTTGATTAATTCTCTCAGTCAGTTCTTCCAATATTTTACATCTCCTTTTTATAATAAGTTGTGTTAGCATTATTGATTGGGAAAGAAGCATTGCTTCCCACTCCTTATTAAATTCTTCATTGCAGAGATCCTGTGCAGGGATTTTAGATAACATTAGTCCCTTAGGGATTTTCTTGTCTTCAATACATAATTTTAGTGACTTGATTTCCCACTGCTGTCTAAGTTGTTTTAGCAGCAGTGGTTCAAGTTCCCTGAAAATCTCCTCTATAGATCTCTCTCCTCCAGTAGCATTCAGATCATATGTAGTTAAATCTTCAAACCTATATGTTTCTACTTTGAGTCGCTTGCTTTCCATGTGATTCCAGATATCCATCAATAAATCAGAGGGAGCTCTGTCCTAAGTGGGTACGTGTATGAATTAGTAGAACAAAGGGTTAAGGACGGCTCACCTCCGATTTATGATGGCCAGGTGCACCAAACAGGTGTTGTACCCAATCACCAAAGAACAATAGTAATAAAAATAGAATGGGCACTCATATATCCAGTTCACAAGATAGGCAAAGCGACTCAAACAATATATTAATAATATGTCAATTTATTAGTTTATTTAGGACAGTATAAAAGCGGATGGGTAGCGGTAATATTATAACCATACGCAATGGGTAGTGAAACCTAAACCAAAGCTGTGTCCCCAATACAGAATATTTAAAACTCACATAAAATATATATTAAAAAGGCAATTTGTCCACTGTTATAGCTAATAGAAACTGGAAAACCGGTCCGGCATATATGAAAGAACTAATATAATTCTGTTATCTAGAACAGTGGTGCAGCAGATATATCTCCAGAATATATACTTGAATAAATGAATGAACAATAAAAAGTGTGAATATCAAAATTAGTAGTGATAGTGCATGGTATAAAACATTAACATATAGTGCATATAGTGAAATACCTGTAGGATAAATATATTAAATAAATAAATATATAAGTGTACAATTAATTAGTGAATATATATAATAATAAATCTCTGGAGAATCACCATTAATAGATAACTTGTTGCATCCCACTGATGGTTTTATTCCTAGAAAACAGTCTTTTACTGTTGGAGCATATAGCCTGGAAATCGGCTTGGTCCGCACAATTTCCCAGGAGTATAGTAGATTTCAACAAAGTCAGCCGCAACAAATGTGGCAAGATAATTTGAGCAGTAATATAAATGTATCCACAGTAATGTGCCGATGATTGTGCAACAGCACCAGATTACTCACGTACAGTCCTGCTCTCACCGTGGCGTCCCACGTGGTAGAGATCCGGGGTGAACTTGTCTTTCAGTAGCACAATCAAAATCTGCTAGATTTGTCTACTAGCAGTAGTATGTCCACCCGACTGTGAACGGAGGTGCTTCGTTGTAACACACTGCAGAGCTGCGTCAGGTTTCTCTGATTAGAATGGGTGTTCCACCTGTCTGGGTCAGTGCTGGTGGTGAGGATCTCACCCGTCAATCACTATAGTGTGTCCAGAAAAACCCGCAGTTCAGTTGCTCCTGGAAACCGCAATAAAGTTGTCCTTCAGAAAGCGCTTTCTCAGTCCAATATATAATAGGAATTACAGCTGGTATTTCATCAGGTCCAATTGCTCCTCACCAGACGCGTTTCGAAGGCTAGCTGCCTTCTTCCTCAGTGGCTAATTTGGATCTGACTGACTAACCAGCTATTTATCCATTTTTTCATCCAAAGGGCTCCTTATTAATCCCGAAATGGATCCCAAGAATCTGGATTTCACAGATGCATTTAACATGTGTTGCGATATTGCTGCGGTATGTCTGCGGCTTTTGTGTAGACATGCGTTTTTTTATTAAATACTCAAGTCCACCAGAAATAGTACATATATTCGATTCTTGTTGCAATTAGTTATGTTTGGATCCTATATACATAGTTGTATCCAATAACATATCTTAGTAGAAACATATTTTATTTATAAAATTAAATAAAAAGTCATAAATATAAAAAAAAATAAAAAATTAAAAAAAAATTTAAAAAAAATGGTAGGGAGCTTCAGTATTAGGTCTAAAAATATAAAATATATGAAATATATAATTTAAATAATTTATATGATATATGGGGTATTCATCTATTGGAAGGTACATGCATATGTTTTTTATATATTTATCTCTTTTATTTTAGTTTTTATTTATTTTCATAATAATGTATATCTTGATTATCTTAATAAACAGCAGGCTTGACCTGTAGGGCTCATCCTCTAAAATGTTCAGGCAGAGTGCACATCTAGACCACTCTTCTGTGCACTCTGCCTGAACATTTTAGAGGATGAGCCCTACAGGTCAAGCCTGCTGTTTATTAAGATAATCAAGATATACATTATTATGAAAATAAATAAAAACTAAAATAAAAGAGATAAATATATAAAAAACATATGCATGTACCTTCCAATAGATGAATACCCCATATATCATATAAATTATTTAAATTATATATTTCATATATTTTATATTTTTAGACCTAATACTGAAGCTCCCTACCATTTAATATGTTCTTAACCAAGCCTTTTTTTTTTTTTTTTTTTATATTTATGACTTTTTATTTAATTTTATAAATAAAATATGTTTCTACTAAGATATGTTATTGGATACAACTATGTATATAGGATCCAAACATAACTAATTGCAACAAGAATCGAATATATGTACTATTTCTGGTGGACTTGAGTATTTAATAAAAAAACGCATGTCTACACAAAAGCCGCAGACATACCGCAGCAATATCGCAACACATGTTAAATGCATCTGTGAAATCCAGATTCTTGGGATCCATTTCGGGATTAATAAGGAGCCCTTTGGATGAAAAAATGGATAAATAGCTGGTTAGTCAGTCAGATCCAAATTAGCCACTGAGGAAGAAGGCAGCTAGCCTTCGAAACGCGTCTGGTGAGGAGCAATTGGACCTGATGAAATACCAGCTGTAATTCCTATTATATATTGGACTGAGAAAGCGCTTTCTGAAGGACAACTTTATTGCGGTTTCCAGGAGCAACTGAACTGCGGGTTTTTCTGGACACACTATAGTGATTGACGGGTGAGATCCTCACCACCAGCACTGACCCAGACAGGTGGAACACCCATTCTAATCAGAGAAACCTGACGCAGCTCTGCAGTGTGTTACAACGAAGCACCTCCGTTCACAGTCGGGTGGACATACTACTGCTAGTAGACAAATCTAGCAGATTTTGATTGCGCTACTGAAAGACAAGTTCACCCCGGATCTCTACCACGTGGGACGCCACGGTGAGAGCAGGACTGTACGTGAGTAATCTGGTGCTGTTGCACAATCATCGGCACATTACTGTGGATACATTTATATTACTGCTCAAATTATCTTGCCACATTTGTTGCGGCTGACTTTGTTGAAATCTACTATACTCCTGGGAAATTGCGCGGACCAAGCCGATTTCCAGGCTATATGCTCCAACAGTAAAAGACTGTTTTCTAGGAATAAAACCATCAGTGGGATGCAACAAGTTATTTATTAATGTTGATTCTCCAGAGATTTATTATATATATTCACTAATTAATTGTACACTTATATATTTATTTATTTAATATATTTATCCTACAGGTATATCACTATATGCACTATATGTTAATGTTTTATACCATGCACTATCACTACTAATTTTGATATTCACACTTTTTATTGTTTATTTATTTATTCAATTATATATTCTGGAGATATATCTGCTGCACCACTGTTCTAGATAACAGAATTATATTAGTTCTTTCATATATGCCGGACCGGTTTCCCAGTTTCTATTAGCTATAACAGTGGATAAATTGCCTTTTTAATATATATTTTATGTGAGTTTTAAATATTCTGTATTGGGGACACAGCTTTGGTTTAGGTTTCACTACCCATTGCGTATGGTTATAATATTACCGCTACCCATCCGCTTTTATACTGTCCTAAATAAACTAATAAATTGACATATTATTAATATATTGTTTGAGTCGCTTTGCCTATCTTGTGAACTGGATATATGAGTGCCCAGAAAGAGGCTTAGGCCTGCGATTTTCAGGCAACGCAAGAGTGATGCGTGAAAACCAACGCACATGTACGCAGCCCCATTGAAAATGAATGGGTCCGGATTCCGTGCGGGCGCAATGCGTTCGCATCACGCATTGCACCCGTGCGTAATACTCGCTCGTGTGAAAGGGGCCTTATGCTAATTTTTGTAATGTACTCTTTTCTCCTTTAAAGAGTAACTAAACTTTTATTCAAGTTTTTTTTAAATGCCCCAAATTCCCTAAATATAATTTTTCTAATATACTTTATTTATTCTGAATTTTTACCAAAGAAATTTCCATCTAAAGCCCTGATTTCAAGCGCGCTTTAAATTCACTGTTCTGGCACTGACTTGCTAAAAGCTTACATGCAGTTCTTTTAGCTTAGCAAAGCAGGCACAGGCAGGAGCCCGCTCCACCCAGCTAATCCGGTAATAGTACATTGTTACAGGATACCCATGTGCTATGCCAGCATTTAGCCAACCTCAGGGGGAACAGGCAGAAGCAGCAATATGTGCTCCTACCTGTACTCTGTTCTCTGCGGCCCCATTGATACAATGCAGAGTCCTACTCTGTATGCCGCTGACAAGTCAGCTATATGCCAAAATAGTGAATTTAAAGTGCACTTGAAATCGGGCTTTAGGTGGCTTTAGTAAATCAGGCTTTAGTAAAATGTCTAAATCAATAAATAAAGTACCGTATTTTTCGCCCTATAAGACGCACCAGCCCTTAAGACACACCTAGGTTTTAAAGAAGGACAATAAGAAAAAAATATTTTTCATTAGACCTCCGATCAGACCAGCAATCAGACCCCCAATGTTAATCAGACCTCAGCTCACAGCCCCAATCAGACCCCCAATGTTAATAAGATCCTCCATAAGACCCTTAAAGGGGTTCTGCACTTTGTTTAAACTGATGATCTATCCTCTGGATAGATCATCAGCTTCTGATCGGCGGGGGTCGGACACCCGGGACCCCTGCCGATCAGCTGTTTGGGAAGGCAACCGCGCTCCAGCAGCGCCGCTGCCTTCTCCCTGTTTACCGCTGGCCCAGTGACATCACGACTAGTATCACTGGCCTGGGGGGGTTTAAAGGGTTTCTGTCACCCCACAAAACTCATTATTTTTTTTTTGGATAGTTAGATTCCTCATAGCGCGATATAGGAGAATATAATAGTCTTACTTACTTTCATGCGGCCGATTCTTTATAAAACGAAGTTTTATAATATGTAAATGAGGGCTCTACCAGCAAGTAGGGCGTCTACTTGCTGGTAGCCGCAGCAGAAAACCGCCCCCTCGCCGTGTTGATTGACAGGGCCAGCCGTGATCTCCTCCTCCGGCCGGCCCTGTCAGTAATTCAAAAATCGCGCGCCTCTGTTCATTCGGCGCAGGCGCTCTGAGATAAGGAGGCTCGTCTCCTCAGCACTCCCTCAGTGCGCCTGCGCCGATGACGTCTTCTCTTTCGGTGATGTCATCGGCGCAGGCGCACTGAGGGAGTGCTGAGGAGACGAGCCTCCTCATCTCAGAGCGCCTGCGCCGAATGACCAGAGGCGCGCGATTTTTGAATTACTGACAGGGCCGGCCGGAGGAGGAGATCACGGCTGGCCCTGTCAATCAACACGGCGAGGGGGCGGTTTTCTGCTGCGGCTACCAGCAAGTAGACGCCCTACTTGCTGGTAGAGCCCTCATTTACATATTATAAAACTTCGTTTTATAAAGAATCGGCCGCATGAAAGTAAGTAAGACTATTATATTCTCCTATATCGCGCTATGAGGAATCTAACTATCCAAAAAAAAAAAAATGAGTTTTGTGGGGTGACAGAAACCCTTTAAGCTCTGTTCACTTGAATGGAGCTTAGCCCCGCCCAGGCCAGTTGATACAAGTCGTGATATCACTGGGACTGCGGTAAACAGTGAGAAGGCCGCGGCGCTGCTGGAGCGCTGCTGCCTTCTCAAACAGCTGATCGGCGGGGGTCCCGGGTGTCGGACCCCCGCCGATCAGAAGCTGATGATCTAAGAGGATAGATCATCAGTTTAAACAAAGTGCAGAACCCCTTTAATATTAATAAGAACCCAAAAAGACCTCAGATCAGATACCCTCATGCTCAGCGCAGCCACAGCACAGCCGACTGCAGAGGACCAGGAAACAGCGAGTACAAAGCCTGGGGAGTGCTGCATTCACCCCCTCCCGGTGCTCCTGTACTAATGAGCGCTTCCATAATGGAAGCGCTCATTAATATTTACCCCATAAGACGCAGTGACATTTTTCCTCCCCTTTGGGGGAAAAAAGTGAAACTTAGGGGGCAATAAATATGGTATATTACAGAAATTATTTTTAGGGCAATTGGGACTTAAAAAAAAAAAAACTTGAATAAAAGTTTTGCTTTAATAATTATGTTTACTATTAAATCAAATATATAGAAAGTCACGGTATTAACAATTGTGTGACTATGAAACACAGTCAATGTAATTAATAAAAATCATTGTAAAGAAAAAATACTACCATAGACTTTACCAAACATATCATTACAGAGTACCAATTCAGCAAGGGAGGTATGTTACATAATATATACTGTATGTGGACAGATAATGTGATAATATGTTTAAAAAAAATCTATTGCAATAATGATATCCTAGAGAGAAAAGGTGCAAAATATTAAAATATAAAAAACATTTAGAGAGCTTTTCTGGAATTTTCTTATTGATGGCCTATTCTCGGGTCATCAATATCAGATTGGTGGGGGTCCGACTCCCAGTATCCCAGAAGATGAGCTGTATGAAGAGACTGAGGTGAGCGCTCTGTGAGCGCTTAGGCATCTTCCTAGGCCGGGTGAAATCATGGTTATTGGTCATATGGCCTAGACGCAGCTCAGTCCCATTTAAGTAAATTGGGCTGAGCTGCGATACCAAGCACAGCCACTATCAAATATACAGCGCTTTGCTTGGTAAGGGTACTTTCACACTTCCGTCAGAGGATTCCAGCAGGCAGTTCCGTCGCTGGAACTGCCTGCCGGATCCGGAAATCCGGACGCAAACTGATGGCACTTGTCAGACGGATCTGGATGCGGATCCTTCTGACAAATGCATTGAAATATCGGATCTGTCTCTCCTGTGTCATCCGGAAAAACGGATCCGGTATTTATTTTTTTCACAGATTTAAAGATCTGTACATGCGCGGACCGGAAGAACGGATCAGTCAATGCGGCACTAATACATTTCAATGGAAATTAATGCCGGATTTGGCATTCCGGCAAGTGTTCAGATTTTTGGCCGGAGAGGAAAATGCAGCATGCACTGAACTGATTGCTCTCCATTCAGAATGCATTAGGATAAAACTGATCAGTTGTTTTCCGGTATTGAGCCCCTAGGACGGAACTCTATGCCGGAAAAGAAAAACGCTAGTGTGAAAGTACCCTAAGCTGCCAGGTGGCTGTGGCGCTCACCAATTTCTTCAAACAGCTCTTCAGTGAGGGCGCTGGGAGTCAGACCCCTGCTGTTCTCATATTGATGACCTATCATCAGGATAGGCCATCAATAGGAGAATCTCAGAAAACCCATTTAAAGAGATTTCCAAGATTTTCCTATTGATGTCCTATCCACAGGATAGGACATCAATACCTGATCAGTGGGCAGGCATGTACCTAACCTTTCTGCTGCCTGAGGCAAAAGGTGAAATGATTCCCCCTACTGACACACAAAAAAAAGATGCAGTTTTCCAGTGTTGCAGATCTGGCCTTATATTTTAGTCTTTGCAATTTAAGGGTAAAATTTATGGTCAAACTTGGGGAAAACTCCAGGGCAAAACCCACTGTAGAACTTTCAGATTTTGCTGCAAATTTTGGGGGTTTGTTTTCAACAACAAAAAAACTTCCACTATGTATATTATTATCTATTGTGGTTGTTAGTGAAGAGGTTAAAGGTATACATAAAGGAATCGGTCAAGTATCTAGTGTCTGGTGGTTACTCACCTCCTCAGGCTTCAGCACAATCTGCTGCTCCAATCCTTAGTCCACAAGCTGAATCCAGGGTCAACACTGAAAGGGAGAGTCAGGGACAGGGTAACACTTGTAACAATCACACATATAGGCCTCATGCACACGACCGTGCCATTTTTTGCGGTCTGCAAACCGCGGATCTGCAAAAAACAGAAGCCGCCCGTGTTGCCTTCCGCAATTTGCGGAACGGGCGCCGGCAATATAAATGCCTATTCTTGTCTGCAAAGCGCAGACAAGAATAGGACATGTTATATTTTTTTAGCGGAGCCACGGATGCGGACAGCACACTGAGTGCTGTACGCGTCTTTTGCAGCCCCATTGAAGTAAATGGGTCCAAATCCGAGCTCGGATGCGGACCCAAACAACGGTCGTGTGCATGAGGCCATACACACATAGCACATATACACACACAGAATATATACACACATACATAGAGAATATATGCACACACATGTACACAAATACAGTATAGAGAATATACTGTATACACATGCAACATATACACATATATACAGTACAGCATATACACAGCACATATGCAGTATAGAGCACATACACAGCTTACTCAAACCCAAATATACAGCATCTACACACATGCATATACACACAAATACCATTAGTCATTATTTTTCACTAGGGGGATTCCGATGAACAGAATGTGTGTTAAGTGATACATTTTTTTAACATATGCCAACCATTTACATATGTCCTCTAAACCTTGCTAACTTATGAACAAATAGCAGATACGACTCCTTTAACACACCCTAAAGTAAATATAGAGTGTGTTCAGATGCAAAAGCCCACAGTAAATATAGACCTTTGACCCCAAAGTAAGTACTAAAACAAATGCAGACCCCAGACCAGACCTTAGTCCAGGGTTGACAATCTACCGTATTCATTGTAATCATTTTTTTTCCCTAAGCAACTGAAACAAACAGGATGGATGGCCCGATTTTTTTTTTACAGACATACACTCTGACCCTTTTCAAAGATCAATGTCTCACTTCACACTGTCAACATAATGTCCTTGAATCACAGAGATTAGAGGCTGTCCAGTATTTTTAAAAAACCTGGCAGCACCATGTCAAATAAACTGCCTGGACAGTCCCTTTAATTTAAAACGTTATTACAAACTATCATTTCCGATAATCGGCCTATGTAAATGTGCTGCCTATGAACGACCCAAACGCTGGTTCAGTGGGTGAAATGCAGCACATTAAAAGGGGTTGTCATGAAACACATTCTAAATTTTTCAAACCAGTGCCTGCATCTGAATACTTTTGTAATTGCATGTAATTAAAGTTTTAGTATAGCCAGTGAGTTTTTTATTAAAATGTATCTGTATAGCGCCACCTGCTGCTTGTTCTTTTCCTTATTTTTTTTGTCCACCTCAGAGCTGGATGAACATGCTCAGTTTAAATCTTCAACTGCCACCAGCCATATGTTCTGTTAGAAGGTGTGGCAGTTACAGGGAGAGAGCTGCAGCAGAAAGGACACACCCCAGCATGTAAGCTGCCAGGCTGAAGATAAACTAGCAGGGCAATTGGAGCAGTGAATGTGGAGATCTCTGGTTCCATGTGAGGTACAGGGCTGGTTCTAGCTTTGTTAGAAAAGTATTGTCATGTACTACAGTATATGATGTCTGATTTTTGTTTTCTAATATCAATCATGGCATAACCCCTTTAAAGGGGATATGTCAAGGGTGACCTCCATATCAATTTGTAACCATAGACACATAGCTGTGGTTCACCTGATTAAAACTCTGTTGTTTTTTTGTTGATACCTTTTCTTAATATGTAAATTGGGCATTCAGTGCAATGAGGGTGTCACTGTTGCTCTTGGTGCACCCAAGCTCCACTCCTTTCTGTTGCCAGCCCCACCCTCGCTGCTTAGATTGATAGGGTAAGGCAGTCACACCAATTTAGAAAAATTAAATTAGGTGTAAAAATGAATAAGTAAAAAATAGCAATGGCAAGCATACAAGAAAAAGGGGGGAAAGAATTGGATGGTCAGTATTTAGACTCTATATAGCGTTAAAGGGGTTGTCTCACTTCAGACATTGGGGGTATATCACTAGGACCCTCACCTATGTTTAGAACGGAGCCTGCAAAGTTGTGCAGTCGCCTTCCATTCATTTCTATGGGAGTGCCGAAAATAGTCGAGCATTGGCTCAGCTTTTTCCGTCAGCACCATAGAAGTGAATGGAGCGGTGGCATCGCTTGTGCGGTGCACTTCCCATTCATTTCAATGGGACTGACGAAAATCGCCGGTTGGCTACTTTTGGCACTTTCATAGAAATAAATGGAGGGCGGCCATGCATGCGCAGTGCGCCCTCCTGTACTTTGTGGGCTCTGTTCTAAATATAAGTGCAGGTCCCAGAGGTGGTACCCACACCTATCAGACATTGGGGGCATATCCAAGCAATATGCCCCCAATGTTTGAGATGATACATCCCCTTTCACCCAATTACTAACCCATGTCTTGTTTCCTCTCCGGGGTGCTGCCCATACTGTCGCATTTGCTTCCATTAATATCAATGAATTTTTATTTTATTTTAAGTGACCCCAAACATTTGTAACACACTAGAGTGGTGTTACCACTCCTGCACCCTGCTACTGTCTTTATTGGGCTAACACCAATGCCATCTATATACATTTTCCAGGTCCTCCATGATGTGCATTCCTAATCTGTTTGCAACTGTTATATTCATGTAATATGCCTGGTTCACCAGCAGGTGGCAGCAAATATGGCAGAGCTGTACTTAGGTAGAATGGAATTTCCCATTCCATTCTAAACCCCCCTCTGGAGAGAAGTGGTCTAGTCCTACTTCCTGCAGGAAGGGTGGAGACCAGTTAGAAGTTAGTCTAGTCTTCCCTAGACAGGGGAAGGCTGTGCCGGGGCACGTCTCTGCTGGATGTGCCCATGCCAGCCAGAGCACCTTAAGCTCTGCTGGCCATGGAGGCCAAAGCTTAAAGCCTCAGGAGCCAGGAGGAAAGTTCCCTGGCGTGACCTAGTGTCACTGTCATATTGGTGTTTGACCGTGACGCGGTTGCCATGCAGACTGGTTGCCGGTGGCAATGTGTTGGCAGTTTGCATGTGCACTTCCCCTTTAAGGTTTGCCTCCCTGCTGTTTGGTGAGCAAGGGGTTAATCTTCTAGCTAGTGGGGATTATGGTGTGTCCTGGGTGTGGCCGCAAGCTTGTTATATACCTGTGGCTTGCTGACTGGGTACAGTGGTACTACAGCCTTGCTTGGTGTTGGAGCTTTGCTCCTTGCCTGGGTGTTCCAGCCCAGTCCTTGAGGGCCACCTTATGGAACATAAATTGTCCTCCCTTTTGTTCCCTCCTTGTACCTTTACCCTCACTTGTATGTGTGGTGTGGGTTGATGTTCTGGGTGTGTGTAGCGTTTTGTTGGTTGTTACATGTCTGGGCTTTTGTTGGTGTTGGTCCCTGCATGTATGCTATACGTCACCCGGTATGTTAATACCTCCGTGCGGGGGCTGGTTTCCCGGAGGGGTTAACCATTAGTCTGTATGCAGTGCTGCCTGGGGCTGCCATGCTCTTTGCGGCATGGGGTTCAGGCAGTATCAGGAGTGCTGGATACCTGTGTGTGTGTGTTGTCTGTACGGTGTCCTGTTTGGTGTGTGGGCACATGTACTTATGCTCGGGTTACAGTCGTGGTGGCAGTGGCAGGTAAGTGTGTTGTCTAGTGATCTTACCTGCCGATCCAGTTGCTGCATATGGTCTTTTCCCTTCCACTTATTACTAGGCAGCTGAGGAACCGGTTCCTTGAGGAACCGGTTGTCTCCTATTCCTGACCCCTATGCCAGGGACCGTCAGGGTCAGCAGGATCCAGGTTCCAGTGCATCAGCCCTCCCACCTTCAGGGTTCGCTCATTTGGTCAGAAGATCAGGGTCAGAATTAGGGCGGCTGTAGGTTTTGGCCTGCTCCCTTCATTGTTGTCTGGCCGAGTAACGGCTCCCATTATACAGTGGGGGGTTTCCCCCACTCCCCACCGTGACAGTATGTTCCATAAAGTCATCTCTGTTTTGCCTTCGGAACAGGACGCAGCATGTGTCGCCTGCCGTTTTCTGGTGCACCTGCTTATCCTCCGGAGGGAGGGTGAAAGGGGAATCCTGCTAACCGTGCGGTTCTCTGTAACAGTGGTTGCAGTTAGTGTGAAACGGCACTCGTGTTTGGGTCTCCCCTCGTCCATGTCTCATTGGTTCTGTCACTTATGTTGTGGTGGCTGGCTGCATTCCTTGTTGAACTGGCTTTGGTGTACGCGGGTGGGGGATGCATGCTGGCAGAGACTTGGTGTAAACCATGTCTGAGTGTGGACGCAGTGATCAGTGCGGTCTCTCCTGGCTGTTTGGTGGCTGGCGCCCTGGTTCCTGTGTGTTGCTCCAGGGGCTGGCAGCAGTTCTGGGGAGACTCGCTTGTGCTGACACTGATTCTGCTACTTTTTTTTTTTTTCCCTTCCCCCATCCCTGTTTGTGTTGGGGGGCTTTGAGGGGTGGGAGTGTCACGGTCATATTGGTGTTGGACCGTGATGCGGTTGCCATGCAGACTGGTTGCCAGTGAAATTGTGTTGGCAGTTTGCATGTGCACTTCCCCTTTAAGGTTTGCCTCCCTGCTGTTTGGTGAACAGGGGGTTAATCTTCTAGCTAGTGGGGATTATGGTGTGTCCTGGGTGTGGCCGCAAGCTTTTTATATACCTGTGGCTTGCTGGCTGGGTGCAGTGGTACAACAGCCTTGCTTGGTGTTGGAGCTTTGCTCCTTTCCTGGGTGTTCCAGCCCAGTCCTTGAAGGCCACCTTATGGAACATAAATTGTCCTCCCTTTTGTTCCCTCCTTGTACCTTTACACTCACTTGTTGTATGTGTGGTGTGGGTTGATGTTCTGGGTGTGTGTAGCATTTTGTTGGTTGTCACATGTCTGGGTTTTTGTTGGTGTTGGTACCTGCATGTATGCTATACGTCACCCGGTATGTTGATACCTCCGTGAGGGGGCTGGTTTCCCGGAGGGGTTAACCATTAGTCTGTATGTAGTGCTGCCTGGGGCTGCAGTGCTCCTTGCGGCATGGGGTCCAGGCAGTATCAGGAGTGCTGGATACCTGTGGGTTTTCTTTACGGTGTACTGTTTGGTGTGTGAGCACCTGTACTTATGCTCGGCTTGCAGTTGTGGTGGCAGCGGCAGGTAAGCGTGTTGTCTGGTGATCTTACCTGCCGATCCAGTTGCTGCATATGGTCTTTTCCCTTCCACCTGTTACTAGGCAGCTGGAGACTCCGGTTCGTCTGAGTCCTTGAGGAGCCGGTTTTCTCCTATTCCTGACCCCTATGCCAAGGACCGTCAGGGTCATCAGGATCCAGGTTCCAGTGCATGAGCCCTCCCACCTTCAGGGTTTGCTCATGCAGTCAGGAGATCAGGGTCAGGGCAGCTGTAGGTTTTGGCCTGCTCCCTTCATTGTTGTCTGGCCGAGTACCAGATCCTACTACACGGTGGGGAGTTTCCCCCACTCCCAACCGTGACACCTAGAGTCAGACTAAAGAGAGAAGTGCAGCATACAGAAGAAGCCGATTTATACAGCCAGCTTGTCAGTACAGCAGAGTCAGAGAGAAACAGATATAGCAGAGTTGACTTTGCCTGCCAGTTTCATGCTTAAGCATGCTGGAACCAAGACAAAGCATTTTAGAGAACGTTTATGCAAAGTAAATATGCCATTGAACTTCATCTCAAGGTCTGGACTCCAGTTATTCTTTTATCCCTAAATTATTCCCCCTATTTATTGCTTCGGAGCCAAGGCCTGGGGTCCAGCCGTATCCAGGTAGGAGCACCATGACACACATTTAAAGAGATATTTTAGGCCACACTATACCACTCGGCATTTCTTAAACCTGGGATGCATTATAGAGGGCCCAGGGGGGAGGCCGCCCGTTGTACATTTATGACCATTTGTTAATTTGTATTATCTCCTCATAGGCACCATGTCCCAGGACCGCCCTCCACCATTTAAGAGGAACCAGGGCTCACTATTCACTTTGTATGCGGATCACTCGGTGGTGAAGCACTTTGACATGGTGGATATCTCGAATGGTTTAGATTGGTCTTTAGATCACAAAACCATGTACTACAATGACAGCCTTTCATATACAGTTGATGCATTAGATTATGATGTGAAAACAGGAAAAACATGTAAGTAAGCATATGTATAATATGAGTTCAAGTTTTTCGGAATGTGTATAAAAAAAAAAATGAAGTTAACTGCAATATGTTCTGTAAAATTTGACATATCATACTGAAATACAACAGTCTATCACTTTAGAGGGGTTCTTCAAGATCGGAAAACCTTTTTTAGATAGCCAGTTGGACCAGTCAATGGCTTCAGCTGTGATGTGTAGAGATGGCCTTGCTGTCGTTTCGCGGCGAACTTTACTCGTTTTTTCGATTTGCCGAATATGCGAACATATGGCAATATTCGCACGCGCCATATTTTTTTGCATTTCGCCAAACTTTGACCCATGACACATCCATCAGGTGGGACAGGAAAGCCAATTGAGACGTTTCAGCACATGGAAACCCCCCCCCCCCCCCCCCCCACCTTATAAATAAACCCGATCTGGCTGCCATTTTACATTCAGTCTTTTGCCAGTGTAGGGAGAGGTTGCTGTGTGGAGCAGGGACAGACTGTTAGAGACACCAAATGATAGCTAATAGGGCCACAAAAATCCTTTTAAGGACTGGTATAGGTGTGCTATCGATATGTGTGACATACTGAGGGGTGTGATATACTTATAATATACTGTACTTTCTAAGATAGAAAGTATACTATAGCGCATTTGTATTGTGCAGCCGTTGTGTGCGGTTCTGCTGAGATACCGCAGTATATAGAGGGACAAATGCTATTGGAACAACTAATTGCAACTGGTATGATATACTGTACCAGTTGCCCCCCCCCAAAAAACTGATTGAGGCAGGGGTGCGAAATACAGTACAAACCAAAAGTTTGGACACACCTCATTCAAAAAGTTTTCTTTATTTTCATGACTATGAAGGCATCAAAACTATTAATTAACACATGTGGAATTATATACATAACAAACAAGTGTGAAACAACTGAAAATATGTCATATTCTAGGTTCTTCAAAGTAGCCACATTTTGCTTTGATTACTGCTTTGCACACTCTTGGCATTCTCTTGATGAGCTTCAAGAGGTAGTCCCCTGAAATAGTCTTCCAACAGTCTTGAAGGAGTTCCCAGAGATGCTTAGCACTTGTTGGCCCTTTTGCTTTCACTCTGCGGTCCAGCTCACCCCAAACCATCTCTATTGGGTTCAGGTCCGGTGACTGTGGAGGCCAGGTCATCTGGCGCAGCACCCCATCACTCTCCTTCATGGTCAAATAGCCCTTACTTTCAAAGTTTTCCCAATTTTTCGGCTGACTGACTGACCTTCATTTCTTAAAGTAATGATGGCCACTCGTTTTTCTTTACTTAGCTGCTTTTTTTCTTGCCATAATACAAATTCTAACAGTCTATTCAGTAGGACTATCAGCTGTGTATCCACCTGACTTCTCCTCAACGCAACTGATGGTCCCAACCCCATTTATAAGGCAAGAAATCCCACTTATTAAACCTGACAGGGCACACCTGTGAAGTGAAAACCATTTCAGGCGACTACCTCTTGAAGCTCATCAAGAGAATGCCAAGAGTGTGCAAAGCAGTAATCAAAGCAAAAGGTGGCTACTTTGAAGAACCTAGAATATGACATATTTTCAATTGTTTCACACTTGTTTGTTATGTATATAATTCCACATGTGTTAATTCATAGTTTTGATGCCTTCAGTGTGAATCTACAATTTTCATAGTCATGAAAATAAAGAAAACTCTTTGAATGAGAAGGTGTGTCCAAACTTTTGGTCTGTACTGTACCTATAATATACTTTCTATACAGGGAGTGCAGAATTATTAGGCAAGTTGTATTTTTGAGGATTAATTTTATTATTGAACAACAACCATGTTCTCAATGAACCCAAAAAACTCATTAATATCAAAGCTGAATATTTTTGGAAGTAGTTTTTAGTTTGTTTTTAGTTTTAGCTATTTTAGGGGGATATCTGTGTGTGCAGGTGACTATTACTGTGCATAATTATTAGGCAACTTAACAAAAAACAAATATATACCTATTTCAATTATTTATTTTTACCAGTGAAACCAATATAACATCTCAACATTCACAAATATACATTTCTGACATTCAAAAACAAAACAAAAACAAATCAGTGACCAATATAGCCACCTTTCTTTGCAAGGACACTCAAAAGCCTGCCATCCATGGATTCTGTCAGTGTTTTGATCTGTTCACCATCAACATTGCGTGCAGCAGCAACTACAGCCTCCCAGACACTGTTCAGAGAGGTGTACTGTTTTCCCTCCTTGTAAATCCCACATTTGATGATGGACCACAGGTTCTCAATGGGGTTCAGATCAGGTGAACAAGGAGGCCATGTCATTAGATTTTCTTCTTTTATACCCTTTCTTGCCAGCCACGCTGTGGAGTACTTGGACGCGTGTGATGGAGCATTGTCCTGCATGAAAATCATGTTTTTCTTGAAGGATGCAGACTTCTTCCTGTACCACTGCTTGAAGAAGGTGTCTTCCAGAAACTGGCAGTAGGACTGGGAGTTGAGCTTGACTCCATCCTCAACCCGAAAAGGCCCCACAAGCTCATCTTTGATGATACCAGCCCAAACCAGTACTCCACCTCCACCTTGCTGGCGTCTGAGTCGGACTGGAGCTCTCTGCCCTTTACCAATCCAGCCACGGGCCCATCCATCTGGCCCATCAAGACTCACTCTCATTTCATCAGTCCATAAAACCTTAGAAAAATCAGTCTTGAGATATTTCTTGGCCCAGTCTTGACGTTTCAGCTTGTGTGTCTTGTTCAGTGGTGGTGGTCTTTCAGCCTTTCTTACCTTGGCCATGTCTCTGAGTATTGCACACCTTGTGCTTTTGGGCACTCCAGTGATGTTGCAGCTCTGAAATATGGCCAAACTGGTGGCAAGTGGCATCTTGGCAGCTGCACGCTTGACTTTTCTCAGTTCATGGGCAGTTATTTTGCGCCTTGGTTTTTCCACACGCTTCTTGCGACCCTGTTGACTATTTTGAATGAAACGCTTGATTGTTCGATGATCACGCTTCAGAAGCTTTGCAATTTTAAGAGTGCTGCATCCCTCTGCAAGATATCTCATTATTTTTGACTTTTCTGAGCCTGTCAAGTCCTTCTTTTGACCCATTTTGCCAAAGGAAAGGAAGTTGCCTAATAATTATGCACACCTAATATAGGGTGTTGATGTCATTAGACCACACCCCTTCTCATTACAGAGATGCACATCACCTAATATGCTTAATTGGTAGTAGGCTTTCGAGCCTATACAGCTTGGAGTAAGACAACATGCATAAAGAGGATGATGTGGTCAAAATACTCATTTGCCTAATAATTCTGCACGCAGTGTATAGTCCATTTGTATTGTACAGCATTTGTGAACGGTTCTGCTGAGGTACCATAGCTATACAGAGGGAAAAACGCAATTGAAATAACTAATTGCAACTGGTGTGATATGCCAGTTGTCCCAAAATAAACTGATTAAGGGTTTGATATACCTGCTTTCACAAATACTGCTCTTCTATAGGGACTTTGTCACAGGGTCAATTTGAAAATGATAGGCAGAGGAAGAGGCAAGCCATTCCTCACGGGTTGTAGGGGTCGGGCAGGTGCACCAGGCCGGAGCCTAAGTGGGAAGTTGGAAAAGGTGCATGTGATTACATCAAAGGATGCACCAGAGTTGGTTGAGTGGCTCACTCAGCCTTCCGCTTCTGCACCCTCCTCATCTTCTGTATCAGCACCCTCCTCACTCTCTGCTGTTAAATGGATATCCAATGACTGTCTAATATACCTCCAGCCACATAATCACTTGTTCTTTTCTGTACGTTGAATGAATAATTTTTGGGGCCTGTACTCCACTGGCCTGCAGTAAAATTGATATCCATTGACCTTCTAATATACCTCCGGCCACATAATCACTTGATGTTTTCTGTCCGGTGAATGCCTAATGTTTGGGGCCTGTACTCCTGTGGCCTAAAATAAAAAATTTCTAGGCTCCAGCAGGCAGTGGCGTAGCGTGGGCTGCCAGCACCCGGGGCAAGCCAAAAATTGCGCCCCCCTCCTACCCCAGGCACGCCCCTTTTAACAGATACTGTAGTAGATCACTAGCAGTCCTATGTAACACCTCAGATAACACAGATAACTCTCTGAGTACAGATAATGTAATTAGTGCAGAGATAGGTTACAAAAGAATGGCGTAAGAGAACAATAAAGCCCCTAACTGAAGCTTAACTCAGAAAATTACTAAATGACCTACAGAGAAACACTGAGAACTATTAAGCTAAAAGATATTATTTTATTGAGCATATAGTTAAAAACATATACTGTACAAAGAGATGATGAACAAATGCAGAAAGTGCAGTACAATCCTGGGAGAGTTTATCCAGTATGACAGAGTAATGAGGCAAGTGACCGAAGGTATAAGCGCCTGTACATAGAGAAGCTCCTATACAAAATATCCACTATTAATAAGAGTGCAAATGATTGCATCAGATATAAAGTGCAAGTGCATGTTATCTTTAATGAGTAAAGGGGAAAGATATCAACCCTCAAATGTGGATCTTTTTAAGTGTATAATTGTATCTAAACAGCAGAATATAGCAAATCGTAAAGTGCATGTGCAAGCTGCAGGAGGTAGTAGATAAATAAAATGACCAAAGTTGGTACAGGATGCAAAGAACCGCAACAGAAACCATCAAACATGCGGTCCAAACAAAACAAGGTCACATACCGTATATATGAAAGGTAACAGGTCCACAGGAAGACTGCACACCCCAACGCGCGTTTCGACTTGAAACCTTCCTCTGGGGGTACTACAGATCCCCCATCCTATAACAGTGCCATCCACAGACCCCCCCCATCCTATAACAGTGCCATCCACAGACCCCCCCACCCCATAACAGTGCCATCCACAGACCCCCCCCACCCCATAACAGTGCCATCCACAGACCCCCCCCACCCCATAACAGTGCCATCCACAGACCCCCCCACCCTATAACAGTGCTATCCATAGACCCCCCCATCCTATAACAGTGCCATCCACAGACCCCCCCATCCTATAACAGTGCCATCCACAGACCCCACCCCATAACAGTGCCATCCACAGACCCCCCCCACCCCATAACAGTGCCATCCAGACCCCCCCCACCCCATAACAGTGCCATCCACAGACCCCCCCCACCCCATAACAGTGCCATACACAGACCCCCCTCCACCCCATAACAGTGCCATCCACAGACCCCCCCCATCCTATAACAGTGCCATCCACAGACCCCCCCCCCACCCCATAACAGTGCCATCCACGGACCCCCCCACCCAGTGCTTTAAGTGGGCCAAAAGAGGTGCCGGTACTCTATTAGGCGCCGGTGCTCCCCCCCCCTGCACATCAGACCCCCCCATCACACACATATATATTAGTTCCTCTATGTACCAGTACAGTACCCCCCCCACCACCGCACATTCGTTCCTCTCTGTACCAGTACCCCCCTGCACATCAGACCCCCCCCCCCACTCATCACACACACACACATTAATTCCTCTCTGTACCAGTACCCCCCTGCCAGGGGGGTACTGGTACAGAGAGGAATTAATGTGTGTGTGTGTGTGTGTGTGATGAGGGGGGGGTCTGATGTGCAGGGGGGTACTGGTTCAGAGAGGAACGAATGTGCGGTGGTGGGGGGGGGGGTACTGGTACATAGAGGAACTAATATATATGTGTGTGATGGGGGGTCTGATGTGCAGAGGGGTACTGGTACAGAGAGGCACTAATGTGTGGTGGTGGTGGGGGGGGGTACTGGTAAAGAGAGGAACTAATGTGTGTGATGAGGGGGGGGGGTCTGATGTGCAGGGGGGTACTGGTACAGAGAGGAACGAATGTGCGGTGGTGGGGGGGGGGTCCTGGTACATAGAGGAACTAATATATATGTGTGTGATGGGGGGGTCTGATGTGCAGGGGCCCCCTACACATCAGACCCACCCATCAGACACATATATATTAGTTCCTCTATGTACCAGTACCCCCCCCCCCCCCACCACCGCACATTCGTTCCTCTCTGTACCAGTACCCCCCTGCACATCAGACCCCCCCCCCTCATCACACACATTAATTCCTCTCTGTACCAGTACCCCCCTAACGTGAGGTCAACTCCCTGCCTGCGCCAGCCTGAGCCGTACTCTGCAACGACCCGCCCCCCTCCACTAGCTGCCCAGCCAACGACATTAGGGAGGAGATACTGCCAGCTCTCCGCTGTGCTCCGGTACCGGAAACCCACGTACTGGGCGCACGGAGAGGTGCTGGTACTCTCCAGGGCAATTTTTGGAAGTGGCGGTACTGAGTACCGCCGCGTTCCGGCCCACTTCAAGCACTGCCCCCACCCCATAACAGTGCCATCCACGGACCCCCCCACCCCATAACAGTGCCATCCACGGACCCCCCCACCCCATAACAGTGCCATCCACAGACCCCCCTCCACCCCATAACAGTGCCATCCACAGACCCCCCCATAACAGTGCCATCCACAGACCCCCCACCCCATAACAGTGTCATCCACAGACCCCCCATTGCCGCTCCAGTACAGTTATAAAATGTGTAATTAAATGAATAATGATTCATGCTGCCCCTCAGTAGTATAACTTTCAATATATTGTACTCACAGGGCTACGGTTATCGTAATGCAGGCCGGCCGGGCAGACGAGCGGCAGCGGCACTGACTGACGTCACGTGCCTGCGCCGCCTACTTTATGAATGAAGTAGGCGGCGCAGGCACGTGACGTCAGTCAGTGCCGCTCGTCTGCCCGGCCGGCCTGCATTACGATACAGTAGCCCTGTGAGTACAATATATTGAAAGTTATACTACTGAGGGGCAGCATGAATCATTATTCATTTAATTACACATTTTATAAGTCTCTACTGGAGCTGCGGGGCCGGAGCACAGTGAACGTACCGGCCCCCAGCTCCTCCTCCCAGTCCCCTCCCGCTGATACATCGCAGGCTGCGATGTCAAAAGGTGGCGGAACGCCGTTCCGGTGTGTTCCGCCAGAAAAAAGCCCTGTGTGTGTGTATATATAGATATAGATAGATATATATATATATATATATATATATATATATATAAATAAATATGAAAATAAAATTGGTTATCAATTAAGCAATCAATCATGAGCTGATAGTTCGATAGGCAGCTATGGTGGAATACAATTAAATACAACTACAAGAGGTAATAATTCATGAGGAATAAATATATATATAAATTTTTTTTTTTTTTTTATAGATTGTATTTATAAAAATACAATCTATAAAAAAATGATATACTGATATATAAATATAAATACATAAATATATAAAAAGATGTATTAATTAATTGATTAATAGACAAATTGATTTCTAATAGATAAATAATTAATGATGATAAATGATTGAAAAATAAATATAAAAAATTAAAAATATAAAAAATATGAGGCTCCAAACTAGATGAGTATACTAATCCAAATGGAGGTGGTATATACTTATTAAAATAATGTATTACAATAAAACTCAAAAACTTGGAGCAACTGAGGTTGTTTGAAATAGGGAACGTCGCACTAAGCTCGGGGTATTAAAGAGATTTATCTCAAAGGCCTAGTTAAGACCAAATGGGTTGAGACAGTTAAGTTTGTATATCCAAAACATCTCGCGCCTTTTTATCATCTGCATAACATTATGGCAATCAGAACCGATTTGTTCAATGGGCATAATGGAAAAACCAGTGGCAAGGCCCTAATGGCGAATGGTTGCGTGTCTAGACACGCTGTGCTGTAAGAAACCCTTTTTGATGTTTGACCGGTGTTTGTTGAGGTTTGGATTGTCCGCCCCACATACTGGAGACCACATGGGCATTCTAGCAGATAGATGACATTCTTTGATCCACAGTCCAGATGTTGTCTAATAGAGAAATTTCCCCCATTAGATCTACTTTGAAAGGAAGTCGAAGCCCGTATAACAGTACAGCAGAGACATTTGGGCTGGTTACACCTGAAACTACTAGGTGGTTCAGAGTGATGTGTTCTAGTGGGGGGAAGGTTTATAATCGGGTCCGTCGGCACGCAGTTTACTAGGAGCTAATACATTTTTTAAAGTTTTAGCTCTCCTAAACGTCAGGGGAGGATGGATCGGTAGTGATTTTGATAAAAATGGGTCACTTCTGAGGATATGCCAGTGTTTAGATAGGATGCTCCTAATATCCTTATGATTATTGCTGTATGTAGTGATAAAGTTAGTGCTCCACTTATTCTCAGATTTATTTATTTATTTATTTGTATTTACGTTTTTCTATTAACAGGTAGACAATTTTCTTGTGTGAGGTTTTTCCTTTGTTGAAAGCCGCTTCTATAATTGGGAGTGGATAACCTTTTTGTATAAACCTCTTGCGGATGATTTCACTCTGGGTCATGAAATCCTTATCTAGGGAACAATTCCTTCCAATTCGCTTGAACTGGCCAAAGGGAATATTGGTTTTCCATTTTTTGTGGTGCAAACTGGTAAAATCCAGGTAGCTGTTACAGTCCACCTTTTTTAAATAAGTGTGTGTTTCTAGTTTATTATTGATGACGTTCAATTCCAGGTCCAGGTACTCTATTTTAGTCTGACTATGGGTCCTGGATAAGGTGATACCCCAATCAGTGGAATTGAGGTGTGAAACAAAATTATTAATGGAACAAATATCACCGTTCCAAACAATTAAAAGGGTCATCAATGTATCGTCAATAAAAAATTATATTCTGAAACCAAAAGCTGGAGATGTATATAAATCTGGTTTCAAAAGCCCCCATAAAAAGATTAGCAAAACTCGGCGCGAAGTGCGTGCCCATAGCGGTCCCCCTAGTTTGCAAATAAAGTTGATCCTGGAAGCGAAACACGTTGTGCGTGAGAATGAACCTAATGGATTCAAGGATGAAGGATTTTTGGTTAGTGGGCAAAAGGTGGTCGTTATCTAAATATTCTTTGGTGCAGTTGATGCCCAATTTGTGTTCAATATTTGAATATAGTGCCGTGACGTCTAATGTCATCAATCTATAGGTACTTTCCCACTTGATCTCCTTAAGTGATTGTAACAAGGAGGAGGAGTCTCGGAGGTATGATGGTAAATTGGCGACATACTTCTGTAAGAGAACGTCAACGTAATGTGAGAGATTACAAGTAAGGGATGAGATGCCTGAGATGATCGGGCGGCCTGGCATCTCATCCCTCACTCATCTCAGGCATCTCATTCCTTACTTGTAATCTCTAACATTACGTTGACGTTCTCTTACAGAAGTATGTCACCAATTTACCATCATACCTCCGAGACTCCTCCTCCTTGTTACATACACTTAAGGAGATCAAGTGGGAAGGTAAATCAGAGCGGCCACTAGCGTCCTGGTTACTCAGCAACCAGGCTCGCTGTGTGTTGCCGGCAAGTCGCGATCACGTGATCGGGCTCCGATCATGTGATCTTCCTTTCAGTATGAGAGCTCCGTGCCTAGGAGCATGTTTTCTCGATTGGTGTATATTTTTCATATTACCCTGGCCTCACCACGCCACCGACATCTGCAACATGTCCAAAACTTTAATTTTTTATTATTAACATCAGTACACATTTGCGGTGGACTTCTCCCCATTAACCACTCCCCCTTTTAGCCCCGCCTACTTTGTGTTTTTGGCATTTCTTTTGTATGTATTTAAATGTGTGTGTGTGTATATTATATGCTGTGTTATGTACCTGATGAAGGGGAATTATTCCCCGAAACGCGTTGTACTCCTGCAATAAAAGTATCTCTTTACCATCACCTACTGGATTGGATTTTTGCGCCCTGGAATATACTATCTACATACTTTTGTATCTCATCACTTCTTGGAGACCTCAGGTATCTCCGACAAGAAGTCATCCCTACACGGCTGCAGATTCATCATCAAATCGTGATTCCGGTACACGTCTTGAAAAGCTTTCACTAGAGTTGTGCCTACAGGTAGCACAACTACCAAAGGTGAGCCTTGTATTGGAACCATTTATTTTACCTGTTTACAAACGGTATTACCCTATGGTGCGCCCTGTTTTATCTTTAACAGCATAAAGTAAATCCTGTGGATTTAAAATTTATGACAGCGGCTCATTCTGTGTGATAATGTGCCTGTAACGGTCGCGTACACACACAGGGGGAGGGAAGTGACCACTGCGCTCCACCCTTACCCCTGGCCCTGCCTACTTGCCTTGCGAGTCCTAATGACAGGGGACAACTGGACGGCAATCCCTAGCTTGGAATAAGTGCAGGGATGACAGACAGACAGACAAACAACAGAACGTGAACGGACAGAGTCAATACCAGGAAAGCTACAAAGTACAAATGGAGCAACCAGAGAATTGTCAGGAGAAAATACCGGGGTCATAAATACCAGGAGAGTCGTGAAGAACCAAAGGAGTCAGCAGAGGATCGTCAGGAGGAGGCCGGGTCAGAATACCAGGAGAGCAGCAAAGTACACAAGGAGCAGGCAGAGGATCGTCAGGAATTCAGCAGGAGGTAAGTACGCCAGGAAAGACAAAATCACAGGTGGAACCTAAATAACAGGCAATCTGTGGCCAGCAGATTGCCTGTTTAAATAGGGAGCTAGAGGGGTCATGTGACGTGGCCAGCGTCACATGACTCCACACAGACTACACAGCCGAGCGCCGAGTGATCAGCTCGGTGCTCAGCCCTAAAACCATTAGCATGAATGCAGAAAGATGCACACATAGTATTATCAGGAGCGCGGGTGACGCTGGACGCACTGATGATGCACGCGCGCTCCGGACGTGCCCGCCTCCTAGACGGCGCCGTGACAGTGCCACAACTTTAGACGCCTTTGGCTTTAATGTCATCTCTTGCTTGGCTTAATATTCAGCAATTTTTTTCACCACAACATATTGGTGCAGTATGCCTTATTTCCACAGCAAGATGAAAAAAAGGGCTGAAATATATATATATAGCAGGGGTCTAAAAAACTGGATATATGGGCCGCAATTTCCAGTTGATGGGCCGTGTTCATTTCAAATACAAAATAAAATTATTGTTAGTAGAATATAGCACAACATGGCTCTTCCATCCAGTGATGTCTCATCTGATGTAGATGTTCGCTTTCGTCTTTTTCATTTGGACCAGACCGCCTTGAGAACTTCTTTCAGCCACGTCTCGTCTTTGCAGAGTTTGTCACACAGACATCTTAGGTTCCTCACTTTTCCATCATTCACCGCCTCCTGGTGCCCCAGCACTGGCATTCCTACTCTTCTCCCCCCCCCCCCCCCCTCAATACTGTACCCACTGTGGTCCCCAATGTGCACAAATGCTATACTTCAAAAATAACAGTGCCATACCCCCATAATAAAAGTGCTTCCAGACTGCCCTCTATAGTAATAGTATCCCCAACAGTAATATTGCTCTTCAAGAAAGCCCTCATAAGTAGCAAAGACCTCCATATTGTGCCCAATAATAATGGCCCCCCAGTAGTAATTATGCCACCAGTAGAAACAAGGCTTCCTACAGTGCCCCCAGGAGGAACAAGGCCCCTCTATAAAGTGCCCCTTTAGTGCTCCTGCTAGTAATAAGACTGATCAATAAACACTCCTAGAGCCCACAGTAGTAATTAAGCCCCCTATAGTGCTTTCAGTAATTATAATACCCCTTATAGTGGATCCGGTATTTATAAAGCCCCTTGTAGTGCCCCCATTAACTTTAATGCCCCCAGTATTTATAATGCCCCATATACAGTGGATATAAAAAGTCTACACACCCCTGTTAAAATGTCAGGTTTCTGTGCTGTGAGACAAAGATAAATCATTTCAGAACTTTTTCCACCTTTAATGTGACCTATAAACTGTACAACTCAATTGAAA
Organism: Bufo bufo; assembly: GCF_905171765.1. NCBI lineage: Eukaryota > Metazoa > Chordata > Amphibia > Anura > Bufonidae > Bufo > Bufo bufo. The sequence goes on from NC_053391.1 coordinate 456,960,860, forward strand.
AACAAACTGAAATCTTTTAGGTAGAGGGAAGAAAAAATATAAAAACAAAATAATATGGTTGCATAAACTAATACTTTGTTGAAGCACCTTTTGATTTTATTACAGCGCTCAGTCTTTTTGGGTATCAGTACAAGATTTGCCCACTCTTCTTTGCAAAAACACTCCAAATCTGTCAGATTGCGAGGGTATCTCCTGTGCACAGCCCTCTTCAGATCACCCCACAGATTTTCAATCTGATTCAGATTTGGGCTCTGGCTGTGCCATTCCAAAACTTTAATCTTCTTCTGGTGAAGCCATTCCTTTGTTGATTTGGATGTATGCTTTGGGTCGTTATCATGTTGAAAGATGAAGTTCCTCTTCATGTTCAGCTTTCTAGCAGAAGCCTGAAGGTTTTGTGCCAATATTGACTGGTATTTGGAACTGTTCATAATTCCCTCTAGCTTAACTAAGGCCCCAGTTCCAGCTGAAGAAAAACAGCCCCTTGGCATGATGCTGCCACCACCATGCTTCACTGTGGGTATGGTGTTCTTTTGGCGATGTGCAGTGTTGTTTTTGCGCCAAACATATCTTTTGGAATTATGGCCAAAAAGTTCAACCTTGGTTTCATCAGACCATAACACCTTTTCCCACATGCTTTTGGGAGACTTCAGATGTGTTTTTGCAAAATGTAGCCTGGCTTGGATGTTTTTCTTCGTAAGAAAGGCTTTCGTCTTGCCACTCTACCCCATAGCCCAGACATATGAAGAATACGGGAGATTGTTGTCACATGTACCACACAGCCAGTACTTGTCAGATATTCCTGCAGCTCCTTTAATGTTGCTGTAGGCCTTTTGTTAGCCTTCTTTTCATCAATTTTGGAGGGACGTCCAGTTCCTGGTAATGTCACTGTTGTACCATATTTTCTCCGCTTGATGATGACTGTCTTCACTGTGTTCCATGGTATATCTCATGCCTTGGAAATTCTTTTGTACCCTTCTCCTGACTGATACCTTTTAACAATGCGATCCATCTGATGCTTTGGAAGCTCTCTGTGGTCCATGGCTTTTGCTGTGGGATTCGACTAAGAAAATCTCAGAAAAGACCAACTAGAGCAGCTGAATTTTATTTGGGGTTAATAAGAGGCACTTTAAATGATGGCCGGTGTATGCTGACTCCTATTTAACATGATTTTGAATGTGATTGCTTAATTCTGAACACAGCTACATCCCCAGTTATACAATGGTGTGAACACTTATGCAACCACTTTATTTTAGTTTTTTTTTTTTTTTCTTCCCTCCACCTAAAAGATTCCAGTTTGTTTTTCAATTGAGTAGTGCAGTTTATAGGTCACAATAAAGGTGGAAAAAGTTCTGAAATGATTTATCTTTGTAATTTTTTTTACATCACAGAAACCTGACATTTTAACAGGGGTGTGTAGACTTTTTATATCCACTGTAGTTATAATATCCCATGCAGTGGTCTTGTACTTATAATGCCCCCCTGCAGTTGTAGCCTCCCCTATAGTGCTCTGGCCTATATTAATGCCACCAGTGGTGCCCTCTGTATTATAATGCCCCCTGTAGAGCCTCAGTCTGTATAAATGCCCTTAGTAGAGCCCCATTAATTATAATACACCCTCTCCCAGTGCTCAAGCTTGTATTAATGTCCCCAGTAGTGCCCACATATTAAAAAAACACCCCGATTTCCATACCCTGCTGCTGTCTGCAATGCAGGCCACACCCTGCTACATGCCGACGCAGGAGGTCGCGATAATATCACTGCAGCCTCCTGTGTCAGCCAATTGTAAATTGTCACCTGGTGCGCTAAGGCGACATGTTCATCTTGCCTCATGGTGGCGGGTGAGACCCCTGATATATAGTAAGTCTGACACAAGGCATGTATGCCTGTTTCTTGGAGCAATTTAATCCAGAATACTGGTACATTTAGCTTCGTACATCTGCTCCCTTGGTCTTCCTTTTCATTTGTGCTAGCCACTGTAATATACAATAACTACTTCTCTCCACAGCCAACCGCCGCCATGTCTACAAGTTTCAGCAGGATGAAGGGATGCCTGACGGCATGTGCATAGACGCAGAGGGGAAACTTTGGGTTGCTTGTTTTAATGGAGGAAGGGTGATCCGTATTGATCCTCAGGCTGGTAGGATATACACACATTATTTTATTTATTTTTTATATATATTTTCATTGCATGATGTACTCTACATGTTTTACATTCCTAATGTATCTATGTGCTGATAGCAGACTACTGATTAGGGGAGGATACCCTCACTGTACAGGACCGAGTGCAATGAGTCCTCCAGCGCTAAGATCTCTGTATTATTGCGTGTTCATTATTTATGCCAAACAAATACATCTGATCCAAAAGTTGCATTTGTGACCTCAGTGTATCTAAAAAAATCCAACCAAACATACACTATAATTAATTGGCAATATATTTGCTATACATATACAGTACCTCATACAAAAATCCCAGCTATAACTTGTCCCCTACCTTCTGTATTCTTGGGCATAGTGAAATAGTGAGAGCGCTTGATATTATACTGGGTGTAAAGCTACTTACTTGTGTTATAGGGAAGGTGATCCAGACCGTCAAGCTGCCCGTGGATAAGATAACTTGTTGTGCCTTTGGCGGAAAGGATTACTGTGAAATGTATGTCACCTCTGCCTACTATGGTATGGACGAAGAATGGCGTGCCAGGCAGCCCCAGTCTGGGGGAATCTACAAGGTAATTTATCGCTTTTACATTCACACTGGCTCTCATGGACCCAGACTGTCTCATTAAATCTTATTGGAATCAATCTGATCCATACCGTAATTCTCTATTTGTCCATAACAAATTAAGAAGATAATTATATTTTTGTGTCATTTCTAACAGCTTTGTAACAATCCATTGTGCAAGAAACGTTACTGTAAAATGTGTCTGATGGAATCTAAGAAATGTAATTAGCAGTACAGTATATCTAAGAAAATAAAGTATTAAAGAGGACCTGTCACCTCTCCTGACTTGTCTATTTTAGTACTGACTGGCATTCCCCATGTAATGCCAGTTCTGGAGCACCTATTCTTATGACTGTATGTTGTGCCATTCCTGTATTATTCCTGATAAAAGTTTATGAATCAATGTACAACTGGGTGTTACAAGCTGGGAGGTGTCCCTGTACAGTCTGACACTGTCCAATCAGATTTGGCAGTGTCAGACTGTGCATGGGCACATCCTTAACTTGTAACCCCCAGTTGTACCTTTATTCATAAATTTATAGTAGGTATAATAGGGGGATGGCATAACATAGAGAGTTATATGAAAAGATGCTCTAAAATTGTCGCTTCATGTTTACCAAGACCTGTGCATCCGTTTTGGCAACACCTTCATCTGGGAGAGCAGCTCTCCTTGAAGGTGTTGCTGAAACGCGCGTCGGGTTGTGTGGTTCTCCTGAAGCGATTGTCCCACTCATGGGTATGTAAGGACTGGTTTTACATATTGTTTGTTGTCTCTTTGAGAGAGGGGTTAAATGCATTTGATTATATAGACACAGGTCTTGACGCTTTTATATACTGTACCTAATTTGTTTCCATTGACTATCATTTGATGGTTAAGTGATGTATAGCTATTGTACTCCGCTCTGCATTGAGAGCCCTACTATATGTTCCTTCAGGTGTATACCACACTTTCATTTTTTATGTATTTCGTCTCTATTTTTATCATGTTTTATATATGTATTTAATAAATATTATTATTTTTGAGCCATTTTAGACTGAGCTTTTTTAGTATAGGTTTGTTTGCTCTATGTTCAGTTGGCTTCCTTTGAGGGGATTTGATGTTGCCCACTACATTTCTTGGGCCATTATTTGTGTTGAGTAACCTGTGTATATTAACTAATAACAGGACATGTTCTATTTTTTTGCGGAACGGAAATACAGACATACGGAAATGGAATGCACACAGAGTACCTTCCATTTTTTTTGCGGACCCATTGAAATTAATGGTTCCTTATATGGTCTGCAAAAAAACGGAACGGATGCGGAGAGAAAATACGGTATGTTCGTGTGCGTGAGGCCATACTCTTCATGATCTGTCACTATGCTGTAGGGAGGAACTCAGTTTAGCGGGGTTCATATATCATGCTCATAGGCCTTGTTCACATTAGCATTTTTGATCAGGGTGCTGGTGTCAAAAAACAGCATTTCTGATGGAAACCTGAGAGACCTCATTATATTTTAATAGGATTGGATAGAAAAGTGTCCTAGTCCTGGCTCCATTAAGAATGATGCTGTAGTGGTAACATGAACAGAGCCATATACTGATTATACTTTGTAAGAGGAAGTATATCATTTCTGATATTTTTTGTTATAATGAAATGTATTGAATGTCATTTGTACTGTTTTACAGATTACTGGACTTGGTGTAAAAGGAATACCACCAAATGCATTTGCCGGTTAAATAAAGGAGTAACACACTTATCCAGCAAGAATAACTCAGTGTTGTGTGTGCATCTTATTTCCTGATCTAGATCCTAAATTCAGTGCTCACAAAAGCTTCTGTGCTGCCTTAGGCTTCTTGCACACGACTGTAGGCCCTCTGAGATATACGGTGGTCCATGAGCGGGCCATATGTCCCGGAGCGGCATTGATCGTGTGCACGGGAGCACACAGCATCATAGATTATCATATGACCATACGGGCCGACGTGGACAGCATCATTGTAATCTATGATGCTGTGCGCTCCCGTGCACACGATCAATGCCGCTTCGGGACATATGGCCCGCTCACGGACCATATATGTCAGAGGGCATACGGTCGAGTGCAAGAGGCCTTAGGGTGCGGCCACACGGTCCGGTTTCTGCATGCAATTTTGGAAGTCAAAATTAGGAATGGATCCAAAAAAAAAAGGGAGAAATAGTACAGGACAGATACGACTTCTCTTTTTTAAATTCACTCCTGGCTTTGGCTTCCAAAAAATCCATGCAGAAAGCTGAGCGTGTGGCCGCACCCTAAGGTCAGTTTCAGAGACCAAAACACAGTTGCATATGGACCGCCAAAAAAACTGTAGACCTACCCGTGTATTCACAAAAATAACGGATAGCTTCCACCTGCATTTCAGTTCCACGTGTCATTTCCATCGGTAGAGATGGCTATTCTGATCCACAAAAATGCACCGAGATCCTCAGACTGGGTACACGGATCTGTTGAAAAAAATATAAAAACAGATGAATAGCTCTATTGATTTCTATAGGTTAGTGTGCCATCTGTTGTGAAAATGGATAGCAAACCTATAGCAATAGAGTGATCTAAATAACCACATAGAGCTGATTCAGACAGCCGCAGTCAGTACGGGAAACACAGGTCATGTGTCGGCTGTAAAGAAAATGGTAAATGAGATGGGCCTGACAGCCCATTCCCTTCCCCACCCTCGCCAGCTGAAGTCGCAGATTGTGGCGCAACTAAGTCCTGTGCCGCAATCTGCCCCTGAAATATGCCTAATTTAGGTGTATTTCAGCATGATAAATGACCCCTATAATTTGTACTAAACAGTACATGTGTCAAATGACTAGTGTGTGGCCCACGGATCACCTGGCTTTCAGCCAAACATTTTCCATGTTACATAAGACATTTTCTACCACTTTTACCACAAAAACAACAAACAGAACTAGTCCAAAAAGATCTTAATTTCTGGACTTGACCAGGGAAGTCCATGGCTGAGGGTGCAGGAGCGGATGTGAAGTGGGAGTGCTGCACATGGACAGAGGACCGATCAGGGCTGGTAATCCATATCTAGAAATTCAGCAGGTCACAATATTTGGAAAGAATAAAGGGAGAAATACAACTCAAGCAAGAAAAAAATTTGCAATGGGGGCAAGAGAGAGGACTCCCCTCCCTGCATAACGGAACGGATCCGTTTTGCATCCCATAGACTTCTATTATGACAGAATGAATAATGGAATGCCTCTAAAGGCATTCCATTATAGAATTGCGTTATGGTCAGTGGTAAGGGAATCCATAACGCAATTCACCTTTTACCAGTAAACAAAGCGTGAACGAATTTCAAAATATGAAGTTCGCTCATCTCTAGTAAAGTGCAACGTACACAACGCCAGTCTTGATAATTCAGTATCATGGCTGGCAATAAACCTAAAGTTGTGTACACTGATGGACATATCCGATCATGTACAGAAGCTCCACTGTCAGAACAACCCACCAGATGATGACTCACATACAATGGGGAAGGGCAGTAAACTATCCTGACCAATGTCATACTTCATGACAGAACACTAAACCTCCTAAATGAAGGATAAATACCGTAATGCATCATTTTTAATGGTTTATTATTCAGGAAGAAAATATTTCTGAAGTAATTACTTAATTGACTCAAGCCTTGCCGAAGGTAGTAGACTATAGGTAGTCTTAACCCTTTGTGGTAGCAAGACCTCTAAGCACTGTAAATTACAATAAATGTGGAAGTGTACGTAAATATTGTTTGAGACAATGGTGGGAAATTGTATAAAATTATTTTTAAAAAAAGCATTCCTTACCTATTAGATCCCTTGCCGATCCAGCATCGCCGCTCAGCCGCTCCCTCCTGGTGTTTGTTTACTGTGCTAAAGAGCTGAAGTCACCGCAACACATGTGACTACTGCAGCCAATCATTGGAGCCGTGGTGCTGGAACGACAGGAAATCAAATAGATAAGTAAGGCTGGGTTTACATTATGTTTTGGCCATCCGTTTAACATGTACAAAAAACATATATGTTAACTGATGCCTCAGACTGATGCCATATAGAGTTCCACTGTAAAAAAAAATATATATATACACGTTAACATAAACGTTTTTTTTACCGGACTCTGCAGGATACAAAAGCGTGGTGTGCTACACTTTTGTATCTCATCTTTTTCCTTTACAACGTGTCTGTTGTAAAAACGACCTTCATTTCGATGGGGTTTAGCCACGCACAGGAGTGATACTGGTCGTGACATCACTGGGCTTGTAGGAAACAAAGAAAAAGCTGCGGCGCTACTGCCTTCTCAAACAGCTAATCAGTGGGGGTCCCGGGCGTCAGACCCCTGCAGATCAGATGCTGATGATCTATCCAGAGGATAGATCATCAGTAAGAAAAAGCTGCAGAACCCCTTTAATGATCTCTTTTCTGACGGTGGGGGCTGAATAGAACCCTGTGCATCAAAAGCCTTTTCCCCTGTCTTCTCCAACATCTCAGAATACATGGGTTGTTACCAGACATCAAAGAAGATCAGATACGTACCTCAGCATTAGCATAGTCAGGGGGACTGTAGGCTTGTAGGTGTAGTAGCAACTAACACCGATGTGACCCCTAAATTTACGCCACTGTAGGTAACGCTTCTTTTATCATTTTGTATAATTTCCGACTTTAAAAAAAAAAATCCTTTTTTTTAAATAAGGCAGAATCTTGGAGCAGTGGGGCTCAGGCCCAGCACCAAAGAGTACAATAGATGAAAAATACCCAAAAAATGTATAAAAGTAAAACAATATTATTTAAAACAGAGTGTATGGTGAACACATCAATACTCAAGTAGTGAAGGAATGAAGGAAACAAGACAAAAATATCTGCAAGGGTAAAGGGGAAGGGCAGGGCCGATCCTAGGGTCACAGGCGCCTGGGTGCAGAAATATTTCTGGCGCCCCCACATGGGCGTGGTTATCTTACTAACTCCTCCCCTTTACAATGTTTCTATGGCAACAACTTCAGCCCCACCAATTTGCTTTGACAATAACTTAGTCAACGGCTTTGACAAGTCAAAATAAATGTCATGTGCCAGTAGCCAGAGCCCCCCCATATCATGTGCCAGTAGCCAGAGCCCCCCCCTTATCATGTGCCAGTAGCCAGAGCCCCCCCCCCATATCATGTGCCAGTAGCCAGATCCCCCCCATTATCATGTGCCAGTAGCCAGAGTGCCCCCATATCATGTGCCAGTAGCCAGAGTGCCCCCCCTTATCATGTGCCAGTAGCCAGAGCCCCCCCCCCATATCATGTGCCAGTAGCCAGATCCCCCCCATTATCATGTGCCAGTAGCCAGAGAGCCCCCATATCATGTGCCAGTAGCCCCCCATATCATGTGCCAGTAGCCCCCCTTATCATGTGCCAGCCCAGTAGCCCCCCTTATCATGTGCCAGCCCAGTAGTCCCCCCTTATCATGTGCCAGCCCAGTAGTCCCCCCTTATCATGTGCCAGCCCAGTAGTCCCCCCTTATCATGTGCCAGCCCAGTAGCCCCCCTTATCATGTGCCAGCCCAGTAGTCCCCCCTTATGTGCCAGCCCAGTAGCCCCCCTTATGTGCCAGCCCAGTAGCCCCCCTTATCATGTGCCAGCCCAGTATTGTACCTATATAAAAAAATAAAAAAAAATAATACACTTATACTTACCTCCAGCAATGCGATGCGATGCAGGCCGCCTCTTCCGTCTGTGTCCCTCGCTATACGGCTCAGGCGACGACGTCATCGCGCCGCCTGCACCGGCCTCTGATAGGCTGCCAGCACTAAGCCGGCAGCCTATCAGAGGAACAGGAGGGGACACACCTCTCCCTCCTCTGCCGCAGCACAGGCATCTGTATTGCCGTCCTGAGGACGGCAATACAGATGACTGTGGAGATGAGCGCTTCCGCAATGGAGGCGCTCATCTCCTGCTCTGCCCTGCCGCCGGCCGCGGCCGCCCCCACTTGTCACCAGGGCCGCGGCCTTGCGGCACTCAGGCTTGCCGGCCCACCGGGAAATTTCCCGCTATCCCGGCAGGCCAGTCCGGCCCTGCGCTCGGCGCCTTTCGGGTGACAGCGCTGGGGTGCGGGGCACCCACTGCACCCCGTGTAGGATCGGCCCTGGGGAAGGGAAAGAAAGGGGAATTGGAGGGGGAAGGGGAATGCTAGAAAATATAAGACCGTGTCTTTTTTGGAGACGAGCATAAAAGTCAGCAACAATCATCAACCCGGGTCTTGCAGGAAAGCAGGGTATTCATAATTGTTAAACAATCCGTTTTAAGAGTCCTGTAGTGTGGACATTAAATTCTCCATTCATTTTCGAGAACCAGAGAGAAAAGGATGGAAGATGGGGGGACAGCTAAGGCTAGGGCTACACGGCGACATGTCTCGTGCGACAATAAGTCATCTGAGACACAGGGCACAACTACACTGCTACATGTGTCTTGCGACATTGATGTCATGCGACAATTTTTATAATGATAGTCTATGGTGTCGCACTGCGACATGCGACATGCTGCCACTGCGACGCGCTAGTCGCAGAAAATTCCATTCTTGGATGGGTTTTTTGCTACTGTCGTGTCGTAGTATGCCGCAGTGCGACACCATAGACTATCATTATAAAAATTGTCGCACGACATTGGTGGACATAGCCCTCGCCTAAGACCGGCATAAAAAGGACATCTTAGTAAATGTCCCCCACTGTGTCTTTTACAGTTTCAGGGAGATTGGTTTATCTATATTAAAATCAAAATAATCCTTAGGAAACTAAGTATCAAACTTCAGAAGCTGAGACTATATCTCCTTCAGGGACGATTCTGGAGCACTGAGATGCTGAAGGTGAGGAAGACGAGTCTGAGGTTTATGAGGTTCACATGTCTTGTACTTGTGACGACTACCTTTCATTTCCTGGAAAGTTCCCAGCAGCTGAGATGTAACCAGCCAAAGCACTGTCTAGCTTCAGCTTGGATACTTGAGGAAGCTGTGAACACTTGGCACAGAGTCTATGCCTAGATTTCCTGTTCCTCCACCTCTCTGTGGTATACAAAAAAAGCAATAAGGTGTTCCAGAAATGAAAACCAACACAAGAGGGCAGCAAGCATCAACAACAGAGCAAAGCTCAAAGGAAACTCAAAAAAAGGAGGAAGCTGCCAATCTGCCAATGCTAGACACACACAAACCACAGCCGCACTGGTCCAAGGGGGCAGCAGAGAAGTCCAACAAGAGGAGCTTCTTACATTGCAGCCTGGCAGAGTACCAGCCCCTGGCATGCTCTACTCACCGGGCTGGGAGACACAATCTGAAGGAAGCCACCAAAGGTAGGAAGCGCTATCCAAACACTGCCAACTGCAGCATGGACGACACACTCATTGCCCCTTGAGGGTATGTTCACGGGGCTAAAACCTACCACTGATTCAGCATCAGAAAAAGGGCGTTTTCAGCTTCTAAATCCAAAACTCAATGATGGCTTCCTCACCGACCTTAAAGGGAACCTGTCACCTCACAAACGCATATAAAACCACCAGCATTACCTCATAGTAGCCGCCAGTCTGTTAATAATCGTATGTTTTATCCGGTAGTGTGATGCTCCATAGATTCAAAAAACGATCTTTTAAGCGCTATCTTATCGGTCAAGGGGGCAGTGGCTTCCTTGCTTCAAGTCAAGGTAATCACGCCCCCTAACCGTCCCTACTTTTGTTAGCTTGACAGCCTGCAGTGCGGCCGGGATTATATAAGTCTTGCACATGCACGGTGCGCTCCTTGGTTAAGCGCAATCCTGTCTCCGGCTGCCGCTCTTAGTGGCGCACTGAGCATGCGCGAGGCATGCTCTGGTGAAATCTCGCGCCAGTCAGCATTCAGCGCAGGCGCGGTGAGGGAAAGACACTCGCAGGCTGCCAGCTTTCTCACAGCGCCTGCGCCGAATGCTGAACGGCGCGAGATTTCACCAGAGCACAGGGCTGGCAGACAGATGCGAGCGCTGCCTGGCCCTTGGAGGGAGGCGACAAAGGTGGGAGAACGGAGCCTATACCGAAAGAAAAGAAAAATCCAGCACTTTCAATGTTCATTTCAAGCCGTAACGTCTTTATTCCGGTGGATACAAATATTACAGCTGTTCACATCACAAGCGGTAAAAACACGCGGTCTTGTGTCAGTCGACGCGTTTCAAACTTAGCAGTTCTTATTCATGACTTCAAATCAAACTTTTATAATATGCTAATTAGCCTCTAAGAGCAGGAACGCCCCCCCCCCCCCTCCTAGAGCCTGATTACCATATTATAAAAGTTAGATTTGTGACGTAACAGGGGGCATAGATAAAAGTAGGAATAGGCTAGTTAGGTTTAGCTGACATTAGCACATCGCTAATGTCAGCTAGCTCAATAGGGTTAAATCTGGTGACAGAATCCCTTTGAGACCCCCAATGTCTCCATTCATTTCAGTTGGGGATGTAAACCGCGCCTGTGTATTTTCTGGCAGATTTTATCTCCGCCTGTGAGGGTGCCATACATGTTTTGTTCTGTCCTAGCTGGGAAAAAAGCTGAGTTTACTGCCTGAGGAGGACAGGGAAAGCTGATTTATCTCACCCCATTTAGACATAATGCAGCAGTCCTTCCTCTTCAGCTGCAATAGACACACTACCAGGCTGATCCATTATAGGCCGTTTCTGGGGGGAGTGGAACAGTGATGCTTTCTGGATGTGTCACCTGTATTATGGTGTGAGGGACTGACACACCGACCAATCGCTGCTGTGGTGGGCGGGGCTTACTGCACGCTCTGATATAAGGATAGATGCCGGCTGCAGAGGATCAGGCAGAGCCTTGGAGAAGAGACGTCTTCCCGGTACAAGCAGCGCTCATGGTCCTCCTCTGCCCTGTTCTAGTGCATTGTGTGACAGGTAAAGCAGCTGCTGTCTGTACAGACCCTCTGTCCCTCCTATATTCGGATCTCTATAGGATTTATATGGGCACACCAGACGTGACAGTTCCTTATATTATAATCACCTCATATCTAAGCCTGGAGCTGCTCTGCAGAATAGCAGTTATCCCTCCACTAACAATTGTGTTCAAGTAGCAATTCCCTAATGATTGCAGCCAGTCTGGTTTCAGAAAGTCCACCTGATCACTGGTGGCCACCCAACCATGTAATATATAGGTGGGCAGGTCTGCTTGAGCAATGCTGGGGGAGGGAGCACCCTTTCCTTCACCACTCATCTATAGTGATTCTTACTCAGCACCATAAAGGCGTTGTCTCACTTCACCAAATGGCATTTATCACATAAAGAAAGTTACTACAAGGCACTTACTAATGTATTGTGGTTCTCCATATTGCTTCCTTTGCTGGCTGGGTCCATTTCCATGGTTACGACCACCCTGTAATCCATCAGTGGTGGCTGTGCTTGCACACGATAGAAAAAAATGTCGGACCATGGGAACGTACATAGGCTAGTGCTTTTTTTTCCTATAGTGAGTAAGCATGACCACCGCTAATGGATTGCAGGGTGGTCTGTAACCATGGAAACAAGCAGTGTATAATATGATGGAAAAATGAATCCAGCCAGCAAAGGAAGCAATATGGAGAATAGCAATACATTAGTAAGTGCCTTGTGTTAACTTTATCTACATGACAAATGCCATTTGCTGAAGTGACACAACCTCTTTAAGGGCTCTTTCACACGAGTGTGTCCCTTGCGGTAATTGTGCTCCGTGCAAGAGAGAAATCGTGTGTTCTGACACGGTATGATTCCGTTACAGAAAGGTCAGGCAGAGGCACATAGCAGTATCACTCATGATAATGCTGTGCGCTTCCTAAGTCCAGAACGCACAATCCCTCTCTCACATGGAGCGTGATTCCCGCATGGGACACGCTCGTGTGAAAGAGCTTGAAGGTGTTTAAGTGTCACAGCACTTTACCCATCTGTTCGGGCCTCTAGAATACATACCGATTTACAGTAACCGAGATCTGACGGGTACATCACGGATTATACCATGGATCTACAGGAAAAGCCGGGGCATGGGTGCAGGTTGTCAAGCAGAACTTCCAGTACATTTGTGTGTGTTTCCGCACCAATTCCAAGTGTTACTTTAGTTTTTGCTGTGGATTTGATGCAGTTTTGCCAGCAATAATCGCCAGCATAAATAGACTTTTTTTTTCTACACAACTGTATGTACCAGGTTTTTGGAGATGCCAAAATGGCAGTAAAAAACAGCAAAAGCTTCTGCCTGCACACGGTATGGATTACACACGTTTTTTCTGCCCATATTTTGTGCGGGAAAACCACAGTAAAAGGGCTCATTCACACGACCGTGGTTTGGTTCTGCATCCGAGGCGCGTTTTTTGTGGCTTGGGTTCGGACCAACTCACTTCACTTCCGTGTGCTGTCCACATCCGTTGCTCCGTTTTGTGGCCCCGCAAAAAATTATAGATCATGTCCTATTGTCCGTTTTGTGGACAAGAATAGGCATTTCTATTCTTTGCAAAAGGCACACGGGCGGCATTCGTGTTTTGCGGACCGCAAAACACGGCACGTTCGTGTGAACAAGCACTAAGGGTGCATTCACACGACCGTATGAATGGGTCCGCATTTACTTCAATGGGGCCGCAAAAGATGCGGACAGCACACTGTGTGCTGTCTGCATCCGTTGTTCCATTCCGCGGCCCCACAAAAAAACATAGGCATCCACAATTTGCGGACCTTCAAAACGCGTACGGTCATGTGAATGCACCCTGATGCAGTAAATGTAAAGTGAATGAGATTTGACAAATCTCATGTACACTTTGCTTTTTTTATTTATTATTATTATTATTATTATTATTATTATTTTTTTTTTTTTTTCAAAGGTGCGGAAATTGACCGGCTGTGTGGATTTAAAAATCTGCATTATTTCAATTGTTTGTGTGATTCCGCACCTTCTGTAGTTTTCCCCATAGAGTTCAATGGGATTGTTAACAGAATATACATAAGGGCTCATGCACACGTTCCGTTTAGTTTTTTTGCAGAACCATTCATTTCAATGGGTCCGCAAAAAAAACGTAAGTTACTCCGTGTGCATTCCGTTTCCGTATTTCCGTTACGCAAAAAAATAGAACATGTCCTATTATTGTCCGCATTACGGACAAGGATAGTACTGTTCTATTAGGGGCCAGCTGTTCCATTCCGCAAAATACGAAACGCACGCGGACGTCATCCGTATTTTTTGCGGAACACAAAACGCATACGTCGTGTGCATGAGCCCTAACATAAACAACCGTACACCTCTGTCAGTACTAGTGGAAGAGGCGATTCAGCGAACATCTCTGCTTCTGGCTGTGCCCTCTCAGCGAGGCTAAATCCTGCCATAGCACATTGGTTCAGAGTCTCTGATGTGCTATGCCGAGCTATTAGTTAAATGAAGTAGGCGCCGGCAGGGGCCAGCTCAGCTAAATCCTGGCACAGGGTAACGATTCGTTATGCCAGGGCTTAGCTGAACCAGGAGCAGCAATGTATGCACCTGCATGTACAGCACTCACTGCAGCCTAGGCATTATTGACACGTCATTGTTTTAGGGTACATTCACACGACCGTATGTATTTTGCGGATGTGCAAAAATTACAGGCGACGTCTGCGTTGCATCAGTGTGTTTTATTTTTTTTGTTGTTGTTGTTGTTTTTTTTGTTGTCTGTGGATCCATTGTAACAATGCTTATTCTTGTCTGAAAAAAGGACAAGAATAGGACATGTATCTTTTTTGCAGGGCTTTAGAACGGACATACAGATGCGGACAACACCATGTGCACATTTTTTGCGGACCCATGAGTCAGCATCTGTCACGGACCTTCCCGTGGCAGGAGATCAGTGAGACTGGCAACACGTGGTTTGATCTGACATGTTTTCCTTGTGGATTAATAGGCGTCTGTGTTCTGGTAATGGCCAGAACCCTTGCCTCAGGTGTTGCTAATGTGGTAATTTAAAGGGGTTCTGCAGTTTGTTTAAACTGATGATCTATCCTCTGGATAGATCATCAGCATCTGATCGGCAGGGGTTCGACACCAGGGACCCCCACCGATCAGCTGTTTGAGAAGGCAGCGGCGCTGCAACCTTCTTACTGTTTACCGCAGGCCCAGTGATGTCACCATTAGTATCAACTGGCCTGGGCGCGGCTAAGCTCTGTTCACTTGAATGGCGCTTGGCCCCACCCAGGCCAGTTGATGGCGTCACTGGGCCTGCAGTAAACAGTGAGAAGGCCGTAGCGCTACTGGAGCACCGCTGCCTTCTCAAACAGCTGGTGTCGGACCCCCGCCGATCAGATGCTGATGATCTATCCAGAGGATAGATCATCAGTTTAAACAAGCTGCAGAACCCCTTTAACCTTCCTTATTTATTGTTGCTTCTCCCACAATGCTGTGCAGTTTATAGTTTCAGTTGTGTATTGCTGGTGTGTGGATCTCGGCGGAGTTCCTGGTGCTTCCATAGCTCCTTTGAAGTTGTCTTTCCTTTCTCTTTTTGTATTTTGTTTGGGTTCTGTGTGTTGCATTTCCCTATTGTTTGTATTAGGTAGTCTCGTCCCTGCCATTAGTACCAGGGTCCTATAGGGCTAGATAGGACTCTAGGTATTCCTGCATATGAACTCACCTACCTCTGGGGTCTGTTCATACTGGTAGTCAGTCAGGATTTTGGTTAGGGTTTTCACTAGGAGGTGTCCATCTTCCTTCCCTATTTCTCGGGCCTGATTCTATGTCCCCCCTCTTCCCTCTTATGCTCAGTGTGGTGTTTCCCTCCCACACCGAAGCGTGACAGCATCCTATCCGCAAAAAATGCAGATCGGATGCAGACCAAAAATGCGTTCGTGTGATTGGGGACTTAGGGCTTATTCAGACGACTATCTGTTTTTGCGGTTCCACATTTCGCAGATCCATTGACACAATGCCTATCTCTGCAAAACGGACAAGAATAGGACATGTTCTATCCTTTTTGCGGGGCTACAGAACGGACATACGGATGCTGACATCACTGTGTGCACATTTTCTGCAAAAGGGATTCGTTTGTTTTATGTCATGAATAAGGACTGAGTACAGTCCGAAACTCGTTGACTGGTGTGGGGAGATGTCCTGCTGTGTGCCATTTTGAACTTTTTTTTTAGAGTTTCGGACTGTACTCAGTCCTTATTCATGACATAAAACAAACGAATCCCTTTTGCAAAAAAATGTGCACACAGTGTTGTCTGCATCTGTAGAGACAAAGTAGCAGGTCCAGCACTTAGGTCTTAGATAAAACCATAGATTTTTTTTTATTTTTATTTCAAATATCTTAAAAAAAAAAAAAAAAAAAAAAAAGATATTTGAAATAAAAAAAATCTATGGTTTTATCCAAGACCTAAGTGCTGGACCTGCTACTTTGTCTCTACAGATGCAGACAACACTGTGTGCATATTTTTTGTAGACCCATTGAAAGTTGAAAATGTCAGTGTCATCAGCAGGTTACAACAGAGAGACTAGAAGAGTCACAGAAAGGCATAGGAGTCGACGTCCTTTGACCACATCCCACACTGATCGGTTCGTTGTGTACAATGCTCTGCGGAACCAGATGATGAATGTCACACAACTACAGGCACATTTAAGGGAGGTGAGAGGCACCCAAGTGTCACATCAGACCATTCAAAACCGTTTACATCAGCATGGTCTGCGTGCTAGTTGACCTGCAAGGGTATCTGACCACACACCAGGCACAGGCCTCAATGTCTTGCATGGGCCAGGGAGCAAGGGACCAGTGGGCCTCAGTGCTGTTCACAGATGAAAGTCGATTCACGCTGAGCAGAAATAATGGCCACCAACGATGTTGGAGACATCAAGGAGAGTGCTATGCATCAGCCACTGTTGTCACCAGACGAGCCTTTGGTGGTGGTGTTACAGTGTGGGCAGGTGTGTCTAGTCAATACAGAACTGCCCTACAGTCTGTGAATGGTACAGTGACAAGCCCATACTACTTGAATACCATCATTAATCTAGTCATTGTGCCTCTGCATGAATCTCACAGGCCTAATTTACCCCTCACCCACGACAGCACCACGGGAGAGACGATGGATCCGCCCCCAAAGACAGGAAACCTGAGGTACAAAAAGGGGAAACCTGTAGTTCGTCCTCCTCTCCCTGGGCTGCCCTGTTTTCCCTGTGGTCCCCATTCTGGTGTGGCACAGTGTGCGTGGTGGGGCTTGCAGAGGCGCGATGGCAAAGCTCTCCTGAACGCTTGGGTCATGATGCTTCGGTGCGATAACGAGCACCAGTAAGCATTGCTCGCGCGGCTGGATTCAGAAGATGTCGGCCGGGGGGAGGAGCCTCGGCTCCACTCACGTGATCACCGCTTCCGGTTTCAAAGTGAGGCTTGGAGTGCACGTAGGGGAGGAGTGCATTACGTGCAGAGGGGGAGTGTTTTTAAATACACTTGATCCCAGAAGTGTGCTGCCGGCGTTATTTGCTCGTGTGGGGCTGCAGAGGACAGGACATAGAGTGGTCTAGTGAACGCAGTGGCACGATGGAAGAAGAAAGAGAGGATGCAGCAGAGGAACCAGTGTCCAACCCGGCCTTGGTACCAAGGAGGGGTGAGAGACTTCTTAAGCCATGTGTTCAGGTCCATCTTCTTGATGTAGATTTATATATGTGTTGTTGCAGGAGAAACCTAAGAAGGCTGTATCTAAAAGACGCCATAAGGAATGTGCCTTGTGTAGATGTGCCCTGGGGTCTGGCTATGGGAAAAGATTATGTCAACAGTGTATTGATGAAACTGTTGCAAAAGAGTCGCGATCCTTTTATAATTGTCTACAAAATTTCCTCTGAGCAGAAATAAATGCATCTTTTATCCTCTAAAGACGATACTTCAAAAGAATCAAAAATAAGAAAGAAGGATAAGGAGTCAAAAATTGTTTCCTAAGATGCAGAAGAGGGTGAGGATATCCAATCCTTGGATTCGGGGGCTTCATCTCTTTCTTCTGACTCCGAAGAGAATGAAATTAAAAGAGCTTTTAAAGGCAATAAAAGCCACAATGTGGATAGAGGATGTCAAAGAGTCAGTCGGTGCAGGATATTATGTTTGGGGGACTACAAACAAGAGAGGTCAGATCCTTTCCAGTTCATAAAAATGTGTCAGCTTTAATTAAGGAGGAATGGCGTTAACCAAACAAGAGTATTTATTTCAAAGAATCTAAAAAGGAAATGCCCCTTTTAAGATGAGATAGCCGCAAATTGAAATAAAGCTCCCAAGATAGATGTGGCCATATCTAAAGAAGCGAAGAAGTCATCCCTTCCGTTTTGAAGATCTGGGTTCTTTGAAAGATCCTTTAGATAAAAAAGCTGAGGGATTCTTAAAAGAAGCTTGGGAAGCATCTGCTTCAGCCATCTATTGCCTCAACATGCACCGCGAGATCTCTTATAATATGGTTGTCTGATTTGGAAGAACGGCTAAAAAACAAAAGTCCTAGAGAGGATATACTGGCCAGTCTTCCGATTATTAAAAAAGCTGTGGATTTTTTTGGCAGACGCTTCTGCGGATGCTATAAGATTATCCGCTCGCGTGGCAGGGTTAACAAATTCTACGCGCAGAGCATTATGGTTAAAGTATTGGAGTGGCTATCTCCAGTCAAAGAAAAGGTTATGTGCAATACCCTGTGAAGGGGAATATTTATTTGGGTCAGCACTGGAAGAGTTGCTGGAAAAAGCAGCAGACAGACAGAAAAAGTTTCCAGCACAAGGTGTTTTTTCTTCTAGAGAAAGGTCAAGTCGCCCTTTTTGCTCCTTCCGTTCCTTTCGGACCAATAGAGAAAAAAATAAATAAGACAGACCTTTCAAAACTAGATCCCGAAGGGAAGGAGGAAGAGGTTTCTTTAACAAGCAGGTTAGAGGAGAGAAGAAAACGGGTCAGCAATGACGCCAGGGACCATGTAGGAGGAAGACTGAAAGCGTTTCTTCCTTCATACAGCAAAATTTCCAGCAGTCCTTGAATTCTGGACACTGAGTCACGGATTAAAAATGGAATTTCATTCAACTCCCCCCTTCAAGATTCGTAATTACAAGATCAACGCAAAAGGAAGGAAGGGTTATAGTATCAGAAGTTCTGTCTTTAATAGAAAAGGAAGTTTTGGCACCAGTACCAGAGGGTCAAGAGGGAGAGGGTTTTATTCTCCTCTTTTCTTAGTAAAAAAAAAAAACCCAGATGGTTCTTTAAATTTATTATGGTTCTGAAAGACTAAATCAGTTCCTTTTGCAGAAGAAGTTCAGAATGGAAACTATCAGGTTGACAATAAACTTATTTCCAGGATGTTTCATGGCAGTGCTAGGCTTGAAGGATGCTTACCTTCATGTTCCAATCCATCAGGAACACCAGAAATACTTAAGGATAGCAATAGAGATAGAAAGGGTAATGAATCACTGGCAGTTCCAAGCCCTTTCTTTTGGTCTAGCGATGGCTCCCAGAGTATTCACCAAGGTGGTGGCGGAGATGTCGGCACGTATTAGGGAATTAATAAAATATCCTTCTCCCGATCTCAACGATTTTCTAATTGTAGCAGGAACGGTGAAGGCCTGCAGAATAGCAGTTCAAGATGTAATTCAGATCCTGAAGAAATTGGGATGGATCTTGAACGAAAGAAAATCAAAGCCAGAACCTCTTTAACGCCAGCAGTTCCTAGGGCTAATCTTGGACTCCAGAGACCAGAAATGTTTTTTGCCAGAAGAGAAGATGGTCAACATGATGCGGAAAATATGGAATTTAATATATCATCCACAAATTACGTTAAGAAAGGGTATGTCGATCCTGGGGAGTTTAACCTCCTGCATCCCAGCAGTCACATGGGCCTTGTTTCACTCAAGAGATCTTCAGTGGGAGATTCTAGAGGCCTGGCAGAGGGGGAAGCAACTCCTAGAAATTAAGATAGAAATCTCTACGCAGACCTTGCTCAACCTGAGATGGTGGTTGGAAGTCGCCATCTAAACCAGGAACTTCTGTGGTTAAAGAAGGATTTGGTTTGTTCAACAACAGACGCAAGTCCCTGGGGCTGGGGAGCCCACATTCAGAATTGTTCCTTGCAGGGGCGTTGGGAGGAAACTCTAAAGAGAGCTTCTTTCAATATGAAAGAATTAATGGCGGTGAAATATGCGATTCTAGGAGCTCTGCCATTGTGTATAGACAAAGATTTGAGGATAATGTCAGATAATACAACGGTAGTGTCATACATAAACAAGCAGGGGGGGACCAAGAGTCAGGATTTGATGCTAATACTCAGTTCCATTTTCCAGATAGTAGAATAGAAATGCAGGTCAATTTCAGCAGTCCACATCAAGGGGAAAGAAAATATTCATGCAGACTTTTTGAGCCGCCATCTAATTTCCCTGGGGGAATGGTGTCTGGATCCTAGGATTTTCAATCAGATAGTAGACATCTGGGGTCTTCCCTGTATAGATCTGTTTGCCACAGTACAGAAAGGGGAAAGGGGTGTGTGTTTCCTCACCCTGTCTCCAGAGGGATGCCTTTCTCCACAGGTGGGATTTTTGTCTGGCCTACGCCTTTGCTCCATTTCCTCTGATTCCTCGAGTGCTAAAGAAAGTCAGACAGGATCAGTCGAGAATAATATTAATCGCCCCGTTTTGGCCAAGAAGGCCATGGTTCACGTGGCTGAGAAGATTGTCGATTTCAGATCCTTGGGTGCTCCCAGCAACTTGCGGTCTTCTCTTTTAGGGTCCAGTATTCCATCCTCAGTTGGACAATCTCCACCTGACGGCTTGGAACTTAAAAGGCAGCCTTTAAAGAACAGGAGTTTTTCTACTAATCTGACTAACACCCTTTTAAAAAGTAGGAAGGTAGTCACTGTCAATTTATGCTAGAACCTGGCGAAAGTTCTTGTCCTTTGCAGATCTGCAGTTTAATAACCTTCCGGTCTCTTCCCCCCCTGGTTTCAGCTTTATCGGCATTCTTTAATGATGGTTTAGCTTCCAATACCTGGATTATGCAATATACACTGCTCAAAAAAATAAAGGGAACACAAAAATAACACATTCTAGATCTGAATTAATTAAATATTCTTCTGAAATACTTTGTTCTTTACATATTTGAATGTGCTGACAACAAAATCACACAAAAATTAAAAAATGGAAATCAAACTTTTCAACCCATGGAGGTCTGGATTTGGAGTCACACTCAAAATTAAAGTGGAAAAACACACTACAGGCTGATCCAACTTTGATGTAATGTCCTTAAAACAAGTCAAAATGAGTCTCAGTAGTGTGTGTGGCTTCCACGTGCCTGTATGACCTCCCTACAACGCCTGTGCATGCTCCTGATGAGGTGGCGGACGGTCTCCTGAGGGATCTCTTCCCAGACCTGGACTAAAGCATCTGCCAACTCCTGGACAGTCTGTGGTGCAACGTGACGTTGGTGGATAGAGTGAGACATGATGTCCCAGATGTGCTCAATTGGATTCAGGTCTGGGGAACAGGCGGGCCAGTCCATAGCATCAATGCCTTCGTCTTGCAGGAACTGCTGACACACTCCAGCCACATGAGGTCTAGCATTGTCTTGAATTAGGAGGAACCCAGGGCCAACCGCACCAGCATATGGTCTCACAAGGGGTCTGAGGATCTCATCTCGGTATCTAATGGCAGTCAGGCTACCTCTGGCGAGCACATGGAGAGCTGTGCGGCCCTCCAAAGAAATGCCACCCACACCATTACTGACCCAATGCCAAACCGGTCATGCTGGAGGATGTTGCAGGCAACAGAACGTTCTCCACGGCGTCTCAAGACTCTGTCACGTCTGTCACATGTGCTCAGTGTGAACCTGCTTTCATCTGTAAAGAGCACAGGGCGCCAGTGGCGAATTTGCCAATCTTGGTGTTCTCTGGAAAATGCCAAACGTCCTGCACGGTGTTGGGCTGTAAGCACAACCCCCACCTGTGGACGTTGGGCCCTCATATCACCCTCATGGAGTCTGTTTCTGACCGTTTGAGCAGACACATGCACATTTGTGGCCTGCTGGAGGTCATTTTGCAGGGCTCTGGCAGTGCTCCTCCTGTTGCTCCTTGCACAAAGGCGGAGGTAGCGGTCCTGCTGCTGGGTTGTTGCCCTCCTACGGCCTCCTCCACGTCTCCTGATGTACTGGCCTGTCTCCTGGTAGCGCCTCCATGCTCTGGACACTACGCTGACAGACACAGCAAACCTTCTTGCCACAGCTCACATTGATGTGCCATCCTGGATAAGCTGCACTACCTGAGCCACTTGTGTGGGTTGTAGACTCCGTCTCATGCTACCACTAGAGTGAAAGCACCGCCAGCATTCAAAAGTGACCAAATCATCAGCCAGGAAGCATAGGAACTGAAGTGATCTGTGGTCACCACCTGCAGAACCACTCCTTTATTAGGGGTGTCTTGCTAATTGCCTATAATTTCCACCTGCTGTCTATCCCATTTGCACAACAGCATGTGAAATTGATTGTCACTCAGTGTTGCTTCCTAAGTGGACAGTTTGATTTCACAGAAGTGTGATTGACTTGGAGTTACATTGTGTTGTTTAAGTGTTCCCTTTATTTTTTTGAGCAGTGTATATAGATCCCTATAAAAATCTTGTCGCTTAAATTATGTCTGTTGGTGGCCTTGACATTGGCCCGTAGAATTAGTGAGCTTCAGGCGATCTTCATCAATCAACCTTACACTTCCATTCTACATGATGGTCATTATTAAACCTGACCCCGCATTCATTCCAAAAGTGGCCCCAAAATTTCATAGATCCCAGGAGATTATTCTTCCCTCCTCTTTATGATAATCCGTCTTCAGAAAAGGAAGAGGTCTTCCACTGTTTGGATGTCAGAAGATGTCTCATTCAGTATTTAAGTAAGATTAGAGATTGGAGAAGGTCCTCCTCGATATTTGTTCTTTTTCAGGGAAGAAATCAAGGACATCAAGCTTCCAAAAAGACTGGCTCGATGCATTACTTCTGCTATATCCCTGGCATACTCCTCTTCGGGGAAGAAGCCTCCTGAAAATCTCCATGCACACTCTATGGGCTATCTCTACATCTTGGGCTGAGAAAGCGTCAGTTTCTATTGAAGATATCTGTAGAGCAGCGGTCTGGTTTTCCTCTCTCTCTGTCTCGGTCTCTCTCTGTGCTGTTGTGGGTGAGGGGTAAAATGAAGATTACTTACGGGTAATTGGATTTTCCTGAACCCACGACAGCACTCTTATTTTTCCCTTCCCTTTTTTTTGGGTGTTAGTGGTTTATTCATGGGTGTTGCAAGAAAAAATGAAAAAAAATATATATATACACTCACCTAAAGAATTATTAGGAACACCATACTAATACGGTGTTGGACCCCCTTTTGCCTTCAGAACGGCCTTAATTCTACATGACATTGATTCAACAAGGTGCTGATAGCATTCTTTAAAAATGTTGGCCCATATTGATAGGATGGCATCTTGCAGTTGATGGAGATTTGAGGGATGGACATCCAGGGCACGAAGCTCCCTTTCCACCACATCCCAAAGATGCTCTATTAGGTTGAGATCTGGTGACTGTGGGGGCCATTTTAGTACAGTGAACTCATTGTCATGTTCAAGAAACCAATTTGAAATGATTCGAGCTTTGTGACATGGTGCATTATCCTGCTGGAAGTAGCCATCAGAGGATGGATACATGTTCTCATTCTGTTTACGCCAAATTCGGACTCAACCATTTGAATGTCTCAAAAGAAATCGAGACTCCTCAGACCAGGCAACATTTTTCCAGTCTTCAACAGTCCAATTTTGGTGAGCTCGTGCAAATTGTAGCCTCTTTTTCCTATTTGTAGTGGAGATGAGTGGTACCCGGTGAGGTCTTTTGCTGTTGTAGCCCATCCGCCTCAAGGTTGTGCGTGTTGTGGCTTCACAAATGCTTTGCTGCATACCTCGGTTGTAACGAGTGGTTTTTTCAGTCAACGTTGCTCTTCTATCAGCTTGAATCAGTCTGCCCATTCTCCTCTGACCTCTAGCATCCACAAGGCATTTTTGCCCACAGGACTGCCGCATACTGGATGTTTTTCCCTTTTTACACCATTCTTTGTAAACCCTAGAAATGGTTGTGCGTGAAAATCACAGTAACTGAGCAGATTGTGAAATACTCAGATCTGGCACCAACAACCATGCCACGCTCAAAATTGCTTAAATCTCCTTTCTTTCCCATTCTGACATTCAGTTTGGAGTTCAGGAGATTGTCTTGACCAGGACCACACCCCTAAATCCATTGAAGCAACTGCCATGTGATTTATCTAGTCAACAATTGCATTAATGAGAAATAGAACAGGTGTTCCTAATAATTCTTTAGGTGAGTGTATATACTAACTTACGCAGCGGAGTTCCTCAAATCCCTTGGAAATGTCATACTGGAGGCAGAGAGGAGTCTCTGCCTTTTTGTACCTCAGGTTTCCTGTCTTTAGGGGGGTTCAGGAAAATCCAATTATCCGTAAGTAATCTTCATTTTCACCTTCATGGATGACAATGCGCCAGCTTATTGAGGTTGGGAATGGCTGCTGGAGACTGGGGTACCTCAAGTGGAGTGGCCTGCACTTTCTCCAGACCTGAGTCCCATTGAAAACCTATGGGATCAGCATAGTCGTCGTGTAGAGGCTCGTAACTCTGTACCCCAGAACCTCAATGACTTGAGCGCCGCCCTTCATGAAGAGTGGGATGCCATGCCTCAGCATACAATAAGTCGACTTGTGAACAGCATAAGAAGTCGTTGTCATGTGGCCTTGAGAATCAACTACAGCTTGACCAGTTATTGAGACACTGACATTTTATGTGGGGTGTATCCACCACTGTTGTTGACTTTTGTTTCAATAAATTGTTTGAGCTGAGGAAGTCACCATTGCATGCTAATGCTTAAGAGCCCTACTTTCATGATATAATATCACTGTATCATGAACTTTTTAAGTTTTTTCCATAAATTTCACCCGAAAGCCAAATATCCCTAACTTTTTGTGAGTAGTGTATGTGGACATATTGATGTTTAGTCTAGGGATCGACAGATATTGATATTATAAATATATATATATTACAGGGTGGGCCATTTATATGGATACACCTTAATAAGATGGGAATGGTTGGTGATATTAACTTCCTGTTTGTGGCACATTAGTATATGTGAGGGGGGAAACTTTTCAAGATGGGTGGTGACCATGGTGGCCATTTGGAAGTCGGCCATTTTGTTTTTTCAATAGGAAGAGGGTCATGTGACACATCAAACTTATTGGGAATTTCACAAGAAAAACAATAGTGTGCTTGGTTTTAACGTAACTTTATTCTTTCATGAGTCATTTACAAGTTTCTGACCACTTATGAAATGGGTTCAATGTGCTGCCCATTCTGTTGGACCTACAATTAATTTGCAATACTGATTATATGCTATATATATTTCCTTTTATTTCTATGTGTCCCTATGTTGATTATTTTATAAACACTGAATCCCATTCATCACTATTGTTTTAGTGTTAGAATTTATACCTCAACCTCTTTCCACTGGTTTTTCATGTTTTGGCTTGTAGGTTTTTTAACCCATTTAATTTGTATGGAACCGCCTCCTGATGTCTCCTCCTCCCAGGTGATAGGTATCAACCTGGGGTTAGTTTAGGATATATGTGGAGGTGCTTCCATTTCATATTCATGCTTGTCATGAGGAAGGACCCATATATTTAAGAGGTCTGAAACACGTAGATGTATACTTGCATTACGGATTTTTAACGCTGGAATAAAAGTCAACCATAACTTCACCTGAATTGAGCTGGATATCTTCTTTGTAATTTTCTGGACTTTACCACATCCAGGTGCGGCATCCGTGCACAAAGGGTGATTGTAATCAACGCAGGTGAGAGCTGCCTTACTATAATATATATTATATAATATATTTAAAAAAATTGAGCTGATACTGATAACCTGTGAAATTTCAGGCCGATAACTTATACCAATATTCTGTGCATTTTCCTTTTTGTTACAGCGTTCACCACATAGGAGATTTAAAAAAAACAAAAAAAACATTTTAATAGTTTGGACTTTTCGGACGTGGCAATATGTGATTTATTTATTGTTTATATATTTTATATGTAAAATTGGGAAAGGGGGTGATTTATACTTAATATTTTGGTGTTCTTTTTATTCATTTTTTTATTTAATAACTATTTCCCCCTTTTAGGGGCTAGAACCTGGGATCTTTTGATCCCTTGTCCTATTAACCCTGATAGAGCTCTATTAGGGTGAATAGGATTTCACACACTCCCTGCTGCCCTGTGCTCTGTGCACACAGCAGCAGGGAGCTGACTATGGCAGCCAGGGCTTCAGTAGCATCCTGGCTGCCATGGTAACCAATCGGAGTCCCAGGATTACACTGCTGGGGCTCCGATTAGAAGCTGCCACTGCCACCAATGAAGAGGAGGGAAGGGCACCCTGTGGCCACTGCCACCAACGATTTTAATACTAGAGGGAGGGGGGGGGGGGCGTACTGCGCCACCTGAGGGGTTAACTGCCGCTGATCGCAGCTTCCTTTCATAGAGGCTGGGTGACGGCTGTGTGATTCTCCACCCAGCCTCCTGTATTTGTATTAAACGTTAAAGAGGACCTTTCATGGGTCCAAACATAATAAACTAAGTAGCAGGGTTAATGCAGGGATGTCCCTGCACTTAGTATTATTTCTGTCCAGCGCTCCATTGCGCCGCTGTGGCCCCAGTTACCTTCTTCTGCCCTGTATGCTAATCATTAACATCAGAACACCAGGGAGGTGACATCAGCTTCTCTCCCTGGGCATTCCTTCTCCCTGGCTGTAGCGCTGTCCAGTCCAGGGAGAGAAGGTGAGGTGTGTTATTTTTTTTATTTTTTCCTCTCTCCCTGGCTGTGCATTGCGATTGGACAGCGCTACAGCCAGGGAGAAGGAACGCCCAGGGACAGAAGCTGATGTCACCTCCCTGGTGTTCCGATGCTAGTGATTAGCATACAGGGCAGGAGAAGGTAATGGAAGCCACAGCGGCGCAACGGAGCGCCGGACAGAAATAATAGGTGCAGGGACATCCCTGCATTACCCTTACATGTTCTGCTACTTAGTTTATTATGTTTGGACCCATGAAAGTGCGCCCGCCCCTCCTCCTCCCATCTCTCATCATTGGCAGCGTGGCACAGGGGGAGGGAGAGAATGACTCCTTCTCCCCTGTGCTGCTGAGGGAACATGAGCGCGCTGACAGCAGCGCGCTCATGTTCTGTGATAGCGCGCTGGAAGCATTATCGGCAAGGTTAGATGCCGATACCGATAACTTTGAAAATAATGAATATCGGTAACTCCGATAATCGGTCGATCCCTAGTTCAGTCAAACACTTTAAGTAAATTTGTTTTTGCTTTTTTGTCACCTTTATTTTCTCCATGTACAGCCTATGTTATATATATATTGTTAGGGATCGCCTCTTATTCGGGGGTCATTCTTACAATGATGTTCATCGACCACCGGGTTAGGGGCCAAACATTGCTTTTATTTGGCACCTCGGCAAAACCAAAACAAACAATGCAAATAAAACATCTGCCCGGCTGGGCTCTAACTAAACATGAGGACTCCCTACCTCACTGAAAGCCCCATTCACACACGGGAAGAACATCCGGCTTTTCCCAGCCTAACAATCCAGCACTTCCAGGCTGTAACAAAGTCCAGTACCTTTTGGGGGATTGTGGCCCCCAAAGTTCGGGCTAACACCTAGCCCCGTGGCCCCTCAGCCAGCTCGGCTGAGCCCACCTGTACAGAGCCTTCCCAGGCCTCTGCTGCACACAGACTCTTCCCCCTCCTAACAGTCTGGACTGGGCTCTTATCCCAGACTGATTGTTCCACCTGGTGCGGCCTCTGACCTGCTGATTGACAGCAAAGAAATGGAAACTCCTGCCATATCTCTCCCCTAGCAGCCGTGAGGCCTGTCACTGCCTCACAAAATATATATCATTTTTTTTTTTTTTTTTTATCAAAAAGGCATTCCAATAATTTTCTATAATTTCAGGGTCTAGTACAGCTACAAAATGGAAGAGAAACGTTCCAGACAAATGACTGAGAACCAACAATGGATGTCCCATCTGTGTGAAGAGCTGTGGGATATTCCTCTGTACGACCTATCAATTCCAGGTACAGTAACACTGTGTAGCATTGGCCTCTGGCGTCACTTTCTTTGTTATATGTACTGTGTCTTGGGTATTACAAGGATTCTGGTAAGTTTGCTGTTACTTTGTGTTCCAATTGTTAAGTTTTCCAAATGTTTGCATGCAGTCAGTGAATAGAAAAAATGTTATATTCCACAATCTAAAAACCTGCTCTGAAAATGATAATTACACTCACCGGTAATTTGATTTTCCAGAGTCCATGACCACATCGGGTCAGGGTGTCCGCTTCCCAGGACAGGAAACCCACAGGTATAAAAAAGGAGGAGCCTCTCCCATAATCCAATCATCCTACTATTCCTGTTTGCTTGACTGTTTAAGTGTGTGTGTGTATGTATGTATGTATATATATATATATATATATATATATATATATATATCTATCTCTGCATACCCAAGAACCGTCACCAACACCGAAGCAGAAGGGTGGAAAAAATAGGGGTGCTGTAATGTGTAATTATCATTTTTCCCGATTGTCCATGACAGCATCAGGAGAGATTCCAGAGAAAGAATCAGGGTGGGACCACAGCCTGAAGAACCTTACGACCAAAGGACAAATTAGAAGAAGAGGAAAGATCCAATCTATAGTGCTTATAGAAGGCCAATGGAGATGACCAAGTTGTGGCTTTGCAGATGTCTTGAATTGAAGCTTCTGCTCTCTCTGCCCAAGAAGTCGCCACCGCTCTTGTTGAGTAAGCCGACCATCCTAGGGGAACCGGCTTCTGCAGGGAAACATAAGCTAAACAGCCTGCCTTTTCCACCTGGCTAAGGAATTCTTACTAGCTGATTTCCCTCTATTGGGGCCCGCAAACTGTACAAACAAGGAAGTTGCTTTCCTCCACCCTTTAGTAGCCCCTAAATAAGCCAACACACATCTCCTAACATCCAAATGATTGAGTTCGGCCCCTTCAGATTTCTAGGGTTATCACAAAAGGAAGGGAGAATTACTTCCTGGTCCTTGTGAAAATCTGAAACTACCTTGGGGAGAAATGCTGGATCAGGACCAAGGGTAATCCTATCCTCCTGAATGGACATGTAAGGAGGGTTAATGGAAAGAGCTTGCATTTCACCCAATCTCATGGCTGATGTGATGGCCACTAAAAAGACACATTTTAATGTTAGGACCTAGATGGAGATTTCAGAGAGGGGTTCAAAGGGCGCTTTAACCAAGGCCTGAAGGACCAGACCAAGGTCCCAAGGAGGGACCCTTGCGACCCTAGCCGGGGTGTTTCTAGCAACAGCCTTACAAAATCTAGCAATAAGAGGTTGTGCAGGCAAACTTGAATCAAACAGGACACTTGGGGCTGAAATGGGAACTAAGGTCCTTAAGGTACTAATATCCTTGGAATGTTAAGCTGACAGGAAGGGGAAGGAGGAACCCCTAAAAACTTAAAGAATACCGACCATACTCTAGCATATATGCCTGTAGTCACTTTCTTCCTACTCTTTAATAAGGTAGAGACTACAGAACCCGATAGCCCCTTCCGAATCAGAAGAGACCTTTCAAAAACCATGCCCTCAAGTGAAGGCCCTGACTGGGGGATGTATTACTGGGCCCTGAGACAAGAGATCCGTAATCTCCAGAAGCCTTTCTGTTCCCTTTCGTAGTGAAAAGGTCTATCTGGCAACCCCCACAGACTTACTATTTTGGCAAAGACCTCCTGATTAAAGGACCATTCCCTCTGGTCTAGCCTGTGTCGACTCGGGTTCCCCCCTGATGATTGAAGTAGGCCACCACGGAACCATCGTCGGACAAAACCTTTAAATGTCGGTTCTGAAGCCAAGGCACAATCTCCCGCAAAGCCTTCAGAACCACCGTCAATTCTTTTGCGTTGGAAGAAATCTCCTAATCTGAGCTGTCCCAGGATCCCTGAAAATTTCTGTCCCGAACATGGGCCCCCCAACCAGACGGACTGGCATCTGTAGTAACTACTAAAGGGTTTACCACCTTCCACGGAACCCCCTGATCTAGATTCTCCTGCACCATGCATCTTGTTGTCCAGCTCCTCCAGTCTCCTTGACCAAGACTGGAGAATCTCCCACTGGAGACACCTGGAATAACCCTGTGCCCACAAAACTGCCGGAATGCAAGAAGTTGAGGTACCTAGGGTGGACATAGCTTTCCCGACTGAAACGTAAGGACACAGAATCAGATCCCGCACCACTGACCTTACTTTCTCCACTTTGTCCAAGATAAAAAAGGATCTCTGGGAGGTCGAGTCCAACTATATCCCCAGGAACCTTTGCATCTGTTGGGGGATCATTCTGGATGTCTCCCTGTTCACGATCCAACCCAATGATTCCAGGATTTGATTTACTTGTGAAAGACAAATTTGTCTGGATGGGGCCACTATTAACCCTTAGTGACCACACACATTTTTTTAAAATCGCATTCCAAGAGCTATAACTTTTTAGTTTTTTTCATCAATGTACCTGTATGAGGTCTTATTTTTTAATGCACCATTTTGGGTACATGTAATGATTGATTAAAGCCCGTTGTTTAGCTAAAACCCCCTTCGTTTACGTTAGTAAAAAGGCATATTAGTGGTCACTAAGGGGTTAAAAAGTAGTCCAGGTATGTTACAAATAAGAGGTCTTTCTCGTCAGCCGCCATCTCTGCCACTAGCTTGGTAAATATACGAGGAGCCATAGAAATCCTGAACAGAAGCACCTGGAACTGAAAGTGTCTTACTCTCCCCTTCAATCACAGTGCCACTCTCAAACTTCTGATGACCAGGATAAATCTGCAGATGGTAATACGCGTCCTTTATGTGCAGCAGCACCATAAAGCAATCTTTGTAAAGAAGATCTATTAGAGATCTGAACGTCTCCATCTTGAACTTCCTGTATTTCAGAAATTTGTTCAAACCTCTTCAATTTATAATTGTCCTGTAATCCCCATTTGGCTTCTTTACTAGAAAGAGATTGGAATAATAACCTGAACCTTCTTCTCCAGGAGCGTAAGGAATAGGAGTACCTTTTTCTAACAACATATCCACCTCCCTTTTCTAGCGCCCCCTGAACTTTTTGACCTATTTCTGAATTTTTTTTATTTATTTTTTCTGGCGGGGAAGAACTAAACTCCAACTTAATGAGTTACCATAAGCACTCTCCACCCACTGTGACCAAGGTTTCTTGACTCTCCCTCCCGTTTCCATGGTAAGATGAGTTTCCTGCAACCCTAAAATATGCGGAGCATAACCACAGACATGTGTGAATACTGCCATTCGCTTCCTGGGCCCCCCCTAACCTCTCACATTCCATGACATTACTCTAAGATCTGCCATAGTGGAATCCAGGAAATGTAGTAAGAATAGGCACCTAGCCACTGGGGTTCACAATGGCGGGAAAGGAATATGATAGCTTGAATATTTATTGCTTGATTACAATATACTCCAGCTGTAGCATATAACATGAGAGGTACTCTCAACATCCCAAACATTGGGTTAGCTATTAGAACATAAGCATAACCAAGATAACAAATGGCCATGTGCGCGGGGGACCTGCGCGGTGTAAGAAGATGGAGTTCCAGTGCAGGTAAAGTAGTTGGCTCCCCACAATAACAGTGATACTTGCAGGTTTCATAGGTGCGTTCAGTGTTGAACGGCAAGTAAGTAAACCTCAGTGTCCCTGAGTCCACACACATATTTAGTACTATACATTACCGAACCATGAACCAAGAAAAACGAGGATCAGTAGTCCCAGCAGGATCCTTTTCATCCCCCTTTCAACATATCAACGGAGACCATATCTTCAGAAAGGATTACTTGGGAGAAGAACTGCGAGGCCTCCTGGATAGCCAGTCCTCCGCCTCTGCAGGGTTGGAGAAAGAGTGACTTGTCGCCGTCCATGACACGCAGGCGTGCTGGATATGCCATAGAATACTTGAGATTGATCTCTCTAGGCCGTCATTTAATGGGGACAAAGGTAGCGCGCCTTTTCTGTAGGTCAGCAGAGAATTCCGGATACAGGGAAACATTCGCCGACCCCAGCGTGATGGTCTGTGTGATCCTAGCTTGCGCCAGAATAAGATCTGTCGCGCCAATTTAACATGCGGGCTAGGAGAGGCCTTGGAGGGGCGCCGGGAGGAAGTGGTCTGGCTGGAACACGGTGCGCCCTTTCTACTGTATATGCGGATGAAAAAACTGCGTTAGGGAACACCGATTTGAACCACCCCTCCAGGAAGGCCACTGGGTCCGAGCCCTCTGCCCGCTCCGGCATGCCGATAATGCGCACGTTATTGCGCCGTGAGCGGTTTTCAAGATCGTCACATTTTTTACGGCATAAGTCCACAGCAGCGAGTCTTGCCGGCATGGGGCTAGTCAGGTCCTCCAGGTCTGACACATTCGTCTCGGTAAGTCTGACTCTCTCGTGCAGCTGTTGTACGTCCTGGCGTAGGAGTCCCAGGTCCACCCTGACCTCTTCTATCTTCCCTGTCAGGGAGACTTGACACCCGGTAATAGCTGCCATTAGTTGTTGGTGCGAGCCTTGCAGAGTGAGCTCTGGCTCAGGCTCAGCGTATGGATGTGGCTGCTGTGCCGCTTGACTTCTGGTGCTGGTCGCACGTGTCGGCGAGGAGGCTGCAGCGCCATGTTGGGAGTCTTGTCGGGCGTATTCTTTAAGACGCTCCACCGCCATCTGAGCTTTGCTGGGGCTCATGGTTCTACTCCAACACTCCTGGGGACCCAGGGACACCTCTCGGGTCAAGATTTAGCAAGTGTGCAGGTCAAGATGGCTCAGGATTGTGGATGGGAGCCGGAGCTGCTCTCAGATGCGTCCAGCTATAACGGCAGTTGGCCACCCCCCCCCTCTCCTAGGATTCTTAACCTCTTCGGCTGCACAGACTGGCTAGCTGCAGCAGTGAGGAGACAATGCTGGGCACTGGAGCTGACAGACTAGAGAGAGCATTGCGCAAGAAGGTAGGGGGAAGATCCTGTGTGTATTAGCAGTGTCATTATACAACTGGGACCTGTAGTTCTACACTTACAAGATGCTGCTGATTCTCCCAGCAGGCAGACATGTCACTCAGGGCAGCTCTTGTATTCACTCCCTTAGCAGTGCAGGGGGAGGGGCAGAGATTGGTTTTATTGCATGTAAACAAAGGGCCAGAAGAGAACCCGGGAAATGAGGAAATATATATATATTTTTTTTTGCCTCAAACTTGCTTAGCTTAGTTATATATTGCTGCCCATCAGATTTTCAGTGCTATATATTTTTTTTTTCATAAAGTGGACAACCCCTTTAATGGCTGACAAAAACAGAAGCCATGATGTTACATACCAAGCTTTCCAAGACAACTTGGGTCTCTTCCTCAGGCATAATATAACAGATCAAAAAAGAGATCACAGATATGTTGGGATAAATGGACATTTGAGAAACCACATAGTATCAAAAAGGGCTTGAGAATGAGTCCTTAATTAGCTTACAGTGTGCCCCTTTACAGTGCCCCAACATTGGGCAGATCATCGCAAACAAGTGTAGGAACTCTCGTTAGTGAAAATGTTTTTTGTTTTTTTTTGTAATTGGATCTTTCATGCGGTCACCTAAATCATTGCTTGCTGGCAGTAGATTGTGCTGTCTAAACAACACTCTACTGCCAGCAAACAATGATTCTGTATGGGGACGAGCGGTGGCATTTCCAGTTACTCCTTCCCATGCTGTGGAGGAGATCTCCTTCACTTACGAGCAGGCGGTTGCCAGGAAGGAACAGTTCCTTCCTTACAATCGTCTGTTCAAGGGGCCTTTATACTTCAAGATCTAAAAAATCTACACCAGAGATAGTGGGGGCACCAGGTCTCTGAGATAACATCAATTTATAGAACATAAAGCTTTCACACAGCCTGTCTGGAAGATAATTAAGGACTTGTTCTCAAGATCTTTTTTTAATATTCTGTTATTTTTTTTTAAATGTCCATTTGTTACACCATGACTCCTTTTTTTTTTGTTTTTTTTTGTTTGTTTTTTTTCTACTGGCTAAGAGTGACAGACTTTTTTTTTTTTTTTTCAACCTAGATTAAATTCAGTTGAATGGGTTGACAATCAAGATTGATGCACTTCTCTAACTTTAACCCCTCCCTGACCAGTGCAATACATGTATGGTACTGTGTGGAACTGATTTCCTGATCAGTTCCAGACATGTACAGCACACTAATTGGGTAGGCACAGGAGCTGTGTTTGCCTAATGAGCAGAAATCTGACATTTCACTTTATGTGGTAATAACTTTGGAACGCTTTTACTTCTCCAAGTCATTCAGAGATTGTTTTCTCGTGACACATTGAACTTCATGTTAATGGTAAATTTTGAGTCAATGTTTTAACTTTATTTATAAAGAAAAATCCAAAAGTTAATGAAAATATGAAAAATGTCACTGTTTTCTAAATTTTAATCTCTCTGCATTTAAGGCAGTGATGCCTCATAAAATGGTCATTAACATTCCCCATATGTCTACTTTATGTTTGCATAATTTTAGTAATGTAATTTTTTTTATTTTTTTTTAGGACGTTAGAAAGGTTTAGAAGTAAGAATTTCCAAAGTCAACTTTTTTAAGGAACAGTTCAGTTCTGAAGTCACTTTGTGGGGCTTACATAATAGAACCAACCCATAAATGACCCCATTTTAGAAACTACACCCCTCAATCTCAAAACTGGTTTTTAGAAATGTCCATTTAAAAGAAAAAAAAATCCTGAAACACATCAAGGGTTAACAAGAAAACAAACCTCAATATTTATTACCTTAATTCTGCAGTTTGCAGTACAACAATGGTTGTATACCGCTGTTTTGGCACAGAAGGCAAGGAGCGCCATATGGTTTTTGGAGGGCAGATTTTGCTGGAATGGTCTTTGGGCATGTTGCATTTGAAGAGACCCTGAGGTATCCCCACAGTGAAAACCCCCAAAAAGTGACTACATTTTGTAAACTACACCTCCCAAGGAATTTTTAAGGGGCATAGCGAGCACTTCACTCAACAGGTGTTTCATATAATTTTTAATACTTGGGTGTGAAAATGAAAAATTACATGAGCTAAAAGTAAGTGGTTGCTGAGAACCAGCATCATAATCATTGCAGCACAGGCCTTGAAAATAGTCATATTGTCAGAGTATAAAGAGTCCATCATATAAGGCCAATACAGGTATATGAATAGGAACATTAAGAGAAGCCATTTTGGTCTGATTTTTGTCTTATTCAAGAATATAATTTCAAACCCTTGTGAACGTAGAATCACTAACTCGAAATTAGACTTGTGTAAAGACTTTTGTTTATAAAACTTAGGAGGGTTTGCATAGTCTGTTCTTGTGTGAGAAGAAATTTAGACAGGTCTAATAAAATGTATTTACCCAGATAAGACACTGAAGTAGAAATGTGTGAGTTTTAGGTTAGTTGAAATGGATAGAAAGAGACTCTAATTTTCTTTGGGGTTTTTATATTAATCAATGTGTGAGAGGATTTTGATTTTTATATCATCGATTTAAATATGTGTGTTTTATATAACTAAGAGTGTGGTAATTATAGATATATTCATTTTAAGGTTAGAATTGAGGTAGAAATTCCTATGTAATTTCAGAATGTCTCCCAGAGAACAGTGTAAGTTAATCTCTTTCCCTGAAGATTTCTTGAATGGAGAAATGTGGACACAGGTGATCATAAACAAACCCTGTCTTTTTACCAAACAATGACCAAAATGTATAAGAAAATATCCAGGAAGTAGCTATAATTGCCAAGACTTTTATATAAGGGGCCTTAGTGCCTCCTAGTGTTAGGATAAAATTTAATGCTTAAATTGTAAAATCACTAGCGGAGGTCCTATTAGTTATAAAGTGATGTCCCTAAGTAAATGATCGGGCCAGGCCAGGCCCATTTTAGCTGGGATAAAAAGATGGTATGGGCTGACAGAGGGCTTATCTTCTTGAATCAGCTTGGGATGGTCATCTTAAAGAAAACATCTTGAGACCTGAAGACATCTTGATTAGAGTTGAGCGGACACCTGGATGTTCGGGTTCGGCCAAACTGCACAAAAAATTTCGCGTTCGGGACCCAAACTTGATCCCGAACCCCATTGAAGTCAATGGGGACCCGAACTTTTGAGCACTAAAATGGCTCTAAAAATGTCATGGAAAGGGCTAGAGGGCTGCAAAAGACATCAATGTGTGGTTAAGAGCATGGCAAGTGCTCTGCAAACAAATGTGGATAGGGAAATGACTTTAAATAACATAAAATATGTAAAAATAAAAAAGAATCTTGATCTAGGAGGACGAGGTCCATATGGAGTAGGAGGTTGAGGAGGCCATGAATGTGGCGGTGTAGGTGGAAGCATCGGTGGAGGAGAAGGAGGTGGTAGCCAACACTGCTTTTTGGTTTTAAATTTATTTTTATTTTTGTAAATTGGGGTACACCCCAAAACATTGGGAAATAGAACCTGTGATAACCCCCTCCAGTCGTGCTAAACGCACGTTCAGACAATACACTGGGTGCAGGGCAGGCCAGCACCTCCAAAGCGAAAAGGGCAAGCTCAGGCCATGTGCCCAATTTGGAGACCCAGAAGTTGAAGGGGGCAGACCAGTCATTCAGTATGTGTAGGCGTGTGCACACATACTGCTCCACCATGTTGCTGAAATGCTGCCTCCTGCTAAGACATTCCATATCAGCTGGTGGTGCTGGCTGTTGTGGGGTGCTGACAAAGCTATTCCACATTTCGACTATACTAATCCTGCCTTCTGAGGTGGTGGTGCCCCAGCTGCGTTGGCTACCTCTTTCTCCTCCTCTGCCTTCGCCTTGTGCCCCTGCTGTCAGGTGGGAATGCCACCAGCAGCGAGTCTACCAGCGTGCACTTGTACTCGCGCATCTTACGATCACGCTTCAGTGACGAAATTAAGGACGGTACGTTGTCCTTGTAACGGGGATCCAGCAGCGTGGCCACCCAGTAATCGGCACAAGTTAGAATTTGGGCAACTCGGCGGTCGTTGCGGAGACACTGCAGCATGTAATAGCTCATGTGTGCCAGATGCAACGAAAAGCTGTCCCCAGTGGGAGGTGTATCGTCTGTGCTTCCCCCCCCCCAGCCACGCACCAGTGATGGCCATGCGCTGGTTTGGGTGCCACCCTACTGTGAACACGGTTTTTCCTCCTCATCCTCCACCTCGTCATCCTCCAAAACTGTGCCCTGGCTGGACAATTGTGTACCTGGCGTTTGTGGGTGCAGGAACCCACCCTCGGAGCCACTTGTGAATGACTGGCCGGAAACCCTATGAAATGATCCCTCTTCCTCCTCCTCCTGTGCGACATCCTCTTCTTCTATCATCGCCAGCAGCGTTTTTTCAAGGAGGCATAGAAGTGGGATAGTAACGCTGAGAACGGCGTTATCGGCACTGGCCATGTTGGTGGAGTACTCAAAACAGCGCAACAAGGAACACAGGTCTCGCATGGAGGCCCAGTCATTGGTGGTGAAGTGGTGCTGTTCCGCAGAGCGACTCACCCGTGCGTGCTGCAGCTGAAACTCCACTATTGCCTGCTGCTGCTCGCACAGTCTGTCCAGCATGTGCAAGGTGGAGTTCCACCTTGTGGGCACTTCTCATATGAGGCAGTGAGCGGGAAGGTCGAAGTTACGCTGCAGCGATGACAGGCGAGCAGCAGCAGGGTGAGAACGCCGAAAGCCCGCACAGACGCCCCGCACTTTATGCAGCAGCTCTGACATATAGGGGTATTTTTTAAGGAACCACCAAATTCAGCACATTCTGAAGGGATGTGCGTCAAACCGGCTAGTCCCAGAGCTGCTACGAGATTTCACCCATTATCGCACACCACCAGGCTGGGCTTGAGGCTCAATGGCACCAACCACTCATCGGTCTGTTGTTCAAGGCCCGTCCACAGCTCTTGCGCGGTGTGGGGTTTGTCCCTCAAACAGATACGTTTTAAAACTGCTTGCTGTCGTTTACCCCTGGCTGTGCTGAAGTTGGTGGTGAAGGTGTTACGCTGACCGGATGAGGAAGCTGAGGAGGAGGAAGCAACAGGAGGCAAACTGAAGTGCCCTGCAATCCTTGGTGGTGGAAGGACATGAGCCAAACTGCTATCTGCCTCAGGCCTAGCCGCCACTGCATTTACCCAGTGTGCTGTTATGGAGATATAACGTCCCTGACCGTGCTTACTGGTCCTTGTATCCGTAGTTAGGTGGACCTTGCAACAGATCGCGTTGCGCAGTGCACACCTGATTTTGTCCCCCACTTGGTTGTGCAGGGATGGGATGGCACGCCTGGAAAAGTTGTGGCAGCTGGGCACAACGTACTGTGGGACAGCCACCACCGTAAGGCTTTTAAAACTCTCCGTCTCCACCAGACGGAATGACAGCATTTCAAAGGACAGTAATTTTGAAATGCTGGCATTCGGGGCCAGGGATCGTAGGTGGGTAGGGGGTACTTCCTCTTCCGCTCCAGAGTTTGGGAGATGGAGAGATGAACGCTTCCGTGGGACATTGTGGAGATGCTTGGTGACCCAGGTGGTGGTGTTGCTGGCAGATCCTCTGTTTGCGGGGTGGCAGGTGGCACTGTCACTCCAGAGGTGGATGAAGAGGCTGAGACTGCAGCAGAAGAAGAAGCAGGAAGAGTCTGAGACCTTTCTTGGTTTTTGAGGTGTCTACTCCACTGCAGCTCGTGCTTTGCACTTAGATGCCTGGTCATGCAGGTTGTGCTCAGGTTGAGAATGTTTATGCCTCGCTTCAGGCTCTGATTGCACAGCGTGCAAACCACTCGTGTCTTGTCGTCAGCACATTGTCTGAAGAACTGCCACGCCAGGGAACTCCTTGGAGCTGGCTTTGGTGTGCTCGGTCCCTTGCTGCGGTGGGCAGTAGCAGGCGTACTGTCTAGGGGACGGCCACTCCGCTTTTGCACCCTGCTCCCTCTTCTGCTGGCTCTGTGCGACCACCGCCTCTTCCTCTGAACTACACAGGTCACTCGCATGACCTTGATTCCATGTGGGGTCGAGGACCTCATCGTCTTCCACCCAATCTTCACCCCTGCCTTCCTTGTCGGTCTGCACACTTTTGAAAGCCACAGCAGTTGGCACCTGTGTTTCGTCATCATCCGAGACGTGCTGCGGTGGTCCTCCCATGTACTCATCTTGAAAGATAAGTGGTTGGGCATTGGTGCACTCAATCTCTTCCACTTCTGGGGGCAGGGCTAGGTGGATGGCCCTGGGAAACCCTGCTAGCAGAGTCATCAAAAAGCAGAAGAGACTGCTGCATGACTTGGAGCTCAGACTGCTTGGCTGATTTGCAAGGGGGTGAGGTGAAAGACTGATGGACGTTGGCTGCAGGTGCCAACTCTGATCT
This sequence comes from Bufo bufo, assembly GCF_905171765.1. Lineage (NCBI taxonomy): Eukaryota > Metazoa > Chordata > Amphibia > Anura > Bufonidae > Bufo > Bufo bufo. The sequence continues at coordinate 457,000,055 of NC_053391.1, forward strand.
TTCAGCAGGAGACTGGGTGGGAGACAATGTAAAGGAACTGGAGGCACTGTCAGCAACCCAATCTACTATCGCCTGTACTTGTTCTGGCCACACAATTCGTACAACCGCATTAGGCCCGACCAAATACCGCTGAAGGTTCTGTCGCTTACTCGCACCTGAGGAAGGTGTTTCACTTGTGCTTGTAGCTGGCACAGATCGACCACGTCCTCTCCCTGCAACAGGAGCTCCATCAGAAGCACCACGACCGGGGCCATGTCCCTTATTTGATGCTCTCCTCATATTTCTCAAATTTAGGATCTTGCCCAAAATGGGTGTGTTTTAATAGCAGAATAGAACAACAGTATCTAAAGGGTGTATCTCACAATGACAGATGCTGCAAAATTAAGTATTGTGCCCTAAATATATATTTTTTTAATTATTATTTTTTTATATATATCAGAGCGGTGTCTAAAGCATGTATCTCATACTGACAGATGCAGACAAGGCATGTATCTCACACTGACAGATGCAGACAAGGCCGCAAATTAAGTATTTTGCCCAAAAAGGGTGTCTTTTTTTTTTTTAAAACCCAGAAAATTATTGCTGTATTTCTAGCTTCAAATGCACACTGACAAATGCTGCAAAGGCACCAGATGTAGGCTATTGCCAAAAATGGGTGTTTTTTTTTTAAACCCAGATTATTGCAGTATTTCAAGCTTGGATTTGAATGTCACAAAAGCACATATGCTGTGCTGGTGCACTGAGCTTGCATAAAATGGCCGCCACCGCCCACCTAACTAACAGACGGATAAAAGTTCTTTTTCTGTGTCACTGGGCTCAGGGCAGGGTAAAAAGATTGTGCACTGCACCCACAAAACTAAATCTAGGTAGATCGCTGAGTTAACAAGCACTTATAATTAAAAATTCTTTCCTATTCTCTCCCTCACACCAGCAGCATCCTCTCCCTACACTAGTAACAGCAGAGTGACGTGCAGCGCTTCGTGACTTCAGCTTATATAGAGGCTGGGTCACATGCTGCACTGGCCAATCGCAGCCATGCCATTAGTAGGCATGGCTGTGATGGCTTCTAAGGGCACAGAGTTAAACACTTCTCTGCAGCCTTTCAAAAACCGCCATAAAACATCCGAACACCGAACCCAAACTTTTTCTGAAATGTCCGGGGTCCAAAAATCCTAAAGTTCGGTACGAACCCGAACTTTACAGTTCGTGTTCGCTCAACCCTAATCTTGATCCACCGATCATTGAAAATGATTTTGACTAGCTGACATTTTGGTATAGTATAACCTTACCTATCTTTTATAGTATCATTAATTAATATAATATATATCTTCAATTAACCATACTTTGTGTATAGTGTCTGTTTTGGAATAAGATTGGGGGTGTACCTGCAGCATCATCCGAAAACTTGATCCGATTCAGGGAGATTTATATGTACTGTTGGAAACACGTTGAAGGGTATTGTCATAATAAAGCATAGTAGTGGATATACAGTACAGACCAAAAGTTTGGACACACCTTCTCATTCAAAGAGTTTTCTTTTATTTTCATGACTATGAAAATTGTAGATTCACACTGAAGGCATCAAAACTATGAATTAACACATGTGGAATTATATACATAACAAACAAGTGTGAAACAACTGAAAATATGTCATATTCTAGGTTCTTCAAAGTAGCCACCTTTTGCTATGATAACTGCTTTGCACACTCTTGGCATTCTTTTAATGAGCTTCAAGAGGTAGTCCCCTGAAATGGTTCTCACTTCACAGGTATGCCCTGTCAGGTTTAATAAGTGAGATTTCTTGCCTTTATAAATGGGGTTGGGACCATCAGTTGCGTTGAGGAGAAGTCAGGTGGATACACAGCTGATAGTCCTACTGAATAGACTGTTAGAATTTGTATTATGGCAATAAAAAAGCAGCTAAGTAAAGAAAAACGAGTGGCCATCATTACTTTAAGAAATGAAGGTCAGTCAGTCAGCCGAAAAATTGGGAAAACTTTGAAAGTAAGGGCTATTTGACCATGAAGGAGAGTGATGGGGTGCTGCGCCAGATGACCTGGCCTCCACAGTCACCGGACCTGAACCCAATCGAGATGGTTTGGGGTGAGCTGGACCGCAGAGTGAAGGCAAAAGGGCCAACAAGTGCTAAGCATCTCTGGGAACTCCTTCAAGACTGTTGGAAGACCATTTCAGGGGACTACCTCTTGAGGTTCATCAAGAGAATGGCAAGAGTGTGCAAAGCAGTAATCAAAGCAAAAGGTGGCTACTTTGAAGAACCTAGAATATGACATATTTTCAGTTGTTTCACACTTGTTTGTTATGTATATAATTCCACATGTGTTAATTCATAGTTTTGATGCCTTCATAGTCATGAAAATAAAGAAAACTTTTTGAATGAGAAGGTGTGTCCAAACTTTTGGTCTGTACTGTGTATATGTATGTATGTATGTATGTATGTATGTGTATATATATATATATTATATACTCTAGATTATTAAATATAGGTTTTGATTTGCCACCGCCTTCTTTTTGTCGTCTAACTTAGCGCAGATCACGAGCTCGTTTTAGCTTGGTATTTATGATAATATATTAGAATCTCCTTCATTACAGATTCTAATTTATTCACATAAATAATATAGACTGTTAATCGGAGACAGCATAAATATTCCTACAATATCTACTTAAGTCATGGTTATTCATAATCTCCTGCACTCTCGCCCACCTGCTGATGGTTGGCAGTTCTTTCCTAGAGATAAAGGGAGAAAACTAGGTAGCCTGTCAGCCATCAGCAGGTGAGCGGGAAGAGCAGGAATTCATGAATAACCATGACTCTTCTCAGGTGGCCGTGACTCTTTTCTAGGCCCAGTCTGCAATGATTGTGATGTTGGTTCTCGGCAACCACTTACTTTTAACTTTTAAATGACAGACCGCTGAAATCAACTCGCCTGTCTCTACTTTATGCTGCTGTTAGTATGGGCAGCATAAAGTTGATGACAGGTTCCCTTTATTGATATCTCCTGTAACTGGGCCTGACATAGTAGCCCCAGTTACAGGGGAAATACACCCCCCAGAGAGGCTGTATAGCAGAATGCAGGGCTGATCGTGGTCTATGGAAGACCCGACAGCTCCTGCACTCCCCCGGCCCAGCGCTCATTGTGTGTATTGTGTGTGTGTGTGTATACAGCGATCTAGAAGGCAGGGACACACAGGAATGGTCCCTGCCTTCTCTATGGGTTGCCCTGCTGTCACTGACAGCGGGTCCCCCGCTTGGCAGCTGCATGATTAGCGTGCAGCTGCCATCTCTGGAAGGACGTTCCAGAACGTCCATTTAGAGATGAACCCGACCGCCCAGGGCATTTTTAGTCGATGGGCGGTCGGGAAGTGGTTAATCAACTCGTCTCCCAATAAACAGAATATCGAGTGATCAAAGTTGTATGTACCCCAAAATAGTACCAATGAAAACGTCACCTCCTGACTCGCACGACCATCACCAGAAAAACTTAAAAAAATATAGCTTTCAGAAAATGGAGACCCAAAAATGAAATTTTAAAAATAAATAAAATGCTTTTATTGTGTAAAAGTGGCAAAAGAGAAAAAACTATGTAAAATTCATATCTCTGTAATTGCACTGACCAACAAAATAAAGTTAAGATGTCATTTTTCCTGCACTAAATCAATGGCGAAATTGCTGCCTTTTCTTCATCCTGTTTTCCCCCCAAAAAAACAGAATAAAATGCAATAAAGAATGTTATGTACCGCAAAATAGAACCAATGATAAAGGCAACTTATCCCCCCCCCCCCCCCCCCAAAAAAAAAATAGCAATTTGAGAACGTTTGTTAACATTCTTACACTATATCATATAGAGCTCTTTAGAGCCATATTTCTTTAAAAAAATTGGATACTTGAAGTCCTTATCAACATGCGTTATGCACACACTTGGTTTGTTATATAGTTGTGATGTAAGAGCTTGTAAGTGCACTTATAGAAACCAGAAACCACACATAAAATACTCTTCACAAACCTAAATGCTGTCCCTTTATTTCATCATTGGGGGGGGGGGGGGGAGGGGGGAGTGAGGGCTTGGTTTTGAAATTGGCTGTGATTGAGTAAGGGTGTACAAGTTAAACATTGCAAAATGATCTACCAATGCTGAGAATGAAGAGGAAGCAGTGCTGGTGTAGCGCTGTGTCCCCATGCAGCAGCCAGCTGTGCAGTACACTGCAGTGCACCCCCATTCAAGTGAATGGCTAAGCGGCTGTGTTGCAGTTCCCTGCACAGTTGGGTGACCAGCAGAGTGGCTATGCTTGGAAAAAATCTGAAACAACTGCACTACACCAGAAACAGGTTCCCTTTATGGTCACAATTTGTAGAGGTCCCTGTGGTCGGATCTCAGAGTGACATACCATCCTTTTTTGAGATGGGAATAGAAATTAAAATGGATTAAGATTTTTATTTTCCAACATTTTTATAATGCATGATTTTTTTTTTTTTTTTTTCTTCTACCCAGGTAGTCATGACACCATGACTTATTGCTTAGACAAACTATCACCAGTTGACCCTAGTTCTCCTAAGCTGCTGCTCTTTTTGGATAAATTATTTCCTTCTATCACACGCCCTATTATTTTAAAATGGAGTATAACACAGGTATTTATTGTTTTACATCCTCCTTTTCTAGTTGTAAACTGTGAACTTCTTCTTTACTTTATACTCTGACAGCAGATGTGTGTTTATGTTGTTTTTTTTGCACTTCGCTATTACCACTGTATGTGTATATGTATAGTTACAACTATATAGCATATCATTAACCAAGGTTATTTTTACTGTCACCATGAATATGAAAAATAATCTACAGACACCATATTATAGAGCAGGAGAAGCTAAGCAGCATAACCTACAGTGAGGAACATAAGTATTTGAACACCCTGCGATTTTTGCAAGTTCTCCCACATAGAAATCATGGAGGGGTCTGAAATTCACATTGTAGGTGCATTCCCACTCAGACAGAATAAAAAGAATAATAATTCAGGAAATCACATTGTATGTTTTTTAAAAATGTATTTGTCTTGCACTGCTGAACATAAGTATTTGAACACCTGAGAAACAGCAAGAATTCTGGCTCTCAAAGACCTGTTACTGTGCCTTTAAAAAGTCCACCTCTACTCCACTCCTTAATCTAACTTAGTAGCACCCGTCTGAGCTCTTTAAAGACACCTGTCCACCCCAGTCAGTCAGATGCCAACGACTACCATGGGCAAGACCAAAGAGCCGTCAAAAGACACCAGAGACAAAATTGTGGACCTGCACAAGGCTGGAAAGGGCTACGGGGCAATTTTCAAACAGCTTGGTGAAAATAGATTAACTGTTGGAGCAATTGTTAGAAAATGGAAGAGGCTAAAGACGACTGTCAGTCTCCCTCGGACTGGGGCTCCATGCAAGATCTCACCTGGTGGGGTATCACTGATGATAAGAAAGGTAAGGAATCAGCCAAGAACTACAAGGTAGGAGCTGGTCAATGACATGAAGAGAGCTGGGGCCACAGTTTCAAAGGTCACTGTCGGTAGAACACTACGCCGTCATGGTTTCAAATCATGCATTACACGGAAGGTTCCCCCTGCTCCATTCATCACATGTCCAGACCCGTCTGAATTTTGCCAATGACCATCTGGATGATCCAGAGGAGGCATGGGAGAAATTCATGTGGTCAGATGAGACCAAAGTAGAACTTTTTGGTCTAAACGTCACTCTTCTTGTTTGGAGGAAAAAGAAGGATGAGTTGCATCCCAGGAACACCATCCCTACTGTGAAGCATGGGGGTGGTAACATCATGCTTTGGGGGTGATTTTCTGCGAAAGGGACAGGACGAGTGCACTGTATTAAGGAGAGGATGAATGGGGCCATTTATTGTGAGATTTTGAGCAACAACCTCCTTCCCTCAGTCAGAGCATTGAAGATGGGTCGTGGCTGGGTCTTTCAACATGACAACGACCCGAAGCACACAGCCAGGATAACCAAGGAGTGGCTCCCTAAGAAGCATATCAAGGTTCTGGAGTGGCCTAGCCAGTCTCCAGACCTAAATCCAATAGAACATTTTTGGAGGGAGCTGAAACTGTTACTCAGCGACAGCCCCGAAACCTGACAGATCTAGAGGAGATCTGTGTGAAAAAGTGGGCCAAAATCCCTGTTGCAGTGTGTGCAAACCTGGTCAAGAACTACAGGAAACGTTTGACCTCTGTAATTGCAAACAAAGGCTTCTGTATTAACACAGATTTTTCTCAGGTGTTCAAATACTTATGTTCAACAGTGCAAGACAATTTTTTTTTTTTTAATCATACAATGTTATTTCCTGAATTTTTTTTATTTTTTTTATAATTTTTTTTTAATTCTGTCTCTGAGTGGGAATGCACCTACAATGTGACTTTCAGACCCCTCCATGATTTCTAAGTGGGAGAATTGCAGGGTGTTCAAATATTTCTGTTCCTCACTGTATATAGATTTATGGGAGAAATTCTGTATATATGTGTATTTAATTCATTTAAATTCCTGTTCATTCTGGGCTTTGAAGTCCAGGAGCCGATTCTATCAGCGATTTGACAGCTGCCTCTGTATACACAGTCCAAGAGGGAAGCATGTCAATCACTGATAGAACATCCTCCTTCACTCCATAGCCCAGAATGAGCAGGATCGAAATGAATAAATGAAAAGTTTTACTGAATCTTTTCCCTATAAAGCTATATATTGATTTGCTCAGCTACTCCTGCTCTATAACATGCTGTCAGCAGCTCAGACACTATGTTTAACCTGACAGGTTCACTTTAAAGGTTTTTTCCAGACTTGTGGCAGCTGCTGGCCACTGCCCCATCCCACCCTTACAATGCCTCGTTTCTGAAAAGTGGCGAGGACTGCATAAACTGTAAGTTTAGATGGATACCATGGCAGCTCCCTTTGTCAGTTCATCAGCTGATGGGTTACCTAAGAGAGGACCCCAGGTATAGATCTCCATAGCCTTTTAGTATTATTGCCTGTCTCCAGACCTGGGGTCCTCTCTTAGGTAACCCATCAGCTGATGAACTGACAAAGGGAGCTGCCATGGTCTCCATCTAAACTTTACAAAATTAGAAATATCTACGATCGCGGCCGTTGCCGTATGATGTACCATTATGTCCTATTTCAGTTATACTATATATTTGTGGGAAAGGGTTTATGACTCGACTCAGAAAGCAAGGAGTGGCTCTAACAGAAGGAATAGTAGTTCCTTCCTTTTATACTGGTCATTCCTATAGAATCCAGCTCATGGCTTTGGTTTATAAAACTGCATAAAAAGTGCATGTTTGATCCCAATGTAAATGGATTCTGCATTTATGTTATAACTTATTATATATATTTTTTTAATTCTTAAATGTTTTTTTTTTAACACAAAATACAGTTCATGTAATAAGCTATTTGTAAACTTTGCTACAGCTGCAGCTTCTAAGTTTCACAGTACATAGCAAGCTGCAAAATGCGGCCCCTAGTGAAATTTATCAGACTGGCTGACCTCTGACAGCTTGTTTTCCAGCTTCTTTCTGCTCACCTGAACCAGCTCTAAGCTGATTTGTGACCGAATCAAAGTTCACATCAATGTAATAATGTGTGTGTGTGTATGTATGTATGTGTATGTGTATGTGTGTATATGTATATATGTGTGTGTATGTGTGTGTATATATATATATATATATATATATATATATATATATATATATATTTTTTTATAATATTACCTTAATAAAATATCTTTACATGAACTTCCTTGTGCTTGATAGACCTTGAGTGTTACTGAGCAGCTAGACGCTGGAATCAGATACCTGGATCTCCGAATAGCTCAGAGGCCTGATGTTTCCTCAAACCTCTACTTTGTACATGGTCTTTATACATCCCAGACTGTAGCGGTAAGACAAAAATGTGGTCACTAATGGTTGTTCACATATATGGTTATGTCTTTCCACCTTCATGGTACATTGTAGTCCACTTTCAGGACCACATGGAAGGTGCAATTCATTTGAGTAGTGACTTAAGGTGGATTTAGACAGGCTGAGGAGCAGCCAATTGTCAGAAAGGAACGTCAGCTGCTCGTTAAGTGGAGATGAAGCGCTGCATTCGCATGCACAGATCACCTCCACACTATGAGGATTGCTACTGCTAGTGCTCGTCCTCATACAGCTGCACTGTTTCTGGGCAGCAGATCGCCGTTTAGACTGCACAATCTGCTGCCCAGAAATGATGATTGGTGTGCCTGCACTCACTGCAGTTTCGCTTGTTTCTTCGGGTGATCAGCTGCACCTTTACACAAGCAGATTGTTGGGAACAAGTGTTCACAGGAACATTACTTCCCTATAATCTGCCTGATTATTGCCCCGTCTAAATCCACCTTTACAGTACAGTATGTAAGAGAAACAGATATATAATTTCTTTGTGTAATCTAAACTAACTAGCAAAATCTGAAAATTCCCCTTTAAGATGACATTTAAGTTAATGTGTGAAACTTCATAACTTAAAGGGAACCTATCACATTGAACATGGTATCTGAGTTGCAGGCAGCATGTTATAGAGCAGGAGGACCTGAGCAGATTGATGTATAGTTTTATAGGAAAAGATTCGGTAAAAGGTTTATTTTATACATATTAAAGAGGACCTTTCACCGATCCTGACATTGTGAACTAAGTATACAGACATGTGGAGCGGCGCCCAGGGATCTCACTGCACTTACTATTATCCCTGGGCGCCGCTCCGTTCTCCCGTTATGTCCTCCGGTATGTTCGGGGACTTGGTTATAGTAGGCGGAGACTTAGGGGACTTGGTTATAGTAGGCGGAGTCTGCCCTTGTTCTGCTGGGCGTCTCCTTCTCTTTTTTTTTTTTTTTTTTTCTCCCAGGCTGTGAGCTCTGCGATGCGATTGGCCAGCGCTACAGCCTAGGAGAAGGAGACGCCCAGCAGAACAAGGGCAGACTCTGCCTACTATAACCAAGTCCCCAAACATACTGGAGGACATAACGGGAGAACGGAGCGGCGCCCAGGGATAATAGTAAGTGCAGTGAGATCCCTGGGCGCCGCTGTATATGTCATGATACTTAGTTCACAATGTCCGGATCGGTGAAAGGTCCTCTTTAAATTCCTGCTCATTCTGGGCTTTGAAGTGAAGGAGGCGGTCCTATCGGTGAGTGACAACCTTCCCTCTGAGACTGTGTATACAGAGACTGTATCAGAGGTGAATCACTGATAGGACCTGCTCCTTTACTTCAAAGCCCAGAATGAGAAGGAATCTAAATGAATGAAATGCACGTTAAACTGGATCTTTTCCCATGAGACTGCATATCAGGTCTGCTCCTCCTGCTCTATAACATGCTGCCTGCAGATTACCTTGCATTTTCATGGTGACCGGTTTCCTTTATAGGTGTACTCCAGCTTCATAATATCAATGGCCTATGATCAGAATAGGTAATCAGTGTTGGATGGGTGGGCGTCCAACCCCAGGCACCCTAATAATCTGCCGTTTGAATGGGCCATGGCTCCCTTTTGAGGGCTGCAGCTCAATGTATTTTTCACTTTAATATTATAATTAAGCAATTTTACTACTTTGTTTTCATTTATCTTTTCTAGGAAACGCTACATGAGATTGCTGACTGGTTACAGCAGAATCCTCAAGAGATCCTCATTGTAGGGTGTGATAATCTACAGTCCATGCTGACGGAGCATCACATTTCTTTAATTAACTGTATACACAGGATATTTGGAGCCAAATTATGCCCCAAGCATGTATGCGCCTCTGAAGTTATTTTATACTTTTGTGTTCTATTAGGGCTTTACTGCAAAAACCTATAGGATAAAATGCATTAAAGGCCATGTACACCTTTTGGGGGCAATTTTATTTTATTACTGCAATTAGGGATTTGCGAATCAACATCCGAAATCGATTTGCATAAAACATTGTTTCAATACTGTACGGAGCGCTCGCTCCGTACAGTATTGGAATGTATTAGCTCCGATGAGCCAAAGTTATTACCTTGGAACTGAACCAGAGTTCGGGAAATGTTTTTTTTTTTTTTTTTTATTGTACAAATCGATTTATGAAGTTATTAGGCAAAGTCTCCGAGATTTCGCCAAGTAATAACTTTGGCTCATCTGAGCCAATACATTCTAATACTGTATGGAGCAATTGCTCACTACAGTATTGAAACAAAGTTTTATGCGAATCGACTTCAGATGTTTCATCTGAAGTCGATTCGCTCATCCCTAATTGCAAAGTACTCATTTTGAGCTAAAAATAATTTTTTAAATTGGTCTTTATTAAAAATATGGCATCCCTTTTTTGTGTACAGAGCTGTCATGCTCTAGTAGCACCCTTTGGATTTTCTGTCTTTTCCGTCAGACCAGGAGCAGATGGGCTCCTCATCTCTGCTCTCTGACCTTATAAACACTCATTATAGCTCAGTTCTTATCTTAGTGATAAATAAGCTTAAATAAGGGTTTATGACCACTTAGTAGTTTAGAGATAAGATTTATTAGATGACTGGCACAAAGTGAAAGTACCAGTCACACAGTTAGGAAAACAGTTAACCCTTCATTTCTCTACATGGTCGTATCTTTGTGACAGAACAGCTCAATATATTTAATAAAGGCCAATTGAAAAATGATTTTTAGCCAAAAATGAGTAACGTGCAATAAAAAAAATAATAATAATAATTGCCTCTGAAGGTGTACATAGCCTTTATGCTTTTTTTAATGACAGGCCTTGTTCACACTTCAGTGTATCAGTATTTTGCATGTTTTTAAGCTAAGCTGAATGGTGGATGCACAAATGAGAAATGCAGTTTGTTTCTATTATATTTTTCCCATGTTTAGGATCTAGTTCTGGTTTTGTTACAATACTGATTTTAAAATAAGTGTGAATAAGGACTAAGGCTCCTTTCACACAGCTGTTAAATGGGCAGATGTTGGTGATGAGCAAAACCTAATGTATACCACGCTGTCTGCACTTTTTCCTACATGATAACGTGTAACAGTAATGTAACAAAATGGTCAACCTGTTATATAGTCTTCAGACCTTCTAGTTCAATCTAGTAACTCTTAGTTTATGTCTGTAAGTGTAGCTGTATTACCTTTTCCTCACCATGCGGCCCAGATCGCCATGACGACTAACCTTTTTCCTAACAAACTCACCTTCCATAGATGTAATAATGCTCCCATAGTTATTGTAAACCCTCCCCCAAACAGCTATAGTGCCCTTTTTAGACCCCACTCAGTATGATTGCACCTGAGTATCCCACACCAAAATATTACCCTTTTAGACCCCATTATATAATGATGAGTGCCCCACACAGTGACAATGGCCTCTTTGTGTAATAACACCCCGGTTGTGCCCCCTTTTTGAAGGAGAAATATTCCTGTGTGCAGAGCTTTTCTTCCCATCAAGTCTGATGGGACTGGCAATGAGACAAAAAAAGACAACCAGAATGAAATGGTGCTCCATTTCTATATATGCACTTTCCACATTGTGTTAATGCTTTTGGGGCTGCTATAATTTTATTATAAAATTTGTATGTGGATCAGTTTCATGTGACAGTAAGCGCCATGATGAATCTTACATGTCTAATCATCTGTAACGGACCAGTTTTATGAATATGCTCTCTATTTTCAGGAGCAACCAACATTGAGGAACTTGTGGAAGCAAAACTATCAACTTATTGTGTGCTATGACAACCCTTTGGCGTTGCTTTTTGAATATCTTTGGCCATCTATTCCATACTGGTGGGCAAACACAACCAAAACAAGCTTCTTGATCCACTTCTTGGAGAGGAAAAAACAGATCGGACGGCCAGGTATCAAAACATTTTTAGGTGGTTTTACAATTTTATATACGGTACTGTGTTGCTGACATTTTTTTAATATGCATAGATGAGCAATTTTTATTTGTAGGCTTCTATCTCCACTTTATTACGTAGAAGGTTTACCTACCTTCATGACTTTTTATTTTTTATTATTCTCCTCTTGGTGTTTGCATTTAATTATTTAAAGCGTACCTACACTTAGAACCTATTGTAAGTTTGATAAAAAATATTTGTATAGTACTTATTTATTTTTGTACTTTTCGTAGCAAAATGGGCACCTTCGCACTTTGCAATCCGTACACTCGTACACACTGGTGTATGGATTCCCCTGGGGCTGCACTGAACTGTACAGACCAGAGCATCGCTGCTCCTGCCTGTACCAGCGCTGTTTTGCTAAAGCCTGGCATAGAAGGGCTATGTCAGGCTTTAGCAATGTGCTATGCAAGCTCCTGCCCTGCACTCACACTAATAGCCTGCATACCACAGGCTATTAACAGAGCGGAGCGAGTGCAGGGCAGGAGCTCACATAGCACATTGCTCCATACTCTATGGGTGTATGGATTGCAAAATGCAATAGGCATCTGCACTTCAGGTCCATATTTCGCTTGCAAAAGTAAAAAAAAAAAAAAAAAAAAAAAAATCGGTTTTAAAGAAGTGTAAGTGATGGTTTAGGTACACTTTAAAGGGGAATTCTGGTAGGTATAAGTTATCCCCTATCCACAGGTATGCGATAACTATCAGATCAGTGGGGGTCCGTACCCCCTGCAGGCCCCTTGCTAATTCCCTAAAATGACCGTAGTCGCTGGACGCACATGTGCACAGCCGCTCCTTCAATTTCTATGGGAGTTCCTAAGGGAGCCAAGTACAGCTCTCTGCTATCTCCGTAATTCCCATAGAAATGAATGGAGCAGTCATGCACATGTGCGACCGACCACTCTGGTCATTTTAGGGGAGCAGCAAGGGGACTGCTGGGTGTACAGGGCCCCTGTTCTCGTGATCAGTGGGGGTGCTAGCACTAGGACCCCCGCTGGTCTGATCGTTTTCCCCTATCCTGTGGATAGGGATAACTTGTACCTACAGGAATACCTCTTCAAGACGTCATGCACATGACCATATGTATTTTGCGATCCACAAAATATGCATACAGTCCATGTTGCATCTGCATGTTTTTGCAGATCCATTGACTTCAATGCAGACCACAGACCCATTAAGGTCAATGGGTCTGCAAAAAAAAAGGGGATGGCAAACTGACTGCATCCATATTTTGTGGATCTGCGATTTTCAGACTGCAAAACAAATGCGGTTGTATGCAAGCTCATATAGGTTTGGCCTGAAGCTCATATATAGGTTTATGTCTTCAAGTAGTCTGTGACAGACTATAAAAATTGTGTAGTCTGATTCTGCAGTCATACTTCCATTTGTCTCCTACTAATATATATATATATATATATATATATATATATATATATATATATAGTAGGTTAGAAGGGATGCCAACATAAAACAATAGATTGTTAAAGGGGTTGTCCACTTTCTACATAGCTTTCACACATGCCATACACAATTGTGTAAAAGCATAAGAATCCACTACATTGCTTTTGGGCTTACCCCTTGTGCCCATGGGTACCAAAGTACAGATGCAGTGGTGTCCAGCATTCCCAAGATGGCAGCTGCTAAAAAGGTTCAGCACAGATGCAGCACATCGGTCACTGCCCCAAACTCTTTCAGCCACCATCTTTGAGAAAGGTATGGATGCTGCAGCATGTTTATATCAGACCCATGGGCACCAGGAGGGGGTGGGGGATATCTGGCTAAGGTAAGCAATGTAGCAGATTGTTATGCCTTTACATATTCTTGTAAATGACCAATCCCTTTAATTGAGACTATTTGCAAAGTTGCTTTATTTATTTTTAGTGTTAAATGCACTAACATAGCAACAATTGGAAAAAAAAGTTCTATAACATGACTTGGTAGCAAGTAAAATTTAAAAGGGTTTTCCTAGACTTTAAGGCTTCATGCACACGACCATATGTATTTTGCAGTCCGCAAAAAATGGATCCACAAAAAATACGGATGACGTCCATGTGCATTCCGGATTTTGCAGAACGGAACAGGTGGCCCCTAAAAGAACAGTCCTATTGTCTGGAGTGCGGACAATAATAGGACATGTTCTTTTTTTTGCAGAACAGAAATATGGACATATAGACACGGAGTAACTTCCGTTTTTTTATTTGTTTTTTTTGCAGACCCATTAAAATTAATGCGTTATATCGGACCACGCGTTCCCTATCCAATCAGAAGAAAACTCTTCAAGCTCAACTCATCCAATTTCAGATATATAGTCATTCCTCCAGATGTTCCTGTGGGATATCAGAAAACACGCTGATAGTGAAGCACTGTATTCCACTACTAATACCACTCATCTGGTTGTACTCGCAAGCGTAATTAGTTATGCAGGTGCATCACACAAAATCAGAGGCTTCGCTTTCTTTTTCATCTCTTCAACAACGCTGTATAAAATATTTTAACCGCTCGAATAATGAAGCACCGCTTTAAAAACCAGTATAAAATTGGGTTTATTATACTCGTGAACATAAAACGGTAACAGGCAATGTAATAAAACAATCTAACGATCCTTCCCTTATCTCTTTTTTACTTCACTCACGAATCCTTCATTCATAAATCTCCTTCAATTCCTCCTCCAGCCCGTAGCAGCTCAAAAATAAGTCCTCTGGGATCCTTCTGGTGGACCTTCTTAAAATGCATGGAGACTCCATGGGTCTCCAGACCCTTCCTGATATTCTTTATGTGCTCTTTCAGTTTTCTCATTGTCTCCATGCATTTTAAGAAGGTCCACCAGAAGGATCCCAGAGGACTTATTTTTGCCGGAGTAGAGCTAGTGAGAGGACTGGTGGGGAGGAGATACAGTTAAAAAGATAGATCAGCGGGTGGTTAAGTGGATATATGAGCTTGATACAATCCAACCACACGGACTTAATGTGAAATTGGACTTGAAGCCGTGCCTGGTGGATCAGCGGTGATCTGTATGAGGACAGGGGTGTGTCGCCGCTGACCAATCGGGGAAGATAGGTGTGTATCACATGAGCTGCTACAGGCTGGAGGAGGAATTGAAGGAGATTTATGAATGAAGGGTTCGTGAGTAAAGTAGAAGAGATAAGGGAATGTACTATAACAAGAAATAGTGATAAAATTGGCAATGCTATGTATTTATTTAATCTGTGGATGAGGGATGACACTTTGCTGGTTATTGGAATTTCATAATATTTTTAATTAAAGGTTGTTGTAGGCAATGGGGGAGGGGTATGAGGGTATTTAGAGACTTGTGGGAAAAAGTGTGGAACATGCCCCTAATGAAGCTTGGAGCGAAACCCGGGTCAGGCGGGATCGTTGGTTTGTTTTATTACATTGCCTGTTACCGTTTTATGTTTGTGAGTATAATAAACCCAATTTTATACTGGTTTTTAAAGCGCTGCTTCATTATTGGAGCGGTTTAAATATTTTATACAGTGTTGTTTAAGAGAAAGAAAGTGAAGCCTCTGATTGTGTGATGCGCCTGTATAAATAATTACGCTTGCGCGTACAACCAGATGAGTGGTATTAGTAGTGGAATACAGTGCTTCACTATCAGCGTATTTTCTGATATCCCACAGGATCATCTGGAGGAAAATAGTAGTAGTGGGACCTGATGTTTTGCCTATATATATGAAATTGGATGAGTCGATATAACGCATTGACTGAACTGTGAATTGTGCCTACTTCACTCTTGGGAATCGCTGCGGTAAGTCCTGATAACAACAGACTGGAATCTTAAAGTTTTGTTTCTATTTTCCATTAAAATGAATAGTTACGCATATGGTCCGCAAAAAAAATAACTGACACGCAAAGAAAATACGTTCGTGTGCATGAGGCCTAATACTGATGACTTAACCTATCCTGAGGATATCGGTGGTGGTCTGACACCTGAGACCACCGGCACTGGGGCTTCTGTGAGCACCACGGGTTTGTCCGTGCTCACCAAGCACAACACCGTACATTGTATAGCAGCTGTGCTTGGTCAAGCACTCAGCCCCATTCACTTCTATGGGGCTGAGCTGCTCCTAAGCCAATGGACCAATTTAATGTGTCATCACTGGCCTAGGAAAAGCTGAGAGAAGCCCATGGCACTACTGCGAGCGCCAGTGCCTTCTCAAACAGCTGATCAGTGCAGGTCCTTGGTGTTGGACCCCCACTGATCAGATAATGGTGACCTATTCAGAAGATAGCTCATCAGTATTAAAGTCTCGGAAAACCCCTTTTAAAGAGTTCTGTTATATGTTTTAACAAAGCTTTTTTTTTTGGGATTCTAATTGTATTTTTCTTTTTACAGATTGTTTTTTTGTGGCTGGTCTCAATTTAACTGAGAATTCAAGTTACATCTTAAAACACCCATTTGGTTCTTTGAAAAAAATGACTTTACCTAAACTTCCATTTTTGCATAAGTGGGTAGAAAAGCAGCATCCAGGAGTGAGCAGAGATGCCACCAACATTATTGCAGAAGATCTTATTGGCTCTGAGGACTTTGTTTCTGCTGTCATTAAGCTCAATATGAAGTTAGACAGAACTCATGCGCTTTTGAAAAGATAGATCACTGAGCTGTAGGACTTCAAATGTATTACTTTGCTCTACTAAAATGACTTGAAATACCGTTGGGGGTTTTCAGGTGCCATGTGTATAAATAGCAATACCACTGGTATAACAACATGCCATTGTGCTAAAATAACATGGATGTTTCCAGAAAAAAAGCACAAAAGTCTGCATAAACTACCTCCTCCATGCAATCCTCAGTGTCTTCTGGACTTGAGAGGCCTGTATTACAACAGTCATACCACAAAACTTCCATACTTTATAGCTTTAGACTTAGAATAACCAGTGCTTAGATTACACATATTTTAGAATTCATATGAATAACAGAAAAAAGTCTTATTGAACTTCATAAGTTTTTTTGGGAGGGAGGAGAAGAATATAAGCGGTGCCATCATGGAGGTTTTGTGAAAAGGAAATTACCAGTAAGACTAATTCTGTTCCCCCCCCCTCATCTCCATGACAGCACCTTACTACGAGAAGTAACTGATTATTAATTTATGGTGTGACAACTGCCTGAAGAACTTTTCTTCCATATTTAAGGTCCCTTTTTGTATCAATGTCTACGCTATAGTGTTTAATAAAAGTATGAGGGTTGGACCATGTTGCTGCCTTACATATTTGATCCAAAGAAGCAAATGGTCTTTCCGCCCAGGATGTCGATACTGCCCTAGTAGAATGAGCTTTCAGGTTAGAAGGTGGTTCCTTCCCCATTACCCTGTAGGCCAACGTGCTATAGTTGCTCTAGAAGCAAGACCTCTCCTATTTCCCAAGAAGTGAATAAAAAAACTATAGGATTTTCTCCAGTCTTCAGTAACTGATAAATATTGGAGTATGCATCTCTTGACATCTAAACTGTGAAAAGCTTTTTCTGCTTCAGATCTAGGATTATTGCAGAATGAGGGAAGAACACCCTCCTCCATTCTGTGGAAATCTGACACCACCTTAGGAAGAAAAGAGTCCTCAAAATAATTCTATCATCTCTGATGGTTAGGAATGGCTCCCTGACCGAGAGAGCTTGTATTTCATTAACCCTGTGAGCTGATGTGATGGGGACAAGGAACACTGTCTTGACGGTCAAGTACTTGATGTTTACCTCCTCCAGAGGTTTAAATTGGGCAATAGTAAGACCTGAAAGGACTAGGTTTAGGTCCCAAGGTGCAACTATCAGTCTTAGTCTAGGTCTGAGTCTGTCAGTACCCTTCATAAACCTAACTATTCATGGGTTAACAGCCAGCTTTACATTCAAAAAAAAAAAAGCTCAGAGCAGATATCTGCACTCTGAGGGTGCTAGGTTTTAACCCCTTCCTAAATCCTGTAAGAACTCTACAACTGAAAGGATATCCCCCATTTTAACTGCAGGATTTTCCAAACACCAAGGCATATATCTTTTCCATATCTTATGGTAGATTTTACTAGTGACTTTTTTTTCCCTACTGGCTAACATAATGCTAACTACAGAATCTGAAGGGCCCTTAGATGTAAGAATCAGCCTTTCAGGATCCATGCTGACAGACACAGACTTGTCACCTTTGGATGGGAGATCGGACCTTGTGTTAGAAGGTCTTGGGACCAAGGTAAAGTCCAGGGGTTTTCCCTGGTAAAAAATTTTTTTTCAGGAGCGGGTACCATGATTTTCTCGGTCAGTCTGGAGCTACTAGAATGACCTTTACCCTGTCCTCTCATATCTTCTTTAAGACTCTCTGTGTTAAAGGTAGCGGGAGAAAGCAGTAAACTAGATTGAAATTCCACCTGATCGCTAGTGTTATCGCAATTCATGCGATTCTCTTCTTCTTTGTGTGGTGCCAAATCAATTTGGGTTGTAAATATGAGCGTATACAGCTTTCTCAATGAGACCAACACTGGCTGGTATCATGGAAAATATGCCATCATTTATTCAAGTAACATACACTTATATAGGAGATGTGAGGTAGACAAAAAGGGTGGTCCTTAAAGAAAGCATATTGGCTCTTTGCCAAAATGGGTGTAGTGTGCCAACTTTATCCCTGAGTTTCATTGGCACATTTGAAAAAGGCAACCTAACTCCCCCTCGCACATCTGGTTAGCTGCCATCTTGTAGACAGAAAAGAGTAATACAGTACATATTTATAGAGAAATAAAACCTCTCTCACAATTCCCTCCTTTTGTGGTAAATAGATACAAGATGAATAAGCAAAGTGAGGTACTACCCCAACGCCCTAAATGGTGAAGAGCTGGATTTTTCTTATTGCTTCACCAGGTCCCCCCAACTCCCTTTTGGGTTTGCTTTCATTTTGTTCTATATACTCCGCAACCATCAACAAGGTTTTATTTGTTTTAGGACGGAATTGCGTTCCTCAAAGAGGTGCTCATAATAATCTTTGGTTTGGACAGTATGACAATCATGTACATAGTGTTTACAGGCATGGTCGAACTGAACATTTTAAAAACTATTTTCCTAAAACAAGGAACCATACAACACCCTATTAATGCCTATACCAAAAATACTACTACTAGAGTAATTAACAGATTAGCCAACACACTAGACCAGTTCCCAAACCACTGTTCTAGCCATGAAGTAAACGGGTTATTGTTTCCAGAGTTTTCCGTCAGTTCGTTCGATAAAGCCGTCAGTCCTTTTAAAGCCTTGGTGAGGTTTCAGTGAGGGGCAGTGTTGTTTGGAATAAAGGTGCAGCAGGAACTTCCAATCATCTTGCAGACTCCTCCTTTTTCTGCCAAGATCATGTCGAGGGCCAGTAAGTTCTGTAATGCCATCACCGTTGAAGAGCTCAGTTGTTCCGCTATTCCTTTCACCACATCTCAGGTATAATTCACGAATCTCTGTTGATTATAATACAAATAGTTAATCCAGTATACATTTTTATTTATGCCAATTATGGGAAATATTGATTCAAACCTGCAGCTATCTGGTTTCTAGCCTTGAATTCATCAGGAACTCCTCTAGGGACTCCTATAGCATATATATAAACATGAGAATCAAAAGATGTAGGGAGTGACCTCCTTAGCTGTGACCAGACGTTGGTTTGCTTATTTACTTGATCCCATTAAGGAGGTGAAAAATAGAACAGATGGTATCACAACCTACCTTAATCAGGGTACATTGACCAATCCATTCCATTCGTATCCTGGGTCGGAGTTTCAGGTCTCCACACAACCACTAGATATCTGAGTGTTGATAAACCATCCGTCAGGTAAGCATCAGAGTCACTACTTGTCTCATTTAGATAGATGATATAGGAACAATATATCCTGGAGGGAAAACACCATTGTCTTTGCCTGTACCATTGCGATTAAAACAGGTATAATTTCCAGGGTATGGTGTTATACCGAAACCCATATTGTCTCTCTCATGAACAGTAGGATAGAGCAATTCTAATGTCCTGCAGCGGGAGATGTTATTACTTGGAATAGTTTCAGTGTACATCTTAAGGATGCACCTGAAATCCTCAGGATCGGTAATCTCATTCAAAGGGAAAGGTATTGTACCCAAATGAGGTCGAGCTGCAGCACAGTCTATGCAGTTGGATCGCTTCTGGGAAAGAACAGTATAGCGGATCCACTCTATCCATACATTTGTATCTGAAAACAGTCTCTAAGGCCAATTTGTCTTCATACTTTATGTTTGCCAAATTTTTAATGTCAATTGTGGGTAAAGAGGTAGGAGGTACAGGTGAACCGGAACTTTGAGACTTTATTTTTATCAATGTTCTAAATATGGAATCTGGGATTCATTCTAACTGTGCCTTTCCCCCTGTACAATATAGACTGAACAGTAAGGCATGCAAAAACATTACGGACCTTGCAGTCATTCCGGCACTTGATGTTCAGGTACTTTTTTTACAGTGCGATGCGTGGACCCAATTGGGCTTTCCTTCCCACTTGACAGCAGTGGCGGTGGTTAACAGTACTTGATGTGGACCCTCAAATCTAGGATTTTCCGCATGTGTCGTTTCACCACTATCGTATCTCCTGGTTGTAGGGAATGAGTTGCCTCTATGCTGTCTGGATCTGGAAGAGAAGCAAAAACTTGGGAATACACATTAGACAGTCTGTTTGTAAGACAGATAAGGTACTTTGAAAGACTACTATGCTGTATCTGGAGTTGTTGTGGAAAATAGAGTCCTAATCTAGGGGCATTCCCAAAGAGTACTTCACATGGAGTCAGGCCTGTCTTCCGGTTAGGTGTATACCGGATGGAGAAAAGTGCCAAGGGTAGACACTCTGGCCATGGCCTTCTGTATTTTTGATTTTAATTGTGCCGTTGAGTCGCTCTACTCTACCGCTGCTTTGTGTGTGATACGCAGTATGGAAAGCTTGTTCAATACCCAGGGCCCCCATAATTTCCTGCATGACCTCCCCTGTAAAGTGAGAACCTCGGTCACTCAATTGTCTGTGGGACCCCATACCGGCAAACTTTCTCATTCAGAAGTTTCTTGGCTGTGGTTTGTGCAGTGGCTTTGGCCACAGGATAGGCTTCTGGCCACCCAGAAAACAAATCTACACATACCAAGACGTATTCTAGGGTCCCAACTTTGGGTAGTTGGATGTAATCTATTTGCAGTCTTTGAAAGGGGAAATCGGGCCTGGGAGTGTGCCTCAAATGTGTTTTTACCGTCTTTCCTATGTTGTGATGGGCACAAATCCTACAAGCCTGAGTAAATTTGGCTGCAGCTACACTGAATCCTGGGGCATACCAGTGATCATGAACAAGAGCAGTCATCACAGTTTTGGACAGTTCCGTATTCCCATGAGTGGCCTGGGCTGTGACTGGGAACAAGGCACGGGGCAAACACAGCTTTCCTCTAAATTCCCACGCTCCTTTTGGGGTCATCACAGCTCCTTTATCTATGCTGCCTTTTCCTCTTTGGTTGCTTGAGACTGTAAGGTTTTGAGTGTTTCAAAGCTAACTGGTAGGGAGATTTGCTGTTGTACTGCTGCTATCCCTACAGGATCATCTCTGGGTTTCTGTGCAGCAGCTTTTGCTGCCAGATCAGCTCAATGATTGATTTTCTCGAGCTTCAAGGGTGTAAGGGAGAGGGCTTACCAGCCCTCTCCCTTTTTGGGGAGAGGGCTGGTAAGCAGCCATGCCTGTTTTAGGTCTTTTGTTGAACTAAGCTTCTACACCCTTTGCCACTTTCAACAAAATTGAGGGCTGTATAGTTCTCCATTCAGGCATAGCTGATACCAGACCCGTGCGAATGTTTTCCCCAAGACCATCCACAAAAGCAGCACTCAAAATTCTCCCATGCATGTCTGAGGTGTGCTTAAAACCCATATCCACCCATCTTTGCTGGAGCCTAGTGAAAAATTTCTCCATACTGTCTGATATGCATCAGGACAGAACAATGTAACAGACTGATCACCCAATCGCTTTTTCCCCCATTCTGTGAGCTTCACTATGTATTGCTCACCAGACAACAAACAGGTATCATCTCCCTCACAAGATCCCACTGCAGAGGCTATAATCTGAGAGAAAGAATCACCAGCTTTACACTGGACTAAATCTTCCAAATACTGCCAACAACCTGAGAAAGGTTTCCGTATCTTCGCTCACTCCTTACAGAACGGCATGGGGAAGTCCTCTGGATTGGGGATTCTACTCATCATGGCCAGCATCTCACTAGGGGACCAAGGGCGATACACAGGCTCATCAGGGCTATCATTTGGACCCCTGAGAGGAGCAGCTTCAGGGGTTAGGTGCCTGGGCGTACAATAGGCCGGGGTGGATTTGGGGTGGATGATACAACTGGGGAAACTAGGTGCAGCAGATTTCGTACATCAAAAAATCATGCTGGGAACCCCACATTTTCTTGTGACTGAAATCCACTCCAGTCGGCATAAGGACTTAGAGCGGGTGCAGCCCTAGATTGAGTGGATTGGTCAGGGACACTTCCAGTAGGCATCATAGGGGCAATCACTGCAGGCACATTTTTTAAATGGTGGGACATACAATTGGGAAGGGTTATTTGCAGACATCACTGGATATAATCCAATACTTGAACCTATAATAGGAATTGTGCCTGTCTTTGAGATCTACAGATAACACACGTTACTAGTTTCAGAATTTTTGTGCCTGCAAACACACTCCCATCCCCCATTAGGGGGGGGGGGGGTTTCCTGTGGAGGGAGTTTCAGGAGATGGGGAAGGGATGGAAGGAGCAGAAAGCACGGTGGGAGGTGTCCCTGTTGGAAAGGAGCACATTCCAGAGCAGAGTGCAGAGGAGGGGCCGACAGAAGGAACAATAGGAATTTTTGTGGAACTACAAGACACAGAACAACTAGTGGAGGTTACAGCAGATGGGGTGGGGGAAGGGAAGCCATATGGCAGACTGTCCTGTTCTTTGTTTTCTACGACATTCAAATCCTCCATCTTACAATATAAATATTGTCCATTTTTCTCAACTTCTTTCAACTTTACATCCGTCACATGAGTGGACAACTTCCACCATAACTCTGCTTGCATCAGCCTATTATTATCTCTCAACCAACCTTTCTTTTCCTGCATTATATTTTACCAGTTTCTGGCATACCAATTTTTACGCATGAACGATTTTAACTTAATAACAAACTTTACCTTCTCTTTCTCTCATCAGCTGAGCTGCTGTTAACATCTCCTCACTATATCCTGCAACATTAGAATTTCCCATTTTTGTGGTTGCACAAAGATCAAACGATACTGATTACTATCGAACCCGCTAGCTAAGAGCAGTTTTACAAAAATCAAACAATATCTAATTACTATCAAACCCGTTAGCTTAGAGCAGTTACACAAAGATCAAACGATATCCAATCACTATCGAACCCACAAATCTTTTGGTGAAGACCCCTGGTCCATTCACCGGTTAAAAAAACCTTAACTTCCAATCGCCTATGATAATTGGTGTTAACCCTACTCCTAAATCCTCAAAACTCGCGTCAGAGCTTGGCTGGGATCCAATTCTATGTCACGGATATCAGACTCAGCTGTCTACCAATTTCCGCTTTGTTTCAGTACGTCCTACCACACAAAGAAGGAATTATTCAAACGAGTTCTTTCTTTCTAAAGGACAGATCAGCTACAATTTGAACCCTTCTATAGCGATAACACCAATTCAACTCTTTAGAATCCACTTGGGCAAAAGGCTCAGAGAAGGTATGTAAGAAAAAAAGCTTTCTTACCTTGCTGCAGCGTGTGACCTCGTCTGATGGTTTTGCGCAAGTCCTCTCGCAGCGTTTGAATCAGAAGCTACGCAAGCTGTCTGCCCACCCAGGGACGTAAATTCTATGTCATCGCAATTAATGCGATTCTCTTCTTCTTTGTGTGGTGCCAAATCAATTAGGATTGTAAGCATGAGCTCATACAGCTTTCTCAATAAGACCAATACACTAATAGTAGTGTGCCAACTTTATCCCCGAGTTTCATTGGCACATTTGAAAAAGGTATCCTACTCCCCCTTCCCTCCCACAGTGACATTAAGACAAAGAAATGCACACGAGGCTCACACATCTGTTTAGCTGCCATCTTGTGGACAGAAGAGAGTAATACAATACATTTATAGAGAAATAAAACCTGTCTCACACACTAGTGCATCTGTTCCTGCACTTTCTCTGTTCCTTGGATCCAAGGAGTAGTAGATCGGTAGTTTTGAGTTGTTCTTGTTCGCAAATAAATCTATTTGTGGCATCTCTCATTTCTGGACTAGCAAGTTGAATATTTCTTCCTTTAAACTCCACTCTCCTGGATACAATCTTTTCTGGCATAGAAAATCCGCCTTGACATTTTGTGTTCCTTTTAAAAAAAAGACTGCTGACTTATACAAACCCGAGGGCGAGAGTACACTCGGGGGGGGGGGGGCTTTCTATCTCCCACCTTTTTCCTCCAAAAAGGCACACGGCAGGAGTGTCCCTTATCCCTGCTGTTGTTCGACTTAGCATTAGAGACTTTGGCTCGGCTATTAGAAGGCTCGGACCTGTACTCAGGCATCAAAATTGGTAAGAAGGAGGTCAAATTGGCCTTATACGCTGATGACCTGCTGATATTCATGTCCAATCCTAAACAACATATGCGCCCCCTGATGGGGGGGCTTTCTATCTCCCACCTTTTTCCTCCAAAAAGGCACACGGCAGGAGTGTCTCTTATCCCTGCTGTTGTTCGACTTAGCATTAGAGACTTTGGCTCGGCTATTAGAAGGCTCGGACCTGTACTCAGGCATCAAAATTGGTAAGAAGGAGGTCAAATTGGCCTTATACGCTGATGACCTGCTGATATTCATGTCCAATCCTAAACAACATATGCACCCCCTGATGGACTTGCTCCATCGCTTTAGTTTTCTCTCAGGTTATAACATCAACTCCGCCAAAAGTGAAGTCCTTGAATTGCAAGCCAAAAATCCCCCATCCAAACATATTTGGGATTGAAGATAGGCAAACTTCCTAGCTCCCTATACAATTTGAACTACCCGCCACTCAGGGAAAATAGTGGCGGGTCACCAGACACGGATCACGGACGCGAATGACAATCTTGTGTGCCTCCGTGTTTTTTCACGGACCCATTGACTTGAATGGGTCCGCGAACCGTTGTCCGTCAAAAAAATAGGACCGGTCTTATTTTATGGACTAACTGGAAACACTGATCACGGACGCGGATGACAAACGGTGCATTTTCCGAGTTTTCCACGGACCGCAGAAAATCACGGAACAACGGACACGGATGCACACAACGGTCGTGTGCATGAGGCCTTATGGGAATAGGTCCTCTGATTAAAATGATGAGTTTTTCTAAACTGCTATATCCTCTCCAAACTCTCCCAGTTTTGCTAAAACATGCAGATGTAAACACCCTCAACATGGCCTTCACTAAGTTCATATGGTCGGGCAAGATTTCTCAACTGAAGCGGTTGTTGAGGTATGATCAAATTGAGGCAGAGAGGCACAAAATTCTTCCAAAAATGGAAGACCTTCCTCATTACTCATTTTAGCCCCACTGAAATCTCGTAGACGGTCAAACCATTTCAGTATACCTCCTGGTACCTCACTTCTTCTCTCAAAGGCACCTTTTCTTTCCCCCTCCCCCCCTTTTTTTTTTTTTGGTATATATCTATAAATGTTGGTAACTAGACACCCACCTGTTATTTGCAATACGATACAGATGGGTTCTCAGAAAATAATGCATATTTCAGGAAGTAATGCTTGTTCCCCTTCCCCTTTTCATAATATATTTTAAAATGTTTCAATAAAAAAAATTAAAAAAGGACTGCTGACATGGAGTCGACATAGTTTTCCGCCCATAAAAAAATCAAGTTGGTTAGGGATATCAGGATTTTGCTCCTTGTAACCCCCTGACTGTTTATGTATGACACAACCGTGTTGATGTCTGATTTGATTTGAAAGTTAGATCCCCCTTAGATCTTCCGAAATATAAGCCAGGGCTTCTTCCACTGCCCTTAGGTCCCGGAAGTTGGATGACTGCATTCTCAGAGTCTGTGATCACTCCCCCTGGGTTGACAGAGTTTGTAAATGAGCCCCAAAACCCCAGAGGCTGGCATGTGTAGTAAGAATTACTGGGTCCCTTACCACCCCGTTCTGGAGATTGTCTTACTGCCCACCAATCCAGTGATATTAAGATATCCTCTGGAATTTTAATCAGTTTGTCCAATGATTCCGGTCTCCGATCCCACTGTTGTAACATTTAACTCTGAAGTGGCCGGGAGTGCCATTGGGCCCATTTCACTGCTGGGATACATGCTGTTAGAGACCCAATGAGGGCCATAGTTTGTCGGACGGTATGGGACTTTTTTCTTTTTGACACTTATTATCTGGGATTGGATCTTCTGTATTTTGACTTCTGGTAGAAAACACATCTGTTTGACCGAATCTATGAGAATGCCCAGAAACACTATCTTTTGTGTAGGTAGAATCTGCTATTTTTCCCATTTTATTATCCAACCTAGATCCTCTAACCTGCATCTGGTCTTTAGCAGATTGTTTTCTAGGCCTGTTTTGGAATCTCCTACTATTAAAAGGTCATCTAAGTAAGGTATAATTAGGACATTTTGTTTCCTCAGAGGGGAGACCATTTCTAACATTATCTTTGTAAAAAGTCTGGGTGCTGTAGTTATTCCAAAGGGAAGGGCTTGAAATTGAAAGTGCTTTATTTGACCTTAAATCCACACCGCTATTCTTAGATACTGTTGATGATTTTGGTGAATCGGTATATGGAAATATGCATCTTTTAGATCCAATGATGCTAAAAAGACCCCCTCCTGCAGAACATTTACCACGGACTTGATCGACTCCATTTTGAATTTTTGGTATTTTATCGACTTCTTTTAGTTTTTTCTGATTTATAAATAGATATATTTTCCGTTTAGTTTGGCTACCATGAACACTCTAGGATAGTACCGATCTGATTTGATGGAACCGGCGCAAGAACCTCCATGTCCACCAAGCCCAGAATTCCCTGCTCCAAACAGAGTTGAAGAGATCCAGAGCTCTGGACCAGAGTGACCACAAAGGTTGTGGGGGGGAACATTGAGAAAGGGAACCCTGTAACCCTGAGAAAGTATCTCTATCAACCAAGGGCTTGGCGAAAAGACCTTCCAGGATTCCACAGACTTTCTCGAACTCTTCCCCCCCCCCCCCCCACCGGACTTCCAGCGTAAGGAGTCTGTCTGCTTTTTTGGAAATAGCGGTATTGCGAGGATGGAAAAGAAACCCTTTCCCTTTATTCTGTTTGTTAGATCTCCATCCTTCCATTTTCCCTTTCTTATTTTGAAACCGGTCAGTTTTTTTTAAACAAAAAAAATAAAGGAGTTTTCCTTTGTCTTTTGGGAAGCTTTTCTTAGAGTCAGAAGCCTTTTCAAGAATTTTCTCCAAATCTTTCCCAAATAGCAGGTCGCTATAGAAGGGAATACTACAAAGTCTAGATTTACAGCCCATATCCCCAGATCATGGTTTTAGCAATAACGCTCTAATAGCGCTATTGGCTAATGCAGTGGTCCTGGCGGTAAGCCTTACCGAGTCCACTGTAGTGTCAGGCAGGAAGTCAACCACTTTTAGAAGCATGGGAAAGGATTCTGCAAAGCTTTCATAAGGTGTATTCAATTTCAGAAGTGAGTCTAAATTTAGCAACCAGGATTGCAGGAGATTGCTGGTCAGAGGGCGACTTCCACCTTAACCAGCACACCAGTATTTATGGCCAATAGCTTGTACCCGACGTCATCCACCCAGGACGGCCCCATTAGAGCAGAGAATTGCGGGCATCCAATAGGATCTGTAAGGAAATCCATTTGAGTGTCCGAATGCCACGTCCCACCCCCTCTACTGGCAGACATGAGAGATGGGCTCCAGATGTCCGCAAGCAACCTCTGTTGCTGCTTCTTTTTCATCGAACCCCGTACCAAGGCACAGGGACTCCTCCTGCTCTTCCGCCTGGCAGGGACAGAAAGACACTGCGGATTGCATGGAGGACGGCCATTTTTTTTTAACCTTCCTGTCCCTGCCTGGTAGGAGTAGGAGGATAATCTCCATAGCAAGGTGCCATCAGGAAGAGGGGAAATTAAATTTTTTTAATTGGTCTGTTTTTCTGTACATAGCCGAGATTCTCTAGCAGCAGCCTACCTGTCATTTTTTGTCTTTTCCATCAGACCAGGAGCAGACAGACTCCTTCTCTCTGCTCTGACATTATAAACATTATAGCTCAGTTCTTACCTTACTGATAAGAACGTGGCTTAAATAAGTGTTTGACCTCTCAGTAATTTAGAGATAAGGTTTATCATCTTTTCACGCAGCTAGAAAAGTTCACTTTTTGTGACAGAACAGCTCAATATTTTTAATAAAAGGGCAACTGAAAAAGTGATTGTTAACCAAAAATGAGTAACATACAATCATTAAAGAAATTGCCTCTGAAGGCTTGCCTCTTTAAAAGGCTTGTCTCACTTCAGCAAATAGCATTAGAGGAAGTTAATACAAGCCACTTACTAATGATTGTTGTTATCCATTTTGCTTCCTTTGCTGGCTGGATTCACTTTTCCATCACATTATACGCTGCTTGATTCCATGGTTACAACCACCCTGCAATCCACCAGTGGTGGCCGTGCTTGCACACTATAGGAAAAAGCGCCAGCCTCTCTGGTGCTAGGGGACTATGACAGCTCACATAGGCTAGTGCTTTTTCCTATTGTGTGCACGTACGGCCACCACTGCTGGATTGCATGGTGGTCGTAACCATGGAAACGAGCAGTGAATGGAAAAATGAATCGAGCAAGCAAAGGAGATAATATGGATAATAATACATTAGTAAGTGTCTTGAATTAACTTCCTCCACATAATAAATGCTATTTGCTGAAGAGAGAGAACCCCTTTAAGGGTCATATAAATGATCTGATATAAATAAATCTGATTTAAATACCTGCGCTGGTCAAGAGATAAATATATGGGACTCTACTATCAAATGCGAATTACTTTTATATCAGTAATGTGTATAAATACATGTTTAGTACCTGTCCAGAAGATATTCTGGTTTTCTCTGCTGATACGGGAAGTTGCTGTCTGTGATGTTTCTGGCTTAACTTCAAAGGTGTGCTACGCTCCGGCCAGTAGCGAACGCTCGCGTGAAGGAACCTGCAGGTACGATGTTAAGGAACTTGTGCGTGTGACGTCACCGCAATGCTACCAGTATAAATGAAGATAGTCACGGCACTCCAAAAGCTTCCTTATTCAGTGTTCTTTATTCCACCAAAAATACAGCAGCAACGTTTCGACAATATAGTCTTTATCAAGCTACATAAAAGTTTACAAGTGACCCACACTACATTTTATAAGGGTACAAATCCATATCAATTACTTAGTGGGTGTGTTCCAAACAACAAGCCCGTCCCCTCACAGGTATAGACAATCATGTAATCCAATATCCATAATCAAATTCAAATTAACAACCACAGTGTATAATAATATAAGGCATACCAGATGTTAGTGCGGAGGCTCCTATTCTGTAGCGTGTCCATGGTGTTCGGCGTCTTCCGCATACAACTGCGGCTGCGCGAGTATCCAGACGGGATTCACATGCATCACATGGTCGACAGAGCGGTCATGTGATCAGTGATGCTCCTGTTGGTCACCTGACAGGTAACGCGCCTAAGCGTCTACTTGCTGTCATGGTAACCCCAGGTCCTGCAAAGATAGTATATTGTCCCGTTTGGTACTCTTTGTTTAATGCTATTTCAAATATGCGCAGCTAATATACAGACGCCGGTCCCCACGGACATAATGCCAGACAGGTGATATCAATTAAGAAAATGTGATTTTATTTATTTTATTTTATTAAGCAACGACGTAGGAACCAATCCCTTCAGGATGTCTAAAGAGACCCATATCAGAACTACGGTTCAGTATCCCACTGGGCATGCGTAAAGCGGAAATGTGTAACCCCACATACGAACACGAAGGAGACCCTTTCATAAAAACTCGGGGCTGTTCAAACAATGCGGCCCTATCAACCGATCGCTTTCAAGGGAATAGGTTCAAAATAGCATATAGGGTGAGATCCCGTGTACTTTACGTTATAAAGTGACCAAACCGTTACTCCCCATAAGTGAATACCCAGGGGATATATCGGCATGATATACCCAAGAATGATAGAGAGTAAATTGGACTGGGAATACTAAGGCCACAACCATCGCCCCCCTCTGTCAAAGAGAGACCACAGATGTCCGCCTTTGCCTGGTCTGGGTCCAACCGCTAAGTAAAAGACCCCTACCACGCCTATCCCCATTGTCTCCTGTAAATGTAACATAGTTTTATCATACTTTGTATGAGTATCACCCCATGCCAATGAACCTGAACAGAATCCGCATATATAGACCAGCTCCCCAGGTAAGTGATCAGGGATTAACACTTCTGCACGTCGCATATGTGGTCCACATCCGCCACGCATACCCAGTCAATGTAATCCAAACCTAACATACAATTAGTACGATAATGTAATAAACCTGCTGGATGGTTCCCAGGTCGCTGCTTCCAAAACACCTTGGTCCATCCTTTGCCCAAATCTCACATGGCAGCCTTATCTGTTAGTGATAAACAAAAAAAGAAAGTAAAATTTATTAATAATCTCGATACAATATCGGGTACTTCCACTTAATACATAAAAAAAAACTTATTTTCACATCCCCATTGGCGACTTAAAAGAGGGAGCCCACCTTGAACTCCCGATAGAGCCCCTTAGGCTCAATAGTGTCCAGTTCAAAGATCCATCTGAGTTCCAGTCGTTTTAATAGTCGTTCCCGATCACCACCTCTCTGTGGTGCGGGGACGCCATCAATGATCCTGAACCTCAGTTGCGCAACGCTGTGTTTACATCTATAAAAATGTTCCGGGACCGGGAGTTCACCTTCCAAATTTTCGGACGTATTCTCCATCCTGGTGAACAATTTCCGGATGGAGTACCTGTGCTGGTTAATCCTCAGCTTGCAGGCCTGTGTGGTCTCACCCACATAGATGAGACCACACGGGCACTGCAATGTATAGATCACATAATCAGAGGAACATGTGTAAAAACCCTTTATCTCGTATTTCTTTCCAGTATGTGGGTGAAAAAAAGTTTGTCCCTTCAATACATTATTGCAGTTGCAGCAACTGAGGCAAGGATAGCAACCTTTTCTGGAGATGCGCGATTTATCGGGCCTCTGCAGAAAAGAGTGTACCAACTGATCCCCCAGATTTTTTGACCTCCTGTAGGACATAGGCGGTGGTGTCTGGAACTCAACAATATCTGGGAAAGAGCGTGTCAGGATCTGCCAATTCCGTCTAAGCGTACCCGCTATTTGTTTGCTTAGAACCGAATGTGTGGACACAAAAGGTAATCTCCTATTTTCAATTTTTGTTCTGGTCATGGTCAACAGATGCGTCCGCGTCTGCTGCCTGACTTTGTCAAGATGTCTCTTGACCAATTTTTTGGGATATTGTCTGGCTGTAAACTTTGAGCTCATTACCTGCAATCTCTTATCTACATTTTCTTCCTCTGAAATGATACGTCTCACCCTAAGAAGTTGGCTGTATGGGAGAGAATTCAACATGTTTTTCGGATGGGCACTATCAAAGCGCAACATATTATTTCGATCCGTTGGTTTAACAAAGATGTCGGTTTGAAGACCTCTCTCAGTCACATAAACCAATGTGTCTAGAAATTGTATAGAGTGTGGCGAGTCCACTCTAGTAAACTTCAGTTGCGTGTGGACGCTATTGATATGGTCATGAAACTCCTGAAGGTCCACGTCCGTCCCTGTCCATATGAGGAAGATGTCGTCTATATACCTCATCCACCCGGACACAAATCGTAAAAGGGTGGATGGGTATATAGACGACTCCTCCACATATGTCATATAGATATTGGCATATGTCGGGGCCATATTAGACCCCATGGCGGTCCTACGCTTTTGGATGTAGAACCTGTCATCAAAACTGAAATAGTTACATGTCAATAAGATCTCCAACAGTGAACTAACAAATTCACATAGTTCCGCGGGATAGTCAGTGTGTCGTAAAGCCCACTGTACCGCCTCTAAGCCCCTTTCATGTTCGATGCAAGTGTATAGACTGGTGACGTCAAAGGACACCAGTCTATCACCCGCACCGAATTTTAGCTGTTGGACCCTATTGAGAAATTCAGTAGTGTCCCTCACATATGACTTTGCCCCTGTAGCGGAAGTCCTCAACAATTTGTCGATGAACACAGCTGCAGGGGCAAAGAACGAATCAATACCTGCCACTATGGGACGTCCAGGTGGATTACACAGGTCCTTATGTATCTTTGGCAAGACATACAGGGTGGGTGTAACCGGGTGTTTCTGTATCAGATAGCTATGGAGTTTTGAATCAATGATGTTATTGGCATAAGCATTATCTACCAGTATTTTTATCTTTTTCATCACTCCGAATTTCGGATCCCCATTGACCTTTCTATAGACTTCTGTGTCTTGTAGTTGTTTCTCTATTTCAGCAACATACTTAGTGGTATTCATCACTACAATTGCCCCTCCCTTGTCGGCTGCTTTGATCGTAAGCTCTTTTCGCCGACTAAGGGAGGTCAACGCAGCTTTTTCCTCCTTGGTCAGGTTGGATCTCACCCCATAATCAGTTTGTTGTCTCAATCTGGTGACATCCGCCCGGACCAAGGACATAAAGGTGTCTATTGCTTTATGATATACCGGGGGTTGAAAGTCACTCTTAATGTGTAACCCCAAATCAGTCAAGGTTAGGATACTGTGTTCAATATCATCAGAGACCTCTGGAGGTAATCCATCCCTAGGCCTCTGAATCTGACCATCGAAAAAAACTCTCAACTTAATTCGCCTAAAGAAATGTAACAAATCAATCTCATTTTGAAACCAGTCAACCATAGATGTAGGGCAAAAAGAAAGTCCCTTATTCAATACTCTTAGTTCCACATCAGTGAGATCATAAGAGGAAATATTTACCACCAATTGAGTCCCTGCAGCTGTGTTCATCGACAAATTGTTGAGGACTTCCGCTACAGGGGCAAAGTCATATGTGAGGGACACTACTGAATTTCTCAATAGGGTCCAACAGCTAAAATTCGGTGCGGGTGATAGACTGGTGTCCTTTGACGTCACCAGTCTATACACTTGCATCGAACATGAAAGGGGCTTAGAGGCGGTACAGTGGGCTTTACGACACACTGACTATCCCGCGGAACTATGTGAATTTGTTAGTTCACTGTTGGAGATCTTATTGACATGTAACTATTTCAGTTTTGATGACAGGTTCTACATCCAAAAGCGTAGGACCGCCATGGGGTCTAATATGGCCCCGACATATGCCAATATCTATATGACATATGTGGAGGAGTCGTCTATATACCCATCCACCCTTTTACGATTTGTGTCCGGGTGGATGAGGTATATAGACGACATCTTCCTCATATGGACAGGGACGGACGTGGACCTTCAGGAGTTTCATGACCATATCAATAGCGTCCACACGCAACTGAAGTTTACTAGAGTGGACTCGCCACACTCTATACAATTTCTAGACACATTGGTTTATGTGACTGAGAGAGGTCTTCAAACCGACATCTTTGTTAAACCAACGGATCGAAATAATATGTTGCGCTTTGATAGTGCCCATCCGAAAAACATGTTGAATTCTCTCCCATACAGCCAACTTCTTAGGGTGAGACGTATCATTTCAGAGGAAGAAAATGTAGATAAGAGATTGCAGGTAATGAGCTCAAAGTTTACAGCCAGACAATATCCCAAAAAATTGGTCAAGAGACATCTTGACAAAGTCAGGCAGCAGACGCGGACGCATCTGTTGACCATGACCAGAACAAAAATTGAAAATAGGAGATTACCTTTTGTGTCCACACATTCGGTTCTAAGCAAACAAATAGCGGGTACGCTTAGACGGAATTGGCAGATCCTGACACGCTCTTTCCCAGATATTGTTGAGTTCCAGACACCACCGCCTATGTCCTACAGGAGGTCAAAAAATCTGGGGGATCAGTTGGTACACTCTTTTCTGCAGAGGCCCGATAAATCGCGCATCTCCAGAAAAGGTTGCTATCCTTGCCTCAGTTGCTGCAACTGCAATAATGTATTGAAGGGACAAACTTTTTTTCACCCACATACTGGAAAGAAATACGAGATAAAGGGTTTTTACACATGTTCCTCTGATTATGTGATCTATACATTGCAGTGCCCGTGTGGTCTCATCTATGTGGGTGAGACCACACAGGCCTGCAAGCTGAGGATTAACCAGCACAGGTACTCCATCCGGAAATTGTTCACCAGGATGGAGAATACGTCCGAAAATTTGGAAGGTGAACTCCCGGTCCCGGAACATTTTTATAGATGTAAACACAGCGTTGCGCAACTGAGGTTCAGGATCATTGATGGCGTCCCCGCACCACAGAGAGGTGGTGATCGGGAACGACTATTAAAACGACTGGAACTCAGATGGATCTTTGAACTGGACACTATTGAGCCTAAGGGGCTCTATCGGGAGTTCAAGGTGGGCTCCCTCTTTTAAGTCGCCAATGGGGATGTGAAAATAAGTTTTTTTTATGTATTAAGTGGAAGTACCCGATATTGTATCGAGATTATTAATAAATTTTACTTTCTTTTTTTGTTTATCACTAACAGATAAGGCTGCCATGTGAGATTTGGGCAAAGGATGGACCAAGGTGTTTTGGAAGCAGCGACCTGGGAACCATCCAGCAGGTTTATTACATTATCGTACTAATTGTATGTTAGGTTTGGATTACATTGACTGGGTATGCGTGGCGGATGTGGACCACATATGCGACGTGCAGAAGTGTTAATCCCTGATCACTTACCTGGGGAGCTGGTCTATATATGCGGATTCTGTTCAGGTTCATTGGCATGGGGTGATACTCATACAAAGTATGATAAAACTATGTTACATTTACAGGAGACAATGGGGATAGGCGTGGTAGGGGTCTTTTACTTAGCGGTTGGACCCAGACCAGGCAAAGGCGGACATCTGTGGTCTCTCTTTGACAGAGGGGGGCGATGGTTGTGGCCTTAGTATTCCCAGTCCAATTTACTCTCTATCATTCTTGGGTATATCATGCCGATATATCCCCTGGGTATTCACTTATGGGGAGTAACGGTTTGGTCACTTTATAACGTAAAGTACACGGGATCTCACCCTATATGCTATTTTGAACCTATTCCCTTGAAAGCGATCGGTTGATAGGGCCGCATTGTTTGAACAGCCCCGAGTTTTTATGAAAGGGTCTCCTTCGTGTTCGTATGTGGGGTTACACATTTCCGCTTTACGCATGCCCAGTGGGATACTGAACCGTAGTTCTGATATGGGTCTCTTTAGACATCCTGAAGGGATTGGTTCCTACGTCGTTGCTTAATAAAATAAAATAAATAAAATCACATTTTCTTAATTGATATCACCTGTCTGGCATTATGTCCGTGGGGACCGGCGTCTGTATATTAGCTGCGCATATTTGAAATAGCATTAAACAAAGAGTACCAAACGGGACAATATACTATCTTTGCAGGACCTGGGGTTACCATGACAGCAAGTAGACGCTTAGGCGCGTTACCTGTCAGGTGACCAACAGGAGCATCACTGATCACATGACCGCTCTGTCGACCATGTGATGAATGTGAATCCCGTCTGGATACTCGCGCAGCCGCAGTTGTATGCGGAAGACGCCGAACACCATGGACACGCTACAGAATAGGAGCCTCCGCACTAACATCTGGTATGCCTTATATTATTATACACTGTGGTTGTTAATTTGAATTTGATTATGGATATTGGATTACATGATTGTCTATACCTGTGAGGGGACGGGCTTGTTGTTTGGAACACACCCACTAAGTAATTGATATGGATTTGTACCCTTATAAAATGTAGTGTGGGTCACTTGTAAACTTTTATGTAGCTTGATGAAGACTATATTGTCGAAACGTTGCTGCTGTATTTTTGGTGGAATAAAGAACACTGAATAAGGCCTCTTTCACACTTGCGTTGTTGGGATCCGGCATGCACTTCCGTTGCCGGAGGTGCCCTCCGGATCCGGAAAAACGCAAGTGTACTGAAAGCATTTGAAGACGGAACCATCTTCCAAATGCTTTCAGTGTTACTATGGCACTCAGGACGCTATTAAAGTCCTGGTTGCCATAGTAGGAGCGGGGAGCAGGGGAGCGGTATACTTACAGTCCGTGCGCGTCCCGGGGCGCTCCAGAATGACGTCAGAGCGCCCCATGCGCATGGATGACGTGATCCATGCGATCACATGATCCATGCGCTTGGGGCGCCCTGACGTCACTCTGGAGCGCCCGGGGAGCCGCACGGACGGTAAGTATGCTGCTCCCCAATACACTTTACCATGGCTGTCAGGACTTTAGCGTCCCGGCAGCCATGGTAACCACTCTGAAAAAGCTAAATGTCGGCTCCGGCAATGCGCCGAAACGACGTTTAGCTTAAGGCCGGATCCGGATCAATGCCTTCCAATGGGCATTAATTCCGGATCCGGCCTTGCGGCAAGTGTTCTGGATTTTTGGCCGGAGCAAAAAGCGCAGCATGCTGCGGTATTTTCTCCGGCCAACGAACGTTCCGTTCCGGAACTGAAGACATCCTGATGCATCCTGAACGGATTTCTCTCCATTCAGAATGCATTAGGATAAAACTGATCAGGATTCTTCCGGCATAGAGCCCCGACGACGGAACTCTATGCCGGAAGACAATAACGCAAGTGTGAAAGAGCCCTAAGGAAGCTTTTGGAGTGCCGTGACTATCTTCATTTCTACTTTTAACTTTGGGGGTCTCTGAGGCCGAGACCTGACGCCTTATAACATGGTTATAAGGGAAAATAATAGCATTCCTAATACAGAATGCATAGTACAATAGGGCTGGAGGGGTTAAAAAAAAATAAAATAATAATTTAACTCCCCTTAATCCACTTGCTCGCGCAGCCCGGCTTCTCTTCTGTCTTCTTTTTTGCTGTGTGCAGGAAAAGGACCTGTGGTGACGTCACTCCGGTCATCACATGGTCCGTCACATGATCTTTTACCATGGTGATGGATCATGTGATGACCGGAGTGACGTCACCACAGGTCCTTTTCCTGCACACAGCAAAAAAGAAGACAGAAGAGATGCCGGGCTGCGCGAGCAAGTGGATTAAGGTGAGTTTAATTATTTCTTCTTTTTTTTTTTTAACCCCTCCTGCCCTATTGTACTATGCATTCTGTATTCAGAATGCTATTATTTTCTCTTATAACCATGTTATAATTGAAAATAATCTAATCTATAGAACAGCGATCCCAAGCCCGAACTTCTGTGAAGAAGTTCGGGTTTGGGTACCAAACATGCGTGATTTTTCTTACGCGAGTGCAAAACGCATTACAATGTTTTGCACTCGCGTGGAAAAATCGCACATGTTCCCGCAACGCCCGTGTGCAAGAGGCCTAATTCATTACAATCTAGTTTCTTTACTTGTTTTATAATTGGTTCTAGATACTTTATTTTGTACCCTTTCTCAATGAATTTGCTGTTTAGCAGGTCAGTTTCTTCTTTAAAGTGTACGTCTCTGGTGCAATTTCTGCGAGCCCTGATGTACTGGCTGCAAGGAATATTAGTCAGCCAAGTTGATAAATGGCAACTGTCCAGGGGTATGAAGCTATTACTATCGGTGGGCTTATGATATGTCTTAGTTTGTAATTGGACGTTTTCAATAAAAATAGTGAGATCCCAAAAATTTATGTTTGCTCCAACAAGGTGTAAAATGCAGTAATTTTTATTTAAATCATTTAAAACTGGTTCAATAATGGTTCTCCTCCCTTCCAAATAAAAATATCATCGATAAAACGTTTCCAGAGGACCAGATTCGCACCAGTCTCACCATGTGGGTACACCGTAAGGTCCTCCCATCTACAGATTAGCGAAACTCGGTGCGAATCTGGTCCCCATCGCGGTCCCCCACGTCTGTAAATAAGTCATGTTCATATTTTAAATAATTATGTGTGAGGATAAAAGTGATGCAGTCCCCAATGAAATGTATCTGTTCCGCGGGCATGCATCCACCTTTTAAAAAAATAAAATTAAATTCCGTAGCCTCTCTACCTTTTGTGTTTTCAATTATAGTGTAAAGCGAGGTAACATCCAAAGTACCTAAAATATAGTCATCTTGCAATTCTCTTTTAAGAGTTGTAGAATGTGTTTGTTATCTTTTATATAAGCTGGTAGGTTTTCTACATGGTTTTGTGATAAAACCAACATATTTTGACAGATTAGAAGTTAAGCCATCTATCCCTGAAATGATGGGTCCACCGGGGGATTGATATTGCACTTATGGATTTTTGGTAGATAATAGAACATGGGTATCTTGGGGTTCTGGTTATTTATCTATAAAGCCTCATCTGTAGACAAGATTCCCTACGCTTTTCCTTTCTTTACTAATAGATTAAGTTTTTTTTTATATGATTCTGTGGGGTTGGTAAAGAGTTTTTTTTTATGTCTTATTATCATTAAGAAATCTTATTGATTCTTTATGGTATGCCTCCTGGTCCAAAATAACTATCCCCACCCCCCTCCTTTATCTGCTGGTCTAATCACAATGTCATGATTGACCTGCAGGGTTCTAATAGCTCTTTTCTCTCCATTTGACAAATTTATGTGTACCTTTCCTCTTATTAGGGTTAATTTTGCGTAGGTCCAGTATAACTAGGGTTTGGAAGGTTCTGAAAGAGTCCGAATATTCTCCAAAGGGGTTAAAGTGGGATTTCATTTTAAGCGTGGTATGATTAAGATTTTGCCCCTCTTTTTGTGTGGACATTATATTAATTACTTTATTTGGATGTTCTGTCTTAGTATCAGATAACCTTCCTTTTTTTGGCATTTTTGTAACAGCTTTCTTCATGAAGTATTTTTTAAGGGCTAGGTTGCGTAGGAATTTATTCATTCCTATAAAAGCATCAAAAGGGACAAAATTTGGATGTTGGGGCAAATTTTAAACCTTTTTTTTAATAAGTGA
The DNA here is from genome assembly GCF_905171765.1 of Bufo bufo. Lineage (NCBI taxonomy): Eukaryota > Metazoa > Chordata > Amphibia > Anura > Bufonidae > Bufo > Bufo bufo. Next base: position 457,039,073 of record NC_053391.1, read on the forward strand.
ACCTCATCCTTTTTTAATATGTATTTACTGAGGTTGAAGATGCCCTGTCCCTTTATAATTTTACTCATGGTCTTTTTAGGGAGACCTTTTCCTCCTCTTCCTCAGTTTTTTTTCTTGTTGAGGGTTTTTGATGTGTATTTTTCTACTTCCCATTAATTACAATCAGTGCCGATTCTGCCCTAAGATAGGGCATGCTGCTTCTTTTTAACACATGGAAAAAAAGAGACAACTGCTGACTTCCACTGAAATGAATGAATGAATGAAAGATAGTTTACAGGCGTATTATGTATGAAAATACGCGCCAAAAAACTGAACTGACAGCTATATGGCAAAAAAACCTACAATGACTCCTCTAACCCGAGATGACAATATTTGTTTGAAAACCTTGATGCTGCTAGAACCAAGGTAATTACGTGGTAGCGATCTATCAGTGGCTTTAAAGAGCGTTTTCTTCCTTCTGGACGCTAGCCAGTTTGCATACTGTTTCCCAGGGAGCATTTTCTGTTATCCCTACCCTTTCCCGGGAGAAATGATAAAATCCCCCATCTGCCACTATATTATAATGAACCAGCTTGTACACTGAACGCATGTATACTTGCAGCTTAGCTGATCCTCACTAGTTTTGTGGCTACGTATGGCATATGCTATGGGAATTCTCCTGGTGCACAATCAGAACGAATTAATAGGCTGGCTGTTAGGGGTTGCTGAGAAGAAGATAGCTGCTTTCTTCCAAGAACAGTGCTATGTCCACAGGTAGACCCACGGTCAGTCTGGAACTCACAGCATCAATGGTCACAGTCACATTGACGTGTCTCATGGACCATTCAAGCTAATCAGAAACTGGTTTTAATAGAACTGAGCTGTAATACCAGAAACAGTCAGTGGCAGATTTTGCCCGGTTTGAGAAGAAGGCAGCCATGTTTTTCTAATTCTGTAATACAGATTAAAAAAACAAAACTGTAGTCAGGTATTCTTTTAACTACAGAAGCATCTGACAAAGAAACTTATACCCTCTTTAAATCTTTCTTTAACCACTTAAGTGGCTTAACTTTTTTCTCTAAGTTTTTCATTTTTGTTCCTTTTTTCTGGTGTTACATGGGGCTTTATTTTTGACATTTTTTATTTTAGCATTTTTTGTACGCTGAAAAAAAGTCTTTTCACTTTTTCTCCCCATCATATTTGGTAAAATTATATGCTCCCTTTTCTTAAGGCCTCTTTCACACAAAGGATACGGATTGGCTCAGGGTGCTTTCAGTGAAACGCGCACCATTTCGTAAGCAAGTTCAGTTTTGTCAGCATTTGCATTCAGTGTTTCAGTTTTTTCTGCATGGGTGCAATTAGTTGATGTGTTTTTCACGTGTGTGAAAAATTGAAGGTTTACAAACATCTCCTAGCAACCTTCAGTGAAAAACGCATTGCACTCGGACTGCATCCGGATTACAATGCGTTTTTCACTAAAGCCCCATTCACTTCTATCGGGCCAGTGCTGCGTCAAAAACGCAGAATATAGAACATGCTTTGATTCTCACGCAACGCAGAACTGATGCGTGAAAAAAAAAAAAACGCTCATGAACACAGACCCATTGAAATGAATGGGTCAGGATTCAGTGCGGGTGCTATGCGTTCACGCATCGCACCTGCGCGGAAAACTCGCTCATATGAAATGGGCCTGTCATTTTGATATAGTGGATGGGTTATGTTTGCCGGGGGAGGGGCTAGAAGCTGTGGCGTGGCTTATTTTTGTTTTAAATGTTATGCATTGTGTTCCCTCATAAGGCTGACATATTGGCCCCAGTTAAAGGGGGGCGAGGGGTTACAGCCCCAAGGCACATTGTACAGCATTGCTACAGAGCTGATCTGGGCCTGCTAAGTCCCAGCAGCTCATGGAGACATACAGGCCCCTGGGCGGTTGGCAAGAGGTTAACATGTGAGCCCATAAGCAATGTATGGAACTGTACAAGGCTTTGCCTTCAGGTGTAGGAGAGATTTTATGTTTACGCTGAATGTAAACCAGAAAAGCAATATGAATAAAACCAAATACTGTACATAATTCATATACATTTGAAACGAGCACCAACTAGGGCTGGGCGATTTTGCCAAGATAAAAAAAAAAAACCTGTAGTCTCTTCAGTTCCTGGTGCGGGCATCATGGACTGTAGAAACCCTGCACAGGGATTCTACAATCCATGATGCCCGCACCAGGAACTGAAGAGACTACACAGCCTGTGCGGATATAGCACTCCTGAAGGAAAAATTCTATGTGACAATTTAAAAAAAAAAATAGTCAGACACTAAAAGGGCAAATTAATTGAATTTGATTAATCACCCAGCCCCAACACCAACATAACCTGAGTCGGGGCAACAAGCCAAAATAGATACCATTCACTAGTATGAAAATATTTTATTTAAGGCAGTGACAGTTTCTTAATATTCCGTGCTACTGTTTCAGCAGTATTTGGGAGCATCTTCAGTCGTGACTGCTCATGAAGACAAATATTAAATAAATAGCAAGATGTCCTCTCTGGAGTCTCCGTCGCTCTGTTACAGGATCAGGTATAATATAGTTACTCAGAGATCATTTACTAAATAGTTTCTTGTATTTTCCATATACAGCACTAGTTATAATTACTAGCACGTCAGCTGATCCTTCTTCTGGTAAAACCTTCACTTCTTGTACTGAAGCTTCCTTGTACAGCCAGCTGTCGGACATATCAAGGACAGGTTAAAATGAAAGGTGGAATCTAATTGGTTTCAAAGGGCAACTAAGCCAGTTCTGCTTTACACCAGTTTGATAAATGACCCCAAAAGTTTTCCAGAGCGGTCTCAAGGTGTACAATAAAGCCACTATACATCCCGTGTATTCCATTTGTTTTTACATAATTATATCCAAGGCAGCGATGCTGATTTCTATTAAACTATTTGCTTCCTCACCGTATCACTAACACTTCCAATAATACATTGGGCATTGATCACCAATTACAAATTATGTTTTGCATTCTGCAAGGATATATTTAAATGCTATGGACACCTTTTCAAAATTAGGCAATTTTTTAAATAGTTGTCATAAAAAATTTCCTTCCATTTTACTTCGCCAGACTGTGTCCTTCACCTAGCTGCTGATTCGGACATAAATCTGTAACTGCTCTGCTTTCTGATATCTCCCTCTGGTTTCCCCCTTCCTCTCAGTATAAGGCCTGATGCACACGACAGTGTCCGTATTTTGGTGCAATCCCATTTTTCTCACTGCAACACTGGAAATGACTAGTCTGTGTGCTGTCCGTTTTTTTTTTTTTATGGACCCATAGAAATGAACGAGTCTGTGGCCTATCTGCAAAAATACAGATTGGGCATGGATGCATAATATTGTCATGTCGTGTGCATGAGGCACACTCTTACTAGGCCATGTGACATCACTTTCCTCCGTACCATTCAAGTGAATGGGGCAGAGCTGCAATATCAAGCACAGCTGCCATACAATGTACAGGGCTGATCCGCAGGGGTACCAGGAGTCAGACCCATGCCGAACAACAGAGAAACAGCAGAACACAGTCATAAAGATAGCTAATGCAGAATTGTGCATAAAGAATAAATGTAATTATTAAAACAGACATGTCAAGAAAGGTGACAAAGTCCTCTTTAAAGGGGTTCTCTGGGAATTAAGAAAATGAAAATACCTAAAATTACTTAATTATTAATATATTCCTAAATACCTTTCATTAGTGATAATAGCTCATTTTGTCTAGGGAGCAATCATTAGGAGAAATAAAATGGCTGTAGTCCTATTGGTACACACAAAGCCTGTCCTAATCCCACAGGAGGACAAGTTACTTCACTAAACCGAGTTTAAGAGCGGCCTCATCCACCTCTACTACTTGTCAGGGATTATAATCCTGAAAACAGTTTATAAAATCTTCAGCTTAATCTCTGTAGGAATGGAGTTCATGAGGAGACATGAAGTGCAGAGAGGATGGACATGACAGACTGTGGTAATGGAGACTGCATACAAGTGCTGCCACTTATTATCCACATCCCCACCTTCCTCTGTACGTTGTGTCTCCTCACGAACTCCATTCCTACAGAAATTTAGCTGAAGATTATATTAAACTGAATTATTAAAAACATTCAGGATCATAATCCCTGACAAGCAGAGCAGAGAGAAGGATGAGGCAGCTCTTTAGCTGAGCGTTGTGAAGTAACTTGTCCTCCTGTGTGATTAGGACAGATTTTGTGTGTACTAATAGGACGGCGGCCATTTTATTTCTCCTAATGAATGCTCCCTAGACAAAACAAGTCATTATGACTAATGAAGGGTATTTGGGAATATATTTATAATAAGGTAATATTTAAGTATTTTCAGTTATTTTAATAATTCCCAGAAAAACCCTTTAAGGCCCCATTCAAATATGACAGACAAGCTGTGGAAGCTTTAACGCTATATTTCTAACAAGCTTCTAATCTATAAAATGATGTGATAAACAATGCAGGGTTTGAAGAGCTAAAGTACAATAAAAAAAAAATAATAATGTGAATATGGTGCTAAATTATGTGACATGATTTAATAATGCTGTACCGGCAGTGACTGGGACTGTATAACATACCTTAACTGAGGACTTTCCAGGTTTACTCTAATTGTCATTATAATTCTCCCTGTATTTGTCATCACTGTGCTTTCTATGGATTGTTTCAGCTTGTCCAAGCCATAACCAAGAAGAGCAGACATATGTATAGCTGTATTATCGGAGTCAAATCTAATGCACACAAAAAGAGAAAATTTTTAAAACTTAGCTAAAACCATATACAATAAATTAAATAATTTGTGTGGGAAGTGGTAAAAGTCTCCGTACAGTATTAGAATTAGGGATGAGCAAATAGACTTCGCATGAAACATCCAAAGTCGATTCGCATAAAACTTTGTTCAAATACTGTACAGAGCAGTAAGTTATTTCTTCGTGAATTCTCACGAGACTTCGCGTAATAACTTCATAAATTAATTTGTACTTTAAAAAAACATTTCCCAAACTCTGGTTCGGTTCCAAGGTACCACTTAGAACCAAACCAGTGTTCGGGAAATGTTTTTTTAAAGTACAAATTAATTTATGAAGTTATTACGCGAAGTCTCGCGAGAATTCACAAAGTAGTAACTTCGGCTCATCGGAGCCAATACATTCTAATGGAACAAAATTTTATGCGAATTGACTTTGGATATTTAATCTGAAATCGATTCGCTAATCCCTAATTAGAATGTATGGGCTCTGATGAGCCGAAGTAAGTTATTCACGAACTCGCACGTGAGGTACTAGTCGGAACCGAAGCAGAGTTCGGTCTCGAGTTTTAAAGTGGTTTTCCACTTTAAAAAATCAACTACCAAAGTTATTCAACGAAGTCACGCACGACTTTGTGAATAATTTACTTCGGCTCATCGGAGCCCATACATACTAATACTGTACGGAGACAAATTATTCCGAAGGTTTGAACAAAGCGACCTCGGATTAAGCATCCGAAGCTCACTTCGCTGAATTCTATCAATTTTAATTTGACATACACTAAAACATTTTATAAAAAGAGAAAAAATAATTGCATATGATGTAGTGAGGAGCTGGAAAAAAATAATCCAAATCGAGTGGAATTGGGATAAAAACACAATTTTGCCACAGTTTTCAAAAAAAAAATTTTTATGCCATTCCATATGCGGTAAAATTGACCTGTTTCCTTCATTCCTCAGGTCAGTACGATTACAACGATACCACACTTGTATAGTTTTTCTTGTGTTTTAGTACTGAAAAAAACAGAACCTTGAATAAAATTTGTACTTATGTGTACGGAGCTGTGTGAGGGCTTTTTTTTACGGGGCGATCTTTTCAGTGACACCATGATCACTTTTTATAAAAAATAATTTTTTTTAGGGAGGGAAGTGACAAAAAATTGTAAATTGGCCATTTAGAACACCATTTGCCATATGGGATTAATATTGTTATATTGCTATAGTACGGTCATTTTCGGACACAGTAATGCCTATACTTTTTTTTTTGTTTGTTTATTTTGATTGGGTGAAGTGTGGTCTATTGAACTTTATATATTTTTATTTTTTATATCTTTAAAAACTTTTTAGTCACCCTAGGCGACTATAACTGCCAATCATTAGACTAACAGTTGTGTTTTGTGATGGGTATATCACACCACATTATACAGCATTTACTATACACATACAGTGCTGCCACCTGGTGGCCTGTATTGGTATATACCAGTGATGGGCATTGGAGCCTGTCTGAAGCTCTGAGACATCACAAGGATATTACAGCTTTCCTGGTCTCAGCCAAGGAATGATATTACAGGAGCGAATTGCATGCATTTGCCCCAGGTCTCTGCTGTTTAAAGCAGCAGAAACCCAGCGGCTATGGTGCCCGCTGCAAGGAGTTAATGTTCCCCCACCGATCCTGAGCAGGGAGGTTCCATGTTCCCATCCTGATAGAGCACCGTGGTGATCCATTTACTCTCTAAGGGACTGCTGCAAATAACTAAGAGCTGTACTCTGCCATTTTTAAAGTAGTTATTCTTTTTTTTTTTTTTTTTATAAACATTCAAGGTTAGAAAAAAATAACTATCCTGTGTGATCTTGGCATTACCATAAAAGGCAAATTCCAGACAGTCGTAGGGCTTTCAAACAGGTGATCTGCGGAGTGCTGGGTGCCAGACTTTCACGATTTGATACTGATGACTTATCACAAGAATTGGTCATCACTAATTCCTGGGCAACCCCTTTAATTTGTTTTCCTGATTTTTATTGTCAATTTATTTAGACAGTTCTTTTTTTATTTCTTCAATACCCATTTGCTAATCATCAACAACAGTTATTTACGCATGCTCTCAGATACAAGAACAGCTGTATATAAGCTCTATCCTTTAGATATGTCAACATCTAATCAGCGGGGGTCCGACACTTCTCGCTGCTTCCTGCGGCCCGGTGACGTCAAGACTATAGGTCACGCGGCCTGGGCGCAGCTCAGCCCCATTGAAGTAAATCACTAGCTTGTGGGAAGATGCGAGTGCCTCTGCCTTCTCAAACAGCTGATCGGCGGGGCTCCCGGCTGTCAGACTCCCACTGATCATCTATCCAAAAGGATAAATCATCAGTAAGAAAAAGGAGGAAAACCCCTTTAAGGATCACACCATCATGATGACCTCTATTTTTGAAGGAGCTATGGCAGGCAAGCCAGATCCCATTCAAAATGATCCCAACTCATCCCAATAGACTTATAATTAAGTCAGAGTGTAGGTGTTTTTTGTAACGCCAAGAGAAAAACTACAGACTACATACTTCTAGGTACCAGAAATACTGGAACCCCAGTGGAACAGAATGAAAAAGAATAATCTGAAAAGAGGCAACTTTTTTTGATACATAACAAAGAATTTTTTGATTTTTTATTTCATGTTCTTAGTGGCCAACAGTAAACTTACATTGGAACTAAATCAATTTTGTTATGCACCTCTATCATGGATTCCAGGAGCTTCTGAGGAACATTCAAGTTCTGCAGAACAGCAAGCACGCTTCTCTTCTGATTGTCAGCTTCTGGGTGGCTAATATCTCTTACATGAATTAATAAATCCTAATATGTAAAAAAACACAACACAGAAAAAGTTCTCATCTAAATGAAGGTTAAAGCGAACCTGTCGCATTGAATCCACATTGGTTATAGAGCAGGAGGAGCTGAGCAGACGGATATATAGTTTTATGGGAAAAGATTCTGTTAGCGATTGCTTTTCAATGGCTTCTGTTTCAAGATAACACAATGATTTAAGAAATTTGAGTTAGGCGTTTGAGTGCTAACCCTGCTACATCTGGTATGTATAACTTTTGTTTTATTCATCTAAACCTCTGGTCTTTCTATGCTTTGGAGTCAAGAAGGCTCTCTCTCTGTATGCATGTCAGCCACTGGACTAAACATAAAAAAGGAAAAATTACATTAAATTTGTTTCCCATGGAACTGTATATAATCAATCTACTCAGCTCTTTCTGTTCTACAACATGCACCACATGGTAGGTTCCCTTTAACATAGTCATTTATTAGAATTGTTAATAACTATTGTTAAAGTCTAAAGCTGGATTCCCTCCCCAAAAAAAAACAAAAAACAATATACTATAAAATTCAGATGTGTCTAGTTTTCATCAGGGGGAATTAATGAGCAAGGATTTTCACCAGGCTCTACAGTACAAGTCTATTGAAGCACCATTACATTTATCTTGTGTCCATTTGATGTCCATGGAAAAAACATCCATGTTTCATCAGTGAAGGATCAGTGTTTGGTCCATGTGTCACGGATACTGCTCAGCTGAAAATTAATTTCCAGAGAATCTCCTACCACTGGTCAGAGAAGAACAGACCAAACATGGATACCATCCATGTTGTGTCAGTGGTTTTTCACGAACCCATAGACTTGAATGGCCATGTTTGTACTGCATCATAGACCAAAGTAATTAGAGTCAGATTTTTTTCACTGAAAAACAACCGATATGTGAACAAACACATTAAAATCAATGAATACCTGTGCTGTCCGTGGAAAATACGCATAGGACACATCTGTGAAAAATTTAAATGTGAACACGGCCTTAAAGGGTTTATCCAACACTATAAAATGCCCCCTCATAGGCCGGGCACCTCACAATGAATATACTTTCCTGGCACACCTCTCCCTGCGCCGCTCCTGGTCCCCGCTACAGCTTCTCCCCATGTGCGGATGAAACCATCTGGGGGAGGGTGTACGGGAGCAGCCAATAGCAGGCGGGGACGAGCCTCCCTAGCATCGTGGGTGACACTAGGGAGGCCCGTCACCACCTGCCATTGGTTGCTCCTCCTCAACACCAGATGTTTTCATCCACGCACGGGAATCGGGGAGCCAGGTAAGTATACTCATTGTGAGGGGCCCGGCATATGGGGGAGCATTTTGTAGTCTTGGATAACCCCTTTAAGATGATAATACATAGAAGTATCGTCCAGAGTGTGGCCAATCATTTGTACAAACGATCCGACCAAGAACATGCCAGAAGAATCTGGCAGATCAAGGAAACAGCTTAAAAAATACAACTTTGTGGGCTTGCACAAAGTGGCAAATGAGCACACCAAACACTTACATTTTTTAGCCAAGGAATGGAAAAAATCTGACAACCTCACATATTTGTCAGACAGTAGTTTGCCATCCCCTATTGAGAACAATCATTGACCTATCATTTCAAAACATTTGTTGGCCAAAGTGGTCAAAATCGGTACTTTCTCAAGACCCTTCACATCCATGGTACTGGATGTACCTCAAACAGCTGATCGGTGGAGGTGCTAGGAGTCAGACCCTCACCGATCTGCTATTAATGACCTATCCTGACTATAGGTCATCAATACTGTACTCCTGGAAAACCCCCTTTAAAGGGTCTGTCCTCTTCATACATACCATTTTATTAAAAGGATCAATGATAAGGGGCAGCAAGTGGTCAGTAATCTGTGGGGAAATTCAGGAGCAAATGTACAATTCTCTTGCACCATCACCACAAAGAAAATGAAGCATATGCAGTTTCCACTGTAATGAGTTGATGTTTCGGATCTTTCCAGGGGAGAGACGCTTTTCGCAGCCTCTCTCCTCTGACTTATAGATTAGGACCCTGGGTGCTCCCACCTTAGTAACTCATAATAGTAATACTATAACATTCCAGGTGGCAGTAGTGCCCAACAATATCTAGAGTTACAAAGCATGCATGGTCTTGGAGAGCAACATGTAGCTCCTGAACTACTGGTTGTAGAACACGGGTCTGTGAGTATAAGACTTACTGAATGGACAACATCCTCCAGAGTGGCAGAGAAAGAGTCTATCAGATTGTGAGGAAGTTGAGAAAGAAATCCAATAGTGTCTACATAAATCACTGGCATACGACAGGGAAGTAGTCCACCGTGTGCGGTGACATCAAGCGTGGCAAAGAGCTGGTCACGTGGCTCTAAACTTGCATCTCCTGTAAGTGATTTTATCAGTGTTGTTTTTCCTGCACATAAAAAAAAAATTATATATATATATATATATCAATCAATCATCAAAGGATGAGGCAGCACTCCAAATAAAGTGAAAGAATGGTGGATATTTCTCGTGCATGGCATTGGGGGACACAGCACCATGGGTATATGCCCAGCTGCCACTAGGAGGCTGACACTAGAAACAAAAAAGTGTTGGCTCCGCCCAGGTGGGCTATACCCCTCTGCAAGAGCCGAGATACACCAGTCTAGTTCTAGTGTCCGTAGGAGGCAGACATGACCTGTTTTGCAGGTCATCCTGCTAATTTTATTTTTTATTTTATTCTATTTTTTTCTCCTTTTTTGTACAGGTTTCTTCCGGACGCAGGGGTGGCTCCATCATGTTCCACTTTAGTTGCCCCCCTGCGGGCGCGTACTCAGGTACCCGGCAGCCACCCAGTCCCCACTAATCTGCTTCCGCAGCGGAATTCCGGCGGACCCACGGCTCCCGTGTTGAGTCCGCCGAGGGGGTGGTTATTGCTGCGCCTGAAAACGTCGGAAGGTGAGTATGGCAGTATCCTGTAACTCACCCTCACCCCCACCCCCTCCACCCACCACAACCACCTCTTGTCCTGGCCCCCTTTTTAGTTTAGGGAGGCTGATGGCTCTTGGGGGCACTGCACGCTTGCCTGGGCATCCTTTTTGCGGGGGGAAAACTTCCTTGAGGCACCCTCGTTTCTAGGGCCTGGCCCTTTAAGACGGCCGATTCTGTTCTTTCGGCTCCTTCCCGTACCTGCGGGTTTCTTCCGGCTAACTCCTGGCCTTCGGGGCCCCCGCACTCCCAGAGAATCGGCGCTGCGTCCCCGCTTCTGCTGCTGCCTCCGGGCGTTACCGCGATCGCGGGCGTCCGTTTCCGGCAGCATTTTTCTACTCGAGGCCCCGGCTTTTCTCCAGCCTAGGCCGCAGGTCACGTGGGGCGGAGCTCCGTCTCCGCCTTCCCGGGCTTTTTTCTCCTCCCTCCCCTCTGTGGGCGGTGCCCTGGGAGCCGCGTTTTTTCCTACCAATCCAGCACCAGCGCGGGCTGCTGGGGGGGCGTGTCTTTCTCGACTACGGCTCCTGTCCTGCCTGCAGCTGTCGTATCTTGCTTCTCCTGCGCCTCGGCTCTCTGGACGTGCTTCTGTGGGACACAGCACCTTGGGTCTGGTAGGCAGCCTCTGGCTGACTCTTTTTTGCTTTGCAGGCTCCTCCATCGCCCTCATGTCTTCTTCTGGTCGGGCCCCCACTCCCCCTGCCGCCATTTCCACTCATTACGCCTGTTCCGTATGTAATAGGAAGTTCCCATGCGGTCAGTCTTCCTCTCTCTGCGTGCAGTGCCTTCCCCCCAGGCCCACCCAGTCCGCCCCTGCGGCCCCCTCTTTGTCGGTCCTTCCGGAATGGGCTGCTACCCTGTCCCAGGCCATAGGTAACCTTGCCAGCCTCTCCCAATCCCTAGCGCAGTCCCTGGACCGTCTGCCCGCTCAGATTGCGGCCGCCTCGGGCAGGGACCCCCCCGCCGGGGATGTCCGTTCCCGCTCTGGTACGAGGTCCGGCAAGCGACCTCGCACAGCCTCGGCTGGGTCCCATTCTTCCTCAGCTACCCCGGATCACTCCCCGGTTAGGTCTGAGTCGGGCGAAATTTCTTCTTCAGCCGCTTCCGCCGTTCCTGGGGACTCCTCCGCTTCTGATTCTGAATCAGAGCGGTGCTCGGCGATGTCTGCGGCCATTCAGGACCTCATCAAAGCCGTCCGTGACGCGCTCCATGTGCAGGACGTTCCCTCCTCCTCCTCCCTGGAGTCGGTGTCCTTCCGCCGGACTAGGCGTTCCACTGTGGTCTTCCCGAATCACGAGGATCTGGACGCACTTCTGGCTAAAGAGTGGCGTCATCCTGATCGGCGCCTTCATCTTACCAAGGCCTCTGACGTCCCCTATCCTTTTTCTGAGGAATCTGTCAATACTTGGACGGTTCCTCCTCAGGTAGACCCTCAGGTTGCTCGCCTGGCGAAGGCTACTACCCTTCCCCTGGCTGACGCGGCTTCCTTGTCGGATCCCAAAACGGGTCGACTCTTTGGCCAAGTCTGTTTTCATCGCAGCGGGTGCCGCCATCCGTCCTGCGTTTGCCGCCTCCTGGGTGGCTAAGGCCTGCGCTATCTGGGCAAAACAGCTTGTTCGCGCTTTACCCCCAGACTCTGATCAAGGGGAACTGGCAGTGCTTGCCTCTCAAATTTATCAGGCGTCCAAATTTCTTTGCGATGCCTCTATGGAATCGGCCCGCCGATCCGGCCGTGCGGCCGCTAACTCTGTGGCCATCCGCCGCACCATCTGGCTTCGTTCTTGGGCGGCAGATGCCGCCTCCAAGAAGGCTCTGATTTCCCTTCCCTTTCTCGGCGGGAAGCTCTTTGGGAAGCGTTTGGAGGAGCTCATCTCGGAGGCCACTGGCGGTAAGAGCTCTCTTCTTCCCCAGAATCAGCCTCGCCGCCGTCGCTTTCCTGGGTCGTCCTCTCGGGCGCAGTCCTTTCGGGCCCCCCCTGCCCGATCTGACAAGAAGGCCTCCAGGCCTTCCTTTAAGACCAAGTCCTCCTGGCATGCCAAGCCCAAACCTGCTCGCCCCCAGTCCACTAAACCTCCTTCCGCATGACTCTGTCAAGGTGGGAGGGCGTCTGCTCGCCTTTCAGGACGTCTGGCAAGCAAGTGTAGAAGACGCTTGGGTTCTGGAGGTAGTCTCCTCCGGATACAGGATCGAATTTTCCGATCTTCCGCCGGGTCGGTTCTTCCTGACGTCGCCCCCCAGGTCCCCCTCCGGGGCAGAAGATTTTTTTCAGGCCATTCGTTCCCTTCGCTCTCTAGGGGTCATCGTTCCGGTTCCAGAGTCAGAACGCTTTCGGGGGTTCTATTCGAATCTGTTCACGGTTCCCAAAAAGGACGGTTCGCTCCGTCCTATCCTGGACCTGAAGGCGCTGAACTGCTTTGTCCGGATCCGTCACTTTCGTATGGAATCCCTCCGGTCGGTGATCGCCTCCTTGGAGTCGGACGAGTTCCTGTCGTCCATAGACATTCAGGACGCCTATCTCCACGTCCCCATTGCCCTCTCCCACCAAAGGTTCCTTCGCTTCGCGGTAGGTTCTCTTCATTTCCAATTCGTAGCCCTGCCCTTCGGCCTGGCCTCTGCTCCGAGGGTCTTCACCAAGGTGTTGGCGCCTCTCATGGCCCTTCTTCGTGCCAGGGGGGTCGCCTTGATACCTTACCTGGACGATCTTCTGATTCGGGCCCCGTCGTTGGAGGACAACCTGTCCAGCCTGCACATCACCCTCTCAGCTCTTGCCCAGTTCGGGTGGCTCGTCAACCACTCCAAGTCCTCCCTCGTCCCATGCCAGAGGATGCCCTTCCTGGGCATGATTTTCGACACTCGCCTCTGGCGGGTGTTTCTCCCCCCAGAAAAGATTGCCTCCCTTCAGGCGGGGGTGACGCTTCTCCGCGGCCCGTCCACCCTGACTATCAGGACGTGTATGCGCGTCCTGGGGAGGATGGTGGCTTCCTTCGAAGCCATTCCCTATTCCCAATTCCACTCCCGGGACCTTCAGTTGTTTCTTCTATCCAGGTGGGACAAGTCCCAGGCAGGTCTCGATCGCCTGGTTCGTCTCCCTCTCCAGCTTCGCCAGGACCTTTCCTGGTGGCTTCTTCCTCGGACGGTGTCCCTGGGCCGTTCCTTTCTTCCCCCCAGCTGGCGGGTGGTCACGACGGACGCCAGCCTCTCGGGTTGGGGAGCTGTCCTCGACTCTCTCACAGTCCAGGGTCTTTGGTCTGTTCAGGAGTCCTCCCTGCAGATAAATGTACTCGAGCTCAGGGCAATTTTCCTGGCACTGTCTCACTGGACCCCACGTCTTCGCGGTCTCCCGGTCCGGGTTCAAACAGACAATTCCACCGCCGTGGCTTATCTGAACCACCAAGGGGGCACCAGGAGCGTGATGGCCTTGCAGGAAGCCTCCCATATCCTGCGCTGGGCGGAAAACCACGTTCCCGTCCTCTCCGCGGTGCACATTCCCGGGGTCGACAATTGGGCGGCAGACTTCCTCAGTCGTCAGCTAGTCGACCCGGGCGAATGGTCTCTTCACCCAGAGGTGTTCCTCCAACTTTGTCACCGATGGGGAACTCCGGACGTGGATCTTTTCGCGTCACGTCTCAACCACAGGATTCCGCGCTATGTCGCGCGGTCCACAGACCCTCAGGCTTTCGCGGTAGACCCCCTAGTTCTGCCTTGGTCTCAGTTCAACCTTCTGTACCTGTTTCCCCCCATTCCCCTCCTGCCCCGAGTGCTCAAGCGTCTCAAGGCAGCCCGGGTTTCGGCAATCCTGGTGGCTCCGGATTGGCCCCGCAGGGCGTGGTACGCAGATCTAGTGTTTCTGCTCGCCGACGCTCCGTGGCGACTTCCTCTGCGCCACGATCTCCTTTCTCAGGGTCCTCTGTACCACCCGAATTTACTTCAGCTTCGTTTGACGGCGTGGCCGTTGAGACCGCGGTCTTGAAGTCCCGTGGCCTCTCGGATTCTGTCATTCAGACGATGCTTCACGCTCGCAAACCCCAGTCAGCCCGTATTTACTACCGGACCTGGAGAGCGTATTTTGCCTGGTGCGAGTCTGGGCGCTTCCGCCCTCTTCATTTCTCCGTCCCTAACGTTCTGGCCTTCCTTCAGGCCGGTTTTGAGAAGGGTCTTCGCCTGGCTTCTCTCAGAGGACAGATTTCGGCCCTCTCAGTCCTTTTCCAACGTCCTGTGGCCTCGCGGGCTCAGGTTAGGACTTTCCTACAGGGTGTCGCTCGCCGAGCCCCCCCCTTTCGTTTTCCAGTGGAGCCGTGGGACCTGAATCTCGTCCTTGGCGCCCTTCAGTCTTCTCCCTTCGAGCCTTTGGCAGAGATATCTCTGTCGTTTGTCTCGTTCAAGGTGGCCTTCTTAGTGGCAGTCACCTCCATCCGCCGGGTTTCCGAACTGGCGGCGCTTTCTTGCCGTTCGCCTTTCCTGGTTTTCCATCAGGACAAGGTGGTGTTGCGTCCCGTTCCCTCTTTTCTTCCAAAGGTGGTCTCCTCGTTTCATATCAATGAAGAGATCGTCCTTCCCTCTTTCTGCCCTAATCCTTCTCACCCTAGGGAGAAATCCCTCCATTGCCTTGACGTTGTTCGGGCCCTTCGCCTGTACCTTCGCCTCACGGAACCTTTCCGTCGTTCGGATTCCCTTTTCGTGGTCCCGGCGGGTCCTCGTAGGGGTTTGCCTGCCTCCAAGGCCACCATCTCTCGCTGGGTTCGGTCGGCTGTCAAGGAGGCCTATATCGCAAAGGGCCGTGCTCCCCCTTCCAGGTTGACCGCTCATTCGACTAGGGCAGTTGGGGCTTCCTGGGCGGTGCGTCATCAGGCATCTGCTTCCCAGGTCTGCCGGGCCGCCACCTGGGCGTCAGTTCACACTTTCTCTAAGTTTTATCACATTCATTCTCTGGCTTCCGCTGACGCTAGCCTGGGGCGCAAGGTTCTGCAAGCAGCTGTGCTTTAGATTGGCGACATGGCGTTCTTCTTCCCTCCCTCAGGGACTGCTTTGGGACGTCCCATGGTGCTGTGTCCCCCAATGCCATGCACGAGAAAAATGGATTTTTTGTACTCACCGTAAAATCCTTTTCTCGTAGTAGGCATTGGGGGACACAGATCCCTCCCATTTTCTTACTGAGTTTCTTCTTGTTGTGGTCCCGGCGATTTGTGGTCGTTGGGTTTCCCCAGTTGAAGACTTGTTGGCGTTCAGTTTTCTGTTTGTTCAGGTGTATGGCGTTCCTACTGCTTTTGTACCGACTGGTGTATCTCGGCTCTTGCAGAGGGGTATAGCCCACCTGGGCGGAGCCAACACTTTTTTGTTTCTAGTGTCAGCCTCCTAGTGGCAGCTGGGCATATACCCATGGTGCTGTGTCCCCCAATGCCTACTACGAGAAAAGGATTTTACGGTGAGTACAAAAAATCCATTTTTATTCCCCTTGCAACGTTTCAACCGCTCAATGCGGTCTTTCTCAAGCATACAACATAGTGTCATAACAAGGTATATATACCCACAATGCATAGCATAAAACAAAGTGATAATAATCCAATTACAAATAAATAATCATATGTGGAATACAATAAACATTTCAAAATCGTGAGAATCATATTCATGGTGATTTGTATACTACAATACAACATATGGAAAATCAATAACCATAATATAAGCAGAACAGTGCATTAATTAGTGATAATAAGACACATTATTATAATGTGATATCACCTGTGTATATGTATAGAAAGTGATCATAATCAATAAAGTTTAAAAAGAACTCACGCGGCAGTGCAAGGACCTAAGCGCCAGAAGTCCGCGTCCTCACAATCAGACCGCGCATGCCCAGGATCCCAGCAACGCCACCCCACACAGACGTAGCCCAGCGACGTCAGCACATGACCTGCCAGACCATCACGTGACCCATCCGGGGGAGGTGTCGGGCCGCGTCACGCAGGCGGTGCACGGCGAGCGTCGTCAAGGCAACGACGCCGGCATTACCGGCGTAGTTGCCCCAGCAACTGCCAGCCAAACCACGCCGGCAGCGACACGCCCATGCTAGAATAAATGGGCCCGCGCAGCCAGATAAAAGGAGACAGGAGAGAAAACAAGTGGCATAGTAATCCTAAAATTAAGAAGAAGCGAACATAAGGGAGCATATACATACTCACACATGGCGACTATTATACTGTATAATAGTCGCCATGTGTGAGTATGTATATGCTCCCTTATGTTCGCTTCTTCTTAATTTTAGGATTACTATGCCACTTGTTTTCTCTCCTGTCTCCTTTTATCTGGCTGCGCGGGCCCATTTATTCTGTTTATTCACCCAGTGGTGACGCGACGTTTCGGCTACAACATGAAGCCTTTCTCAAGCTTTCTCGCTGGGTGAATAAACAGTTTTCTTTTTTCACTATACCGGAGTGCTGCTCGAATAATTTATATATATATATATATATATATATATATATATATATATATATTACAGACCAAAAGTTTGGACACACCTTCTCATTCAAAGAGTTTTCTTTATTTTCATGACTATGAAGGCATCAAAACTATGAATTAACACATGTGGAATTATATACATAACAAACAAGTGTGAAACAACTGAAAATATGTCATATTCTAGGTTCTTCAAAGTAGCCACCTTTTGCTTTGATTACTGCTTTGCACACTCTTGGCATTCTCTTGATGAGCTTCAAGAGGTAGTCCCCTGAAATGGTTTTCTACTTTGAAGAACCTAGAATATGACATATTTTCAGTTGTTTCACACTTGTTTGTTATGTATATAATTCCACATGTGTTAATTCATAGTTTTGATGCCTTCATAGTCATGAAAATAAAGAAAACTCTTCGAGCTCGAAAAAGGCTCTGACATGAGCTGAAACGTTGCCATCCACATGGGTGAATAAACACCACTATTTTTAGGCCTCATGCACACGACCGTTGTGTGCACCCGTGGCCGTTGTGCCGTTTTCAGTTTTTTTTCGCGGACCCATTGACTTTCAATGGGTCCGTGGAAAAATCGGAAAATGCACCGTTTTGCAGCCGCATCCGTGATCCGTGTTTCCTGGCCGTGAAAAAAATATGACCTGTCCTATTTTTTTCACGGCCAACGGTTCACGGACCCATTCAAGTCAATGGGTCCGTGAAAGAACACGGATGCACACAAGATTGGCATCCGTGTCCGTGATCCGTGGACGTAGGTTACTTTCATACAGGCGGATCCGTCTGCATAAAAGCATTTCCAGAGCTGAGTTTTCACTTCGTGAAAACTCAAATCCGACAGTATATTCTAACACAGAGGCGTTCCCATGGTGATGGGGACGCTTCAGGTTAGAATATACTAAAAGAACTGTGTACATGACTGCCCCCTGCTGCCTGGCAGCAGGGGGCAGCCCCCCCCTTCCCCTGTGGTTAACACATTGGTGGCCAGTGGGCCCCCCTCCCTCCCCTGTAGTTAACTCTTTGTTGTCCAGTGCGGCCGGCCCCCCCTCCCTCCCCTGTAGTTAACTACAGGGGAGGGAGGGGGGCCCCACTGGCCACCAACGAGTTAACTCTTTGTATTTGTAGAAGCATTATACTTACCGGCGAGCTGCGATGTCTCCGTGTCCGGCCGGGAGCTCCTCCTACTGGTAAGTGACAGGTCTGTGCGGCGCATTGCTTAATGATCTGTCACTTACCAGTAGGAGGAGCTCCCGGCCGGACACGGAGACATCGCAGCTCGCCGGTAAGTATAATGCTTCTACAAATTGCTAAGTAGCCATGGCAATCGGGACTGCAGCAGCGTCCTGGTTGCCATGGTTACCGATCGGAGCCCCAGCGATTAAACTGGGACTCCGATCGGTACTCTCCGCTGCCACCAATGATAGGGGGGGAGATTTTAATTAGGAGGGGGAGGAAGGGCCCACTGGCCACCAACGAGTTAACTACAGGGGAGGGAGGGGGGGGGGGGGGCCGGCCGCACTGGCCACCAATGAGTTAAAAACAGGGGGGGGGGGTGGTCTGCCCCCTGCTGCCGATCTAACTCATATCCGACAGTATATTCTAACATAGAGGCGTTCCCATGGTGATGGGGACGCTTCAAGTTAAAATATACCATCGGATTGGAGAAAACTCTGATCCTATGGTATATTAACTCCTGACTTTACATTGAAAGTCAATGGGGGACGGATCCGTTTGAAATTGCACCATATTGTGTCAACGTCAAACGGATCCGTCCCCATTGACTTGCATTGTAATTCAGAACGGATCCGTTTGGCTCCACACGGCCAGGCGGACACCAAAACGACTTTTTTTTCATGTCCGTGGATCCTCCAAAAATCAAGGAAGACCCACGGATGAAAAAACGGTCACGGATCACGGACCGTAAAAAAAAAAAACGTCGTGTGCATGAGGCCTTACTTGGAGTGCTGTCCGTTTTTCATCTTTATTATACGGGGTAAGCTGCTACATCCCTGGACCTAGCACCCACATTGTTTTTTCCAGTGCCGCCATTTGATATATACACTGCGTGCAGAATTATTAGGCAAATGAGTATTTTGACCACATCATCCTCTTTATGCATGTTGTCTTACTCCAAGCTGTATAGGCTCGAAAGCCTACTACCAATTAAGCATATTAGGTGATGTGCATCTCTGTAATGAGAAGGGGTGTGGTCTAATGACATCAACACCCTATATTAGGTGTGCATAATTATTAGGCAACTTCCTTTCCTTTGGCAAAATGGGTCAAAAGAAGGACTTGACAGGCTCAGAAAAGTCAAAAATAGTGAGATATCTTGCAGAGGGATGCAGCACTCTTAAAATTGCAAAGCTTCTGAAGCGTGATCATCGAACAATCAAGCGTTTCATTCAAAATAGTCAACAGGGTCGCAAGAAGCGTGTGGAAAAACCAAGGCGCAAAATAACTGCCCATGAACTGAGAAAAGTCAAGCGTGCAGCTGCCAAGATGCCACCAGTTTGGCCATATTTCAGAGCTGCAACATCAGTGGAGTGCCCAAAAGCACAAGGTGTGCAATACTCAGAGACATGGCCAAGGTAAGAAAGGCTGAAAGACGACCACCACTGAACAAGACACACAAGCTGAAACGTCAAGACTGATTTTTCTAAGGTTTTATGGACTGATGAAATGAGAGTGAGTCTTGATGGGCCAGATGGATGGGCCCATGGCTGGATTGGTAAAGGGCAGAGAGCTCCAGTCTGACTCAGACGCCAGCAAGGTGGAGGTGGAGTACTGGTTTGGGCTGGTATCATCAAAGATGAGCTTGTGGGGCCTTTTCGGGTTGAGGATGGAGTCAAGCTCAACTCCCAGTCCCACTGCCAGTTTCTGGAAGACACCTTCTTCAAGCAGTAGTACAGGAAGAAGTCTGCATCCTTCAAGAAAAACATGATTTTCATGCAGGACAATGCTCCATCACACGCGTCCAAGTACTCCACAGCGTGGCTGGCAAGAAAGGGTATAAGAGAAGAAAATCTAATGACATGGCCTCCTTGTTCACCTGATCTGAACCCCATTGAGAACCTGTGGTCCATCATCAAATGTGAGATTTACAAGGAGGGAAAACAGTACACCTCTCTGAACAGTGTCTGGGAGGCTGTGGTTGCTGCTGCACGCAATGTTGATGGTAAACAGATCAAAACACTGACAGAATCCATGGATGGCAGGCTTTTGAGTGTCCTTGCAAAGAAAGGTGGCTATATTGGTCACTGATTTGTTTTGTTTTTGAATGTCAGAAATGTATATTTGTGAATGTTGAGATGTTATATTGGTTTCACTGGTAAAAATAAATAATTGAAATGGGTATATATTTGTTTTTTGTTAAGTTGCCTAATAATTATGCACAGTAATAGTCACCTGCACACACAGATATCCCCCTAAAATAGCTAAAACTAAAAACAAACTAAAAACTACTTCCAAAAATATTCAGCTTTGATATTAATGAGTTTTTTGGGTTCATTGAGAACATGGTTGTTCAATAATAAAATTAATCCTCAAAAATACAACTTGCCTAATAATTCTGCACTCCCTGTGTGTGTGTGTGTGTGTGTGTGTGTGTGTGTGTGTGTGTGTGTGTGTGTGTGTGTGTGTGTGTGTGTATATATATATATATCACATCATCACACTTCACGTGTACTAAACCGGTGGCTCATGCCAGTGCAGGACAGAACAATTACTATACAAACCAGAGTTGGTGTAGCCCATTACAGAAATAATTGGAAACTCTCGTCGCCTACGCTGGGTCCTCAGCATTTTTCTCTTATTCTTCACCTTCTCCAAAGCTTTCTTAATCTTTAGTTCTCTTTCTTTTAAAAGCCTTTGCTGAACCTCCATGAAGGTTTCACCTTAATAGAAATAAGAAAAATATCACTTTAAAGAAACACAACCACAGAAATTCACAAAGAACCGATTCATTCTTATGGGAATCTTGATGCTAGTCTCATGGGAATGAATAGAGAAAGTGACTTCCTGTCCACACATAAGATGCTGCGTCAGGACTCATGCATACGACTGTACCGACTCGGTTCCTGTACGCATCCATACTTTTGTTCCGTAGCCCGGCAAAAAAGAGGTCCTATTCTTGTGCGCAATTGCAGACAAGATTAGGCATTTCTATCATAGGGCTGGCCGTTCTGTTGTGCAAAATGTGGAACGTACACGCAGGGGCGGGCTGGGCCGGGGGGCAGGGAGGCAATTGCCCCCCAGGCCACCCTAAATAAACGGCCGCTGGGCCGCCCGTCTTAAAAAAAAATTATTATTATTATTTTTTTTTTATTCTTCAGGGCCACACCGCCGATCATCACCACAGGCGGCGCGGCCCTGGATGTCATTGCGGCCGTGTTGTGTGCTGTGGGGCAGGGGAGGGAGAGGCGTGTCCCTCCCCTGTTCTTCTGATAGGCCGCAGGCACTAATGCCTGCAGACTATCAGAGGCCGGCTCAGGCAGTGCGATGACGTCATTATCATCGCGACGGCTGAGCCCGGCAGCACACAGCAGGGACACAGGCCAGAAGAGGCTTGCATCGCTGCTGATGGAGGTAAGTATTAGTGTTTTTTTTTTTTTTCTTCTTTGCGAGGGGCTGGCACTATGGGGGGGGGATCTGCCACTATAGTGGGGGCTTGCACTATAGGGGGGGCTGGCACTATGGGGGGGGGGGATCTGGCACTTTGGGGGAGCTAGCACTATGGGGGGGCACTATAGGGGGATCTGGCACTATGGGGGGGGGATCTGGCACTATGGGGGGGGGGATCTGGCACTATGGGGGGGGGGGATCTGGCACTATGGGGGGGGGGGATCTGGCACTATGGGGGGGGATCTGGCACTATGGGGGGGGGGGGGATCTGGCACTATGGGGGGGGGGATCTGGCACTATGGGGGGGGGGGGATCTGGCACTATGGGGGGGGGGGGATCTGGCACTATGGGGGGGGGGATCTGGCACTATGGGGGGGGATCTGGCACCATGGGGGGGGGGGATCTGGCACTATAGGGGATCTGGCACTATGGGGGGGAGATCTGGCACTATGGGGATCTGGAATTATTAGGGGGGCTTGCACTATAGGGGGGGGCTGGCACTATGGGGGGGGATCTGGCACTATGGGGGGGGATCTGGCACTATGGGGGGGGATCTGGCACTATGGGGGGGATCTGGCACTATGGGGGGGGATTTGGCACTATGGGTGGGATCTGGCACTATGCGGGGGCACTATGGGGGAGCTGGCACTATGGGGGGGCTGACACTATGGGGGAGGAGCTGGCACTATGGGGGGCTTGGCACTATGGGGGAGGAGCTGGCACTATGGGGGGGCTTGGCACTATAGGGGGAGGAGCTGGCACTATGGGGGGGCTTGGCACTATAGGGGGAGCTGGCACTATGGGGGGGGGATCTGGCACTATGGGGGGATTTGGCACTATGGGGGGGATCTGGCACTTTGGGGGGGGCACTATAGGCGGAGCTGGCACTATAGGGGGGCTGGCACTATGGGGAGGAGCTGGCACTATGGGGGGGCTGGCACTATAAGGGGGCTGGCACACTATAAGGGGGATGGCACTATGGGGGGAGCTGGCACTATGGGGGGAGCTGGCACTATGGGGGGATTTCTTGCTGGCACAATATGGGGGGCACCATGGGGGACAGGAGCACTATGGGGGTTTCTGGGGGCTCTAAAGGGGCTTTTTTTTTTATTATTGGCACATTCTGGGGGGCACTATAGGGGAGAGCAGCACTATGGGGCATCTGGTGTTACTATAGGGGCATTATTTGGGGGCACTATGGGGAAGTGGGGGCTCTAAAGGGGCCTTTTGTATTGGAACATTATGAGGGGCACTATGGCATTTGGTAGCACTAAGGGGGCATTTTTTACTGGCACATTATGGCAGGCACTATAGGGGAGAGCGGCACTATGGGACATTATTTGGGGGCACTATGGGGGAGTGGAGCACTATTGGGGCATATGGTGGCACTAAGAAGGGGAATTTTTTTACTGGCACATTGTGGGGGAGAGGAGCACTATAGGGGCATCTGCTGGGGGTACTAAGGGGCATTTTTTTTTACTGCCATATTATGGGGGACACTATGGGGAAGGGGGAGAGGAGCAGTATGAGTGCATTTACTGGGGCACTATATAGGGGTATTTTATACTGGCATACATTATGAGGACATTAGCTCAACTGCGGGCACTAAGCAGGGGTATTTCATGTACTGTCATATTATAGGAAAAATTAGTACTACTAGGGGGTATTATGGGGAGCTTTACTACTACTGGGGTACTATGAGGAACATGATTACTAGGGCACTATAGGGGCATTATTACTACTAAGTGTGCTCTGGCAGAGAATTATTTCTATTGGTGGGATTTTGGGGAGCACTGTTACTTTGGGGGCACCCTGGCACAGTATCAGCTTAGCACAATTATTTTTGGGGGACATTATCTTTATACTATTAGTGTCTGGGTTCAGTTATTTTTTAGAGCACTGTGTGCCAATAATTGTTTAAGGGGGCACTATCTGTGTGGTAGTAGTATTTCCAGGGGGACTGTTTCTGCAGTATAGTATTAGGGGTGGCAGGAAACTAATGTCTGTTTGTCAATCTCTGCAGAGACGGGAGATGGCTGAAGAATCATCATGGCGGTCTGGTCTGAATGGAGAAGATGAGGAAAGAGAACGTCTACAACAAAGGTGACATCACTGGATGTAAGAGGTATGGGGCGCTATGTAGGAGAGGAGATGCTCCGGCTCCTCCTCCTGCCATTTGCAGAAGGAGGATTCAGAGCTGGGTGAGGATGACGAAAGGGGGCAGCAGGCCACGGGCAGGTGGCAGATGGTGGGGGGAACCACAGGCCTTGAGCAGGATCAGGGGAGGGAGGAGAGCGGAGGAGCTTCCTGGCTGTAGCTTGTTATATAAGCAGGCAGTGCAGCCAGGACAGGTCTCCTCCTCTCCGTATGATGTGTAGACAGGCCTCAACTATAGAATGTCAGCTGTACAGTGTGTGTTGGGAGTGGCCTATTAAATGTAGGAGGGGCTTTTAATAATGGGCGGGGCTAAAAATGGGCCACTTGACTGGATTTGCCCCCCAGGACTAAGGCTGCCAGCCCTCCCCTGCGTACACGGACGGTATCTGTTTTGTGGACCGCAAAAATGGATACAGTCGCCTGAATGAGCCAAAGAATACATATTGAGGAAGTATGTCTTAAAATGGTTTCATTAATCCTTTCTGGACAAAGCCTATTTTCCGTTTTTTGCTCGCCTGCCTTCCAAGAGCCATATTTTTTGTACTGGAATATGGGAAAAAATTCTATGGGTGTGAAACTGAAAAAAAATAAAAAAATATAATACAAATTTGCAATTCCACAAACTTTTTTAGGTTTTGCTTTTACAGAAATCTCTCTCGAAATATCAAGGTGACCAAAAGAAAGCAAATTGGCATTTTTTTTTTTTTTCATTACAGCATTCACTGCATAGGAAAACATTTATGTATTTTAGTAGTTTGGATGCAGCGATGCCTGTTATTTTTATTGCTTTCTGGTTGGGAAAAAGGGGGGGGGGGTTCTCCCCTAAGCCCATCAAATCTCACCCGTCCCACTGGCTGGTGAATAGGGTTGGAGAGGTGGCCGGATTAAACTAAACAGTCAAGCTCATTGTGTTACGCTATTTCCATAACGCCTATAGAAGTGAATAGAAATTATAGAAACAGTGTAGCACAGTCAGCTCAGTCGTTTCTGTAACTTCAGCCACCCTCACAGACTGGAGATAGGTGTAGCTCAAAGAGGTGGGACCCTCATCTATATACCAGTACTGTGCATATGCCATAAATCTCTACTTTGAGAATTTCTAAATTAAAATTTTAAGAATCCATTCAACTATTACAGCAGAATAAGACAAGACGCTTAAAATGAATAATTTCCACACAAAAAAAAGCCTGGATATGATCATTTAGTTTATTAATTTGTCCCATTTTAGATTAACGTGATTTTACAAGTGTTTACAGTGATGGCATATTCCTAAAACATACCCCCATGGTCTGACTGGCCGTTTCGGCAGCCTTTTCACATCTCAATATGCAGAGGCCATGGATGAGCAGTGATGCCATAAAACTAGGAGCCATCCATCCAGAGGTTTGTGGGGACTCTAACTTTGAAATGTCATTCCCATTGAAAAAAAAACTCCATCTGTTAAAGGATTTTCCAAATATTTTTTTTTATGAAGCCGGGAGCCTGAGAAAATAATAAAAGCCCTTATACTAAAAAAATTCTAGATGAGCAAATCGATTCGCATGAATCGATTAGTTCATCAAACAGAGTTCTTCAGCAGCCAGGGGCTGTCCCTGCCGAAAAAGAGGCTGTCCCCTTATTGTTGAGTGACAGGGCCAGACATAGAACACCTGCGCTGCTACTCCGAGTAACAGGGCAAGGGCAGGGGCTCTACTGCCGATACTGGAGCAGCGACTGTGCATGTGCCCCTACACTTTCGCGTAGCAACAGCAGAGCCTCAGAGTTTGAGCCGCTACTCGGAGCAACTGCGCAGGCGCGATTGTCATGGCTGGGTGGGATGTGCGGCCCTGTCAATCAAGTGGCAAGGGGGAGCCTCTTGAGCAGCAGGGAACGCCCCTCATACAATCAATTTACTCATATCTCATAATAAAACGCTTTATATAGCGCCAACATATTACGCAGCACTTTCCAATTCAAAGGGTGCAGGTAGAAACCAAATTAGACGTCAAAGTTACACACCGATACACCATTCAAACACTAAGAGTGAGGGCTCTGCTCGCAAAAGCTTACACTCTAGTAGGAAAAAGAGGTAGCACAAAAGGTAAAAATTGCTTGTACTTAAACTCACCTTCCCACCCCCCTCCAATTCAGCACCACTGCTCCTTCCTCTTTCCAGGGCTGCAGTTATGACATTGTTTTGGCTGCAGCAGTGACATCATACTGCTGCAGCCAATCACTAGCCCCTGCGCTCTCATGCCATACATCCCTGAGGATAGTGACTGGCTGCAGCAGTGTACGGGACATTATCTCTGCAGCCAAAAAAATATGTCACTGGCTGCAGCCAGGGGAACAGGAAGGAGTGGTAGCGCTGGATTGGAAGGGGCTGAGAAGGTAAGTCATTTTTAAAGCTTCCATCAGTTTCCCTTCATACAAAAATGTCTTCGACAACCTCTAATCTCGTTGGAGATCCAGAAATACCCATTTATTCAAGTGATGTGCTCATCATACTGTATTGTATATGATCTGCTGAACTTTAATACGTGCAGTATGATCACATTCCCTTTAAAGTGAGCATGCACATTACCTGATCCCATGATATATCGAGATCCACCACCTTGCTGGTCCATATGAGCCGTTTCATTTTTAAGTTTTGACCTGTGGATTGACAGGAAGCTTGTTCAGATTGGGAGCAGCAGGGGATCGCTGAGGTACGGATTGCGTCTTATTTATTTATTTTGCAGCATTTTGAGATTTTGGTAAGAAACATTTAACTGCCAGGCAACCCCTTTAATTACAAGATAACTAAGAGATCACCATAGCAAACCACTGAAGAGGAAAATTAAAGGAAACATTTGAAGGGACTCCCCTTTATAGACAAAATGTGAGATTTAAAAACTAACCATCAGAAATCATATGGCATTGGCAGAATAGGAAGAAATAAAAGGAGGATATATTTGGCATCTCCATACCTCAGCAGAGGAAGCTCAGCTAGTGAAATCTGTAATTTGGCTTCTTTTGTGCGTGCATTGTAGCGGAAAATACTTAGGACCACACTATATCTGTCAAAAACTTTCACTCCCCAGGCTGCTTCCAGCTCTTTCTGTTTTGGAAGTACAATAAAAGGAAACATTGTCAAAATCTATACATTTACCATAAATTTACAGTAAAGGCTTTTTAACAGACAACCCACAGATCTATATAAGCCCTCTACTGTACCTCCATAAGCTTCCAATATCATGGGGGCATGTCTTTTCTGCGGCAGCTCTCTCTGCAACTGTCACAGTAGATACAGTTGAAGGATGCAACTGAGCATGTGCGTCCACCTCAGCCATGTTATTGAGGTGGACAGGGAAATAAGGAAAAGAACAAGCAGCAGGTGGCGCTATACAGGCAGATAAGTGGCTATACTAAACTTTTAAATACATGCAATTACAAAAAGCATTCAGATCGAGGTGCCGATTTGAAAAATTTTGAATATTTTCCACAGTACAAGCCCATTAAAGTATCTGACGTATGCCATAGGACTCAGTAGTTATGGAGGTATTTTTCTTCTAGGGGAGAAATACCTCCTTACACACAGGGGTCTGTACACCTCCAAACCAAGAAGCTGCGCAGGCTCCATGCGCAAAGGTCTGCCACTTGTATGAGCCCTTACAGTAAGCGCCCCACCCCAATACAATAAAACTGTTTAATGAACCCCTTAATACAATATCTAATTAAAAGGGCCTTGTTCTAGAAGGGAGAATGGAAATTAGGAATCTGTAGCAGCAGCCTCCAGGGAAAACATGAGAGTGTGAGAGGTCTCAGAAGTGACAGCTAATCTTTAAGGGGGATGCTCCTGGTTCTTCAAACTGGACAACATTTTTAAACAATCCTTCCGTTTTCTCATACAAGACAATATCACCTTCCCTGTGCCAGCTGCACCAAGGATGGGGTTGGTGTCAATGAAACATCTGTGTACATGTTTTGTAATGATCATACTACTCAATATTACCTCACTCAATGAAGAAAGTCTTTCAACATTCAAGAAAACTGCTGTGAGCTGAGCAAATCCTTTAACGGTTTCTGTAAGAGACGGTTTATGTAATAAATATATCATGAAATGAACATTTAGTAATGACATCCTGTGGATATGCCAGAATAACGTAAGCTGGGAATGCCCCTTTAAAGGCTCCTGATATTGGCTATTTATCCTCAGGACAGGCCATTAATATCTGATCAGTGAGGGTCAAACACACCGCAGCTGCACCGATCAGCCGTTCCCCACAGCCTCTGGGGCTGGAACGTGAAGCACAGGCGCTGTTCAAAGTGACAGGTTACTGCAGTTTAGCTTCCATTCACTTCAATGGGATCGGAGCTGTAGTATCTCAGCATGGCCACTACACTTTGAATGGCGCTGTCTGCTTCCTGCTCCATTCAAGAGCTAGTTCCAGAGACGGAGGCCGCTAGGTACAGCTGATCGGATGGCATGTCGGACCCTCACTGATTTGATATCAATGACCAATCCTGAGGATAAGTCAACAGTATCAAGAGCCCGGAAAACCCCTTTAAGCTACTGCAAGATGACCATTTACAACTGTCAATCCCTGCTATGCATATCACTTGGGTAGGTACATGGTTTCTAACTTCTATTGGAGTGTAACTTGCCAAGTAGTGACCAGTGGTCTGACTGGTGGCACCCGCGCTGCTTCCAAAAACAAAAGATCCTGTGTGCCCCATTTGAATGGAGCAGTGATCATGCGTGCTGACTGACGCGCCATTCAAATCTGTGACTAGTGCTCCATTCAAAGGGTGTATACAGGGGCCCCCTTTCTAATGATTGGTGTCGACCCAGTGGTTCGATCTCCTATGATCATACATTTGTTACATAACCTGTGGATAAGTGATATTTTCCGCAGGCCATTAATTTATTTACAAATGGTCACATGGACCAATAATTGTCTCTTAGTTTACATGTGTTAATTCCATACTAGTGTAAAACATAACATTTATTTCCTCTATTAAAATATTCTATTGTCTACTAACGTTTAAAATTCTGGGCTGTGTCTGTGAGCTTTATTATTCTGATCGCTGGTATTGCACTATTGTGTCGCAGGGGCTAACTACGGGACGTGCATGCCTTCCTGCCTCACGGGCTGCCCCGCTTTGAACGGTTACTACCGCAGTGTACTAGCACTGTTATCTCACAGCGCACTGGAATTGGGGGATGCGTTCCCTCTTGTTAAGCCTCACTGTTCTATACTCTCTCCATCATCGCACTCTCAGAGGCACAAGCTGTCTAAAATACACACTAACACACTCTGCCCCCCGACATGTTTGGCCAAACACTTGGCGTCCTCAGGGGTACCGGGCATATATTTTCCGCAGGCCAACACCCTTAGGCTGGGTTCACACGGGCGTGACTGATTTGTTCAGGATGCGTCCCGGGTGTATTGTGGCAAACCCGCGCGAGTAGGTACGCAATTGCAGTCAGTTTTGACTGCGATTGCGTTCCGTAGTTCAGTTTTTATTGCGTGGGTGCAATGTGTTTTACACGTGCGTGATAAAAAAACTGAATGTGGTACCCAGACCCGAACTTCTTCACTGAAGTTCAGGTTTGGGTTCGGTGTTGTGTAGATGTAATTATTTTCCCTTATAACATGGTTATAAGGGAAAATAATAGCATTCTTTAATACAGAATGCTAAGTACAAGGTCAATTGAGGGTTAAAAAAATAAAAATATCTCCTGTTCTTTCTTCAGGACCTGTCAAAGGACCTGTGGTGACGTCACTGAGCTCATCACATGGTCCAATCACATGGTCCATCACCACTGTGATGGACCATGTGATGTGATGTCACCACGGGTCCTTTAGCCGGCAGCTCATGATTAAAGAAGTAAAAAGAGATCGGCTACTAAGCGATCAAGAGGAGGAAGTGAGTTAATTTTTTTTTTCTTTTTTAACCCTCAATTGACCTTCTACTAAGCATTCTGTATTAAAGAAAGCCAATTATTTTCCCTTATAACCATGTTATAAGGGAAAATAATACAGTGAATAGACTGTCATCTTAGCAACCATGCGTGAAAATTGCACCGCATCCGCACTTGCTTGCGATTTTCACGCAGCCCCATTCACTTCTATGGGGCTGTGATAAACGCACAATATAGAGCATGCTGCGATTTTCACGCAATGCAAAAGTGATGCGTGAAAATCACCGCTCATGTGCACAGCCCCATAGAAGTGAATGGGTCCGGATTCAGTGCGGGTTCATATGTGCCCGCATTGCTAAGAAAAATGATGTTTTAATATATTCAAATGAGCCTCTAGGAGCAATGGGGGCGTTGCAGTTAAGCCTCATGCACACGTCTGTGGAACACGGACCGTGAGATACCGGCCTGGATTCCTGCTGAGTGCAGGAGCGCACGGCGTCATTGGTTGCTATGACGCTGTGCGCTTCGTGCCGCCGCTGCTGTACAGTAATACACTTGTATAGATCATACCAATGTATTACTGTACATCAGCAGCGTCACAAAGCGCACAGCGTCATAGTAACCAATGACGCCGTGCGCTCCTGCACTCAGCAGGAATTTAGGCCGGTATCTCACGGTCCGTGTTCCACAGACGTGTGCATGAGGCGTTACACCTAGAGATTCAGATCTCTCTGTATTATGTATGTATACCTCTTCTCATATGTACAGCGCTATGGAATGAATGGCGCTTTAATAATAAATAATAATCATCATCGCTCTGCAACTAACACGCCCTCTCCACTTTGATTGACAGGGCCAGGCAGTGTAAACATCATCCTTATCAGAGCGTAGAAGGCGCGGCAGAGAGAGCAGAGCCTCTAGGTGTAACAGTAACGCCCCCATTGCTCCTAGAGGCTCATTTGCATATATTAAGTAATCATTTTTCTCAGCAATGCAGGCACATATGAACATGGGACGAACACAGATGCCTTCAGCTGCCAAGCGCACATGTAACAGGTCAGCCAGGTTCATAGGTACAAGTCTGCTGACAGATGCCCTTTAAGTCATCATTTAGCACACACATTTTTTTTAACCCTGTTCATACACCCTATTAAGTCATATGGATCTTATAGAAGGGGGTAATTTGGTTGGAACCTCCTGCTATAAAGAGCAGCTCCTCCGGAGGACTCAATCGTGCATTACATCATCACCAATTCATCTGCATGCATGTCCCGTAATAGCACATTACTCTTGCAGGAGTCTTAATGGGGTACATTCATGGCTGGCATCAGAATACCTGTCGTAAGTGGCAGAGCTATGCTGCTTCTCAAACTCCCATACAAGTGAATGGGAGCTGGGGAAATAGTGTAGCACGGCCCATTAGACAGCCCCGGGCCACTGCATATGACGGATATTCTGATCTCAATCATACATGACGTAAATGGATATACAGCTTTAAGTGCCATATTCAGTTGATAAAAGGTTGGACAATCTCTTCTGCTTACTGGACACTTAAAGGATTTCTCCGGGTTCAGGGCTGAACCCGGATATAAGCTATTCCTTACTACATTTGAGTGCAGCATTGAAGCATTTCCTTGCTCCCCCTTGTCACGTTGCATCGCAAGCCGGTGATGTACCAGGCTTCACATCACTATGCTAGGTGGAGACTCTTGCCTAGCAGTGAGCTCTGTGACGTCACCAGCACAGATGGGCGGTCTACAGCGAGGCGAGTACTATGCAAAGTAGCCACCCATCTGTGCCAGTGACATCACCAAGCTCACTGCTAGGCAGAAATCTCGGCCTAGCATAGTGATGTGAAGCCTGGTACGTCACATGCAGTAAACTAACAGAACTTGCGCAGTGCAATGCAGCGGATCAAGGGGGTGCATCGGAGCAAGTAAAGGCTCAGAAGCTCCACTCATATGTAGTAAAAGAATAAAGAATACCTTTTATCCAGGTTCAGCACTGAACCCGGAGAATCCCTTTAAATATGTGGATTACACAATACCTGTAAGAAAGTGAAAATTCCCTTTGCCGAAGATGAATTTACTATCGGGGGTTTTTGTAGACATGATTAAGTGATCCACAACCGTCCAGTTAGGAATGCTCTGGACGAGAGCAACAGCCTCAGCGACCTGCAAGTCAGCTAGGAGAAAGAAAGACACATCGTCATGGTCACAGCACAAAGCAGAGGTCCCCAGCCTTATACCGCTCCGGAGCCACGTTCACATGGGACAGTCAGTGTGGAAGCATAGTATAGAAGACAAACCAGGTTTATCACAGGGGCTCAGGCTAGAGGAGAAGGGTCCATTCACACTTCCGCAACTGTTCTGCAGTCCACAAATTACGAATCCGCAAAACACAGACACTGGCCATGTAAGTTCCGCATTTTGCGGACCGCACATGGCCGGCACTATAATAGAAATGCCATTTCTTGTCCGTGGCTGCGGACAAGAATAGGACATATTCTATTTTTTTGCGGGCCGCGGAATGGAAGTGCACACTGTGTGCTATCCGCATCATTTGCGGCCCCATTGAAAATGAAGGGTCTTCACTCGTTCCGCAAAATTGCGGAACGGATGCGGACCCATTTTGCGGATGTGTGAATGGAGCCTTAGTCTGGTGCAGGGATAGACACTTACTATAGGTTGGCTTACTTTGAGAATTGTACACAATATGTCACATCTTAGGCCACACCCCTTTCCAGAGAAGCTGCAGCTGCATCCCCCTCCTCTCCATAGAGTATAGATTGTGTTACACTAGACACAGTCTTTGGAGACTAGGAAAATGGGGTCTGCAGGACACAGGGAGACAAGGAAGATGCCACTTTCTCTACATAGATTTACATTTCTACAAGATACTAGACAAAGCTGCATGTTTTCACATATTTTATACAAAAAAAGGGGGAAACTGGCCTCATTCCGATGTGAACACACTCCAATGGGCTCATACATACTGTGATATAAAGATACAGAAGTAGAAAGTAATATTTTGTGTTAGGGTTGTTGCGATACCAAAATTTTGATTCGATTTCGATACCATAAAAAAGTACTGCGATACCATTCGAAAAAAAATAAAACACCAAAAAAGCCGCGTGCATTCCGCATTTTATGGAACGTCCGACCCATAATCGAACAGTCCGATCCTAGTTTTCGGGGGGACAAGTTGACAAAAAAATTTAGAATTGCACAGTTTTTATTTTTTCCCTGTTACAGCGTTCACCGCATAGGAGATATTTTTTATATTTTAATAGTTCGCACTTTTTTGGGCGTGGTGATATGGAATATATTTATTTATTAAAAATTCACTAATAAACTAGCACTCACCATCCAAATCACATCTAAAACCAATTTGATATGAAAGGTAGATTAAAAATTACTGTTTATTTCACACATAAAACCAAAAAAATAAATAAAAAAATATGTATAATTTTTTTTTTTCTTATAAAGTAGTTATACTCCCCAATTGCAATATTAAAATGTACAAATATTGTAATACATTTTAATATTGCAATTGGCATTACGGCATTACTCACGATTTAACTGCGGCAATACACAGACCGCAGGAGAGGTCTGGACGGTACATGCATACCCCTGATAATATAGTGAATTAGGAGGTATTGGTCTACCCTCACTGAAGGGGATTAATGTACTGCATTTTAGGAGGATTCCAGTTTTAATCCTATTTATATTTTATTCACATTTTGGAAGAATTATTGTATTGCATTGCAGCGGGACTTGTCATCCACGTGATTATTTGGAGGAATCCTGAATAGACATCAGTTTTTTATTCTGCAAATTACCATCCTTATCATTATAATCATATTATTGTATTTTTATTTTTTTGGTCTATCTTCATCTGTGCTATATTGTATACTAGTGTCAATTATTGCAATCCAATGATCCTCTGCGATTATCACTGGGGTGATGCTCCAGGTGGAGATAGTGCTCATCAGAGCAGTACGATCGTACCCCATATCAAGGGGGGAACACTGATATCCGCGTGGACCATCTACACAGGGATCCACAGAAGGATTTCCCTGAAATAGGTTATTAGTATTAGGCCTCATGCACACGACCGTTCCGTTTTTTGCAGCCCGCAAACCGCGGGTCCGCAAAAAACGGAAGCCCGCCCGTGTGCCTTCTGCAATTTACGGAATGGGCGGCCCATTGTAAAAATGCCTATTCTTGTCTGCAAAACGGACAATAGGACATGCTATATTTTTTTTGCGGGGCCTCGGAACGGAGCAACGGATGTGGACAGCACGCGGAGTGCTGTCCGCATCTTTTGCGGCCCCATTGAAGTGGATGGGTCCGCACCCGAGCCGCAAGAACTGCGGCTCGGATGCGGACCCTAAAAACGGTCGTGTGCATGGGGCCTTATTGAGATCACAGTCTGGTGTTTTGTAAAGACTGCATAGCCTCTTATTTTATATATTTTTTATTCTAACAAATAGGGTTTTTTATTCTAATAAATGTGTCTAAACTCCATTTGACTTCCTGATAATTGAGTGCCCTCCCAATTTTCATTTTCATTCGTTCTATACAGAACAATTCAGGCCACAAACTATCAATTAAAGGGGTTGTCCGGGTTCAGAGCTGAACCCGCACATACCTCCATTTTCACCCAGACAGCCCCCCTGACTGGAGCAGTTCATGCGCCAATGCTCTCCTTTGCCCTACGCTAAATCGCGCAGGGCAAAGGAATTTTCTGGAGTTCCGGTGACGAACCGGGCTCTCCATGGGGCTGCCAGGAAGCCCGGTGACGTCACCGGCACTGATGGGCGGGCTTTAGCACTGCCCTAGCCAGTAAAACAGCTAGGCAAGCGCTAAAGCACGCCCATCAGAGCCGGTGACATCACCAAACACACTGCCGGGCAGAAGCTTCCGACCGGCAGTGTGTTAATGTAAACAAAAGAGCCCGTGCCCTGCGCGATCTAGCGCGGTGCAAGGGAGCGCATCGGAGCATGAACTGCTCCAATGCTCAAGTCAGGGGGGCTGCCTGGGTGAAAATAAGGGTAGTCTGGGTTCAGCTCTGAACCCGGACAACCCCTTTAAAGCTTTGGGCAGTGGTGGGTAGAGACTTAGGGGAGAGCTTATCATGGTCTATGTGCCAGTTTTCTGTCCTAAAGAAATTTTAAATCTTGGCACACACGATTTTTGCGCTCACATTGGCCTAGATTTCAGTCTGTGGCACACAGACAGGTAAACGTTGCACCAAATTTATTAAGAGGCATCCTACTGCTAAGGACCTTTGACCAGGACCGGTGTACAAAACTAGTTTTAATAAATCTGGCCTCTAGTATGCCAATTTCAGCAAGTATTCATGGTAGTTTAAGATCTCTGCTTGCTGTCATTTAATAGGAACCTTCATAGTTTCCGTTCAGGGTGGACATCTGTGCTGATCATGTGAAGATGGCACCAGTTTGTGCCTCCTTACCATACACAGAATACTCTCTGGTTATAAGACAGGCAGAAAATCATCCTCTTCAAATAGATTCCCATTGAATGCAAGCAGAGATACTGAAAACTGGAGCTGAAACAAAGATATGAAGTGGCAATTCCCATGTCATAGCAATGGCATGTGCCTAGGTTATGCCATCTGACTGTGTCAGCTCTGCACCCCCCTTCAGTCTTACACCTGGTGAGGGTCCCAGAGGTTGGGCCACAACAATCATAAAGTGAGGGCATATCCTTTCCATGTGACATCAATTTGGAAGGTGGAAATGCCGCGCAGTCACATTACTTTTCATTATACAGTGTTCGTCACTAAATCTAGAATTGTTGTTCCAAGTTATGATGGGGGATGACGTTGGAGCCCGAGAGCGACATGTCAGATACGAGCACTGCCACTCCATTGATCTCTATGGGAGTCCTGGAGCGCTGTACTTGTCTGTCTCCAGAACTCAGGTTCAGATTAAGGCTCCATTCACACGTCCGCGGACCCATTCATTCTCGATGGGGACAGAATGGATGCGGAGAGCACACTATGTGCTATCCGCATTTCCGGAGCGCGGCCCCAATCTTCGGGTCCGCAGGTCCGGATAAAAATAGAGCATGTCCTATTCTTGTCTGCAATTGCGGACAAGAATAGGCATTTCTATGGGGTGCCGGCCGAGTGTATTGCGGATCCGCAATGCACTACGGAAGTGTAAATGGACCCTTATGAAGTGACGTGTGCATGCTTAACCTACTGCTCCGTTCATTTTGGGGGGGCTCTGAGGGGTACAGGGCCCTGTCTGCATGACTGTAGAAGTCCCAGCAGTAGGACCTCCACTGATGCAACTTATTCTCTATCTTAACAACCAGAATACCCCTTTAAGGCCTCATGCACACAACCATATTATGCATCTATGTGCTTTCCGCATTTTTTGCAGATTGCACGCAGACCCATTTATTTATATGGGTCCACAAAAACAAAAATGAACCGTACACGGATGTCATCCGTTCTGCAAAAGGATAAAACATGGACCCAATGAAGTGAATGGTTCAGCAAAATAAAATAAAAAAATGAAAGCAAAACAGGCATACTAAAAGGAATGACAGAATGGAATGCCCATAGACTTTGACAGGGGAAGAGAATGCCCACATAGACTATTATGAAGCCAAACGGGAATGCCCATAGAGTATAATGGGAAGCAAAGTATCAGATTATTTATAGGCAAATCTGAAAAAAATATCAACTTATCCTTTACCACAGATCTTCCCCGTGTATAGTAACATCTTTTACAATTTAAATAACTTTGGATTTTTCCTGTTTTCTATGGAATGACAGGTGAATAGCACAATGGAATGCCCGTAGAGTATAATGGGAAGAAAGATGGGCCGTGGAGATGAGAACCATATGACACATCAAATAAATCATTAGCAGGCATACTCTCCAAGCACAGTAGCATTGATCTAAATTAAGATTAGGTCGGATTATCATTATTTTCTATGGAACGACAAGTGTGAATGACACAATGGAATGCCCATAGACTATAATGGGAAGTAAAATATGATTTTATTCGTAGGTTAATCTGTGGTTTTTAGCAATATTATGCCCATAGAATATAATGGGAAGTAAAACGTGACTTGGTGTCTGAACCATTCAACATATCAAATAAATCTTTAGCAGACATGGGCTGTTTCACACGAGCGAGTCCATTGCGGGAATCATGCTCCGCTCTGGACTTGCAGGAGCGCACGGCATTATCATGATTTATAATGCTATGTGTCTCTGCATGGCCTTTTTTCCACAGAATCATAGTGACATAAAGCTGTCAGTATGATCCTGTAGAAATAAGGTCAAGCAGAGGCACATAGCATTATAAATCCTGATAACGCCGTGCGCTCCTGTAAGTCCAGAGCGGAGGATCACACTCACACATGGAGCGTGATTCCCGCAATGGACTCGCTCGTGTGAAACAGCCCATACTCTTCAAATTCAGTGGGATTATTTAAAATTGAGATTAAGTGGGATTATCATTGGTTTCTATGAAATAACAAGCGGTATGACACAATGGAGTGCCCATAGACTATAATGGGAAGGAAAATATGAGCTCATTTGCAGGTAAATCTGTGTTATGTAGGACATTACCCTTTACCGCAAGTGTTCCCTGGGTAGAGTAGCACATTATAAATTTAAAACTATGTGCTACTCTACCCAGGGAACACTTGCGGTAAAGGTTAATGTCCTACATAACACAGATTTACCTGCAAATGAGCTCATAGTTTACTTCCTATTATAGTCTATGGGCATTCCATTGTGTCATTCCTCTTGTCATTTCATAGAAACCAATAATAATCCCAATTTACCTGCAAATGAGCTCATATTTTACTTCCCATTATAGTCTATAGGCATTCCATTGTGTCATTCACCCTCGTCATTCTGCAGAAAACTTAATTCCACTTAATCTGAACATTAAATAATCCCACTGAACTTGGAGAGCAAGCCTGCTAAATAATTATCAGATATGTCAAATGCTTTTGTCTCTAATTCAAATATGACATTTCCATTATTCTCTATGGGCGTTCCTTTTAGTGTGCCCCGGAGCGCAATGTGCACAGGAGCAGGCATTACCGGTGGTGCAGTGCTGCTTCTTTGCGCCCCACTTTACTTCAGGGTGCACTATGAGAATCTTTTGAGTCCCTTGAAGGGGCGTGGCACAAGAGGATAAGAGATCCTCGACGTCATCGTCATCCTCTCCGTAGTCCATGTCCTCGTCATTGGAGGTCCAGCCTCCGCTCTCGCCTCCATGCCAGCCCCCCGGTCTCTTGGCACCGCAGAGAGGTGTGCTACTCCACAGGGACCGCGGGCGTACACGGCGGAGCTCGCTGAGGGCAAGCAGGGGGCGTCTGCGAGGCTGGGGCCAGAGGGCGACATTGCGGCAATGACACCGGACCAGCGCGCTCAGCGCCCGCGGAAGCAGCATGGCTGTGGTGTGTCGGGTCACATGACCCCAGGGAAACGTCAACTTAGCAGGCTGTGGGCGTGTCTGACAGTAAACCCCTCCCCTTCCCCTGCAGGCCGGTCACGTGACAGTGACGTCACGTCTCTTCTCCTAGTGCAGCATGCAGCGGGTCACCCCTGACGGGCTGGAGGTTAGAGGGTGTTGAGGATGACAGCCAGGGGGTCTCCCAGCCGCTTCCTGCAGAGCGTGCTGCAAAATGGCGTGGGGAGATACGTGTGCCAGCTCAAGAGGCTCACCCTGATCTTCAGTAAGGACGCGCAGCCCTCCCGGGGAGCCAGGTACACGCACCTCACTGATAGGATCACCACTTGCTGCCATTGACTGGAAACGTTTCTGTTGACATTCATTGAAAACCAGTCCTGATCATGTGCCCTTTTGCCCTGACAGAATTTGCCCGTAGGCTGTGGGCATATGAATGTCATCAAGGAGCAACCTGACTCCAGCCCCTATTCTATGAGCCAGAATGAAGACATTTGTCATTAGTGTACGCCAGTCTAAACTTTTGGCGCATACCACACTTGCAAAAAAAGTGTGACTTTTTGCTGGCCTTGCGCCCCGCTTGCCATTTTTCAAAAAAAGTGAATGGTGTGGGGCAAGGAGTGGTTGGCCCAGGTATTATCATTCACAGCAGGCGTAGATGAAATGTACACCAGCCCAGGGCCGGATTAAGAGCATCATGGGCCTGGTGCTGAGGATTTTGCTGGGCCTTTTTATGGAACTGCACTCAGTGTCTTAATTACATATATATTTTATCGATACCATTAAAGTATTTTGTTCCTGCAACTACCCCTTCATTTGGCGTCTATCTTGGCAACATGGAGGGGGACCACGGGAGGGGGACCCTGAGGGTGGGGGCACCCTCAGGGCACTATAGTGTCAGGAAAACCGCTTTGTTTTCCTGACACTATAGTGATCATTTAACATGACTACGAAGATTACTGTTTTCTAGCTGCTGTGGACTGTGGACAACAGCAGCTAGAAACAGTAATTTTCATAGAGCTGTGTTATGATTTATGGACACAGCACTCAGCACGCTTAGCCAGTCAGATAGAAGGCTGGCTAAGCATGCTGAGAGCTGTGTCTAAATAACATAACACATTAAAGGGATTCTGTCACCAGGTTTGACCCCTGTCAGCTAAAAATATGCTGATGTTCAGGGCGTCTGCACGATTCCTAATGTGGGCTTATAAATGTCATCTGTGGGCTTATTTAGCTAAAAAACAGCTTTTACTAACCTGTCAGTCAAACAAATAAGGTGCCCAAGGGGATGTTAATGGATGCAAGGTGCCGGCCGCACCCGCCGCCGTTCGTGCCCAGCGCCGCCTTTCCGGACTTCTGCGCCGCCTCCTAATCCTCTGTGCCGCCTCTCGCTCTCCCTCCCTCCCCCCTCTTCCTGCTGTAAGATCTCGCGCATACAGGGGTTGAGCGAAGTGCCGGCGCATGTGCACTTCGCTGTAAGAAGCCAAATGGAGAAGTCTGCACGGGCGCATCAGGCAGAGCCCTGTGCGCAAGCGCGAGATCTTACAGCAGAAGGAGGGGGGAGGGAGGGAGGGAGAGCGAGAGGCGGCACAGAGGATTAGGAGGCGGTGCAGAAGTCCAGAAAGGCGGCGCTGGGCACGAACGGCGGTGGGTGCGGCGGGCATCTTGCACCCATTAACATCCCCTTGGGCACCTTATTTGTTTGACTGACAGGTTAGTAAAAGCTGTTTTTTAGCTAAATAAGCCCACAGATGACATTTATAAGCCCACATTAGGAATTGTGAAGACGCCCTGAACATCAGCATATTTTTAGCTGACAGGGGTCAAACCTGGTGACAGAATCCCTTTAAAGAAATTACTGTTTCTAGCTGCTGTGGACTGTGGACTGTGGACTAGCAGCTAGAAACAGTAATTTCTTTATGTGTTATGTTATAGAGACTGAGCTCTCAGCATGCTTAGCCAGTCAGTAATTTTCATAGTGCTGTTATGATTTATGGACACCGCTCTCAGCATGCTTAGCCAGCCTTCTATCTGGCTGTGCTTCTTGAGAGTCACAGTCCACAGGCTCAGAAACAGCCTGTGGACTGTGACTCTCAAGAAGCACAGCCAGATAGAAGGCTGGCTAAGCATGCTGAGAGCTGTGTCCATAAATCCTAACAGCACTATGATTGCCCTCCCTTCCAACTGGATGAGTTTATCTGATACCTGCCCTGCTCCAGAAGCTCCTGCTGTCTCACGGGCTGGTGTGGCTGAGCGCTGTGGGCCATGTGCTGGTCGAAACTGCTGAGTAGGTTGTACACAGCGCAGCGTGCAGGAGGGATAACCGCGGGCGCACTGAGGTCATATCCGGCGGGCCGGCATTACAGGAACTGCACCAGCTGCTCTGACGTCCTGCCGCCGGATATCCTGTGACGTATATCCGGCGGCAGGACGTCAGAGCAGCTGGTGCTGTTCCTGTAATGCCGCGGCCCGCCGGATATGACCTCAGTAGTGATAGGAAGTTCGGATCTTTCAGATGAATCGGTTCATTTGAATCAGCTCATTCAAATGAACCGATTCATGAATCGGATCTTCGGTTCACTTGCTGAGTCACTGACTGCTGAGCTGACTCGCAAGTGAACCGAAGACTCTAGGTGCCGGTGCGCATGCGCAGATGCTATCCATTCGATTCACTTGCTGCTGCTGACTCAGTCGGCTCTTCAGCTCTCTAATGAGTGAGTCCGGATCAGGAAGAGTGATTGATTATAGTGATAGTGAAGGGAAGCTGAGGCTGACGCCGGACAGGAGGACTCAGGACAGGAGTCAGGAGCGGTCACTGCGGTGTGCATTGTTGTCTGCTGTGCATTGTTACCCACAGTGACAACAGTCTGACACTGACAGTAGTACAACGGACCAAGTGAAGTGAAATGTGAATGCACAGGGAAAACTATGTGCTGAACTGATAACAGTATTACAGTAACACAGTCACTGGCTGATAATAAAATAGTCCCCACAGTCCCCACTTAACGGAATCCATAAAGGAGATGTGAACCCACCCTTAGTTATATAGCTACTGAAT
Source organism: Bufo bufo (assembly GCF_905171765.1). NCBI lineage: Eukaryota > Metazoa > Chordata > Amphibia > Anura > Bufonidae > Bufo > Bufo bufo. Next base: position 457,080,299 of record NC_053391.1, read on the forward strand.
GAGATGCCTTTAACATTTATATCTCCTGAGAAGCCAATTTGATCCTAAAGGGTTAATTCAACCTGTAATCTAAACTCTGTGTCATCTGTCACTTCTCTTATCTCTCTGCTCCTGTCAAAGGCGTACATACAAATCACTGGGCCCCATAGCAAGAATCTAAATTGGGCCCCCATTCCCATTTTATAGCCCCTCCCACTACCCATTCCAGGCCTCTCTCTTTGTTCCATGAACTATGTTCGCTGCTGTTTTATAATTTATGCCATCAGGGCCGGATTGGGATTACAAAACAGGCCTGGCACACAAACGAGGTATAATAGATGCAGATGTATATTATATACAGCAGTGTACAGTTATGTGAGGTACGCGGTATAATAGATACAGTGTGTACAGATGTATAGTGTATACAGCAGTGTACTGATATGTGAGGAACGTGGTATAATATATGCAGTGTGTTCAGGTATATAGTATATACAGCAGTGTACTGATATATGAGGTATAAATTACAGCTCGTACCTCACATATCAATCCAATACTGTATATACAATATACCTGTACACACCATCTATTATACCTCGTACCTAACATATCAGTACACTGCTGTATATACAATATATCTATACACACTGCATATATTATACCTTGTACCTCACATATCAGTACACTGCAATATATATTATATATCTGTACATATTGCATCTATAATACTGTTTAATATATGGAGTGTGTGTGTGTATGTGTGTGTGTGTATATACATATAGATGTGAGGCATACAAGGTATAATACTGTAGATGCAGTGTTTATAGAAATATGTGGTCAGTTATGCATTATAGTCACTGTGTGTGTGAAGTACATGAGGTAGTGGTCACTGTACCTGTCTGAAGTATTATACATGAGTGAGCATGGAGTAAAAACAGGGCATCGAGGGGGGGGGGGGTAAATGATGAGAAGTGGAGGACCTCCTCTTACCATTCCACTCCAGTCTGTATGGATCAATGCAGAGCTGATTGTGAACTTCTAATACTTGCTGTTAGGGGTTGAAGGACCTGTGATGATGTCATCAAAGGTCCTGGCAGATGTACCTTTCAAACCTAGGAACTACAGCATTTTTGGTGCTGTTCCTTTGCTAGATTCTGCAGGACCTGTGATGTTGAAGATGATGTCATCACAGGTCCTGGCAGATGCACTGTTCTAACCTGGGAACTACACTTTACACTGTGCAATTCCCTTACAGGACCTGTGAAGTGCTTGCCTCGCCTCAGCTCTGATTGGTTGGTGGGCGGGGAGGGGAGGGGCTGGCAGAAGCAGCTTCCACTCTAGGATCATATTACTCTCCTCCCGAGTCCCGCCCTCAGGCTCCCTGCTGCCAGCGTGAGGTGAGCGTCTCTGCATTGTCTGTGTGCTATGTGACGCTGCGCTGTGTACAACAGAGGACTTTTAACCCTCCGACGGCCTTTTGGCTGGCAGATGGGCCTATTTTATGGTAGGGGCCTGGAGCTGCAGCTCCATCAGCCCCTACGTTAATCCGGCCCTGCACCAGCCCCCCCGTGGGCGTAGACCACACAGCAGACAGAACACGCTCATTCTAGTCAGTGGGTCCATGAAAACCGCAGAGGAGGTCTTCTATGTGGGGTTTGTTTTTTAATGCTCTATTGCATTGAAAATTGATACAGAGTTTGCAAAAAAAAATGAAAAAAGTTTGGATTGTTTGCAGATGTAAAAAAAAAACTGGATAAACCACATTGGGCAAAAAACGCGGAAATGCATCCTGCAATTAGACCTTTGTGGATGTTTGCGTCTGTAAAGAGGTCACTGACGTATCAATAAGCCCTTAGATGTAAAAAATGTAAATGTGGACGTAGCCTTAAAATGGGTATTGCAGGGTCTTGATAGTGGTGACTAGAGATGAGTAAAGTTTTGAAGAAAATTTGATTCGGCTTCGCCAGACTTTGACATTCGATTCGTAATGCGTTACTTTATCACAAATCGCTTTCCATTGTATGGGAATGGTGATCGTGCCGCCCCGGTTTATTTTACCCCTCAGATGCTGCGTTCAACACTCATTGTGGCATCTGTGACTTACATTCAGCCTTTCAGGGGTTAAAAAAATACTACTACTCACCTCATCCACTTGCTCACGGAGAGGTTGTCCGTTCCCGTCTTGATTGAAGAAAACCTACCAAAGGACCTGCAGCGAGCGTGAAGATCACGTGGTGAGGTCATCAGGCTCGCTGCAGGTCCTTTGGCGGGTTCTCTTCAGTCAAGATGGGAGCGGATGTGGCCTCTCCGTGAGCAAGTGGATGAGTTTTTATTTATTTTTATTTTTTTCAACCACCATTTTAGGAAAATTGATTCGTTACCACAAAGTGCGTGGAACTGCTGCTTTGTGACAAATCACATTTTTCCTGAAACTCAGATTGGAGTCCACTTCGGATACTTCGATACGCTCAACGCTATTGATGACCTATCCTCAGAGCAGAGGGGGTCTGACTCTCCACCTGACCAGCCGCGGCCTGTTCAGTCATTGTGTAGCGGCAGTGTCGGGTAATTACAAATGTTCATCCCATTCACTTGAATGGGAGAGGAAGCTGTACGGATGAACATGTGTGTCCGCCGGATCTCCCGTGCCGACCGCTCTCCTCTGAACTGAACGTAACACAGGAAATGACTATCGGATTGTGTCTTTGTGTATTATGAGTACAGTACAATAGATCCATGATCAGGTATAAACTGACTGCATCATAAAACACTATGACGTGCTGCGTTTAGGGAGCGCAGTCAGCCTGGGAGATCCAGCAAACAGGCAATCATGTTCATGATGGTCAATAGTGTCGCAATGTGACATGCTGCGACTGGTACAACAGTCGCAAAAATATCCATCCGAGTGTTGCCTATCACATTGTGACACTGTTCACCATCGTTGTACAAAAAGTCCTGCTACTTTTCTGCGACAAATGTCGCTGTGCAGCTGTACCCTTCTTTGTCATGCAACTTATGTGGCCATGTAGCCGGACCCTTAGGCCAGACACACATGAGCGAGTTGAATGCGATGAACTCGCAGCTTGTGTCCGTGAGAGGTCCCGTTCTGACTTCCGCTGCTCTGACAAGGTCTCCCAGCTTTATACTGATTTATAATGCTGCGTAACCCTGGAATCTATTGTATTACACTAACAGTATTATGTCAGTGTAAGGCCGCATGCACACAACCGTTGTGTGTTTTGCTGTCCGCAAACCATGGATCTGCAAAACACAGATGACGTCCTTGTACGTTCCGCAATTTGCGAAACGGCACGGACAGCCATTAATATAACTGGCTATTCTTGTCCGCTAAACGCGGACAAGAATAGGACAGGTTGTATTTTATTTTTTTGCGGACCACGGAACGGAGCCACGGATGCGGACAGCACTCGGAGTGCTGTCCGCATCTTTTGCGGCCCCATTGAAGTGAATAGGTCCGCATCTGAGCCACCAAAATGGCAACTCAGATGCAGACCAAAACAACGGCCGTGTGCATGAGGCCTAAATCAGTAGATTTCAGGCCCCTTGCAGACGAGCGTGAGTGGATTAGATCCGGATGCGTTCAGTGAAAAATGCACAATTTCACAAACAAGTTCATTCAGTTTTGTATGCGATCTTGTTCAGTTGTTCAGTTTTTATCGCAGCCAGAAGGTATACAAACAACACCTCTTAGGGCTCATTCAGGCGGCCGTATGCTGTCCGCAAAAAAAAACCAGATTGCATTCTGTCCTTTTTTTTTTTTTTACTGATCCATAGACTATAATAGGGCCACGTCCTGATTTTCACTGGCAAGTATAGGACATGTTTAATTTTTTTGCTGAGCCGTGCAATGGAAGAAAAGGGTCCCATAGAACTGAATGGGACAACATCTAATCCGCAAAAGAATGGATCCGCATTTTTGCGGACAGCATACGGCCGTCTGAACGAGCCCTTAGCAACCATCCATGAAAAACACATGGCATCCACACTTGCTTGCGAATGCGATGCAATTTTCACGCAGCCCCATTCACTTCTACGGGGCCTGCGTTGCGTGAAAAACGCAAAATATAGAACATGCTGCGATATTCACGCAACGCACAAGTGATGTGTGAAAAACAACGCTCATGTACACAGACCCATTGAAATGAATGGGTCCGGATTCAGTGCGGGTGCAATGCATTCACATCACTCATTGCACCCGTGCGGAATACTCGCTTGTGTGAAAGGGGCCTAAGGGTTACACCGCATTATAAGTCAGTATAAGGGCTCATGCACACAAACGTATTTTCTTTCCCTGTCCGTTCCTTTTTTTATTTATTTTGCGGACCGTATACGGAACCATTCATTTCAATGGGTCTTCAAAAAATGGAAGTTACTACTTGTGCATAACGGACAAGGATAGGACTGTTCTATTAGGGGCCAGCTGTTACGTTCCACAAAATACGGAATGTACATGGACGTCATGGTCGAGTGCATGAGCCCTAATGCTGTGCGATCTTGTCAGAGGAGCGGAGATCAGAACAGGACCACACGCTGCGAGTCTCTCGCATTCAGCTCGCTGGTGTGCCTCTGATGGCATGCAGGTAAACACTGACGAAAACACAGCGCTCGCATAAACATTGCGGCCCCTACAAACACTTGGTCAACACGGGTGGTGGGTCTCAGACCTCCACCAATCTGGTATTGTGAAACCAGACAGCCAGGGCTGTGGCGTCCATAAACCGAAATTCTGACTCCAACTCTTACTCCTACGTTTTATCACATAAATGATATAACCCGTAATCTAGCAGTAACAACCTTACTTTAGTAAAATGTTACCCTCAGTGGCTTTCCTTATTCCATGACTCCATAGCCCTGCAGACAACCGCTTTAGGTGTATTATGTGCGTATTGTCTACAGATGGGCTTTTTGGAACCTTCCTCTGGGATTGACTGTGACCTAACTGTCCATTCATTTCTTTTCAGGGAGTACATTGAAGAGAAGGCAGTTGACTTTGCCAAGCAGAATCCTGGGATTGTTGTGTACATCAGTCCCAAGCCGTGCAGAGTCCCCAAACTGGTGGCGGAGTATTGTAAGTACCTGTACTCTGCATTCAGATCACTGGAGCATGGAGGAGTACCTCTGCCTCCATTGTCGTATGGTATCTAGAGAGAACCAGCAAGTCCTAAATGGACATATTAATGGCCTTGTATTTCATGCCAGCTTTAGCTTCGACTCGACTTGCATGTCTTCTGTGGCTACTTTCCTGATGGCTGCCGCCACATGCTGAAAAGGTGCAGCGTTCCGCATGCATCATGGTGAAATCTTGACACTGACACTGTATTTGATGCTTGTGACTCCTAAGCTGACCCTTGATGTTTTACAGAGACCCTCAAAACTGTGCTTGCCTATGCTGGATACAGTAAGCATGAGAGGACATTCACATGACCGTAGGGATTTTGCGGTCTGCAAAACGCAGATCCCAAAAATACTGATGACATCTGTGTGACGTCCATGTTGTATCTGTGTTTTTTTTTTTTTTTTTTGCAGACCCATTAACTTCAATGGGTCCATGGTTCGCATTTTTGGCCAAGAATAGGACACGTTCTATCTTTTTCAGAACTGACAAGCGAATATGGAAAGCACATGGAAGACATCCATTTGCTTTCCACATCCGTACGTCCGTTCCACAAAAGATAGAACCTTTTCTTGTTGGGGTTTGGTTGCAGATTCAGACTACGGACCCATTTAAGTTTATGGGTCCTCAAAAAATGGATGCAACACGGACGTTATCAGTATTTTACGGATCTGTGTTTTGCGGACAGCAGACTCGGTCGTGTGAATGCCCTGTGATTAAGCCATCAGGGCAAACTGCAGTAGGCTTTAATTCAGAGGATTCTTTCCTGTGAAAAAAGTGGTCAGAGGACGACGTCTTCTGGTGAGCTCCTAGATGCTGTATATCGGACACCCTAGTGATGGCTGAGGAAATGGGATTGTATTGGATCAGCCAAAAGAGGGGAACTTATCCCTGATTAAAGTTTATAACAAATCAATGTGAATACCCTAAAATTAGGGTATATTTCATCGATTTAATTAAATGTTTCTGTGCGTCGTTAAAAGATATTGACAGTATTCCCCATAACAGTGACCTCTACAGTACCCCGCCCCCTTAACAGTGAACTCCACAGCCCCTCACCCCTTAACACTAACCTCCTCTCAGTGCCCCGCCACTTTAAAATGGGACCTCCACAGCAGCCCATCCCCTTAACTTTGACCTTCACAGCAGCCCACCCCTTTAACTGAGTTTCACAGCACCCTACTCCCTTGACAGTGACCTCCACAGTAGCCCGCTGCCTTAACAAGGACCTCCACAGCAAATGCCCCTTTAATAGTGACCCCTGCCCCCTTAACAGTGACCTCGACAGCAGGGCTTGACAAATTTCTTTGGAATCTAGGAGCCAGCTAAAAAAGTTAGGAGCCAGGCGGAGCCGTGTCATAAAGCCCCCAGTAGGTGCCCCCATAGTGCTTCCCCCCCACTTCTCCATAGAGCCCCCCCAATAATGCTGTATACCATGTTACATATACCGCCGCTCTGTCCCCGGACCCTATTGACTATAATGGGGACAGGGGTGGAGCTCCGGCGCAGCATGGCAGTTCGCGGTGAGAGGCCGTCGGACTAAAAAGTTGGACATGCAGTACTTTTACCATGCACTGCCGTGCTGCGCCAGAGCTCTGCCCCCATTATAGTCAATGGGGTCAGAGCTGCGGTCCGGCGAAACAGCGGAAGGACGGATCCGACAGGGTGAACCGCCTGCCAGATCCATCCTGCCGCAAGTGTGAAAGTAGCCTTAGTTCTATAGCTACTGAATGAGACAGGAGAAGGGATGCCTTTAACATATAGATCTCCTTGAGAAGCCAATTTGATCCTAAAGGGTTAATTCACACTGTAATCTAAACTGTGTCCTGTAACTTTTATCTCTGCTCCTGTCCCTTAATCTGATCACTGCTGCAAAAGCATCAGCAGACAGCCTCAGTGTAACCTGTTCTAAGAGTCTGACTGACTTCTTTTTAACTCAAAGAATCGAATGAGTCACTAACTAATCGGATCTTTAGATTCTTTTAACCTGTGACTCATTCGATTCTTTCTTACTTAGACTCCCTGTACTTGTGTGAGTGACTCGGACTCAGAGCTGCTAGTGCTTGCCTTGCCTGAGCTCTGATTGGTTGGTGGGAGGGGAGGGGCTGGCAGAAGCAGCTTCCACTCTAGGATCAGATTACACTCCTCCCGAGCCCCTCCCCTCCCTGCTGCCAGCGTCTCGCTCTCTGTGTGCTGTGCCTCACTGACTGAGGAGCTGTTTCAAACGGTGCTGCCTCCGGACAGAACGGCAGCTCCTCACCCATCGCCCGGGCACCTTTGAAAACGGGCTGACAAATACCCAAGCGCCAGGACTAAATTCCTGGTCGCCATGGCGACCTGGCGCCTGGGATTTGTCGAGCCCTGTCGACAGTGTCCGCCCCTTTAACAGTGACCTCCACAGCGCCCTGCCTCTTTAATGCTAGGGCTACACGACGACATGTGTCGCGCAACATTTTGTCTCAACAATTTCTATAATGATAGGCTATGGTGTCGCAATGCGACATGTGACATACTGCAATGCGAAAGTTGCAAAAAATCCATCCAACACCATAGACTATCATTATGAAAATTGTCGCCCGACATTGGTGCGACATCAATGTCACGCGACACATGTAGAAGTGTAGTTGTGCCCTATGTTTTGTGCGATTTATTGTTGTCGTGTAGCCCTAGCCTAAGGCCCCTTGCAGACGAGCGTGTCCGGATTAGGTCCGAATGCGTTCAGTGAAAAATGCGTGATTTCGCAGGCAAAGTCATTCAGTTTTGCCTGCAATCTCGTTCAGTTTTTATCGCACGGGTGCAATGCGATTTTAATGCGTTTTGCACGTGCGTGATATACTGAATGTATACAAACAACATCTCTGAGCAAGCATACGTGAAAAACGCATCACATCCATACTTGCCTGCGGATGCGATTTTTCACGCAGCTCCATTCATTTCTACGGGGCCAGCGTTGCGCGAAAATCACAGAATATAGAACATGCTGCGATTTTCACGCAACGCAAGAGTGATGCGTGAAAACCAACGCACATGTACACAGCCCCATTGAAATGAATGGGTGCGGGTGCAATGCCTTTGCATCACCCATTGCACCCGCGCGGAATACTCGCTCGTGTGAAAGGGGCCTAAAGCTGACCTACAGAAGTGAAGAAAAATGGCTGGGTTGTTATGGAAGCCTGGAGTAAAACTGTGTATGTGGAGACTAAGGGCCTGCAAGCTTCTATTGGCTGATAAGGGACATGTGACCGTGTGTATGGCAGTTGGGATATGAAGAGAAACACTTGCAGGCTTGTATTGGCTAATGCAGATCATTTTTGGGGAATATCTCAGGAACGGTACATCCTAGAGAGCTCAGACCCCACAAGATTTCTTTCCAGGTAACAAGTGATGGGTATACCAAGTTTCGTGGAAATCGATGGTTGCGTTTTTGAGTGATCGCGGAACATACATACACACATATATATGTCCTTCTTTATATTTTGCTGCTAGGTGAGAATAAGGTGCCACACAAAATGAATACATTTCACTGCATTTTTGTCTTTTGTCTCCAGTGAATGGAAGCATCAGAGAAGAAGCCATTAACAGCAAGACTGCTGAGGAAATAGCACAACTCATACAGAAAATGGCCAGCCAATCTGGTCTGGATATCATCCGGATACGCAAACCCTGCCACACAGACAACCCGAGCATTCAGGGACAGTGGCACCCTTTTACCAACATGCCAACCTCTATCAGTCTTCAGTCTTTTGGTGCCGCCAGCCAACAGACGGACTCTCCATGACAGGCTGATTGTCAGAATAGCAGATGACTTGTGGAAGGTGGCCTGGAACCTCATGCCAGAATACGAGGAGGATTCATTTACTTCACATCAGTGAACTGCCTTGTATTGGGCCTGGAATATGTTTGAATTAAATTGCTTTTCATAAATGTTTCTATGTTTTTTTTTTTTCAATATTAATTTTCTAATCCTAAATGTATTAAAAAAAAAAATTAATGTAAAAGGAAACTATCCATTAGTATGTAGAGGGCTAGGTATCTCTTATAACTGTGCGCACAACGGTATGTCCATACCAATACCAAATGGTAGTGGGCACTGCCTGTGTATATCTAAGGAGTGCTCATCAATATACAAAAGCCACCTATTAAATGCACAAAGAAAAAGCATGCGCAGATAAAGCACACGAAAAGCATGTGAAAGTATAAAATCTTGTGCACAAAAAGTAGCAAAAGAGTTAAAAGCAATTAAAATAGCGCAAAAAATCAGAAGAGTAACTGATTGTGACCTTAAATAAGGCCTCGGATCTCTACAAAAACCCAGCTCCAAATGGAACACCTATAAGACTGCATCAACCAAACACGATCCTAAAATACCCTAAGAATGAGTATCAGAAATGAGTCCTATTTAAATATAATGAGTAAGTAGGGGTTGTCCGGCCGTTAATGTTGATGACCTATTGTCAGGATAGGTCATCAATATCTGATTGGTGGGAGTCCAACACCTGGCATCCATGCCAATCAGCTGTTTGAAGTGGAGGCTGTGCTCCTTGCGAGCGCTGCTTCCTCGTTATTACACTGCACTTCGTCTCGGAAGTGCAACATAATACAAGTACTCGCTCCATTCACTTGAATGCTTGTAATTACACTATGCCGCTGCTCCACAGGAGACAAGAAGTAGTAATGATAATGAAGCGGTGCTTGCATGGAACACCGCCTCCTCGTCTCACAGCTGATTGGTGAGGGTCCCGGGTGTCGTACCCCCACCAATCAGACATTGATGACCTATCCTGACAATACGTCATCAATATTAACGGCTGGACAACTCCTTTTAAAGGGTGTAACGGACTGTTTCAGCAGACAAGGGGTTAAAATCCGTTTAGGCGATGTGCCCCTTTCTGAGAGACAGGCACAGCTACTGCAGAACACCAAACTCCCGAACTGGATACAAAATAGCACTCCAAACTGGAACCTCACGAATAGCTGCTAGCAGACGAACAGGAATCAGCTTACACTCCTGGCAATCAGTCTCTGACAGCATACAGTGGATCCCCCCAATAACGAGACAAGGCTCCGTGTTGAGGGTCAAGCAGTGGTCTGAGGTGCTGGCACACCCAGCCTGGTTTTTATTACAGTTGTTTGCAAATACAGGTCCGCCCACAGGGAGGTATAAAACAACCAAGCCCATCTGGTGTACACGCCCCTAGGGGACCAGAATGAAGACTGTAACATAGGACAGATATGCAGCACTGTAGGATACACAGAGACAATACATCCCCACAATGCATCATGGTTTCCTCCTCTCTGCCCTGGAGACACCCGAGGCGTAATCCAATTATCTCTCAAGACAAAGAGAAATCACCAATACACATGTGGATATAACCGGACAGACATCACCATTTAAACACACAATGGGACAATGGCACAATAGAAACACACCCAGCATATTCCTCCCAAGCTGACAAGTTACACTTATTATAAATTGTTACAACTTTGTGAGTTTACATTGGCCATACATATAACTTACATCAATTTAAACAGTATAACTTGGGGACAAACCTATCCAAAATTCACTTGAATAGGTTCAGGGTTTTAAAAGTTAGTATGGGCCATAATCCTGAGGCAAGAGGCTGATAAACAGGCCTCTCCAAAACCCAGTGGCGAGGTTGGTTTCGCCACAAAGGGGTTCTCCAGGAATTAAGAAAATTAAAATACTTAAATATTACTTTATTATAAATATATTACCAAATACCTTTCATTAGTGATAATGGCTTATTTTGTCTAGGGAGCAATCATTAGGAGAAATAAAATGGCCACCATCCTATTAGTACACACAAAACCTGTCCTAATCACACAGCTGGACAAGTTACTTCACAACACTGAGCTAAATAGCTGCCTCATCCTCCTCTCTGCTCTGCTTTTCAGGGATTATGCTCCTCAATACAGCTGAATCTCCGTAGGAATAGAGTTCATGAGGAGACATGAAGTACAGAGAGGAGGTGAGGATGTGGCTGATGAGCAGCAGCACTTATATGCAGTCTCCATTACCAAAGTCTGTCCTGTCCATCCTCCTCTCTGTACTTCATGTCTCCTCCTGAACTCCATTCCTACGGAGATTCAGCTGTATTCAGGACCATAATACCTGACAGGAGGAGGATTAGGCAGTTATTTATCTAAGAGTTGTGAGGTAAATGTCCTCGTGTGTCATTAGTACAGGTTTTGTGTGTACTAATAGGATGGCGGCCATTTTATTTCTAATGATTGCTCCCTAGACAAAATGAGCCATTATTACTAATGAAAGGTATTTGGAAATATATTTATAATGAAGTCATATACAAGTATTTTCATTTTTTTTAATTCCCGGAGAACCTCTTTAACCACTTAAGGACCACAGGTTTATAGCCCCCTAAAGACCAGGCCCTTTTTTACAATTCTGCACTACACTACTTTCACCGTTTATTGCTCGGTCATGCAACTTACCACCCAAATGAATTTTACCTCCTTTTCTTCTCACTAATAGAGCTTTCATTTGGTGGTATTTCATTGCTGCTGACATTTTTACTTTTTTTGTTATTAATCGAAATTTAACGATTTTTTTGCAAAAAAATGACATTTTTCACTTTCAGTTGTAAAATTTTGCAAAAAAAACGAGATCCATATAGAAATTTTGTTCGAAATTTATAGTTCTACATGTCTTTGATAAAAAAAAAATGTTTGGGTAAAAAAAAAATGGTTTGGGTAAAAGTTATAGCGTTTACAAACTATGGTACAAAAATGTGAATTTCCGCTTTTTGAAGCAGCTCTGACTTTCTGAGCACCTGTCATGTTTCCTGAGGTTCTACAATGCCCAGACAGTACAAACACCCCACAAATGACCCCATTTCGGAAAGTACACACCCTAAGGTATTCGCTGATGGGCATAGTGAGTTCATAGAACTTTTTATTTTTTGTCACAAGTTAGCGGAAAATGATGATTTTTTTTTTTTTTTTCTTACAAAGTCTCATATTCCACTAACTTGTGACAAAAAATAAAAACTTCTATGAACTCACTATGCCCATCACGAAATACCTTGGGGTCTCTTCTTTCCAAAATGGGGTCACTTGTGGGGTAGTTATACTGCCCTGGCATTCTAGGGGCCCAAATGTGTGGTAAGGAGTTTGAAATCAAATTCTGTAAAAAATGAACTGTGAAATCCGAAAGGTGCTCTTTGGAATATGGGCCCCTTTGCCCACCTAGGCTGCAAAAAGTGTCACACATCTGGTATCCCCGTACTCAGGAGAAGTTGAGGAATGTGTTTTGGGGTGTCTTTTTACATATACCCATGCTGGGTGAGATAAATATCTTGGTCAAATGCCAACTTTGTATAAAAAAAATGGGAAAAGTTGTCTTTTGCCAAGATATTTCTCTCACCCAGCATGGGTATATGTAAAATGACACCACAAAACACATTCCCCAACTTCTCCTGAGTACGGCGATACCAGATGTGTGACACTTTTTTGCAGCCTAGGTGGGCAAAGGGGCCCATATTCCAAAGAGCACCTTTCGGATTTCACAGGTCATTTTTTACAGAATTTGATTTCAAACTCCTTACCACACATTCGGGCCCCTAGAATGCCAGGGCAGTATAACTACCCCACAAGTGACCCCATTTTGGAAAGAAGACACCCCAAGGTATTCCGTGAGGGGCATGGCAAGTTCCTAGAATTTTTTATTTTTTGTCACAAGTTAGTGGAAAATGATGATTATTTTATTTTTTATTTTTTTCATACAAAGTCTCATATTCCACTAACTTGTGACAAAAAATAAAAACTTCCATGAACTCACTATGCCCATCAGCGAATACCTTGGGGTCTCTTCTTTCCAAAATGGGGTCACTTGTGGGGTAGTTATACTGCCCTGGCATTCTAGGGGCCCGAATGTGTGGTAAGGAGTTTGAAATCAAATTCTGTAAAAAATGACCTGTGAAATCCGAAAGGTGCTCTTTGGAATATGGGCCTCTTTGCCCACCTAGGCTGCAAAAAAGTGTCACACATCTGGTATCGCCGTACTCAGGAGAAGTTGAGGAATGTGTTTTGGGGTGTCTTTTTACATATACCCATGCTGGGTGAGATAAATATCTTGGTCAAATGCCAACTTTGTATAAAAAAATGGGAAAAGTTGTCTTTTGCCAAGATATTTCTCTCACCCAGCAGGGGTATATGTAAAATGACACCCCAAAACACATTCCCCACCTTCTCCTGAGTACGGGGATACCAGATGTGTGACACTTTTTTGCAGCCTAGGTGGGCAAAGGGGCCCATATTCCAAAGAGCACCTTTCGGATTTCACAGGTCATTTTTTACAGAATTTGATTTCAAACTCCTTACCACACATTTGGGCCCCTAGAATGCCAGGGCAGTATAACTACCCCACAAGTGACCCCATTTTGGAAAGAAGAGACCCCAAGGTATTCGTTGATGGGCATATTGAGTTCATGGAAGTTTTTATTTTTTGTCACAAGTTAGTGGAATATGAGACTTTGTATGAAAAAAAAAAAAAAAAAGAAAATCAGCATTTTCCACTAACTTGGGACAAAAAATAAAAAATTCTAGGAACTCGCCATGCCCCTCACGGAATACCTTAGGGTGTCTTCTTTCCAAAATGGGGTCACTTGTGGGGTAGTTATACTGCCCTGGCATTTTCCAGGGGCCCTAATGTGTGGTAAGTAGGTAAATGACCTGTGAAATCCTAAAGGTGCTCTTTGGAATATGGGCCCCTTTGCCCACCTAGGCTGCAAAAAAGTGTCACACATGTGGTATCGCCGTATTCAGGAGAAGTTGGGGAATGTGTTTTGGGGTGTCATTTTACATATACCCTTGCTGGGTGAGAGAAATATCTTGGCAAAAGACAACTTTTCCCATTTTTTTATACAAAGTTGGCATTTGACCAAGATATTTCTCTCACCCAGCATGGGTATATGTAAAATGACACCCCAAAACACATTCCCCAACTTCTCCTGAGTACGGCGATACCAGATGTGTGACACTTTTTTGAAGCCTAGATGCGCAAAGGTGCCCAAATTCCTTTTAAGAGGGCATTTTTAGACATATGGATACCAGACTTCTTCTCACGCTTTGGGGCCCCTAGAATGCCAGGGCAGTATAAATACCCCACATGTGACCCCATTTTGGAAAGAAGACACCCCAAGGTATTCAATGAGGGGCATGGCGAGTTCATAGAAATTATTTTTTTTTGGCACAAGTTAGCGGAAATTGATATTTTTATTTTTTTTCTCACAAAGTCTCCCGTTCCGCTAACTTGGGACAAAAATTTCAATCTTTCATGGACTCAATATGCCCCTCACGGAATACCTGGGGGTGTCTTCTTTCCGAAATGGGGTCACATGTGGGGTATTTATACTGCCCTGGCATTCTAGGGGCCCTAAAGCGTGAGAAGAAGTCTGGAATATAAATGTCTAAAAATTTTTACGCATTTGGTTTCCGTGAGGGGTATGGTGAGTTCATGTGAGATTTTATTTTTTGACACAAGTTAGTGGAATATGAGACTTTGTAAGAAAAAAATAATAATAATTCCGCTAACTTGGGCCAAAAAAATGTCTGAATGGAGCCTTACAGGGGGGTGATCAATGACAGGGGGGGTGATCAATGACAGGGGGGGTGATCAGGGAGTCTATATGGGGTGATAACCACAGTCATTGATCACGCCCGTGTAAGGCTTCATTCAGACGTCCGTATGCGTTTTGCGGATCCGATCCATCTATCAGTGCATCCGTAAAAATCATGCGGACATCTGAATGGAGCTTTACAGGGGGGTAATCAATGACAGGGGGGTGATCAGGGAGTCTATATGGGGTGATCACCACAGTCATTGATCACGCCCCTGTAAGGCTTCATTCAGACGTCCGGATGCGTTTTGCGGATCCGATCCATCTATCAGTGCATCCGTAAAAATCATGCGGACATCTGAATGGAGCTTTACAGGGGGGTAATCAATGACAGGGGGGTGATCAGGGAGTCTATATGGGGTGATCACCACAGTCATTGATCATGCCCCTGTAAGGCTTCATTCAGACGTCCGGATGCGTTTTGCGGATCCGATCCATCTATCAGTGGATCCGTAAAAATCATGCGGACGTCTGAATGGAGCTTTACAGGGGGGTAATCAATGACAGGGGGGTGATCAGGGAGTCTATATGGGGTGATCACCACAGTCATTGATCACGCCCCTGTAAGGCTTCATTCAGACGTCCGGATGCGTTTTGCGGATCCAATCCATCTATCAGTGGATCCGTAAAAATCATGCGGACGTCTGAATGGAGCTTTACAGGGGGGTAATCAATGACAGGGGGGTGATCAGGGAGTCTATATGGGGTGATCACCACAGTCATTGATCACGCCCCTGTAAGGCTTCATTCAGACGTCTGGATGCGTTTTGCGGATCCGATCCATCTATCAGTGCATCCGTAAAAATCATATGGACATCTGAATGCAGCCTTACAGGGGGGTGATCAATGACAGGGGGGTGATCAGGGAGTCTATATGGGGTGATCACCACAGTCATTGATCACGCCCCTGTATGGCTTCATTCAGACGTCCGGATGCGTTTTGCGGATCCGATCCATCTATCAGTGCATCCGTAAAAATCATGCGGACATCTGAATGGAGCTTTACAGGGGGGTGATCAGGGAGTCTATATGGGGTGATCACCACAGTCATTGATCATGCCCCTGTAAGGCTTCATTCAGACGTCCGGATGCGTTTTGCGGATCCGATCCATCTATCAGTGCATCCGTAAAAATCATGCGGACATCTGAATGGAGCTTTACAGGGGGGTGATCAGGGAGTCTATATGGGGTGATCACCACAGTCATTGATCATGCCCCTGTAAGGCTTCATTCAGACGTCCGGATGCGTTTTGCCGATCCGATCCATCTATCAGTGGATCCGTAAAAATCATGCGGACATCTGAATGGAGCTTTACAGGGGGTTGATCAATGACAGGGGGGTAATCAATGACAGGGGGGTGATCAGGGAGTCTATATGGGGTGATCACCACAGTCATTGATCACGCCCCTGTAAGGCTTCATTCAGACGTCCGGATGCGTTTTGCAGATCCGATCCATCTATCAGTGGATCCGTAAAAATCATGCGGACGTCTGAATGGAGCTTTACAGGGGGGTAATCAATGACAGGGGGGTAATCAATGACAGGGGGGTGATCAGGGAGTCTATATGGGGTGATCAGGGGCTAATAAGGGGTTAATAAGTGACGGGGGGGGGGGGTGTAGTGTAGTGGTGCTTGGTGCTACTTTACTGAGCTACCTGTGTCCTCTGGTGGTCGATCCAAACAAAGGGGACCACCAGAGGACCAGGTAGCAGGTATATTAGACGCTGTTATCAAAACAGCGTCTAATATACCTGTTAGGGGTTAAAAAAAACACATCTCCAGCCTGCCAGCGAACGATCGCCGCTGGCAGGCTGGAGATCAACTCTCTTACCTTCCGTTCCTGTGAGCGCGCGCGCCTGTGTGCGCGCGTTCACAGGAAATCTCGGCTCACGCGAGATGACGCCTATTGGCGTTAGTGGGACCTGGGAGCGCCGCAGAAATGACGCCTTTCGGCGTTAGCGTGACGGTAAGTGGTTAAGCTACTTATTATCTTTAAAATAAGACTCATTACTGATGGCGTTCCTTCCTGACAATTACCTGCTCGTCAGTGAAGGAGACTGATGTATTTACATGCAGCAATCCCCTCCACAGTATGGAGAGGAGAGATCGCTAATGCCATCGCTCTTCCCTTTACAGAATCTTTGTTTGTCGGCAGCAGAGTGTTTAGATAGTGTCATCTGCTGCCGGCAAAAGAGCGGAACGCTTGTTAATCAGGTAATTGGTGGCACCATAACAGAGGCAGATTATTGCTAACGAGCATCCGTACAAATGCTTGTTAGCGATAATCTGCCTAAACATCAGGCAGTGTAAGGGGGCCTTTAACCCCTTAAGGACTCAGCCCTATTTCACCTTAAGGACTTGGCCATTTTTTGCAAATCTGACAGTGTCACTTTAAGTGCTGATAACTTTAAAACGCTTTGCCTTATCAAGGCCATTCTGAGATTATTTTTTCGTTACATATTGTACTTCACGACAGTGGTAAAATTAAGTAAAAAAAAAATCTTATTTATAAAAAAAAATACCAAACTAAAGTTTCAATTTCTCTACTTCTATAATACATAGTAATACCTCCAAAAATAGTTATTACTTTACATTCCCCATATGTCTACTTGATGTTTGGATCATTTTGGGAATGATATTTTATTTTTTGGGGATGTTACAAGGCTTAGAAGTTTAGAAGCAAATCCTGAAATTTTCAAAAACCCAATTTTTAGGGACCAGTTCAGATCTGAAATCACTTTGCGAGGCTTACATAATAGAAACCACCCAAAAATGACCCCATTCTATAAACTATTGCAATTTTTTTATAACCTTGGACCTCACAGTGCTTGTCAACGTTTTGAACTTTACAATTACTGACTGGTGGTCACTATGGACCTATTTACGTTCTTGGATCAAGTACTGTTTTTTCTTTTAATACTTCACCTTTTTTTTATTATTTTAATATATACTGACCTTTTACTCTTATTTAATCTTATTGCTATACTAAAGACATGTTTAAAACTCTCAGTGGTGCGGACTTGCTCTATATTCTTAGCTTTTAGTATTATATATTTATAATTATAGTCTTATACCACAGTTGCTGCTACCTTCTTAATGTATGAGACTTTTTATTTGAATCCCTCCTGTTCATATAACCTGACTGTTAGGGTCTATTCACACGTCCGTTTTTTCTTTCCTGATCTGTTCCGTTTTTTGCTGAACAGATCTGGACCAGATCTGGACCCATTCATTTTCAATGGGTCCTGGAAAAAAACGGACAGCTCAATGTCTGATTTTTTTCAGGACCCATTGAAAATGAATGGGTCCAGATCTGGTCCAGATCTGTTCAGCAAAAAACGGAACAGATCAGGAAAGAAAAAACGGACGTGTGAATAGACCCTTAAGGGGGGGACAAGGGGAGGGGGGGGAGGAGAGGGGAGACTAAGGGATTGTCCTGTTGTTTAGTACACTCTCTAGGAAGGCGACAGATTGGAGGAGCGTCACGATCTGTTGTTTGTTATCGTACCCCTAATATAATGGGATCTGTATTGAACTTATTCCCTGGTAGTGGCAACTATTGCTTTTTCTATTAATGCATTCCTCCTCTCGCCTCCTATCCATCTCTCTCCATAGCCTATATTCCCCTTACAGCCTCTGCCTTCTATAGGAATTGTTGCTGGCTGCTCATATATTTGAGCCTAGTCCCTATGGTTCGCTGCTACTGTGGTTATTTCTTCGTTTGTACTGGTGTTAGAGCTTATTCCACATAACACTGCCTAAAACCTAGCACTCACACACCCTGCATCCCGACATGTTTCGCTGTAAAACAGCGTCTTCAGGGGATGATGCAGGTGTGAGTGTTGGGGGCGGAGTCCATCCTTTGAAGGTTCGTTTTGGGTCACATGTTCTTAACCTCCAATCATTTATTGATACATCGTGTCTGTTTGTTTCATTTATTCACACCCTATTTGTTGATTGGCCCCAGTCCGTCATGTGCTGATGACTCACGGTTGTACGTCATATCCCTGGGATCATTCGCGCATGCGCCCGGATTTGGTCATTCTCCACTGCATTATCGCGAGGTTTTCATTATGATCGTGCATGCGCGAGGACTTATACATTTTCGTCATTAGATTTTACTCTCAGATTCGCGCATGCCTGCGGACTTTAACATTGAATTGTCCACATCTATACTATCGCGGTATTACTAGCTCACATCTCATACATGCGTGTATGCTTAGTATCGGAGCTTTCATTGGCGCAGGCGCGGACTCTTTGCTGGATTCCCCTCACCTTTCATAATTTTTTGTGGTCCTTCATAATTCTCACTGGTACTTTATTCTATTTCTATTCAGCACGTATCTATAGCTATATAATAATATCCACATTATTACATGATTTTATTTATCCGATACTAAGCATACACGCATGTATGAGATGTGAGCTAGTAATACCGCGATAGTATAGATGTGGACAATTCAATGTTAAAGTCCGCAGGCATGCGCGAATCTGAGAGTAAAATCTAATGACGAAAATGTATAAGTCCTCGCGCATGCACGAACATAATGAAAAC
This sequence comes from Bufo bufo, assembly GCF_905171765.1. Classification (NCBI taxonomy): domain Eukaryota; kingdom Metazoa; phylum Chordata; class Amphibia; order Anura; family Bufonidae; genus Bufo; species Bufo bufo. The sequence goes on from NC_053391.1 coordinate 457,099,621, forward strand.
CTCGCGATAATGCAGTGGAGAATAACCAAATCCGGGCGCATGCGCGAATGATCCCAGGGATATGACGTACAACCGTGAGTCATCAGCACATGACGGACTGGGGCCAATCAACAAATAGGGTGTGAATAAATGAAACAAACAGACACGATGTATCAATAAATGATTGGAGGTTAAGAACATGTGACCCAAAACGAACCTTCAAAGGATGGACTCCGCCCCCAACACTCACACCTGCATCATCCCCTGAAGACGCTGTTTTACAGCGAAACATGTCGGGATGCAGGGTGTGTGAGTGCTAGGTTTTAGGCAGTGTTATGTGGAATAAGCTCTAACACCAGTACAAACGAAGAAATAACCACAGTAGCAGCGAACCATAGGGACTAGGCTCAAATATATGAGCAGCCAGCAACAATTCCTATAGAAGGCAGAGGCTGTAAGGGGAATATAGGCCATGGAGAGAGATGGATAGGAGGCGAGAGGAGGAATGCATTAATAGAAAAAGCAATAGTTGCCACTACCAGGGAATAAGTTCAATACAGATCCCATTATACACTGCTCAAAAAAATAAAGGGAACACAAAAATAACACATCCTAGATCTGAATTAATTAAATATTCTTCTGAAATACTTTGTTCTTTACATAGTTGAATGTGCTGACAACAAATTCACACAAAAAAAAAATATGGAAATCAAATTTTTTAACCCATGGCGGTCTGGATTTGGAGTCACCCTCAAAATTAAAGTGGAAAAACACACTACAGGCTAATCCAACTTTGATGTAATGTCCTTAAAACAAGTCAAAATGAGGCTCAGTAGTGTGCATGGCCTCCACGTGCCTGTATGACCTCCCTACAACGCCTGTGCATGCTCCTGATGAGGTGGCGGACGGTCTCCTGAGGGATCTCCTCCCAGACCTGGACTAAAGCATCTGCCAACTCCTGGACAGTCTGTGGTGCAACGTGACGTTGGTGGATAGAGCGAGACGTGATGTCCCAGATGTGCTCAATTAGATTCAGGTCTGGGGAACGGGCGGGCCAGTCCATAGCATCAATGCCTTCGTCTTGCAGGAACTGCTGACACACTCCAGCCACATGAGGTGTAGCATTGTCTTGCATAAGGAGGAACCCAGGGCCAACCGCACCAGCATATGGTCTCACAAGGGGTCTGAGGATCTCATCTCGATACCTAATGGCAGTCAGGCTACCTCTGGCGAGCACATGGAGGGCTGTGCGGCCCTCCAAAGAAATGCCACCCCACACCGTTACTGACCCAATGCCAAACCGGTCATGCTGGAGGATGTTGCAGGGAGCAGAACGTTCTCCACGGCGTCTCCAGACTCTGTCACGTCTGTCACATGTGCTCAGTGTGAACCTGCTTTCATCTGTGAAGAGCACAGGGCGCCAGTGCTGAATTTGCCAATCTTGGTGTTTTCTGGCAAATGACAAACGTCCTGCACGGTGTTGGGCTGTAAGCACAACCCCCACCTGTGGACGTCGGGCCCTCATATCACCCTCATGGAGTCTGTTTCTGACCGTTTGAGCAGACACATGCACATTTGTGGCCTGCTGGAGGTCATTTTGCAGGGCTCTGGCAGTGCTCCTCCTGTTCCTCCTTGCACAAAGGCGGAGGTAGCGGTCCTGCTGCTGGGTTGTTGCCCTCCTACGGCCTCCTCCACGTCTCCTGATGTACTGGCCTGTCTCCTGGTAGTGCCTCCATGCTCTGGACACTACGCTGACAGACACAGCAAACTTTCTTGCCACAGCTCGCATTGATGTGCCATCCTGGATAAGCTGCACTACCTGAGCCACTTGTGTGGGTTGTAGACTCCGTCTCATGCTACCACTAGAGTGAAAGCACCGCCAGCATTCAAAAGTGACCAAAACATCAGCCAGGAAGCATAGGAACTGAGAAGTGGTCTGTGATCACCACCTGCAGAACCACTCCTTTATTGGGGGTGTCTTGCTAATTGCCTATAATTTCCACCTGTTGTCTATCCCATTATAAGACTATAATTATAAATATATAATACTAAAAGCTAAGAATATAGAGCAAGTCCGCACCACTGAGAGTTTTAAACATGTCTTTAGTATAGCAATAAGATTAAATAAGAGTAAAAGCTCAGTATATATTAAAATAATAAAATAAAGGTGAAGTTTTAAAAGAAAAAACAGTACTTGATCCAAGAACGTAAATAGGTCCATAGTGACCACCAGTCATTCTATAAACTACACCCCTCAAGGTATTCAAAACTGATTTTACAAACTTTGTTAACCTCTTTATGTGTTCCACAAGAATTAATGGAATATAGAGATACAATTTCAAAATTTAACTTTTTTGGCAGATTTTCCATTTGAATAATTTTTTTTCCAGTTACAAAGCAAGGGTTAACAGCCAAACCAAACTCAATATTTATGGCCCTGATTCTGTAGTTTACAGAAACACCCCATATGTGGTCGTAAACCGCTGTACGGACACACGGCAGGGCGCAGAAGGAAAGGAATGCCATACGAATTTTGGAAGGCAGGTTTTGCTGGACTTGTTTTTTTGACACCATGTCCCATTTGAAGCCCCCCTGATGCACCCCTAGAGTAGAAACTCCAAAAAAGTGGCCCCATTTTAGAAACTACGGGATAGGGTGGCAGTATTGTTGGTACTAGTTTAGGGTACATATGATTTTTGGTTTCTCTATATTACACTTTTTGTGAGGCAAGATAACAAGAAATAGCTGTTTTGGCACCGTTTTTATTTTTTGTTATTTACAACATTCATATGACAGGTTAGATCATGTGATATTTTTATAGACCAGGTTGTCATGGATGCGGCGATACCTAATATGTATACTTTTTTTTTATTTATGTACGTTTTACACAATGATTTCATTTTTGAAGCAAAAAAAATCATGTTTTAGTGTTTCCATAGTCTGAGAGCCATAATTTTTTCAGTTTTTAGGCGATTACCTTGGGTAGGGTATGATTTTTGCGGGATGAGATGACGGTTTTATTGGCACTATTTTCGGGTGCGTGTGACTTTTTGATCGCTTGCTATTACACTTTTTGCGATGTAAGGTGACAAAAAATTGTTTATTTAGCACAGTTTTTATTTTAAATTTTTTACGATGTTCATCTGAGGGGTTAGGTCATGTGATATTTTTAAAGAGCCGGTCGATACGGACGCGGCGATACCTAATATGTATACTTTTTATTTATTTATGTAAGTTTTACACAATAACAGCTTTTTTCAAACAAATAAAATAATGTTTTAGTGTCTCCATATTCTGAGCCATAGTTTTTTTAATTTTTTGGGCGATTGTCTCAGGTAGGGGCTTATTTTTTGCGGAATGAGGTGACCATTAGATTGGTACTATTTTGGTGGGCAAACGCCTTTTTGATCGCTTGCTGTTGTACTTTTTGTGATGTAAGGTGACAAAAAAATTGTTTATTTAGCACGTTTTTTTTGTTTTTTTCACGGTGTTCATCTGAGGGGTTAGGTCATGTGATATGTTTATAGAGCCGGTCGATACGGACGCGGCGATACCTGATATGTATATTTTTTTTCCCCCCCTATTTTTTACCAATTTTTTTTTACTTTATTTGGGGAAAATTACATTTTTGTTTATTTTTACTTGAAACTTTTAATTTTTTTGAGGGAAAAATTTATTTTTTAAACTTTTTTTTTCACTTTATTTTTTGTCCCACTTTGGGACTTGAACTTTTGGGGGTATATTCCTTTACAATGCATTTCAATACAGGCTCGTCACCGGAAGGCAGCGCATATGCCTCAGGAAGGCATCGCGCTGCTTTCCATGCCATTGGGTCCCCCCCACAGCCCCATGGGGACCCGATGGCACCACCGCCGCACCAGGTAAAAGCCGCAAAACGCAGGTCTGAATTGACCTGCGGTTTGCGGCGATCGCTGACAAACGGGGGGGGGGTCATTTAGCCGTGGTGCCTGCTCAATGATTTAGCCGTGGTGCCTGCTCAATGATTTAAGCAGGCACCGTGTTCCGATCACCGCCCGCCGGGCGGCGGTGATCGGAACAACACATGACGTACCGGTATGTCACGGGTCCTTACGGACTCGGGAAACATGCTGTACCGGTACGTCATGCGTCTTAAGCCTCATTCACGCATCAGTGATCCACGGACAGCACACCTCCCCATTCATTTAAATGTGGGTATTCACACATCAGTGTTTTAGCACAGTCAGTGTTTTTAGCATTGATGCATGCTCTATTTTGTCCGTGTTCACGGATATATCACGCCCATTATAGTCTATGGGTCTGTGAAAACCTATCTGACATGTTATAGAACATTCCTTTACCATTGTTAACCCTCCACATACTAATGTGATCATTCTAAAGCCTCATTCATATGTCCGTGCCAAAGGGCTCATGCACACGACCGTATGCCCTCCGAGACATACGGTTCGTGAGCGGGCCATATGTCCCGGAGCGGCTTATATCGTGCGCACATCATCATAGGTTACTATGATGCTGTGCGCATAGTGCCGCCCGTGGGACTATTGTCCCGCACTCATAATATCATATGAGTGCGGGACAATAGTCCCACGGGCGGCACTATGTGCACAGCATCATAGTAACCTATGATGATGTGCGCACGATATAAGCCGCTCCGGGACATATGGCCCGCTCACGAACCGTATGTCTCGGAGGGCATACGGTCGTGTGCATGAGCCCTTAGGCACGGACGTATGAATGAGGCTTTAGAATGATCACATTAGTATGTGGAGGGTTAACAATGGTAAAGGAATGTTCTATAACATGTCAGGTAGGGAATAATTAGCCAGTGCTGCTATATACTTTGTATTTCCAGCATAAATTGTAATTTCTTTAGTTGGGTAAAAAGCTATTTATTTGTATATAGGGGTACATACCGTATATAAAAACCTCTGTTGCAGAGGAGGATGTGAGCTGTTTTTAATTTGGCCAGTTTTTGTTTTTTTTTCAGTTTAAAATGCATTGTTTTTCTAACCATTTGAATTGAATTGCGTTTTTTCCAATTCCACCCCATTTGGATAATTTTTCAGTTTCAGTATTAAATGGTGCCATTAGAAAATACAGTTTCTAAAAATGAAGACCTCAAGCATCTATGTGAATGGAAAAATAAAAAAGTTATGACTTTGGAAGTGCAGAGAGTAAAAAATGAAACCGGAAAAGGGGTTAAATCAGAGATTCAACAAAGATACTGAAAATAACACTAAGGACTAAAGGACTTAACATTGCTTAAAGGGGTTGTGTCCCTTCAGTAAACGGCATTTATCATGTTGAGAAAGTTAACACAAGGCACTTACTAATGTATTGTTATTATCTGTGTTATCTATTGTTCTGTGGTCAGATGAAACTTTAAGACTACTTTCACATCAGTGTTTTTCCTGGATCCGGCAGGGATCAGCAAAAACGCTTCTGTTAGGGTCCATTTACACGTCCGTATGTGTTTTGCGGATCTTCAAAACACGGACACCGGCAATGTGCTTTCCGCATTTTGTGGACCGCACATCGCTGGCACTCTCATAGAAAAATGCCTTTTCTTGTCCGTAATTGCGGACAAGAATAGGACATGTTCTATTTTTTTGCGGAACAGAAGTGCGGATCCGCGGATGCGGACAGCACATTCCGGCCCCATTGAAAATGAATGGGTCCGCACCTGTTCCGTAAAATTGCGGACCCGTTTTGCGGACATGTGAATAGACCCTTAGGATAATACAACCAGCAGAATCTGTTATGAACAAATCGGGTTGTATTATCTCCAAAATGGCCATGACGGTACTGGCACTAAAAAGATTGTAAGTCAATGGGGGACAGATCCGTTTTCTTTTGTCTCAGAGAAAATGGATCCGGCACCATTGACTTACATTGTGTTTCACTCTGGATCAGTCTTGCTCCGCATCCCATGCCGGACAGAAAAACGCTGCTTGTAGAGTTTTCTGCCTGGTATGGGAACGCAACCAAACGGAACGGAATACATTTTGGTGCACTCCGTTCTGTTCAGTTTTGTCCCTATTGACAATGGGAAATGTTGGGTTTGTGCCTCATAGTGGCTAAAAAGTTAGGCTACTTTCACTGCAGCGTTTTCCGATGACGGATCTGAATACTGGAAAGGAAAACGCAGATGTGAAAGTAGCCTAACTTTTTAGCCACTATGAGGCACAAACCCAACATTTCCCATTACCTCAAGAACACTATTCACACAGCGAAGCATGGTGGTGGCAGCTTAATGCTGGGGCGGCAGGGACTGGAAAACTAGTTAGGATAGAAGGAAAAATGGGTGGCAGTAAATACAGAGCAATTCTTGAGGTAAACCAGAGATTTGAGACTGGGACAGAGGTTCACCTTCCAGCAGGAGCATGGGAACTACTTATTTGCAGTGCCCCAGCATGGCCACTACACAATGGGCACACTCCCACTGATCTGATGCGAACTTGTGTTTTACAAGTTCGGGTTTTCTTACAATTCCGTTATGGATTACGTTACCACAGGCCATAATGGAATTCTATGACGGAATGCATAACGGAACCGGTATGGATCCGTTATGCGGCCCATAGACTTCTATTATGACGGAATGCCTCTTAAAATGCATTCTGCCATAGAAATACATTATGGCCCGTGGTAACGGAATCCATATTGGAATTGTAAGAAAACTCTAACTTGTAAAAAAGAAAACGTTCGCTCAAAACTAGTCATGACCAATCTGGAAGATACTGTAAGTCTTCAATATCAAAAATCTTGAATACCATTTTAGAGATTATGGACACCTTTGAGGATCATTTTTATTATTATTATTGTATTGTACTTATTTTTTGTTAAAAAATCATTTTTGCAATTGGTCTTGATTTAAAATTTTCAACTGGTTGTGCTCTGCAAGTTTCACTGACTGTGGGCTGTTCCTTCAACTTCTCACTGAAATCCTTCAGAAGACCTGCTCTCATGGCTTGATCTGTAGCCCTTAGGCTACTTTCACACTAGCGTTTCAGCAAAAATGCTTCCGTTCTGATAATACAACCATCTGCATCCGTTATGAATAGATCTGGTTGTATTATCTTTAACGTCATGAACGCCATTGAAAGTCAATGGAGGACAGATCTTTTTCTATTGTGTAGGATTGGGTCAGAAAAAATCGGATTCCTTCCCATTGACTTGCGTTGTGGGTCATGACGGATCCGTCTTGCTCCACATCCCAGGATTGAAAGTAAACTGCAGCATGCTGCGGTTTGCTCTTCGGTATTAGAATGGAACGGAATGCATTTTGGAGCATTCTGTTCTGTTCAGGTACGTTTTGTCCTTATGATGGATCTCAATACCGGAAAATATTAACGCTAGCGTGAAAGTAGCCTAATCTCTTCAATCCTGAGTCTTGGCGACTCATAAACACTTGTTTTTAGGCTGAGTTCAGCCTAAATTTGGTGTTATGAGGAGACCAGAAATTAAGGATACAGATTGAGCTGTCAGATGTATTTCGGTGAGGAGAAGGAACAGTTTCTAGAGCTAGTGACACCCAGAGACTGTAGGAGAAAAACAACTGAACATTAATAGACCTAATTGGAAAAAGGCTTTTTTAGCCCAAACTAATTAAAAAACAAACAAACCCAAAGGTCTCTATCACCTTTAACTATAAACAATATTCTTTGGGCGATATTGTATATTCTACCAGGAAGGTTCAAGCTCTGAATGGTAGCACCAGGTTCCTTGTTTTAGGCTTATTTGGAATAGTATAGCAGAGTGGGTTCTGCATGAGCATCCTCCGGTGTGCCCATCTACTGTACTGGTCAGTAAATGCTGTGATAGTGTAAGATATCCCATATCAGAAAAGCTGATGCATTAACATAGAATGAGAGCAAGAAATAGTCACATTCTTCTGTGCAAAAATACACCTTTTTCATCCTTTACTGTAATTTTAAATGCAGCAATCTTGCAATTTCTGGGGGGAACCAACAGAACTGGGACAGGCTCTCTTTAACAGCCTGCAAGCTCTATCATATGAAAGGCTCTGCTGAACTGCATCTCTTGCTACTTCATCTAGAATCCTTTGTTCCAAGGCAAATGTGTTGCAGAACAGAGCATGTCTTGTGCTGATCAGCAGCCATTGGTGGACCATCCTCCTGCTCAGCAGCATCATCCGGCTGTTAATGCATCCCCAGCCACAAAATACACGCAGCATTCCTTGTGATGTGCTGCTCAAACCCCATCACCTTCATGTCCTTCTTGGAAGAATTCTCCTCCTGTCACTGATTAAGGATGGCTGCTGTGAGCCAGTCTCAGCCCCTGCGCCAGCCTTGCTTCTACCACTCAAGTAGCAAAGGTAGACAGTCTGCGAGTCTCCGGGCTTTGTATCTTTCTGCATGTTTGATTTGCTATGCCATTGTGTCTTTATTGTTTCTGTGAAAAGCAGAGTGCAGAATCTTATTTTATTACTAGTAACTATGGTATACATGACAGTATTATAAAAGAAAAGACAAGGGGGGAAGGCATGTCCTACGTAGATGAGTCATTTCAGTAATATTGAAAATGTGGATGCTGGGCTCCTATCCCTGAATTTCTATCCCTGAATAACTCAGCTTAGTCTTATTTTTTTTTTTACTTAGGGTGGTATATTCTGCTATCTCTATTTAGAGTGATCTTAACTTCTAGCCATTTTTTATCTGCAATCATATACACATACCCTAATTTTGAAAATAACCGCTATTATACCTTTGGCACGGGATAGTGCTTGCTAACTAACAGAGCTACAGAATTTACCTCCTGATAGAAGTGTGTGGGCAACTTTAGGTGTATTTTTTCTCCCCCTTCTCTTTCCCATGCTTAGGGGGTGTAAGAAAAGAGCAAGGGGAGACCCCAACAGTGGAAGAGGTCTCTCTCCACACCTAGGTTCTGATAGGAGTGTGTATGTGTGATCTGAACGCACCTTCTCCCCCTCTTTCCCCTGTGTATGGGTATAAGAAAGGAGTGAGGGGAGACCCCATCAGTGGAAGAGGTCTCTCTCCACACCTAGATTCTGATAGGAGTGTGTATGTGTGATCTGAACGTACCTTCTCCCCCTCCTCTTTCCCCTCTTTATGGGTGTAAGAAAGGAGTAAGGGGAGACCCCAGCAGTGGAAGAGGTCTCTCTCCACACCTAGGTTCTGATAGGAGTGTGTATGTGTGATCTGAACGCACCTTCTCCCCCTCTTTCCCCTGTGTATGGGTATAAGAAAGGAGTGAGGGGAGACCCCATCAGTGGAAGAGGTCTCTCTCCACACCTAGATTCTGATAGGAGTGTGTATGTGTGATCTGAACGTACCTTCTCCCCCTCCTCTTTCCCCTCTTTATGGGTGTAAGAAAGGAGTAAGGGGAGACCCCAGCAGTGGAAGAGGTCTCTCTCCACACCTAGGTTCTGATAGGAGTGTGTATGTGTGATCTGAACGCACCTTCTCCCCCTCTTTCCCCTGTGTATGGGTATAAGAAAGGAGTGAGGGGAGACCCCATCAGTGGAAGAGGTCTCTCTCCACACCTAGGTTCTGATAGGAGTGTGTATGTGTGATCTGAACGTACCTTCTCCGCCACCTCTTTCCCGTGTTTATGGGTGTAAGAAAGGAGTGAGAGGAGACCCCATCAGTGGAAGAGGTCTCTCTCCACACCTAGGTTCTGATAGGAGTGTGTATGTGTGATCTGAACGTATCTTCTCCCATTTCTCCTTCCCCCGCTTAGGGGTGTAAGAAAGGAGTAAGGGGAGACCCCAGCAGTGGAAGAGGTCTCTCTCCACACCTAGATTCTGATAGGAGTGTGTATGTGTGATCTGAACGTACCTTCTCCCCCTCCTCTTTCCCCTCTTTATGGGTGTAAGAAAGGAGTAAGGGGAGACCCCAGCAGTGGAAGAGGTCTCTCTCCACACCTAGGTTCTGATAGGAGTGTGTATGTGTGATCTGAACGCACCTTCTCCCCCTCTTTCCCCTGTGTATGGGTATAAGAAAGGAGTGAGGGGAGACCCCATCAGTGGAAGAGGTCTCTCTCCACACCTAGGTTCTGATAGGAGTGTGTATGTGTGATCTGAACGTATCTTCTCCCATTTCTCCTTCCCCCGCTTAGGGGTGTAAGAAAGGAGTAAGGGGAGACCCCAGCAGTGGAAGAGGTCTCTCTCCACACCTAGGTTCTGATAGGAGTGTGTATGTGTGATCTGAACGTACCTTCTCCGCCACCTCTTTCCCGTGTTTATGGGTGTAAGAAAGGAGTGAGAGGAGACCCCATCAGTGGAAGAGGTCTCTCTCCACACCTAGGTTCTGATAGGAGTGTGTATGTGTGATCTGAACGTATCTTCTCCCATTTCTCCTTCCCCCGCTTAGGGGTGTAAGAAAGGAGTAAGGGGAGACCCCAGCAGTGGAAGAGGTCTCTCTCCACACCTAGGTTCTGATAGGAGTGTGTATGTGTGATCTGAACGCACCTTCTCCTCCTCCTCTTTCCCCTGTTTATGGGTGTAAGAAAGGAGTAAGGGGAGACCCCAGCAGTGGAAGAGGTCTCTCTCCACACCTAGGTTCTGAAAGGAGTATGTATGTGTGACCTGAATGTACCTTCTCCCCCTCCTCTTTCCCCTGTTTATGGGTGTAAGAAAGGAGTAAGGGGAGACCCCAGCAGTGGAAGAGGTCTCTCTCCACACCTAGGTTCTGATAGGAGTGTGTATGTGTGATCTGAACGTACCTTCTCCCCCTCCTCTTTCCCCTGTTTATGGGTGTAAGAAAGGAGTAAGGGGAGACCCCAGCAGTGGAAGAGGTCTCTCTCCACACCTGTGTATCACTGTTCATTAAAGCTAGTATTCATAAAATTGAGTACTCCTCTGCCACTTCGGAAGAATCCAACAGGTAGCCTGCAGCCAGACCACACAGAGACCACTAGACCTGGGACGTATTAAGTAATCTAGATACCTATAGATTCACCCTAAAATACTGGTGTATTAACTCCCCACCAGAATTGTGCACTTTGAGCCAACACCTCACTCCAATATCCTATCAGATGATAGACGTGATTTGTACACCATAACATAATAGAGTGACAGCTGTACCCCGATAGTTTTAATGGATCACACTTGTATATATTTTTTTGCATAAATAGAAAAAGTTACGTTTTATCTCAATAAGGGTGACCCTGTACAGGGACTATTTTTGGGGTTATCAACCCTTGCATTCAGTTTAATTTTGAAAATAGGCATAACTTCCCCCCTTGAATAAAAGGGCACATTTAGGAAAAAATCTTTACTTTATAAACGTTATTGTAACTGTCTTGGCATGCTATACATACAGTATAATTTTTTTTTACTAGCCCCAGTGTTCCTGAGAATAAGCCTCTGGTGTCCCTCTTAAAAAGGTTGTCTATTTTTTTTTTATAAATTTGCCCCCTCAGCTAGCAATACCTGTGGAGAAATCCATCTTCACCTGCTTCCTTCCCCTCCCTCCAGCTCCCTAGCTCTCTTTGCTGGATTTCAGTCCCCTTCTGTCATCTTCCACATGAATGGGGTCTCGTGCACTGCTGCAGGCAATGAGTGGCCCCAAGAGGCAGATGACTGCTGGGTCACATACCACATGGGGACACATCACCACTGAGGCAAGTCATTGGCTGCAGGAGTGCATGTGACCCAGTCTGTGTGGAAGTTGACAAACAGCATCTTAAGTCCAGTGAAAAAAGTAATGGAGCTGGAACATCGTGGCAGGGAGCAGGTGAGTATGGATTTTCCCACAGGCACTGCTGGACAACCCCTTTAAAAGGGATTTAATCTCTATTTAAAGGATAAATTACGCCAGGATATGCTCAGACCTACCAATCCTCAGAATTGAGGAGTTTCTTGACAGATCTCTGAGCATACTTTGTAGAGGGCTGTGACACTGCCACATTCACTTGAATTGAGCTCAGTGTCGGACTGGGCTACCAGAGTACCAGAAGATCATCTGGTGGGCCCAGGCTCTGATACCATAGAAGGCTCCAAAGGTCCAGTAGATAAAGCCCATTTGGAGATGCCTTTTGAGCCAATCACTAGCCACCAGGGTCTGTTTATTTGAATCAAAACCTATTAGACATTATTGATGATATAGGAGTTTGGCCCCAAGGTATAATTTCCTCTGGTGGGCCCAAGGAACCCCAGTCTGACACTGGAGCTGTACTGTAATTCTCTGCATACTCCCTGCAAGTGGAGGAAGACTGTTAAAGGGTTTCTATCACTTCGTATGCCATAATTAGCTCTCAGACACTAGCGATCCGCTAGTGTCTGCTCTGGCCAACCATCCTAATATAAGAGCTTTTTGGGCAGCCGTTTTGCTAAAAAAATAACTTTTATAAATATGCTAATGAGCCTCTAGGTGCTATGTGGGCGTCATTAGCACCTAGAGGCTTCGTCTACCTTCATACACAGCCACCGCCCAGCGCGTCCCTCCAGACCGCCCATCTCCTGATGAATGCGATCCTCCGTGTGACGCAACGGACGAATTCTCGCGCATGCGCCGTGCGCGGCTGTATTCGGCGCATGCGCAGAGAATGTCTGACCGCTTCCCTGCTCAGACATCTCCACTGCGCCTGTTCCTTGGAGCACTATGACGTCATCGGCGCAGGCGCAGTGGAGATGTCTGAGCAGGGAAGCGGTCAGACATTCTCTGCGCATGCGCCGAATACAGCCGCGCATGGCGCATGCGCGAGAATTCGTCCGTTGCGTCACACGGAGGATCGCATTCATCAGGAGATGGGCGGGCTGGAGGGACGCGCTGGGCGGTGGCTGTGTATGAAGGTAGACGGAGCCTCTAGGTGCTAATGACGCCCACATAGCACCTAGAGGCTCATTAGCATATTTATAAAAGTTATTTTTTTAGCAAAACGGCTGCCCAATAAACAGTTATATTAGGATGGTTGGCCAGAGCAGACACTAGCGGATCGCTAGTGTCTGAGAGCTAATTATGGCATACGAAGTGATAGAAACCCTTTAAGGATCCCAGATGTCAGCCTACAGTATGCTTGCAGTAGAGATGAACGAATCAAAGCTGATGAAGTGGAATTCGTTTAGAATTTCAGAAAAAATTTGATTCGCAACGAATGCGAATTTCCTTGGACTTCGTGTTAATGAATCACATTTTTTCCTAAAATGGTGGCTACACGTGTGAGGACTTAGGACGTGGGGCAAGGAACTCTGAGAAGGTGGGATCAATCAGCAGGCAGCCAGCCAGCCCTGTGATGTCACAGCCCTGTAAATTCGGCGGCCATCTTAGAGTCAGACATTTTCCAGCGTTCAGAGTGCAGGGACAGACGTGTGAAGGCACTAGGGACAGCAATTGGAAAAACCTGATTGTGGAAAAAAAAAAGCAGAAAAAGCGATTTAAAAGTGAAGGGAAAGGATAGGGAGTAGTGTTGATCGAGCACCAAAGTGCCGAGCACAATGAAAGTCAATGGGAGAACAACAGGCACCCCGTGCTTGGAAAAGAAGAGGGTGTCTGGTTCACAAAAAAAAGTAAAAAATTGATGGAAACCCCACCAAAAGTTTGGAAACAGCATTGGGAGGATGTGTGGATGTATCTTGGACTCCCATTACCTATGACATACAATAGACAACCACACAAAGGCTATATGCCAAAAGCCGGGTATGTGCAAGCCAACAATCTATCCATGATACAGATAAAAGTCAGCATACCTTACAATGGCAGCCTTGTGCCCTATTAGACATTCCAAACCAGCTCTCATCTGACTGAGAGCCAGTAAGCCTCAAAGTTGCTTCATATCTGTAGGATGGCTTGGGTGGACCTGCGCACCTAGATCAATATCATTAGAATGACAAAAAGTTTTCTGATTGTCCTAACATAATATTCAATAACCTTTCTATACAGTTTTGTCATGTAAACTCATTTGCATAAACATGGTGTCACGACCATGTTATGGCCGTGACTCCTTGGGAGCTGCATACAGTTGCCCGCGGTTTTGGGTGTAGTGTCAACCGCAGCTTGAGGCATAATGTAGTTGGCCTCAGGTGCGGTTGCCGCGGACAACAGCTATGTGTGCGGTTCCCTTGGAGTTGTGTGCGCGTTTGTAGCACTTTTGTATGTCTGTGTGCACTTTGTTTATGTTTGGTGTGCACTGACATTTTCCCTTCACTGTGGCTGTCTGTGGCAACGTTTGGTTGTATGTTGTACATGTGGTGGCAGTGTCCCGGCCTTCGGGCTGACTCCCAGGACACGCTTGCCACCCATGTCGTTGCCTGCGGCAACAGCCACAGTGTGTTTGTTGTTTGGACACTTCCCCTTCAAGTTATGTTTTCCCTTCTGTGGTTTTGGAAGGGTTAACTCCCTTTCAGTGTGTGTGAGTCACGGGGTGTGTCTGATTGTTGGGTGTGGCCTCTTGGCCCTATATAGCCTCAGTTGTAGGCAGTAGCCAGAGAGGGTGCTTCAGCCATGCTGGCTGGAAGCATCCTCCTGGTTACTTACCAACTGCCAGTGGGGGCCATCCTTCTGGTCATACTGTCACGGCTGAGGATGGGGGAAACCCTCAGCCGTGTGCCGTTGGAAGATGGTCACTGCTTGTCCAGGACGACAGAGTTAGGAAGTGGGTCACCTCCTACAGCGTCCCTAACCTGACCCTAACTCCTACCTGCATGGGCCGACCTTTAAGGAACCTCGGAGCCCTGACTTACCCTCCGACCGGTCCCTGGGCTAGGAGTCAGGGTAAGACATCCTGTTCCTTCTGGATACGGAGGAACAGGAGTCTCACTGGCCAAGCTGCAAGGAATGGGGAACAAATGCAACCTATGGCAATGGCAGGTACTTGCCACAAGCATAACAGAGACCTACCACAGACAACAAAGCCTGGAACCCATGTGGATGTACTGCCCACAGACAGCAGGACTAGGCACACAAACACACAACACACGGGAACCCAGGACCACAGGTGCAATAAAGAAACATACAACCAAACACATCTTCAAGACACCAAAGGACATATATTTTGCTATATTTTGCTATGACCAGAAGGATGGCCCCCACTGGCAGTTGGTAAGTAACCAGGAGGATGCTTCCAGCCAGCATGGCTGAAGCACCCTCTCTGGCTACTGCCTACAACTGAGGCTATATAGGGCCAAGAGGCCACACCCAACAATCAGACACACCCCGTGACTCACACACACTGAAAGGGAGTTAACCCTTCCAAAACCACAGAAGGGAAAACATAACTTAAAGGGGAAGTGTCCAAACAACAAACACACTGTGGCTGTTGCCGTAGGCAACGACATAGGTGGCAAGCGTGTCCTGGGAGTCAGCCCGAAGGCCGGGACACTGCCACCACATGTACAACATACAACCAAACGTTGCCACGGACAGCCACAGTGAAGGGAAAATGTCAGTGCACACCAAACATAAACAAAGTGCACACAGACATACAAAAGTGCTACAAACGCGCACACAACTCCAAGGGAACCGCACACATAGCTGTTGTCCGCGGCAACCGCACCTGAGGCCAACTACATTATGCCTCAAGCTGCGGTTGACACTACACCCAAAACCGCGGGCAACTGTATGCGGCTCCCAAGGAGTCACGGCCATAACATGGTCGTGACACATGGGCATATGGGAAAGACATGTGAATGAGCAGAATCTGCCTTGTTTTTCAGCTGAAAAACCATTTGCATGGAAAATTTGTGATAAAAATCTATACTACTCATGAACAGCTCCATATATTGGATTCATAGTCTTGTCATAAGACTAGAAACCAATAGATGGCGCTGTTCATGAGTCATTACAAGCAGGACAATAGTCTTCAGATACACCCTAGCAAGCTTATATTACCGCAGATAAAGTGCTAGAAGATGTGTGAATGATAGCAGCAATCCGATATACACCTCAGTGTTAGCGCAGGCTATTATAGGCTGAGTGCTACACTGTGTGTGGACTCTGTTGAGCAGGGTGCCCCACTGCCCCACTCAATTGGTTTCATAGTCTTATGACAAGACTAATTAATAGTCTTGTCATAAGACTATGAAACCAATAGATGGCGCTGTTCATGACTCATGCATCCAAGATGCATCCAGCCATCCTCCTAATGCTGTTTCCAAACCATTTTGATGGGGTTTCCATCAATTTTTAAAGTTTTTTTGTGAACCAGACACCGTCTTTTCTTCAGAGCAGGGGGTGCCTGGTTTGATGCTCGGGTCTCCCATTAACTTTCATTGTATTAAATTGTACTCGAGCACACGCAGTATTCGGCCGAACACTGCGATGTGCCGAGCATAGCGTTGCTTGCTCAACACTAATAGGGAGGAATCATTTCACAGCATCTTAGTGCAGGGAGAGGCGTCAGAAGGCGCTAGGTACATTGATAGGGAAGAGATTTACAAGTGCAGGGAAAGATTATTTGTCGATCCAAATAGCCATTAGACAGCTCTGTCATTCCAGCTATTTGTTATTGGGCTGCAAGTGCTATGTTGAAAAGGCTTTAGTGGCTTATATCTTAGTATCTTATATCAGTACTAAAAAAATATATATACGTATTTCACTTCTGCAGTTATTTCTGGTGAAAGCGTATAGGGGCGTATTTCAGTAAAAAAAATAAAAAAAAATATATGCACTGCACTGTTTCAGTTATTTCTGTCGAAAGCGTATAGGGGCATATTTCGGTACTTCAATTAAAATATATAGGCACTTCACTCTTTAAAAGGAACCTATCATCAACTTTATGCTGCCCATACTAATGGCAGCATAAAGTAGAGACAGGTTAGTTGATTTCAGCGGTCTGTCATTTAAAAGTTAAAAGTAAGTGGTTGCCGAAAACCAACATCACAATCCTTGCAGACTGGGCCTGGAAAAGAGTCACGGCCACCTGAGAAGAGTCATGGTTATTCATAAATTCCTGCTCTCCCTGCCCACCTGCTGATGACTGACAGTCTTCTACCTAGTTTTCTCCCTTTGTCTCTAGGAGAGAACTGCCAATCATCAGCAGATGAGCGGGAAGAGCAGGAGATTATGAATAACTATGACTCTTCATTAGTAGATTTGACTCTTTTCCAGGCCTGTGCTGAAATGATTATGATGCTGGTTCTCAGCAACCACTTACTTTTAGCTCATGAGTGACACACCACTGAAATCAGCATTTCTGTCACTATTTTATGCTGCCCTAAATGAGGTCAGCATAAAGTTGATGACAGGTTCCCTTTAATTTTTTTCTGGTCAAAGTGTATAGTGGCCTATTTCAGTCCAACAAGAAAAATATATTCTCAGTTCACTTCTGCAGTTATTTCTGTTGAAAGCATATAGGGGCGTATTACAGTAAAAAAAGAAAAATATATACGCACTGCACCAGAATGGGGGCCTTTTTTTACACCCACCGAGAGGGAGGACAAACTGAACTACTACAGAGATATCCTATATAGTCAGTTGGTCGCTGCCTATCTGCACTATCGTCCATCCTCTCGCAGATCTGATCGGGGGGCCCTCTGCACTCACGTTCCACTGCCATGGCTGCTGGGGAGGGGTGGCAGGAGCAGTACCAGCTCTATCAGCAGCAGCCTAGCAGAGTCTACAGTCGCTGATGAGTAGCTTTCTTCATCCGCATAGTGAAGAATCTACTCACCAGCAGAAGGTAGACCTGGAGCAGGACCTGAACCAGCAGGTGGTGGCATAGTTGGACAGCACCCTGCCACTCCACATTGAAGATCCGCTGGACTACTGGGTAGCCAAACTGGTTTTGTGGCCGCAACTAGCAGAGTTTGCCCTGGAAAAGCTGTCCTGCTGTCCAGTAGTGTGGCATAAGAGCGGGTGTTTAGTTCGGCGGGGGCCATAATTACCCCAAGAAGAATTCGCCTGTCCACCCAAAATGTGGAGAGACTGACCTTTGTCAAGATGAATCAGGCGTGGATCAGCCAGGATTTCCAACCACCAATTCCTGATGCATCAGACTAGATCATCCATGGTGCCACACCAACACTTAGATAAAAGAGACCGGTTTCTTCTGACTACCTGACTCCGCTACTTCTCTGATGCTGCCACCCACCTAATGCCACACATCTGATGCCAAGTGCTCCTTCTTTCAGCCACATTCGTCAGCGGGTACTGGTATTGCCACTGACTGTGGCAGGCGCAGCACTATGAAGTGCCATTTGCGCTGTGGCATTAGATAGAATTTTGATATCTCTGACTTTTAGGATAACCAGACTGTCTATTACTCTGTAATTCTTCTAGCGCCGTTCTATGGAAACAGTAGGTTTAAAGAGCACACCAAATGCTTGAAAAAACTTCTTTATTAACTTCAACTTTTCTTCATATATAACACTGCCACCTCCGCAGCAGATAGTCCATGTACAAAACACGTGTTGAAAAGATATCACAAAATGGCGGTATGCATAAGATGGTGGTTCAACTGTTCAATCTTGTCATTCAACATAAAATGGTGGATATATTTTGTCTCTTGAGTATCTGTACTCTCACTTTATGTTATTTAAGCACTTTATGATCTCTCTGAGAGGTATATCTGAGGTCTAACTAATAGTTCACATGCAGTTAGCAGTCACTATTTGCAGATTGGTTGAGTATGATCTGGTATGGTTGTATGCAATTTGGATTGCAATATGTTTGTATGGTATTTGCAGTAGTTCACAGTTTGCAACTGTAGCTTGCAATTTGCAATTTGTATTTGTACTATGCAATTGAATTTGTATGGTTGCAATTGTAGTTTGGTGGAACTGTAAGTAAACACATATATATCTAGTTCAGTATACAGTTCTAAACACAATACTAACAATATGAACATTATATAACTGTTTTAAATACCTATATTGGCCTCTTGTTCCCATAAAACTCAGCTCTCAGTGGAGTGAATGTCTCTTCAGCTCCTGTCTCTGGTGAATAATGATTCTAGCAGCAGTAGCTGGGGGAATTCCCAGACAGGCTGTCTGTGAGGCTTGCTGTAATTGATGAAAACTTTTGCTGTGTGAGAAGCTGGCTGTGATTGGTCTAGACTTCTGCCCAGCAACAACAGATTAACATTATGCTTTCTGCTGTTTCTGCTATGTCACTGAGCTTACCTTACACTATAAAATGATTCTTAAAGGCATATTATCTTTTTCTGCTCCTGTAAGCACAAAATATAACAGTTATATGACATTCAAAACATGATGTCACCGTAAATAACTCTGCTTTTGTCTTTAACACATAAACATAGGAACTGTATTAAGGCTATTGGCAGGTTTAGCTGTATACACATATAAGCTATACTAGAAACCTAGGACAGGTCTTAGCTGGGCTGCTACATGCCCCACTCTGTCACCGGGTCACTTTGTGGTCTCCTGGTGCAGCTGCTGCCATCTCCACACTATGTCACCTTGCCACTCGGTGGTCTCCTGATGCTGCTGCTGCTGCTGCTGCTACTGCCATCTACACACTATGTCACCTTGCCACTGTGTGGTATCCTCTTGATGCTGCTGCCATATCCACATTATGTCACCTTGCCACTCTGTGGTCTGATGACGCTGCTGCAATATCCACATTATGTCACCTTGCCACTCTGTGGTCTGATGATGCTCCTTCCATATCCACACTATGTCACCTTGCCACTCCGTGCTATCCTACTGCTGCTGCTGCCATCTCCACATTATGTCACCTTGCCACTCTGTGGTCTCCTGATGCTGCTGCTGCCATATCCTCACTATGTCACCTTGCCACTCTGTGGTATCACCCTGCTGCTATCTCCACATTATGTCACCTTGCCACTCTGTGGTATCCTCCTGCTGCTACTGCCATATCCACATTATGTCACCTTGTCATCCTGTGGCATCCTCCTGCTGCCATCTCCACACTATGCCACCTTGTCACTCTGTGGTCTCCTGATGCTGCTGCTGCCATCTCCACACTATGTCACCTTGCCACTCTTTGGTCTCCTGATGCTGCTACTGCCATCTCCACACTATGTCACCTTGCCACTCTGTGGTATCCTGCTGCTGCTGCCATCCCCACACTATGTCACCTTGCCACTCTGGGGTATCCTCTTGATGCTGCTGTCCACACTCTGTAATTGGGCCACTCTGTGCTCTCCTCATGCTGCTTCCACCTCATCAATATGTCATAGGTCCACTCTGTGGACTTGTCATGCTGTTCCCACCCTCCCCACTTCATGACTGGGCCACTATTTTGCCTTTCGGCCAGGCTGACATAATCATTTATTTGACCTTTCTTCTGATCTGTCAGAAGGAAGGAAAAATGAGACGCACAACGGATCCTGTCTAGCCTGTATGGTCCCATCAGAATTGGCTTATGATTTGGTAGCTAAAAGCTGGAGTGGGTACAAAACACAGAAGATATGCAAATATTCCATTCACGTTTCATCTCCGTTTTAGATTCACTCCTGTTTTTTTTGGCATTAGCAATACTGATCGATTATTGAGCAAATGCTGACCGAGTGAAGGCGTATGCTCCACAGACAGGATCCGTTTTTTGGAGGTTATTGTTCTTATGGATCAGAGGAAGGGCAAATTAATCAGTGACGTCAACACAAACTTACTGCTGACACCCTCTCCACACTGTCAGGGGGGCTCTACTTGTATAAGCGTTTAATAGAACAGGTTCCATAGACATCTATGTGGAATCAGCTGCCGAGTGTGTAAAAGGACTGAGCTTCTTCTTGACTCTAACATCGACCTGTAAGGTTAAGTTTATACTTCAGTTATTTGGTCAGTTTTGGCCCCGTGACTGCCTAAATAAGTGAAGAATGCAGTGATTCTAAGTGTGACGCCTGTCATCTGCATGTCATACAGACTCACAGTATTATTTCACTACCAAACTCCCTATGCGTGTTACTGCAAGGCACAGTGTTCTACACCACTAGAAATGCTCTCTGCAGCCAGGAAATAGCTGTTTTTTATCGTAATTCGCCGCAAATTTATTTGTACCTAAGCAAATTTTTCCCCCAAAAAAATTTGGCAAATCTGCGAATCTAATTTTTGAAAAATTCGCTCATCTCTAGGCCTTCACCTCTTATCATGGAGATACCTCTTTAAGTGCTTCAGCTGCCCATCAGAGCCTCAGACACCCCCAGCAGTGCTTGCCATTGTTGTCATGAGAGTAGAAGCACATATGCCAGTCTGATATTTTACCCTGCTTCCTCTATTCCAACATCAGATGTAAATAAAATTGCATTGTATTAACAATTTCTTTCTTTTTTCTTCAAGTCATTGTCAATGTGAAGAAACATTTGCAGCCAATTCAAATGAGTTGTAAGCAGGTGGCGCTGGAAATGTTTTCTTTGTGTTCGCAGCTTGATATACTGCTTAGAGGAGAGGTCCAGCATGTGAGTACACTTCAACTAAACACTCATCAATGAGTATTAAAATGTGTAAAAATCTAAGACGTGTTTCTTGAATTGACAAAGAGATCTGCCAGAGAGGGTGAAATATATATATAGTACAGACCAAAAGTTTGGACACACCTTCTCATTCAAAGAGTTTTCTTTATTTTCATGACTATGAAAATTGTAGATTCACACTGAAGGCATCAAAACTATGAATTAACACATGTGGAATTATATTCATAACAAACAAGTGTGAAACAACTGAAAATATGTCATATTCTAGGTTCTTCACAGTAGCCACCTTTTGCTTTGATTACTGCTTTGCACACTCTTGGCATTCTCTTGATGAGCTTCAAGAGGTAGTCCCCTGAAATGGTTTTCACTTCACAGGTGTGCCCTGTCAGGTTTAATAAGTGGGATTTCTTGCCTTATAAATGGGGTTGGGACCATCAGTTACGTTGAGGAGAAGTCAGGTGGATACACAGCTGATAGTCCTACTGAATAGACTGTTAGAATTTGTATTAAGGCAAGAAAAAAGAAGCTAAGTGAAGAAAAACGAGTGGCCATCATTACTTTAAGAAATAAAGGTCAGTCAGTCAGCTGAAAAATTGGGAAAACTTTGAAAGTAATAGCTATTTGACCATGAAGCAGAGTGATGGGGTGCTGCGCCAGATGACCTGGCCTCCACAGTCACCGGATCTGAACCCAATCGAGATGGTTTGGGGTGAGCTGGACCGCAGAGTGAAGGCAAAAGGGCCAACAAGTGCTAAGCATCTCTGGGAACTCCTTCAAGACTGTTGGAAGACCATTTCAGGGGACTACCTCTTGAAGCTCATCAAGAGAATGCCAAGAGTGTGCAAAGCAGTAATCAAAGCAAAAGGTGGCTACTTTGAAGAACCTAGAATATAATATGACATATTTTCAGTTGTTTCACACTTGTTTGTTATGTATATAATTCCACATGTGTTAATTCATAGTTTTGATGCCTTCATAGTCATGAAAATAAAGAAAACTCTTTGAATGAGAAGGTGTGTCCAAACTTTTGGTCTGTACTGTATATATTATATTGCAGAAGTCAGCATAGCTGTAAGGTTCGATTAAAATGAAAGCATAAGTCAATTTGTTGAGTCGTAAGTTTGAATGCAAAATCTGTTCAAGGCCATCAACTATAACATATCATTTCTAGCTCTGGTTTCCTCATATATGGCAATTGGACCTTTTGGGCATTATTTGACTCCAGAGCTCAGGCGCGAATGCAACCCGTGCTCCCCTTTATAATAGCGCCCCTACTTGTAGCCTATATAGGAAAACTTCACTTTATAAAATTGCAAGCGGCCCAGGCCTGAAAGGTGAGTGGACTGGAGTATACAGAACTACCACTCTGTAATGTTTAGGGAAAATCAAATACTTTCATTTAAAGGGTTGTGCAGTGGTATAATTTCGATAATTTTAGTATCAGATTGGCAGGGATCTGACATCCGGTATCCCTGCTGATCAGCTCTTTGAGGGGGTCATGGCGCTCGTGAAAGCACAGCTTCCTCCTCAAAATTACCCGTCTCCTTTGCAGTGCCATTCACTTGAAGTTGTAGTTACACTGCGCCACCTCTACAAAGGAGACAGCGCACAGGCAATTTAAAGAGGAAGAAGTGGCTGTGACCCCTTTAAACAGCTGATCGGCGGGGGTTCGAGAAGGCAGACCCCTGCCAATTTCATACTGATGGCCTATGCTGAGGACAGATCATCGATATTAGGCCCCTGAACAAGTCTTTTAATTGATAATAAATTGCTGTTTTTATTGAAAATGAAACTTTCAATCTTTTTCAATAGTTACAGGAGCAAGCTGCGGATGATGAAATCCTTGAAGAATCTGACATATTTCATACATTAGGTGAGATACGAAAAATAACTTTTCATTGCCTAAACAGTTTCTGAGCATCTATGGGATGACATTTGGTTTAAATTTGATGTCATGTAAAATCTGATATTTACGAAATCATTTTTCTTCCAATTTAGGGTCCGATCTTATTGAGAGAATGAGGGAGTGTTTAAGCCACTTAGCAGAGCCGGCACCATGCCTAGAGGTGAATATCACAATGATGCTACATACAGTCGTACGTGAAGTTACAGTAGATTCAGTTTACAGTATTTCAGTGTCCACATTTCACATATTCAGCTTACAATGCCAGAGATGGTGCCATAAAGCCTCATGTATGATATACAGGAATATCCAGACATCAGCTTGTGCAATGTGCTAGTAAAACTCCTTTGAATGAGTGCATCACATTGGGGAAAACCAGGGACCGTATTACTGAAGTACATGTAATGATGAGCTGTATAGTTAGGGTTATAGTCCTGCTCTTCATGTTCTGCAGTATGATATCCATTGTATTTATAATACCACACAATGACTAGTTTGTGTTTTTCCTGTAGGACTATCTTGACACTTCAGGTTTATCTGTTCTTTTCCCAAGGGTTGAGATATACATTATACACGAGAGGCCTGTTGATATTTTAGAGAGACCCCCGATGGATGGTAAGTGTTTAGGAGCCAGAATGTCTACATCAGTGTTCCTCAACTCCAGTCTTCAGGACCCACCTGCCTGTCATGATTTGAGAACATCCCACAGAATGACTACCTGTGGTAAGTCCTGATGCATGGACACTAATTCTATCACCTGCTGAATACTAAGGAAATCCTGAAAACATGACCGGCAGGTGGGCCTTGAGAACTGAAGTTGAGGAACCCTCATCTACATAATCCACATTACAGGCTTTGTATTTGGGTTTATGTGCTTTTGCTATAAAGTACTCTCTACTCTTTTTGACTAAATTAGGAGACTAAATAAAAAATCTATATGTATGAGATGTAACACAGATGATTTTAGTCAGACATACCCTGGGGGTCCTGGGCCCCCAATATGTAATGGGCCACCCAATGAGGTCTAATATACAGATAGGAACAAGACAGATAGTTTCTAGAGCAGTTTAGTTAGTTTATTCAAACACATTTATTTCCAAGTTTAAAAAGAAGGACATTTAAGGTGCAAAGAGGGACACATGGACTCCGTCAAAAAGATGGAGATGGACACTTGGGAGGCATGTCTATGGTGCCTTTGGTTCTCACATACAACCTAACACTGATTTTTGCATAATTCTACAGCACTTTAAACACATTTGTAACGATCCTTCCATAAACTGAAATCTAAGTATTCTGCCTTATTAGAGCAGAGGTAACAGAAGGTAAAAGCTATACTATAGGAATACCATAGGGTATGTTGTTAACTATCAGTGTCTGCCTGGGGTGCCCAGGGCCCACCATCGGATCCATCTATAATAATAAACTAGGTAGCTTTCTAAATAATATACACAGTTGTCATATGTACATAGGATGGTTGAGGTGCAGTATGCTGCCTATCTCCATGCAGTGCAGCCAGTCTACTGTGCTATGTGCCACTTCTGCAGGGGGTGGTGGGCTAGGGGTCTTCCAGGGGATAAGCCCATACCCCTGTGGGCAGGTCCGAGCCTGCTTGCACATAACAATCTCTTGGCCTTCTCATGCTATAATTCTGCTTATTTTTTACAGACTACTTTGCTCATATAGGAAAACTTAATCAGCTCTTGGTTTTGAGCCAGCAACTTGAAGATGACGTCAAGCACTTAGGAAGCCATAAATATGTAGCTCACCAGTTGTCGGTGCTCTATGTGAGTAGTTCCTGTTATATTACAATACTTTATACCCGTCAGAGGGTCCGCTCTGCTATGTCAGGTTCTGTTCACACCAGGGTCTATGGTTTCTGTTTATAACTGAAACCATAATGCAATGCTGAATCCATCTATGACCCCAAAAAAGAGGTCAGTCAGGACCTTCTGATGTGTCTGTTTTTTGCTGGTTAAACAGCACTTTATGCAGAGCCTCCAGTGCAGATGTGAACACAGCCTTAGGCCCTATTCACGCAACCGTATTTTTGGTCCGCATCTGATTCGCATTTTTTGCGGACCCATTCATTTCAATGGAGCCGCAAAAGATACAGACAGCACACTATGTACTGTCCGCATACATTGGTCTGTTCTGCTGGCCCCCAAAAATGATAGAACAGGTCCTAGTCTTGTCTGTTTTGCGGACATGGATAGGACTTTTCTACAGGGATAAAAAAAAAACCACCAGCATGCATACGGATATGGTTGTTTTATCCAAGACATTATGTTCTGAGTGTCTTGCTGTCTCCTGTGGACCTGCTGCTCTGCAGAAACACCCAGGATATCATCTGCCCAAGACTGACGAGAATACATCCTCAACTCTGGAAAGAGGGGGACCAATGAACGATTTTGTAGTTGAAATTCATTGTTAGGCCTCATGCACACGAACGTTGTTTGTTTCCGTGTCCTTTCCGTTTTTTTGGGCGGATAGGATGCAGACCTATTCATTTCAATGGGTCCGCAAAAAATGCAGACAGCACACCATGTGCTGTCCGCATCAGTATGTCCGTTCCACAAAAAAAATAGAACATGTCCTATTCTTGTCCGTTTTAGGCATTGTTACAAGATCCGCAAAAAAAATGGATGGCATACGGATGTCATCCGTTTTTTTGGGGCGGATCCGCAATTTGCGGACCGCAAAACACATATGGTCGTGTGCATGTAGCCTTAAGCACATAAGGATGTGGTGCAAAAAAATGATACACATGGGGCACAACAAATTTATTAGAAATTTATTTTTTTGACATTTTTACACAGGAAAATGTATAGAAATATTATTGCTATAAATCTATGTGTGCTATGAGGAGATGTAAGGCAGAGACTATTGTGCCTATCGCTGAACATAATGGAAGAGATTTACCAAAGCGGTATAAAGTAAAACTGGCTTATTGATATAATGGCCCCTCTTTATTATTCATATAATGGCTCCCTCTGTGTTATTAGTATATATATAATGGCCTCCTCTTTATTATAAGTATAATGGTCCCCTCTTTGTTAGTAGTATAATGGTCCCCACTTTGTTACTAGTATAATGGCCCCCTCTTTATTATTAATATAATGGCCCCCACTTTGTTACTAGTATAATGGTCCCCACTTTGTTACTAGTATAATGGCCCCCTCTTTATTATTAATATAATGGCCCCCACTTTGTTACTAGTATAATGGCCCCCTCTTTATTATTAATACAATGTCCCCCTCTTCGTTACTAGTATAATAGCCCCCTCTTTATTATTAATATAATGGCCCCCTCTTTATTATTAATATAATGGCTCCCTCTTTGTTATGAATATAATGGCTCCCTCTTTGTTATGAATATAATAGCCCCCTCTTTGTTATTTATGGCCGCCTCTTTGTTATTAGTATAATGGCCCCCTCTTTGTTATTAATATAATGGCCCCCTCTTTGTTATTAATATAATGTCCCCCTCTTTGTTATGAATATAATGGCCCCCTCTTTGTTATTAATATGATGTCCCCCTCTTTGTTATTAATATAATGGCTCCCTCTTTGTTATTAATATAATGTCCCCCTCTTTGTTATGAATATAATGGCTCCCTCTTTGTTATTAATATAATGGCCCCCTCATTATTATTAATATAATGGCCCCCTCTTTATTATTAATATAATGTCCCCCTCTTTGTTATGAATATAATGGCTCCCTCTTTGTTATTAATATAATGGCCCCCTCTTTATTATTAATATAATGGCCCCCTCTTTATTATTAATATAATGGCCCCTCTCTTTGTTATGAATATAATGGCCCCCTCTTTATTATTAATATAATGGCTCCCTCTTTGTTATTAATATAATGGCCCCCTCTTTGTTATTAATATAATGGCCCCCTCTTTATTATTAATATAATGGCCCCCTCTTTATTATTAATATAATGGCCCCTCTCTTTGTTATTAATATAATGGCCCCCTCTTTGTTATTAGTATAATGGCCCCCTCTTTGTTATTAGTATAGTGGCCACTCTTATTAGTATAATGTCCTCATTCCTCCTCTCTCTGCTCCTCCCCCACCCCCATAGTGCCCCCAGTACCTCTGCAATTAGGGTAGGGTACATACATAAAAATAAAAAAAACTTACCTCTCTCCATCACAGCTTGTGGCGTCCCGACACAGGCGGTCACAAACGCCTCACTGTGCCTTCCCACACCAAATCATCGCGTCATCTCGCGAGACCCGACGCAGGAGGTCACAGTGAGGTGATCGTGACCGAGTCCTGCGTTGCTCTACTGCCTAGTTGCCTGAAGCCTTTGAGGCATAATAGAGGGGACGGGAGCCATAGGCTCCCTTGACCCTCATTGAAATGCCTGCTGCCTGTCGCCCCCTGCAATTTGGCATCCGGGGCAACGCCGCCCCCCCACACTACGCCACTATAGCGGAGGATTCCTGACACTGTTCTGTAATAAGTTACAATTGTCAAACATACTTATTACATTGTGGCAAATGTATCACTATGTGCCATTTTGTATATTTAGTTATCCTATGACTGAATAGCTAAATCTCCCCACGATATCGCTTCCTTCACCATACTACAGCGTATGTATCAGTACGTGGCATTATAGAGTTGTGCGCTGTATGCACAATGCAAGTAATGTTTATATCCACCATGTCCAAGAACCAGCTAAAAAAAGTACTCTACTGAAAGGGACTAGAGGAAATTATATTATGTCCATTGTTTTCTTTCTTTTTTATGTTTTTAGAAAGTTCTAAGTTATTTTAATGGGTGCCTGTATTTAGATGTTCTGAAGAGAGATATCGAAACCAACTTTAAGTCTGTGAAATCTGCGCTGACTAAATGTGATGGATCAAGACAAGAACCTCTCTTACCAGGACATCTTATTACATGGTAATATGGTAACCTGTGGCCGTAATGTCTAAAACGGTGAAAAAATGACATGGTCGGAGAATTCAGACAATCACATATAAACTACTATTAGGGTCTGGCAGAGAACTCGCAGGAGGAACAAAGGTTTTGTTCATATATAAGGGAATTATTAGTAATTTTCTAATTTTTCTTTATTACCTGAATCTCTCACTTTTAGAAGAGAAGAGCTGATACGAAGGACAGTCAACCAAATTGCTCACGACTGCTTCCCCAGTCCTGTGAACAGAAGGCCATTTACAGTACCTGACAGCTCTTCTACTGTCTTCATTGAGGGCTTTTAGGAGACTTATAGTAATAAATCGTAGTATAGAAGTGTATTTGAGGATTGCTGTAATCTTGATTCCCTAATATGTACCAGGTTCTCCTGTGCCGTGACAATTTAACAATAATAACTAAATATCTGGATTGGACTGAGAGTGATTTGGGCACCAGGTACAGGTCATGAGCACCTTGTTTTTGTCAACCACTTTAGGCTTCGCTCACATCAGCGTTCAGCCTTTCCGTTCTCCTACTTCGTCATAGGGGCAGGAAAAACGGAAAGAACGGATTCAGCACATAACTGAGCCAAAACTGAGCCTACGGACCCCATAGACTATAATGGGGTCCGTTAGGTTTACGCTCAGAAGATGATTTTGGAGCGGAGACAAAAGTAGTGCATGCAGGATTTTTATCTCCGCTTCAAAAATCTTCCTCTGGGTGGAAACCTAACGGACCCCATTATAGTCTATGGGGTCTGTAGGCTCCGTTCAGCTCAGTTATGTGCTGAATCCGTCCTTTCCGTTTTTCCTGCCCTATAACGGAGTAGAACGGAAAGGCTGAACGCTGATGTGAACGAAGCCTTAGTAATAATACACTAATAGGGGGTTGTCTGGCCTATGAGCTGACAACCCCAATGCACCTAACCTGTGTCCCACTACAAAAACTAAAAACCCCCAGTCATCTGTCCGCAGTCCTGCCAGTATCCCGTCCCTGTAGGACTAGGAAGTGACCTGCTCCTGTGACTTCTGTGGCCAATCGCAAGCATCAGCAGTCACATCTACTTGGATGGTAAGTCACAGCAATGATGTATTGTTCAAGCAGATGTGATGGCTGAGGCCGCTGATTGTCCACGGGAATGAGGCAACATCGCTGGCATGAAGGGACCACAAACGAGTGGTTTTTTATTTTATTTTTTAAATGGGGCACAGATTAGGTGCATTGGAATTGTTGGCTCCTAGGCTGGACAACTCTTTTAAGGGTCCATTCACACGTCCGCAACTGTTTTGTGGTCCGCAAAACACGGACACTGGCCATGTGCGTTCCGCATTTTGCAGACCGCACATGGCTACGTCTACACGACGACATTTGTCGCGCGACAGATAGGGCACGGCTACACTGCAACATTTGTAGCGCAACATTTTGTTGCACCAATGTCGCACAACAATTTTTAAAATGGCAGTCTATGGTGTCGCGCTGCGACTGCGACGCAACAGTCGCAGAAAAATCCATCTTGAACGGATTTTCTGCGACTGTTGCGTCGCAGTTGCAGCATGTTGCAGTGCGACACCATAGACTGCCATTATAAAAATTGTCGCGCCACATTAGTGCAACAAAATGTCACACGACAAATGTCGTCGTGTAGACGTAGCCTTATAGAAATGCATTTTCTTGTCCGTGGCTGCGGACAAGAATAGGACACATTCTATTTTTTGGCGGGGCTGAGGAACAGAAGTGCGGATGTGGACAGCACACGGTGTGCTGTTCGCATCTTTTGCAGCCCCATTGAAAATAAATGGATCTGCAAAATTGCAGAACGGATGCAGACCCATTTTGCGGACGTGTGAACGGTCCCTAAATAAGAGGACATAAGGTACCTCTGACCTTGGGCCCCTGGGCAGAGACTTCTGTTCCTGCAAAACAGTAAAAACGTTATATTTGTATATATTTTCCATGGAGTGAGTTTGTATATTTGTAAACTGACTTTCTGCTCTTTCTTTACAGGTTGCTAAGTCTAACTCAAACAATTATTACAACGGTCTCTTTACTTCCAGAAGAACTTACTGGTGAAATAATGTCTGTTTTGGCGTTCTCTTTGTCATACTGATTTTTAGTAATATTGAATCCAGTTAAATGTAAACTGAGTCTGCATATACTGTATGCATATAGAACAGCTTTCCGGACTGATCCTCAATAAAAGATATGATTTTGTCGGTTTATGGTAAATCATCTTTCCTTGTAATCACGGCAGCAGCGCATACAATTAGTAAAAATAGTTAGGACAGGTGTTGGTAAGGTGACGTATATTTTTGTATATATGCTCCTCCATTTCCCTTAGTCTCTTGTGTAATAAAAAGATCACGACTGGTAGAAAGCTTTATTTAAGGGTGGGATTTCCTGTGCTGCTGGACTACAAAATGGTTTACGGTTAGTGTTGAGCGAACTTCTGTTTTAAGTTCGGCGTCTAAAGTTCGGCTTCCGGTTAGCGGAGAATCCCGATATGGATTCTGAATTCCGTTGTGGTCCGTGGTAGCAGAATCAATAATCGGCCATTATTGATTCCGCTACCACGGACTACAACGGAATTCGGAATCCATATCGGGATTCTCCGCTAACCGGAAGCCAAACTTTAGACGCTGAACTTAAAACAGAAGTTCGCTCAAAACTATTGACGGTAAGTAGCAGCAGCAAATACTGTACCGTTGGGATATAGCAAGATCATATTAGGTACGGTTAAAGGGGCATTCCCATCTCAGACACTGATGGCATATACCTCGATATGTCCCTCCTCTGTGACACACTACTATCTCCAGAATAGTAGCCCCCCCACAAAGTGAAGGAAGTGCAGCTATGCAAGTGCGGACACTGTCCATTCACAGCTATGGAAGTCCCGAAAATTGTTGAACACACTTGCTCGGCTATTATTGTCCCATAGCAGTGAATGGAGAGCATGCCATGCGCATTGTGCTGTCCTTTGCTTCAGGGTCCTGTTCTGGAGATAGGAGAAGGTCTCAGAGGTGAGACCCACGCCTATCTGATATTGATGGCATATCATAGGCAGGATCAAATCATTACCATCTATTGTAGAGCAGTGTCGTGAGACCCTGCCCCTTCACCCCCCTAGGCAGCTCTGCAAGTGGCGGCAACCAGTCCTGCTCATATTCTAGGACAGGTTGCTGGCGGCCATTTTAAATCATTCTTGTAGAACCTTTTTAAGAGGTTCTAAGGCTGTTGAGACGGTCTATTAAGCATCAAGACCAGACATTGGGACTGATTCATATTTCTGAGGTCTAAATTTCCCTGTTGCTTTCAGGAAACAAACAGGTGATTTGACAGACAAACTTGCTGATGCTTGGACCTTTAGGCCTCTTACACACGGGCGTTGCGGGAAAAGGTGCGGGTGCGTTGCGGGAACATGCGCGATTTTTCCGCGCGAGTGCAAAACGGTGTAATGCGTTTTGCACTCGCGTGAGAAAAATCGCGCATGTTTGGCAGATCGTGATTAGACAGCACAATCTTCTGCCGAAAAACAATGATTTTATTAAAACCTGCTAAATGATTCTGATCGCATGATGAACAAGATCATCGCTAGCGAGCGTTACTACGAACGCTTGTTAGCAATGATCTGCGTATCTAATATAAGCTTAGGGCTCTGATCGTACAAAATCCAGGATGGAGGAAAATAAATTGTTGGTTTCTCCGCCAGCTGACATCTGGACCCCCAGCAGGTCTGGAAGAATTTGTTGTTTTCGAATGACAGAGTTTTTACTACACACCTCGACAGACTTTTGTCTATCAGTAGACAAATCCACATCCAGGATGTCATATAAAGGGTTTTCAATTAGTGGTATTCCTGGGGGCCCTGTTCCAGTAGATGATGAGTCAATGGTCATCTCCACCGTTGGCCCTGTCTCATCTGAAGGAATATTGAGAAGCTGAATCTTTTGAAACCCGAATGTTGTGATGACTACTGCACAGACCTGGTCTGTTCTAATTTTTATCAGTAATTTTAGGATCATGGGTATCGGCAGAAACAACTATACCAGGGAAAATGTCCCACTTTATTGAGAAAGCATCTGTCGCCAGTGGATGACCCTCATAAAGACAGCAAACCCATTTCACCATGGCATTGCTCAGTGTTGCTATCAGATCCATATAAGGCATATCCCATGTTTTGGTGATTTAAAGTAATATTTTCTGTCTCAGGCTCCATTCCCGTGGGAGTCCCTGCCCCCTGCTGAGGGCAGAGTCTCATGATGGGAAAAAGTTGTCATACAGGCGTAGGAAACTTCATACACCCTTTGCGGTGGATATATGCAACTGTAGCGTTGTCTGCATATATCCTATCCTGCTTTGAAAACTGTAGAGGGACTTGACACCTGCTCTTAGCTCCCTCCAGTTACAGGAGTAGGGTTTCTTGAGGTGTGACCAAGCCCCTTGGGCTCTTAATGACTCGATATGGGCTGCCTAGGGGCGGATTGTCCATAGACCTTACAAGGAAATCTTCCGGTGGGCCGATGCTGGATGGGTATATAATAAGCTATCAGTGGTAATTAACTCTGTGATGATTAATGTACCCGGCCAGCGCCATGCCCTCCTGAATTCAACTATGTCCCACATCTCACCTCCTAAGCCCCCTTATCTCCACGTCTTAATCAGAGACAACTGGAAGAGGAGAGAAAATGGCCTCTATTGATGGCCAACTCAGAGGGACAGCTTTTGGGGTAATACATTGTATGGCACTGTGGTATTTTGCGCTATGGTAGTAAGCTGACCCCCCACCCCACACACACACTTTTGTTTCCCTGCCTTCTGTCAATATAGACCCTCCTACAATATGGGGCCACTTTTAGGTATTTTTTCCAGGGCCACTTTAGGTTCCCAATCGGTCCCTGGCCCAGCCCCAGGAGGATGCATCTATGTAGATGTTTATCCACTCTACCATCTTGAAGGATCTGCCATTGGTTGGAGTCTTCAATGATGATCTGCTCTCCTGAGATAGGATCGTGGTCCTGTTGAGGGACATTAACCCTTGCTTCTCTCCAGAAACTAAACGGTAGGGCATAGAGAGAGACATGCGCCCAGAGTCTGCAGGAGAGCACCCACCCCCATAATCAAAGCCACCTGAGAATGTGTACGTTCAGTGATCTCTTGTGGGTACATGTTCAAAAATGGACTATGGAAGAAGCAACTGAAGCGCTGTATAATAAGGGAGATAAGAGGCGGCTCTGCTGCACGGTGTGACCCTGCTTCTAGCCTCCGGCCTCCTTCGTGCTGCACGGTGTGACCCTGCTTCTATCCCCCGGCCTCCTTAGTGCTGCACGGTGTGACCCTGCTTCTAGCCTCCGGCCTCCTTAGTGCTGCACGGTGTGGCCCTGCTTCTATCCCCCGGCCTCCTTAGTGCTGCACGGTGTGACCCTGCTTCTAGCCTCCGGCCTCCCTAGTGCTGCCATTGGCTGCTCGGCCGCTGGTCCAGCGTGCAGGAGGAAGCAGGAAGAATGAGAGGCGGCGCCCACCAATCACAGCCCCTCACACAGGGAGGCTCCGGGGAGCAGGGGGTGTGGCCTCGCTGTCCAGTCCGTCACCTCTCAGGACAGGTACCGGGGCGGGGGGAGGAGTCAGGGATCGTGTTAGTAAACACAGCTCCGGGGGACCCCGCGCGTCTGGGGCAGAAGGGGCAGCGCTCGACCGGGCGGCATGTCAGCAGGTTATGTATGGGGCAGCTCGGAATCCGCCATGTTGGTGTATGTTTGTTTGTGCTGCTTTTCCACCACAGGATATGTTATACTGGGGTCTGCCAGTCCCAGGTATCCTTGGGAGTGTCTTCTCACTACTGAGGTGCACAGGACTATGCTTCATGTGGGTAGAAAGGTGCCTGTACCTTCTATAACCAGCAGGTACAAGGCTGTGTTCACATCTGCCTTACAACACCATGATGGAAACCCGATGGACCACATTATAGTCAGTGGGGTCCGTTGGGTGGTCCTGGTATCCGCTGTGTGCTGGACAGGGGTGCACGTAACTTTTCTGCTGCCTGAGGCAAAAACTAAAACGGTGCCCCCCCCCCCTCCATGCCAGTTTCCTAACCTAACCCCTTTGCCATAATGAAAGCGCTCATTGCCCAAGGCCCTTCCGCTGCCCGCCTCTTGCCCCCACCTGGTGGTGTACCCCTGGTGCTGGATTCATACTTCTGTCATTGTTATTATTCTGCTCCTGGGATGGAAATGAACAGCAGAACTGTGAACAGATG
This sequence comes from Bufo bufo, assembly GCF_905171765.1. Taxonomy (NCBI): domain Eukaryota; kingdom Metazoa; phylum Chordata; class Amphibia; order Anura; family Bufonidae; genus Bufo; species Bufo bufo. The sequence continues at coordinate 457,133,992 of NC_053391.1, forward strand.
CTACAATAGTAATAGGGAATTAAAGGGGTATTCCAGGATTTCGAAGGTCTCTCAGGATCCCCATCAATATCAGATCGGCAGGGGTCCGGCACCTGCACCCCCTCAAATGAGATTGTAAACCCCACTGGGGACAGGGAATAATAACAATCTCCGTACAATGCTGCAGAATGTGTTGGTGCTATCTAAGCAAAATTAACTAGTGTTACTTCACTTGCACTGGTTGAGTTATTCTGCATTATACAATATAAAAAAACTTTTTTTCTTCCAATACGTTGCCTTAATCCTGAGGCGCAGCGAGTCCCAAATGTGAAGTGGGTCGTATTCACAAACAGCCAATATATTTCATTTGCGGTCCACTGAAATATATTCTGCATTATAGTCCAGAGCTGAATTTCAAATTCTGCAGGCCATGAGTTAATTTGAACGGCACAGGGATGGATGCGGACCGCACACAGTGTGCTGTTCGCATCCGCATTTCCGGAGCGCGGCACGAACTTCCGGCCGCAGCTCCGGAAGTTTGTACCGCTCCGGGTACAAAATTAAAGGAAATATCGTACCGCCAGGGAGGTTAATAGCTTCTTGCATTCCCCACATACTAACAATTCTGGAACATCTATTTTATGTCTCTATGTTGTGCCTTTCCTTTATTATTTCTACTAGAAGTTATGAATGAACTGCTAGCAGTCTGCAGTAAGGGTACAGAGGGGAGGGAACCAGTTGGGGGGTGTACCTGCACAGTCTGAAAATGGGAGCACTGATTGGATAGAGTGAGTCTGTGCAGGTACACACCCCAGCTGATTCCCACCCCTCTGTACCCTTACTGCAGACTGCTAGCAGTTCATTCATAACTTCTAGTAGAAATAATAAAGGAATGGCACAACATAGAGACATAAGAATAGAGGCTCCAGAATTGTTACTACATGGGGAATGCATGAAGCTATTAAAACAGACATGTCAGGAGGGGTGACAGGTCCTCTTTAAGAATGGCATTTCTAACGCCAGTCTTGCTAGCACTCCTCACTGGGGTACGATGCACCAGAATTTTTAATAGGTAATAACTCAGTGACATCGCAGGGAGTTCTGTGTGCCAGAAAAGGAAATCTATACCAGCAATGATGTCAAGCTAAGAAGCTATTGATTGTGGCGTCTCAGAGGTTAATTGTCCATGATCTGAGTTGTCGCCGATCATTGACAGCCAGCAGATGTCAGCTGAATAACACAGCCATTGCCTGCCAGCTATGGCATCAGCTCAACCCCTCAGCCGACATCATCATTAAACTCCTGACATCATGTTCAGCAGGAGACAGCGGTTTTCTTTAGGCTAGGTTGACATGTCCGGCAAAAATGCTGGTTGTCGGCCGGACAAAAACTATTGCACGCCACGTTTTATGTCTGGCCGAACCCCGGCATTTATTCAGGAAAGCGGCCGGATCACTGCAGGATCCCATTATAGTCAATAGGGATCCGGTGGTGAACTGTAGAATCCAGCAATGCCAGATCTAGTGAAATGCGGCAGGCTGCCATCTGCCGGTTCCGCTGCCGCAGACGTGAACGTACCCTTCGACTGACACAGCAGTCATCGCTCTTTACACTCTGGATGCACTTTCTTATCAGATATGAAGTATGAATATTATAAATTCGGATTTCTGTTCGTCACTGTGTTGCATGGTCTTAGGGAAGGAGGTTGAAGTCCAGCCAAGGTGCACTGAGTCTGTACAAATGCCCTGCCATGCCCATCAGCCTTCATGTGTAAGGGTAAGGAGGTCCTGAACTGTCTGTACAATTCCACAGGCTTTCTTACACGACGGCAGTTGGAGAAGTATTGGCTACATCCTGAAGGCAAAATGCAGAAGAAATGATAGCTGTGTCTAATTCCTCAGCAGATCTGTGGCAAAAGTAAGACGTCAAACTACAAAGTATTCTGTTTATTATGTAATAATAATAATGCCTGTAATGCTGAGGGCACCATAACGAGTATCAAAAGTATCTACACAGAGGAGCTTGTGTCAACAAAGAAATGCCATATATAAATGGTCACTGTATTATCTTACAACTTCTACTTATCTGAAGCCAATGTCCTAAATGGCAAGAATGTAAATCAACAGAAATGCTGTCTTCCACCTCTAAAAATACCCTAAATTGCTGGCCACTCCCTTCTAAGTTGCTATCCCCCCTTCAGTCTGTTCTAAATGCTGCAGCCAGGCTCAATTATTTTCGTTTTGTATATGAACCCTATGAACTTGTAAAGCGCTGCAAAATATTGTGGCACTATATAAATACATTTTATTATTATTATCCACTGCTGGTTGTTAAAGGGGTTGTATGGTTTCCGATATTGATGACTTATCCTCAGGATAGGTCATCAGTATCAGATCAGCGGGGGTCCGACTCCCAGCACCCCTGCCGAACAGCTGACATCACAACGATGAGCAGTGTAATTACATCTCCACCGTCCCATTCACTTCAATGGGACGGGGTGTAACTACATCTTCTTCTTCCCGTTCAAGTGAATGGATGGAGGAGCTGTAATTACACTGCTCGCTGCAGAGATGCTGACAGTGGGCAGGTAAACAGTGAAGAAAACGCAGCGGGAGACAACCCCTTAAAGGAGTCTTTCACCTAAAGTCACCATTATTGAACACTAACATCAGGATCTCCATTACATTCCCCATATTAGAATGCTACCTTCCATATTGCTGTCCATCGCCGATTCTCTCAGAAAAACACTTTTCTACAATATGTTAATTTGCTTCTGAAGGTGCCCAGGGGAATGAAGTGCGCAGGCCCGGCGAATCTGTTGAACGGCGCTGGCGCTGGATTTCTCACTAAGAGGAGGACGTAATCAGAAGAACCTAGGGCGGGCCAGAGGGGTGAAAGGGGAGGGGTTTTGTATGAAAAGCGACGAGGGCAACGGCCGTATGAACACCGCCCCTGGGCACCTTCAGAAGCTAAATAACATATTGAATAAAAGTGTTTTTCTGAGAAAATCGTCGATGGACAGCAATATGGAAGGTAGCATTCTAATATGAGGAATGTAATGGAGATCCTGATGTCAGTGTTCTATAATGGTGACTTTAGGTTAAAGACTCCCACTGAGAAGACGTGTCCTTTGTGCTCCTGCATTATGCAGAGCTCAGAGACCATGGTCTGTCTGCCCCTGTATCTACTATACACCGCTTCTGTCCTTCACTGCACACACAACCTCTACAAAGTCAATGGACTATGGCTATTATCCCCTGTTTTTTTGTCTGGACATACTGTAATATAGCAAAGCGCATACAGGCATGACAGAGGAGGGATTATGCCGAGGGCATGAATCTGATTGGACAGTAAGCACTATGGACTAGAAGTCTAAGCATGTCTTCAAGGGGTTTTAAAGAGAACCTGCCAGCAGTACCTGACAGTAGCCAGCAGTGTGTTTCTGACGATAATTTTCTTCCTGAAGGCAGATGCGGCTAAAGCTGTCCGCGCGCTTCTCTAGACATGCTTGAGGTCAAGGGGGCAGCGGCCTCCTTGCTTCAAGTCAAGATAACCACGCCCCTTTGCTGTGACTGACAGCTGGCAGTTTGGCTGGCTTTGCGGAACTCTCTGCATAAGCAGTGTCAGTCACAGCGAAGGGGCAGGGAAGGGGTGTGGTTACCGTCACTTGAAGCAAGCATGTCTAGAGAAGCGTGCCGGCAGGGGATAAAGGAACGTTTTCAGAGCTTTTGCCGCATCTGCCTTCAGGAACAAAACAGTCGTCGGAAACACACTGCTGGCTACTCTCAGGTACTGCTGGCGGCTTCGGATGGTTTTTGAAGGTGACAGGTTCCCTTTAAGGGAGTATAATATTGATGACCCGTCCTCAGAATAGGTCATCAATATATGATTGATGGGGGGCTGACTCCCGGCACCCCACCAATCAGCTGTTTGAATCAGCTGTGGTGCTCCAGTGAGTGCTTCATCTTCTTCCTAGGCCAGTGATGTCACGTTCATCGGTCATATGACCTAGGCGCAGCTCAGTCCTATTCAAGTGAATGGCCCAGGCTGCAATACCAAGCACAGCCTCTATACAATCAACAGCGTGGGGCTTGGTATGATGTGAGGAGGCCACGGTGCTCACGGTTAGCACTATGGGCGGACTGGCCATAGACCCTACATTGAAATTTCCTGGTGGGCTGATGCCCAGTGGGCCACCCAAGCCCTCCTCTTGGCGGCCAGCAAGGTGCATAAAGATTTGATGCTCTCAGCATTAATAAATCTAGGCAGTATTTTGTGCTGCACTGTGGTCTCTGGTTCTGCTGATGTAGAATTTTGTGCTGTGCTGTGGTATTTGGTTCAGCCTGGGTGGTATTTTTGTTCGGCTGGCCCCACCTACTTCTGTTGCATCGCCTTTTGTCAATTTGGACCCGCCTACAACATGGGGCAACTTTTAGTTTTTTTTCCAGGGCCACTTTAAGTTCCAATTCCGCCCCTGGTTAGTAAGCCAGTTTTCCGGTGTAGAAAATGTACAAATTTAGGTGCATATATGCCCGTTTGCACCAATGTTTTGAAATTTGTACACCACCCTCAGCCCTTTTGAAAAGTGGTATAAAAGTGGACACGCGTCTGTAGGCTAATTAGTTTAGTAAAGCGGGAGGGTAGGAAAAGTGGAGTGGCAGTATTGACAGTTTAAAAATGCCCCGCAAAATTCCCATATCGTGCAGCCCTATTATATATATATATATATATATATATATATATATAAATAAGCCTCTAGGAGCAACGGGGGTGTTGCCATTACTCCTAGAGGCTCTGCTCTCTCTGCAACTGCCGCATCCTCTCCACTTTGATTGACAGGGCCTGGAGGTGTAAACGTCATCACATCTGCATGGACCTGTCAATCAAAGTGAAGAGGGCGTGGCAGTTACATTATATGCATTCTTCTTATATGTATATATTTTATATTATGTATTATATATATATGTATATATTATATGTAGCCATGATATATTCATTCCTCCTAGTCTGGCAAGTGTAATTCAGTACACTGAAGCCACGCTCTGCAATGGCTGATAGGCCATGAAAGTTGACAGTACCCCTTTTTGCTATCATTGTAAAATGTAGTGGTTTGATGCTAACCATGCATTAAAGGAGCTGTCCTATCAGATGTCATAGAGGGGCCCCCATCTTCATGGACTTCCTCTATGAATCAGAACCGATTGATGCTGCAAAGGGCAGCCGCTGCTCTAGAAAACGCAACGTTATCATGTGTTATATGGTCGCTACATATTGCCATATTTGCAAGTGTTTTCTGTGAAATAATTGATATTACAATTCATATTTTATTAATACTACAGGGAGAATGCCAACAGCAATTCCCTTGCCAGCATAAGCAATGGAAGCTTGGACCGCTCAATGACAATGGTAGGACTTGGTATAGTCTTGTTTAGTACTGTAAGGGTTACTTCACTTCTTGTAATTAACTGTAGAAAATAGGAATCTTCTGTCAGCATATTTGTAGCTATGAAACTGACTGACCTGTTACATGTGCGCTTGGCAGCTGAAGACATCTGTGTTGGTCCTATGTCCATATGTGTCCACATTGCTGAGAAAAATGATGTTTTAATATATGCAAATGAGCCTCTAGGAGCAATGGGGGCGTTGCCATTACACCTAGAGGCTCTGCTCTCTCTGCAACTGCAGCAACATCTGCACTTTGATTGACAGGACCAAGAGGTGTAAATATCATCATGTGTTTGGCCACCTTTACTCTTACCAGCTCTTTAGTATGTTTGGTTTTTCTGTGTGAGAAATTAGGAATAAATGACTATTTGAAAGAATATTTAATAATTTATTATTATTGCTATTAAAGGGGTTGTCTCACAGAAGATGGGGACATATTGCTAGGATATGCCCCCATTGTCTTATAGGGACCACTGGGACCCGCACCTATATCGAGAACGGAGCCCCGAAAGTGTTGGAGGGCGCACTGAGCATGCGCAGCCGCCTTCCATTCATTTTCTATGGGGCCACTGAAAATCGGGCCCAAAGAAGTGAATGGGAGCGGTGGCCGGTCATGTACGGTGTGCTCCTGTTTACTTCTATGGGCAGAGCGCTTGGTGGTGGTCGGACTGGAGTCCTCCAGCCACCACCTTGCGGGGCACCATTCCTGATATAAGTGCGGGTCCCAGTGGTGGGACCAGCACCTATAAGACAATGGTTGTCTATAAGACACCTATAAGACAAGGGGGTTATCTCATCACAGACAATGGGGGCATATTGCTAGGATATGTCCCAATTGTCTGTGATGAAATAACCCCTTTAGTCTTCAATAATTTTTATTGAGCACTTTGCATAATGCAGTACATACTTGCCTATCACGGCATAATATCACAGTGTGAAACATATCAAAGTACATTTTTCAGAGAGAAAACATACATAAAGTACATAACATAATATTAACAAAAACAAAAAAGAGGTCCCAACAAAACCCACATTATTCTTGCCCATGTTGAGGTAATCGTTGTAGCATTATATGCAAATCCCCACCCATGACTCAAATCTCGCCCTCCTCAAACCCACCCCTAAACCACCAAATGTACCCGCATCACCAAAGACATTCCGGCAAAGGATCAGCATAGGGGCTAGATAACCATGGCATCCAGTTATTAAGACATCGTATGCGTACGGAAGAAGAGGAAGCAAACATTAATTCGCAATGCATGTGATGATTAACGGACTCAACCACTTCCGATGCGGTCGGAGTACAAGGTAATTTCCACCTCCTCGCTATTACATTCCGTGCTGCGCTTATCAAATGAGCCGTTACCCATCTCATCTTGAAAGGAATGACTTCTAAGCCTATTCCCAGAATGGAAAGAGCAGGGGTCAAATTGATTGTTGAATCCGTGACCTGCCGGACTAAAGCTTCCATCGCGTGCCAAAATTTTCGGGTGTAAGGGCATTCCCACCACATATGTAAGGGAGTACCAACTGACCCACACTTCCTCCAACATAATGGGGAGTAGCCAGGTGAACAGTGGGCTAGTCTATTTGGGGTCAGGTACCACCTGAGTTGTATTTTCCTGGCCTGCTCTATATGATTTAGACATTTAGTATACCTGTAGGACCAAGACATTGCTTCCCTCCACTGGCTCATGGAAAACTCATCACCCAGCTCTTATTCCCATCTTAACATAAAGGATTGTTTCCCACTATCTTGGTCTAATAATAAGTTTAAGTATACATCAGAAATCTTCGCTCTAAATTGCAGGGGTGATGCGACATAGGGCTGCAAAGGGCTCTTACAGGAGTGAGGTTGGGTTAATGGGGAATTATTTAGTAAGTGACGTATCTGTAGATACTGGTAAAAAAGGTTATTAGGGATGAAGTAGGTGTCATGTAGGGACTGGAAATCTTTTAGGCCAGAGATTGTATAAAGACCCCCCAACCTATCCAATCCTTTATCCACCCATGCCTTTAGATTCATATCAGAAATATGGTATTCAAGTGCTATGAGAGGAATGCTATCTTTTGGCACTGTGAACCACTTCTTTATATTTCTCAAATATGACCATATGAAAAGAGACGCTCGCATTGTAGGGAAAGGAACCTCATAGCGAAGTTTCCCCAATTCATGAGCTGCTAGGATGGCTGGGAGTGAATGCTTTCTAACAAACGCACTTTCTATCTCAAGCCACTTATGGGGAGCGGATGGAGACCACCATTCCAGCGCCTGTTCCGCCAGGGAGGCCAAATAATACTTATACAAATCTGGTACCCCAAGTCCCCCAGCTCTAACCGAGGGATACAAGGAAGCCTTCGGGATTCTAGGGTGCTTATTCTGCCAAATAAACGCCAAGAGATCTTTTTGCAGCGTGGATATCAATTTTTTGGGAACTTGCAGTGGGAGACATCTGAAAAAATAGAGTGCTTTTGGCAAGGATAACATTTTTGCAGCATTGATTCTCGCCACCCATAACTGAACCTGCGCCATACGAGAATAGTCACCTTGTAGGTCTTTTCTTAGGCGATTAAAGTTAATGGAAACTGTCTCAGCCGAGCTTCGTGCTAACTCTATCCCTAAATATGGAATGGACCGGTCTGACCATTGAAAGGGGTATATTTGCTTTAGCCTATCTATTGTGGCTACAGGCAAGTGTAGATCTAAAACCTTGGTTTTGGTCTCATTTAGTTTATAATAAGAACAGTTTGAAAATTGCTGCAGTATTTGATGTAGTGCTATTAAGGAGCTTTCAGGGTTCGATAATGTTAATACAACATCATCAGCATATAATCCAATCACATGGGAAGTATCTCCCGCTGTAATTCCCTGTATGCTGTGACACGCCCAAATCTTAGCAGCCAGAGGTTCCATTATCAACGCAAAAATCAGCGGCGATAATGGACACCCCTGTCTGGTCCCATTAGTTATCTTAAAAGAACTAGACATATAACCTGAGGCAAGAACAGTAGCCGAGGGGGTTGTATATAGCCCCATCACACCAGCCCTAATATTACCATAGAAACCAAAGGTCTGAAGCACCCGGTCCAGGTACCCCCAATGCACCCTGTCAAATGCTTTTTCTGCATCTAGGGAAATAAACATTGTGGGGGACCTGGACTTCCCTGCAATCTGGATTAAATCAAGCATGCGTCTAGTGCCATCCCTGCACTGCCTTCCTGGTCTGGATTTACTAGTTCTGGCAAAAACTGATTGATCCTAGTGGCCAATATTTTTGCGTATAATTTTAAATCCGCATTAAGCCAGGATATGGGGCGGAAGTTGGCGGGCGCATCCGGGGTTTTGCCCGGCTTCGGGATGGTTACCACCGTGGCTGAAAGCATTTCTGCTGGAATAACCCCTGTTTGAAAAAAGGTATTATATATCGAGCACAAATTGGGGAGGAGCTGGGGCAGAAACTCTTTGTAATATGCCACAATAAAACCGTCCGGCCCTGGTGCTTTCCCCGCAGGGGTAGTTTTTAGAGCTGCTTGTACCTCTGCTTCCGCAATTGGCAAGTTGAGAGTAGTTAATTGTGCATCTGACAGCGTGGGGAGTTTTAGGTGCCCTAGAAAATCTACAATGGACGCTTCTGTTGGTTGAGGGGTTGCAGCATCTTCCTTTAACCTCTTAAGGACATAGGGCGTACAGGTACGCCCTTGTGCCCTGGTACTTAAGAACACAGGGCGTACATGTACGCCCTGTGTATTTTCGATCACTGCCGTGCGGCTGGCAGTGATCGGAACCCGGTGCCTGCTCAAATCATTGAGCAGGCACCTAGGCTAAATGCGCGGGGGGGTCCCGTGACCCCCCCATGTCGGCGATCGCGGCAAACCGCAGGTCAATTCAGACCTGCGGTTTGCTGCGATTTCTGAAGTTTCTGGTCCCCGCAGTCCCTGACCGCAGGGATCAGAAACTTTATATGCCAAAAAAAAAGTTTTATTTACCCCCCCCCTGCACCCCCGAATGATTTTTATGGTGGCGGGAGGTGCAGGGGGAGGGTTGCGGGCGGTGTGGGCGGTGCGGGAGGCGGGCGGTGCGGCAGGCGGGATCGCGATCCCCCGCCCGCCTCCCCTTGTATAATCGTTGGTGTCTAGTGGGGATACCAGGGTGCCAGCACATTGCTGGCACCCTGGTATAAACGGCTGACATCTGCGATGCGATGTCAGCCGTTTAACCCTTTCCATACAGCGGTCCGTACGGACCGCTGTATGGAAAAGGTTAACAGCGCAGGGAGCTCCCTCCCTCTCCCATCGGGGGGCTGCTGTGCCTTTGCAGCCCCCCGATGGGGAGGGAGAGAGCCCCCAGAGAGCCCCCCGAGAGATCCCCTCCTTACCCTTCCCCGTCTGCGAAGTTCTGAGCAGTACTGAGCAGACGGGGAAGGTTCCCATGGCAACAGGACGCCTCTCAGGCGTCCTGCTGTCCATGGTGCTGAACAGATCTGTGCTGAATGGCATAGATCTGTTCAGTGTAAGTAAAATACAGTACAGAACAATATATATTGTACTGTACTGTATTATTCAGACATCAGACCCACTGGATCTTCAAGAACCAAGTGGGTCTGGGTCAAAAAAAAGTGAATAAAAGTGAAAAAAAAGTAAAAATCAAAAAACACATTTATCACTGATAAAAAATGAAAAAAATAAAATTCCCTACACATGTTTGGTATCGCCGCGTCCGTAACGACCTGATCTATAAAACGGTCATGTTACTTTACCCGAACGGTGAACACCATAAAAATAAAAAATAAAAAACTATGATGAAATTGAAATTTTGCCCACCTTACTTCCCAAAAAAGGTAATAAAAGTGATCAAAAAAGTCGCATGTACGCCAAAATTGTAACAATCAAACCGTCATCTCATCCCGCAAAAATCATACCCTACCCAAGATAATCGCCCAAAAACTGAAAAAACTATGGCTCTTAGACTATGGAAACACTAAAACATGATTTTTTTTGTTTCAAAAATGAAATCATTGTGTAAAACTTACATAAATAAAAAAAAAGTATACATATTAGGTATCGCCGCGTCCGTATCGCCCGGCTCTATAAAAATATCACATGATCTAACCCCTCAGATGACCACCGTAAAAAAATAAAAATAAAAACGGTGTAAAAAAAGCCATTTTTTGTCATCTTACGTCACAAAAAGTGTAATAGCAAGCAATCAAAAAGTCATATGCACCCCAAAATAGATGCCAATCAAACCGTCATCTCATCCCGCAAAAAATGAGACCCTACTTAAGATAATCGCCCAAAAACTGAAAAAACTATGGCTCTTAGACTATGGAGACACTAAAACATTTTTTTGGTTTTAAAAATGAAATCATTGTGTAAAACTTACATAAATAAAAAAAATTGTATACATATTAGGTATCTCCGCGTCCGTGACAACCTGCTCTATAAAATTACCACATGATCTAACCTGTCAGATGAATGTTGTAAATAACAAAAAAAAAACGGTGCCAAAAAAGCTATTTCTTGTTACCTTGCCGCACAAAAAGTGTAATATAGAGCAACCAAAAATCATATGTACCCTAAACTAGTACCAACAAAACTGCCACCCTATCCCGTAGTTTCTAAAATGGGGTCACTTTTTTGGAGTTTCTACTCTAGGGGTGCATCAGAGGGGCTTCAAATGGGACATGGTGTCAAAAAAACCAGTCCAGCAAAATATGCCTTCCAAAAACCATATGGTGTTCCTTTCCTTCTGCGCCCTGCCATGTGCCCGTACAGCTGTTTACGACCACATATGGGGTGTTTCTGTAAACTACAGAATTAGGGCCATAAATATTGAGTTTTGTTTGGCTGTTAACCCTTGCTTTGTAACTGGAAAAAAAATATTAAAATGGAAAATCTGCCAAAAAAGTGAAATTTTGAAATTGTATCTCTATTTTCCATTAAATCTTGTGCAACACCTAAAGGGTTAACAAAGTTTGTAAAATCAGTTTTGAATACCTTGAGGGGTGTAGTTTCTTAGATGGGGTCACTTTTATGGAGTTTATAATCTAGGGGTGCATCAGGGGGGCTTCAAATGGGACATGGTGCCAAAAAAACAGTCCAGCAAAATCAGCCCTCCAAAAACCAAACGGCGCACCTTTCACTCTACGCCCCGCTGTGTGCCCGTACAGTAGTTTACGGCCACATATGGGGTGTTTCTGTAAACAGCAGAGTCAGGGCAATAAAGATACAGTCTTGTTTGGCTGTTAACCCTTGCTTTGTTAGTGGAAAAAATGGGTTAAAATGGAAAATTAGGCAAAAAAATGAAATTCTCAAATTTCATCGCCATTTGCCAATAACTCTTGTGCAACACCTAAAGGGTTAACGACGTATGTAAAATCAGTTTTGAATACCTTGAGGGGTGTAGTTTCTTAGATGGGGTCACTTTTAGGGAGTTTCTCCTCTAGGGGTGCATCAGGGGGCTTCAAATGGGACATGGTGTAAATAAACCAGTCCATAAAAATCAGCCTTCCAAAAACCAAACGGCGCACCTTTCACTCTACGCCCCGCTGTGTGGCCGTACAGTAGTTTACGGCCACATATTGGGTGTTTCTGTAAATGGCAGAGTCAGGGCAATAAAGATACAGTCTTGTTTGGCTGTTAACCCTTGGTTTGTTAGTGGAAAAAATGGGTTAAAATGAAAAATTAGACAAAAAAATGAAATTCTCAAATTTCCTCCCTATTTGCCAATAACTCTTGTGCAACACCTAAAGGGTTAACAACGTATGCAAAATCAGTTTTGAATACCTTGAGGGGTGTAGTTTCTTAGATGGGGTCATTTTTGGGTGGTTTCTATAATGTAAGCCTCGCAAAGTGACTTGAGACCTGAACTGGTCCCTAGAAATTGAGTTTTTGTAAATTTCGGAAAAATTTCAAGATTTGCTTCTAAACTTCTAAGCCTTATAACATCCCCAAAAAATAAAATATCATTCCCAAAACAATTCAAACATGAAGTAGACATATGGGGAATGTAAAGTCATCACAATTTTTGGGGGTATTACTATGTATTACAGAAGTAGAGAAACTGAAACTTTGAAATTTGCTAATTTTTTTCAAATTTTTGTTAAATTAGGTATTTTTTGGTGCAAAAAAAATTTTTTTTTGGACTCCATTTTACCAGTGTCATGAAGTACAATATGTGACGAAAAAACAATCTCAGAACGGCCTGGATAAGTCAAACCGTTTTAAAGTTATCAGCACTTAAAGGGACTCTGGTCAGATTTTCAAAAAATGGCCTGGTCCTAAGGTGTAAAAAGGCTGTGTCCTTAAGGGGTTAAATTATAAAGTTTCGCATAATATGAAGCTATGGCGTTAGTGATTTCTTGCGGATGCGTGAGAACAGCCCCATTATAATGCATTTTCTCTATTCTGGAGTTAGCCGCCCTTTTCCTAAGTCTATTAGCTAACAGGGAACCTGCCCTATCTCCCATATGATAGTGAGACATCTTCAGTCTGCTGATTACTCGCTCATGATCATATAAGAGATGCGCCCTCAGCTTAGAACGGACATTCTGCAGTTCCAAAAGGTGACCTGAAGAGGGATTATCCTTGAATCGTTGATGTGCTGACTCCAGCTCTGATAACGCCTCATTAAGCTGCCGATCTCTAGCTTTTTTCAAACGAGAGGCTGCCTGCAAGAATATACCTCTCATATAGGCCTTGTGAGCCAACCATATGGTAGATGTCGAAATATCAGGGGTGCTATTCAGAAGGAAGAACTCCTTCAAACTAGCGCGGAATTCTTCTAATCTCTTAGCACTTTTGAGTAAATACTGATTCAGCCTCCAATTTGGGGGAGATTGAGAGGGCAAGCCCATATTAAGTTCCATTGCTATAGGGGCATGATCCGACCAAGTGGCTAGCAGAATGTCCGTCCTAAGTACCCCTTGCAAAATATCCCTAGAGACCAGGAAATAATCAATCCGAGACTGTGTGTGGTGCGCGGAAGAGATGTGCGTAAAATCCCTCTCTCCCCCATGCTGGTACCGCCAGATGTCATGCAAAGAAGTGTTTTTTAGAGCTTCTTTTAGGCCCTTCCGTCGAGGCTCAGCATGGGTGAGACAGTCCATTTCCACATCAATTGGGACGTTAAAGTCCCCCCCCCATTATAATAGCACCTTTCGCTACCTTTAAGATTTTCTTTTGTAATCTGTTGAAAAAGGAGATCTGTTTGACATTTGGTGCATAAACCGAAACCATCGTACATAATTTACCTTCAAGTGAACATATCAGGATAACATATCTTCCTTCCTTATCTGTGATGCATTGGTGTAATGTAAACGCAACCGAGCCCCTTATACATATGAGAGTGCCAGCTTTACGTCTTTGGGCAGCAGGAGAGTGAAAAATATGCGGATACAATCGATGGGTACATCTGTGCTGATCTGCTCCCACCAAATGCGTCTCTTGGATGAAAGCCACATCACATTTGCTGCGGAGCAGATCCCGCCACAACTGGGAGCGGCGAAATGGGGAGTTCAGACCATGTACATTATTAGAATAAAATTTCAGCCCCGCCATAAGAAAATGCATAACGGCTTAGATGTGAACATAAAGGGCACTATGCGGCAGAGGTAGAGACCAAAATATGTGGGCCACATATCAGAGCACAAGCAAATTGGGACAACAAAAAACAACATAACATTAGCAAATATAAAAACGGAAAAAAAACAGTGATTAGACATCCTAAAACTGCAATGAGCAGGGTTCTAGAGTCTAAAAAGGGGGTCTGCTTAGGGGTGACTACCACCCTAATACCAGGAGAGCAGACCTAATGGGGAAAAAAAAAAAAAAGAGATAAGTTCTTACGTATCTCCCATCCCGCACATCCAGAAGGACAAAGTAGATGAGGGAGTCCTGGAAATCATGTTTGTTCCCATTCTGGCGCAATTCTTGCCGACTTATTTCCACGGTCTTCTGCAGAACTGGCATTTTCACCGATAGAAAGCAGGCCCAACTTATGTAAAAGGACAGAGGCATCCTGTGGAGTGTTGCAGACGGTCAACTGCCCCTTCACCGAGATCAGTAGCTTTACAGGAAAGCCCCAGCGATATCGGACGTTCTTGTCGCGTAGGGTACGTGTAATTTGCGCAAACTCCTTCCTTTTCATTAGCGTGGCTGCGGACAGGTCTGCGAACACTTTAATGTCCTTAAAGGTTTCAGTTGGTGTCGGATTTTGCCGCAGGTTTCGGAGAAAGTGATCCTTGGCATGATAAAAATGAATTCGCGCTATAACGTCACGCGTAAGAGAAGGATCAAGTCCCTTTGGCTTAGGGATACGATGAATTCTATCAATTAGCAAGTCTCGTTCAGACAATTCAGGCACGGCTTCTTTAAGCAGGGTTTGCAAATAAAACTCCAGCTCTGCTGGGCCTACCGTCTCCGGGATTCCTCTAATGCGCACATTATTGCGCCTATGACGATCTTCCATGTCTTGGATCTTTTCTTTCATGGCCGCCACCTCTTCTTCCAGCGCTTCATGCGCATCAATCAAAGAGTTATGCGACATGGCATATTCAGCCATTTTGTTTTCCACGTGGGTGACTCTGTCACCTACTCCCTGTATATCCCGCTGCAGGTCTTTAATCATACTGGAGATGTCCGCTTTCAGCGAGGATCTCAGGGAATCCAGTAATGTACGCAGGGTGTCCTCTGTGATCGGGAGCTTCAGCAGAAAGGAGAAGCGGTGGGCCTCCACATGCTGCAGGGGAGGGAGCAGGAGTCGCAGGGAGCCGGGGAGAAGAGGCGGGAGATCCCTCAGGCCCGGCACTTGACGGTGGCGTTCTGGGGAAGAACTCTGTCATTTTCTTCGGCGCCTGCTTCTTTTTCATCTTCCCCATTCTGGGAACCAGGTAGGTGAGCGCAGTATGTGCCAGGACCCTTCAAAAGTAATATTTGAGCCGCTATGGGTATGCGGGAAGCGGAGCTACAGTCTCAAGCAGCCGCCGCCATCAACGCGCAGGCCACGCCCCCGAAATAACCCCTTTAAGTGTTATTTGGTTGTCATACTGAAATATTAGTTTTTTTGGGAAGTTTTGTTGTTAAATGTATCCATGAACCCTGTTTCCTATGGAAATAACAGTTCAAAACTTGCAATTCCGTGGGTTGCATCAGTCATATGGAGGGCGGTCATGTGTGAATTCTTGTATTTCTATTATCTATATAGACTAGACAGCAGGGGGAGTTTTACTTATTCTTTATCTCTCAGGCTATGATTATATGATATTATTACTTTTTCTGTCTTTTGTTTTTTGTCATTGACGCTAAGATATGCCATCTCACTGATACATTAACACAGCTGACCTGGTGAGAAAAATTGCTCAGGAATGTGAATGATATTCATGGCTTAGGGTTGGTACTTCAGAGAGATGTATAGCAGAATCTAAGGCCCCTTTCACACGGGCGAGTATTCCGCACGGATGCGATGCGTGAGGTGAACGCATTGCACCTGCACTGAATCCCGACCCATTCATTTCTATGGGGCTGTTCACATGAGCAGTGATTTTCACGCATCACTTGTGCGTTGCGTGAAAATCGCAGCATGCTCTATATTCTGCGTTTTTCACGCAACGCAGGCCCCATAGAAGTGAATGGGGTTGTGTGAAAATCGCAAGCATCCGCAAGCAAGTGCGGATGCGGTGTGATTTTCACGCACGGTTGCTAGGAGACAATCGGGATAGAGACCCGATCATTATTATTTTCCCTTATAACATGGTTATAAGGGAAAATAATAGCATTCTGAATACAGAATGCATAGTAAAACAGCGCTGGAGGGGTTAAAAAAAATAAAAAAATAATTTAACTCACCTTAGTCCACTTGATCGCGTAGCCCGGCATCTCCTTCTGTCTCCTTTGTTGAGTAGGACCTGTGGTGAGCATTAATTACAGGAACAGGACGTTTGATGACGTCACTCCGGTCATCACATGGTACGTCACATGATCTTTTACCATGGTGATGGATCATGTGATGACCGGAGTGACGTCATCAAAGGTCCTGTTCCTGTAATTAATGCTCACCACAGGTCCTGTTCAACAAAGGAGACAGAAGGAGATGCCGGCTACGCGATCAAGTGGACTAAGGTGAGTTAAATTATTTTATTTTATTTTTTCAACCCCTCCAGCGCTATTGTACTATGCATTCTGTATTTAGAATGCTATTATTTTCCCTTATTACCATGTTATAAGGGAAAATAATACAATCTACAGAACACCGATCCCAAGCCCGAACTTCTGTGAAGAAGTTCGGGTTTGGGTACCAAACATGCGCGATTTTTCTCACGCGAGTGCAAAACGCATTACAATGTTTTGCACTCGCGCGGAAAAATCGCGGGTGTTCCCGCAGGCACCCGCACATTTTCCCGCAACGCCTGTGTGAACCCAGCCTAAGGCTTATTTCACACAAGCAGATTTTCTGTCTGGATGCGGCCCGATTTTTACATTGCTTAGCATCTGGACTGAACACTGAACCATTCATTTCATGCACATGAGCATTGTTTTCTACTGATTATCTGTCCGTTCAGGAGACATTTCAGCATGTTCTATCTACTTCTGTATTTCACATAGAACTGGTCTATTCAAGTCAGTGGGTCAGTGAAAAAAAACTGACAGCACACGGATGGCATCCTGATGCAGTCCATTTTTGGCCTCATGCACACGACCGTTGTTATGGTCCACATCCAAGCCGAATTGTTTGTGGCTCGGGTGCGGACCGATTCATTTCAATGGGGCCACAAAAGATGTGGACAGCACTCCGTGTGCTGTCCGCATTCGTTGCTCCGTTCCGTGGCCCTGCAAAAAATATATAGAATGTCCTATTCTTGTCCGTTTTGCTGACAAGAATAGCCATTTCTACAATGGGCCGCCTATTCCGTTCCACAAATTGCGGCCTTTCACTGATGGTTGCTAGGAGATGCTGTGTTATTCTTCAGTTTTTCTTCATGCATGTGAAAAACGAATGTAAAAGACCCCCCCGAATGCAATCGCAGACAAAAATGATTCAACTTGCATGTAAAACCATCAGTCTTTTACTGAACAGACCCTGACACATTCCATATCGCTCGTGTGATAGAGGCCTAAGGCACCCTGCACACGAACGTGTGCTTCCCGTTGCTGTATTGCGGACCGCATTTGCGGATCCGCAATACACAGGTGCCATTCCGTGGGCATGGGTCCGCAAATCCGGAGATGCGAAATGGTGCGGAATGGAAGCACGGAACGGAACCCTACGGAAGAAATACGGAGTGCTTCCGTGGGGTTTCGTCCCGTACTTCAGTTCCGCAAAGAGATAGAACATGTTCTATCTTTTTGCGGAATGGCCGGATCGCGGACCCATTAAAGTGAATGGGTCCGCGATCTGCTGCGGCTGCCCCACGGACTGTGTTCGTGCATTGGGGCCCGCATTTTGTGGGCCGCAGCACGACCACAGGGTGCACACGTTTGTGTGCACGGGGCCTAATAGTATAACTTGTGACAGATTAGGGGAGATATGTCAAGACCGGTGCATCCATATGCAAATCTTGATCTCCCTGCACTGGCATGAGAGGCGTCTCTTAAAAGAAACTGAATTCTACTCCTGCCCACTTCCACTAAACCCGGCCCCCTTTTTTTGCCACTTCGGAAAAGTGGCAAGAAGCCTAAAAAGTTGCAAATTATGGCGCACATATGGTGTACACCATAATGTACCACTTTTTTATGACACAATAGTGGCGTAATTAGCTTAAAGGGAGTCTGTCACCACTATATGACCATATACAGCACTTACATGGCGCTGTAGCACACCTATACATGATTCTAATGGTACCTTTGTTATTTTCTTTAAACATCCAGAAGCAGGAAAAACGACATTCATTTCATATGCAAATGAGCACTCGCAAGTGCCATGGGGCGGTGTTCCGTGTGTAGGTGCCCAGGCTGCTCTGCCTTAACCGTTACTCCTCCCCCAGCCTCTTCCTTTGCCCGTCCTCCTATTCCCTTGTATCATCCCTAGGTCCGGCCGAGATCCCACGCCTGCGCACTGCTTCGCCGGCTGGCGCATGTGCACTAGTTGAATTGATGCTGTAACCAAAATGGGCATTGCAGTGTGCATGTCCCGGCCCGGCGAAGCAGTGCGCAGGCGCGGGATCTCCGCCGGACCTAGGGATGATACAAGGGAATAGGAGGGCGGGCAAAGGAAGAGGCTGGGGGAGGAGTAGCGGTTAAGAAGGCAGCGCAGCCTGGGCACCTACACACTGAACACCGCCCCTGGGCACTTGCGAGTGCTCATTTGCATATGAAATAAATGTCGTTTTTCCTGCTTCTGGATGTCTAAAGAAAATAACAAAGGTACCATTAGAATCATGTATAGGTGTGCTAGAGCGCCATGTAAGTGCTGCATATGGTCATATAGTGGTGACAGACTCCCTTTAAAGGCTATGTATACCTTTGGAGGCAATATTTTTATGATTGCATGTTAGTCATTCTTGGCTAAAATTTATCTGTTCAGTAGGCTTTTATAAAAAATATTGAGCCGTTCTGTCACAAAGGGTTAACTGTTTTTCTAGCTGTGTGACTGATACTTTCACTTTGTGTCCAGGCATCTAATAAACTTTATCTCTAAATTAGTAAGAGGTCATAAATACTTTTTTAAGCCACATTCTTGTCAGTAAGATAAGATCTGAACTATAATGAGTGTTTAGGAGGTCAGAGAGCAGAGGTAAGGAGTCCGTCAACTTCTGGTCTGACGGAAAAGACAGAAAATCCAAAGGGTGCTACTAGAGCATCTCAGCGATGTACAGAAAAAAGACGCCATATTTTTAGGAATGACCAATTAAAAAAATTATTTTTAGCTCATACTGAGTACGTTGCTATAATTTAAAAAAATTGTACTTGACTGGCTGCAGAGTTTTGCATGCTCCGGTTTCCTCACTCTGATTGTTACATAACAGGTTAAGAGAAGCCGAAGACAGTCTGAAAATCTCTCTCGCAGAAATTCCTTGAGGCATAGCAGGGACAGCCGCATATCGAACGGCGAAATAGCGGAAGCTGTGACTCTGTATGAGGTGATCAGCATTGGAAAAAGAGCAATACAGGTAAGTTCTTTTGAACCGTTCCTTGTGCACTCAGTGTTTTGGTGATGTCCTATCTATCAAGCTGAGCCTCGGGGGGCAGAAGCCAGAAGGGGGCTGCTGACACTTTTTCACACTCTTAAGAACTTGGGGGGAAATTTAAGACTGGAGTTTCACTGTGCTGGAGTGGGCACAGGCCTCTTTTGGCACATCATCTGGCAGTCTGTGTGTGAAAAAAAGTAGTTTTAAGAAGATTATGCTGTGTGCCAAAATTTGCCCCTTTTTGTCACAAAACTGGAGCAAATCGCATTATAAATTCATCCCTATTTTTCTCTGCAATGACCCAGCTTTTCATAGTAAAACTAAGGGGGGATTTATCATAGCCGGTCTATGGTTTCCCCTGCGCTGGCGGAGGATAATGCTACCATTGTGCTGTACCAGTGTGAAAGGTGTATCTCATGGTGTTCGCTTGTAGTCTGTTGTAGATGACTGGATTGAAGCCTATCAAGAGGACAGGGATGCAGCTCTACTTGATCTTATTAATTTCTATATTCAGTGCTCAGGATGTCAAGGTAAATGCATTCATCTCTTTTCATTAAGAAAAGCAATCGGACATCTATTCATCAGTCGCAGGGACCCTTTCACTCTGTACTGTCCATAGAGTCCTATCTGTGGGCTGCTAAGCAGATTGATATGTACTCTGTTGGAAAATATTCAGTATTACTTGTATTTCATTGACTAAAATCCCTGTTCTTTCTATGCTTAGGAGTCCAGTGGGCGGTCTTACTTAGTGATTGGCAGCTATGTCTGTGTAAATAGTTATACCGAGGAGGCTGTGAATTACTGAATAGGACCACTGATTGGACTCCTAAGCATAGAAAACTGGAACTTAAAAGGAATGTGTCCTCAGAAAATGAACTATTGTCTATGTTTTTTTTTCTTTAACTATATTTGAAAAAAAATCTGAAAATCTTGGAGTTTTCACACTAGCCACTAAACCTAATAATTGGATGACACTTCCTGTTCTGTAGAGATCACTTTTCTGCAGTCATCTGATTATGATAATAGACATGCTGATAATGACAGATAACACCTATGTATAGATAATACAGGCTCTACCATTCACAGCAGTTGATGGTCATGGCTTATCTGTCCTATCCTTGCACAGTGACCTCTGCACAGGTCACCCAGCATGTCCAGAAAAGTCCCCCATAGGCATCAGTGAACATCTCCTGTATATTCTGCCTGTGGGCCATTTGGCTGCTGTTAAACATATCTCTAAATACAGCAATTCAGGCAAGATGGCTGCTTCCATAATCAGGTACAGGAAATAAATAAAAGAATACAATAAAAATGATTAGAAAAAAAGAATATGTTTCACTATCTGGTTTTAATTAGTAAAAAATATGTCATACATTTCCTTTATGTGAATAAAATACAAGCTATTCTGAATCTTTTCCCACAAAACTACAGTACTATGCAAACGGTTTAGGCAGGTGTGGGAAAAATGCTGCAGTAAGAACACTTTCAAAAACAGAAGCGTTAATACGTTTATTTGTATAAGAGTACTTTCACACTTGCGTTGTGAGGATCCGGCAGGCAGTTCCGTTGCCGGAAACTGCCTGCTGGATCCGGAAATTGGTATGCAAACGGATATCATTTGTAGACGGATCCGGATGCGGATCCGTCTGACAAATGCATTGAAATACCGGATCCGTCTCTCCAGTGTCATCTGGAAAAACGGATCCGGTATTTATTATTTTCACATATTTAAAAGTCTGCACATGCGCAGACCGAAAGACCGGGTCCGTCAATGCGTCAATTTTAATGCATTTCAATGGAAATTAATGCCGGATCCGGCATTCTGGCAAGCATGCTGCAGTATTTTCTCCGGCCAAATACCCTAAGAGGGACTGAACTTATGCATCCTGATTGCTTTCCATTCAGAATGCATTAGGATAAAACTGATCAGTTTTTTTCCGGTATAGAGCCCCTAGGACGGAACTAAATACCAGAAAAGAATAGCGCTAGTGTGAAAGTACTCTAAGTAGCAAAATGAAAAAAAAATTATATAATTGTTACTATGTAACTAAATCTAAATTAAATCCGTATTTGGTGTGACCACCATCAGTTCTTCTAGGTAAAATAGCACACAGTTTTGAAGGAACTTGGCAGGGAAGTTGTTCCAAATATTTTGGAGAATCTTTTGTGGATATAGGTCTGCTCGAATCCTTCTCTCTCTTCATGTAATCCCAGACAGACTCGATGACGTTGAGATCAGAGCTCTGAACTTTGCAGCATTTTTTCATTATTGCATTTTGAACAGTTATGAATTATTGAAATACACTTTAGGGGGACGGTTTTCATTATAGAATAACTTAAAAGGGTTGTCTCACAGCAAATGGCATTTATCACGTAGAGAAAGTTACTACAAGACACTTACTAATGTATTGTGATTATCCATATTGCTTCCTTTGCTGGCTTGATAATTTTTTCCATCACGTTTATACACTGCCCATTTCCATGGTTACGACCACCCTACAATCCACCAGCGGTGGCCATGCTTAACCAGTATAGTAAAATCGCCATCCTATGCACACTCCAACAGTCCTGGCCACCAGGGAAGCTGGAGCTTTTTCCCGTAGAGTGTAGTCATGGCCACCGCTGCTGGATTGCAGGGAATGAAAAGTGTATAATGTGATGGAAAAATGAGTCAGCAAAGTAAGCAATATGGACAATCACAATACATTAGTAAGTGTCTTGCATTAACTTTCTCTACATGATAAATGCCATTTGCTGTAGTGACAACCCCTTTAAGTTTATTTCCACAAACCCAGAAAATACCTTTAAAGGGAACCTTTCTCATTGAGCATGGTGTTTCAGCTGCAGGCAGCATGGTATACAGAAGGAGCAGCTGAGCAGATCCAGGTATCGTTTTACAGGAAAAGATTCAGAAAAACTTAGAATTTATTTATTTATATTGCTGCAAAATCTTGGCTTTTAAGTCAAGGAGGCGGTCCTATCACCTCTAAATTCTGCGTCCATAAGTGTCATGTGTCTTTGCTGATTTTAGTGTTTCTAATTACTGTATTTTAGTTAAGATGCATTATGTATTTGGATCCTTGTACTGTATTTTTAAATTTGAAAATGCAATAGCAGTATTTCTAACTCCTGTTATTTATACTTGATATCTAATATGACCTACTCACCCCATAGTCGTTTAAGTGGGCAGACATGGCATTTTGCGCTGTTAAACATACATACTTTTGCAAGTTGGCCTGTGGAATGTGTTATTTAGGAGTTTCCCCCACACAGATATACTATACGCTAAAAGAATGTGTGAGTTCTTAAGGCTCATGTTGCAGAAATTAGATTGGTTTTACTGAACACATTGTAAGTTACTATGTCCTAGGACGCCTTCACCTGAAATTTCAGGCATATACTCAGTATACATTGTTAAATATATACATTTGTCTTGAATATCCAAAAAAGTCTTTTGTCTTTATTCACACAGGGGTAGTGACAGCGGAGCTGTTTCAGAATCCAGTGAACAAAAACATAATGCAGAAACTGACTGAAGAGTTTGATAAGGTAAAAAACAAATTGTCACATGAAGTTTCCTCTTCTGTCATGCTGTTATATCCATTTCTGGCAAAGCCTGGCAGACACCAGCAGGACTGCCTGTCATTATGGATGATATTGTCACGCCCGTGTGTGGGAGGGAGACACCACACTGGACGAAGAAGGAGAGGGAACAAGGAACAAGGCCTGAAAGCTAGGGAAGAAAGAAGGACACCTCCTAGTCAAATCCCTAGTCACAGTCCTAACTGGCTATCAGTATGAACAGATCCCAAAGGTAGGTGAGTTCATATGCAGGAGTACCTAGAGTCCTTACTCACCCTATAAGACCCTGGCGATGGTGACAGGACTGAGACTACCTGTTTTTCCAGAAAGGAAGGACGACAAGGAGTCTCCCTCAGGCCTACAGCAAAGGGCAGGGGAAAAACAACACACAGATAAATCAAAACAAAATGCAAAAGGGAAAGGAAACACTTAACTTTCCAGTAGCTATGGCATCAACAGGAACTCAGCCGAGAACCAAACACCAGCAGACCACAGATACCACTGAAGCTATGAACCCCACAGCATTGTGGGAGAAGCAATTATAAATAAGGAAAGTTAAATGACCACAATAACAACACCTGGAGGTTAGAGGTGTAGCCAGTATCAGAAACAACACAGACGTCCATTGATCCACAAGGAAACCTGTCAGATCAAAGCACGTGTTGCCAGTCTCACAGATCTTCTGTCACCCACTGTCGCGAGGATGCCCGTGACAGGTATAGATAAAGCTGGCCATATGGTGGAGGTTTTTTGAATGACTTGTCTTTCATAGTTGGTTGCTGAAGGTTATTTTTCTTATCACCACGGAGCCATAAGTTAAAAGCTATATACATCTTTGGGGGCATTTTTTTATGATTACATTTTACTCATTTTGGGATACATTTTTTCATTTGGTCTTTATTAAAGATGTTCATCTGTTTCTGACAGCTGTATAAATGATGATGACGTCCTGATGATTATGGGCGCCATCATCTTTATATCTTCTTCACACCTTGGTCCCCTGAAGAATCAACAACAACAACAGAAACTGTGGGAAATGCGTAGGCACGATTTTCAAGTGTATGAAGTGCCTTATTAAGGCTTTTACAGGTGACAGTACCACCATTGATTTTTGCTATTTACATATAGTGACAGGTGTCAAATAATATGAATTTTGATATGGCGATTGTATCTGTTAGCTAAAATCTTTTCTGATGATTTATCTATTTAGTTTATTAACAAATACACGGGGTTTTCATATTATTGTATTATTTTGTATTTATTTGAATAAAAGTTATATTTTAGAGGGTAGTTAATACAGTGATTTTGTTTTTGATCTCTCTGTTGTATATCGAGCGTGGTCTGTGATAGTTGTTTCTGAGATACAGGGTTAAAAATCAGTCTGTTTACAGGCAGTCAATTTCGGTTTTCTTTCCGTGATTTGAGGGCTCATGTGTAGTTCTTATCTCTGATCTCCTGACCTCATAAACACTTATTTAAAGGGGTTATCCAGCTATGGATAATGATAACCTATCCTCAAGACAGTTCATCATTATCACATCGCTTCAGCCAGCTCCCGGCATCTCTCCAAGCACAGTGATATATATAGTACAGCCATTTTGCTTGGTATTGCAGCTCAGCTCATTCACTCCTATGGGGCTGAGCTGCAACTACAGTCGTGGCCAAAAGTTTTGAGAATGACACAAATATTAGTTTTCACAAAGTTTGCTGCTAAACTGCTTTTAGATATTTGTTTCCGTTGTTTCTGTGACGTAGTGAAATATAATTACATGCACTTCATACGTTTCAAAGGCTTTTATCGACAATTACATGACATTTATGCAAAGAGTCAGTATTTGCAGTGTTGGCCCTTCTTTTTCAGGACCTCTGCAATTCGACTGGGCATGCTCTCAATCAACTTCTGGGCCAATTCCTGACTGATAGCAACCCATTCTTTCATAATCACTTCTTGGAGTTTGTCAGAATTAGTGGGTCTTTGTTTGTCCACCCGCCTCTTGAGGATTGACCACGTTCTCAATGGGATTGAGATCTGGGGAGTTTCCAGGCCATGGACCCAAAATGTCAACGTTTTGGTCACCGAGCCACTTAGTTATCACTTTTGCCTTATGGCACGGTGCTCCATCGTGCTGGAAAATGCATTGTTCTTCACCAAACTGTTGTTGGATTGTTGGAAGAAGTTGCTGTTGGAGGGTGTTTTGGTACCATTCTTTATTCATGGCTGTGTTTTTGGGCAAAATTGTGAGTGAGCCCACTCCCTTGGATGAGAATGGTCTCAGGATGCTTTACTGTTGGCATGACACAGGACTGATGGTAGCGCTCACCTTTTCTTCTCCGGACAAGCCTTTTTCCAGATGCCCTAAACAATCGGAAAGAGGCTTCATCGGAGAATATGACTTTGCCCCAGTCCTCAGCAGTCCATTCACCATACTTTCTGCAGAAGATCAATCTGTCCCTGATGTTTTTTTTGGAGAGAAGTGGCTTCTTTGCTGCCCTTCTTGACACCAGGCCATCTTCCAAAAGTCTTCGCCTCACTGTGCGTGCAGATGCGCTCACACCTGCCTGCTGCCATTCCTGAGCAAGCTCTGCACTGGTGGCACTCCGATTCCGCAGCTGAATCCTCTTTAGGAGACGATCCTGGCACTTGCTGGACTTTCTTGGACGCCCTGAAGCCTTCTTAACAAGAATTGAACCTCTTTCCTTGAAGTTCTTGATGATCCTATAAATTGTTGATTGAGGTGCAATCTTAGTAGCCACAATATCCTTGCCCGTGAAGCCATTTTTATGCAACGCAATGATGGCTGAACGCGTTTTTTTGCAGGTCACCATGGTTAACAATAGAAGAACAATGATTTCAAGCATGACCCTCCTTTTAACATGTCAAGTCTGCCATTTTAACCCAATCAGCCTGACATAATGATCTCAGGCCTTGTGCTCGTCAACATTCTCATCTGAGTTAACAAGACGATTACTGAAATGATCTCAGCAGGTCCTTTAATGACAGCAATGAAATGCAGTGGAAAGGTTTTTTTGGGATTAAGTTAATTTTCATGGCAAAGAAGGACTATGCAATTCATCTGATCACTCTTCATAACATTCTGGAGTATATGCAAATTGCTATTATAAAAACTCAAGCAGCAACTTTTCCAATTTCCAATATTTATGTAATTCTCAAAACTTTTGGCCACGACTGTAGACCATGTGACTAATGTACGGGTGAGGTCACATGGCCTAGGTAGAGGCTGCAACGGTCACAGCGCCGATCTCTTCTAACAGCTTATCATGGGACTCCCGCCAATCTGATGTTGATGACCTATCCTGAGGATAGGTTATCAATATCAATTAATGGATATCTCCTGTAAGCCATATTCTTATCAGTTTGATAATAATTAAGCTATAGGGAGTGCTTATGAGGTCAGGAGATCAGAGATAGGAGCTACAAATGAGCCTCAGGCTTCTAAGAAAACAGAAAATGACAGCCTGCAGCCACACTGATTTTTAAAGGCTGAAAATTTTTAATAATGACCCATTGGAAAAAAAATGATTAAAAGGCAATCATAAAAAATTGCCCTGGTGTCCATAGCCTTTAAAACGATAAATCAGCAATCAGTCTCTGCCATGATCTGTGGCCTGGTCTGAACTTTTGTTGATGAGATACAGATCTGTCATTTGGCTTGAATGACTTTTTTAAGATTTGGGGGGTACTATCTCTGTTTCGGGAGAGAGCGCCTTTATTGGCGTGGGGAGACTTATAGGCCATACATGCTCCTCTGGAATTCAGGAAAGAATGGGATGCAAATAAGCTCCTAAGCTCTGATGGCTGCCTTACATCTGTTGACTTTTTCAATGAAGGTTCCTGACAACGACTGATTCTATAGATACATGCCTTCGGTTGGCATCTGTTCACGCTTGTCATGCTTTCATGCTGCCATGAAAAGGTGCCAGCAGTCAGGTAAAAAAAATGGTTTAAATCTGCTGTTTCGTCTGCTCTAGTGTACGGCCAGCTTATAGGGGTTTTCCCATCTCAGGCAATTAGGGCATATCGCTAGGATGTGCCCCTATTGTTTGATAGAGATGGGACCTGCACCTATCTCATAACCGCAGCTGGCAAAGTGAAGGGTGGGTGCACCGTGCATGCGCAGCTGCCCTCCATTCATTTCTATGGGCCTGCTGAAAATAGCCGAGTGACCCTCTCTGGGTATTCGACTTCTTCATAGGTTAAATGCAGAATTGTATCTGTTCTAGATTGTTTTATTATGAAGCTCACATTGTTTGATCTTCTTAGGAAACTGGCCTTCAGTTCAAGAAGTTCATGGCGTATCCTTGGATTCTAACCATCACCTGGCCAGTCAATCTGGTAAGATACTCGATATGCCACAAAATAGAGGCAGAATTGCTGGTCTTTAGGTTTTATTGGATGTGTGTATACGTGTGCCCAGGGAAACTAGTTAGTACCTATTTTTTATCCTTGCCATTCACTTTTTCTTTTTTTGAGGGGGGGGGGGGGGTCCTAAATTACAGATAAAATAGAAACATAACAGTTCCTCTTATATCGGATTAATACTCTTTTACAGGACACAGAAGATTACCCTCTAATCAGGCCAGGAACATACTGGAAAAAGTTTAGGTCAAACTTTTGTGAGTTCACATCTGTGCTGGTTCAGCAGTGTCAGTACAGTGTCATATATGATGGTTATCTGCTGAATACCATTGTTTCTCTGCTTCTGGGACTGTCTGAGTCCTGTGTTAGAGCCTTCCGACACACCAGTACATTATCTGGTAGGTATATAATGTGCAGCTTTTTGTGAACCTAATATCAAAGATGAAAAACCAAAGTAGTTGTATTGAATTATAAAGTGATTCACCACCAGAAAAATGGCCAAGACCTCAACCAAGATGCAAGCTCGTTGTCAAATAACACCCTTTGTATTATCAGAATCGTAAACCAGTACTGTATGTTACTGGTTGTCCGCTTTCTGTATAAAAAAACGGCTTCATTGCTTCAAGGCTTACCTTATCTCATACAAAGAAACGACACCTGTGCCCATGTAAAGAAGCTGCAGTGTCCATAGCTTTCCAAGATAGTGATAGTGGCTGTGTCCTCTACTGCACAGGCGCTGCAAACCTTCAAGGCAGGTGCAGATGCTTTCAGCACCTGCGCTGTAGAGGACACAACTACCAGAATGCAGCGGCTGGTTGACATCACTACCCATGGGCACCGGGGGCTTTCCTGTTT
The DNA here is from genome assembly GCF_905171765.1 of Bufo bufo. NCBI lineage: Eukaryota > Metazoa > Chordata > Amphibia > Anura > Bufonidae > Bufo > Bufo bufo. The sequence goes on from NC_053391.1 coordinate 457,162,354, forward strand.
GACCTAAAGCACCCCTCCATGTGACCTAAAGTAAGCCTTGGAGTGTCGTAGCGGTTTCTCATGCCATTGCACATCAGTTTATGGCATTTCTGAAATTCCTGTGGAAATGGTGCACCCCCTTTTATTTATTTCTGAACACTGTTGTCAGTGTATATCTATTATCTATTATCTATTTGAATCACTTTTCTCTATCTACACTAGCTGTAAAGTTGCTCACTGCACTTATAAGAGTCATTCTAAACCTGGATATCAATATAGACAACTCTGACAGATTGTATGAGGTAGAGAAAAAACGAGCCGATCTCCAAAGGATAAATCTGAGGCTTGAGCAACTGGACAAAAGGAGGAAAAAGGTATGAAATCCTCCATTCTGTAAGTTTTAAGGAGCTTAAAGGGGTTGTCTCAGAATGTCAACAGAATAGATGATTAGTGTATGATCAATGGGGGTCTGATTAGTGTATGATCAATGGGGGTCTGATTAGTGTATGATCAATGGGGGTCTGATTAGTTTTATGATCAATGAGGGTCTGACCGCTCAGACCCCCACAATCATGAGTGCTGTACATGGCTATCTTCGGCAAGCTTAACCAAACAGGTTGACAGAGGACCCCACATTGTCACTTTTCCCTGCAGTCAGACCCCACTGAACAGACACTTACCACCTATCCTGTGGATGCTCCAGTGGTGAATACTACATTTAGAAACGCCAATCACTTATTGAGTCACTTCGATAAGTGAAAAATTCTCCTTTATGGTTGATGAGTGAGCTGCAGTTGTTGCAGAGTGCAAATTGCAGATCACTCAGTAACCATATACAGGGAGTGCAGAATTATTAGGCAAGTTGTATTTTTGAGGATTAATTTTATTATTGAACAACAACCATGTTCTCAATGAACCCAAAAAACTCATTAATATCAAAGCTGAATATTTTTGGAAGTAGTTTTTAGTTTGTTTTTAGTTTTAGCTATTTTAGGGGGATATCTGTGTGTGCAGGTGACTATTACTGTGCATAATTATTAGGCAACTTAACAAAAAACAAATATATACCCATTTCAATTATTTATTTTTACCAGTGAAACCAATATAACATCTCAACATTCACAAATATACATTTCTGACATTCAAAAACAAAACAAAAACAAATCAGTGACACATATAGCCACCTTTCTTTGCAAGGACACTCAAAAGCCTGCCATCCATGGATTCTGTCAGTGTTTTGATCTGTTCACCATCAACATTGCGTGCAGCAGCAACCACAGCCTCCCAGACACTGTTCAGAGAGGTGTACTGTTTTCCCTCCTTGTAAATCTCACATTTGATGATGGACCACAGGTTCTCAATGGGGTTCAGATCAGGTGAACAAGGAGGCCATGTCATTAGATTTTCTTCTTTTATACCCTTTCTTGCCAGCCACGCTGTGGAGTACTTGGACGCGTGTGATGGAGCATTGTCCTGCATGAAAATCATGTTTTTCTTGAAGGATGCAGACTTCTTCCTGTACCACTGCTTGAAGAAGGTGTCTTCCAGAAACTGGCAGTAGGACTGGGAGTTGAGCTTGACTCCATCCTCAACCCGAAAAGGCCCCACAAGCTCATCTTTGATGATACCAGCCCAAACCAGTACTCCACCTCCACCTTGCTGGCGTCTGAGTCGGACTGGAGCTCTCTGCCCTTTACCAATCCAGCCACGGGCCCATCCATCTGGCCCATCAAGACTCACTCTCATTTCATCAGTCCATAAAACCTTAGGAAAATCAGTCTTGAGATATTTCTTGGCCCAGTCTTGACGTTTCAGCTTGTGTGTCTTGTTCAGTGGTGGTCGTCTTTCAGCCTTTCTTACCTTGGCCATGTCTCTGAGTATTGCACACCTTGTGCTTTTGGGCACTCCAGTGATGTTGCAGCTCTGAAATATGGCCAAACTGGTGTCAAGTGGCATCTTGGCAGCTGCGCGCTTGACTTTTCTCAGTTCATGGGCAGTTATTTTGCGAATTGGTTTTTCCACACGCTTCTTGCGACCCTGTTGACTATTTTGAATGAAACGCTTGATTGTTCGATGATCACGCTTCAGAAGCTTTGCAATTTTAAGAGTGCTGCATCCCTCTGCAAGATATCTCACTATTTTTGACTTTTCTGAGCCTGTCAAGTCCTTCTTTTGACCCATTTTGCCAAAGGAAAGGAAGTTGCCTAATAATTATGCACACCTAATATAGGGTGTTGATGTCATTAGACCACACCCCTTCTCATTACAGAGATGCACATCACCTAATATGCTTAATTGGTAGTAGGCTTTCGAGCCTATACAGCTTGGAGTAAGACAACATGCATAAAGAGGATGATGTGGTCAAAATACTCATTTGCCTAATAATTCTGCACGCAGTGTATATCACCATCCTCAGCATTTGAGAGCAGTGTATTCAAATAGTACATCAGGAATAGTGAATAATGAGACTGATATAAGTCTGGGCGGCCACTGGATGTCAGCGTGACCTTGTATAAGACACTGGTGCGGTGCACATTGAGTGTATGACTACAGTTGCCATATTGTATAAATTAACCAGTAATAATACTGTGTATAATGAGACGGATGGACACTAGGTATGAGGTGTGATTTTATATGGCCAACTGTGCTATATATTGAATGCTGTGATATGTATACCCATGCTGTGGTATACATTGAATAAATGGGTGTAGACATTGCTGTTGTACGGACCAACCTCAGAACAGAGGGATACGGCCATCATTATTGTGCATATGTGTTTTTCTGGTAGTTTTTAAATTCTAGATTAATAAACATAATGTCATTGTTAGATAAAGGGGATTTTTTCACTTATCGCCATAACTTGCATAAGTGGTGTTTTTCAGTTTTCATTCTGGGACAACCCATTTAACGACATAATACACTATGGCATGTTCTTTTTTGAGAGGCATTCTCTTGTAGATGCTATCGTTGAAAAAGTAGTTCCGAACACCTTCCTTCAGTCTTTAAACCACTGATGATCTGACACAGAGGTGTTATTAGGCAGGGCCTGTGATAACCTCTTTTATTTCCATGAAAATAGTGTCTTCGTAGTTTTAGATGAAACTCGTATAGGCAAATTGGCAAATCATACGAATGTCGGATTGAAATGGAAAGAACTACTGTGTGTGTGTATATATATATATATATATATATATATACACTGCTCAAAAAAATAAAGGGAACACAAAAATAACACATCCTAGATCTGAGTTAATTAAATATTCTTCTGAAATACTTTGTTCTTTACATAGTTGAATGTGCTGACAACAAAATCACACAAAAATAAAAAAATGGAAATCAAATTTTTTAACCCATGGAGGTCTGGATTTGGAGTCACACTCAAAATTAAAGTGGAAAAACACACTACAGGCTGATCCAACTTTGATGTAATGTCCTTAAAACAAGTCAAAATGAGGCTCAGTAGTGTGTGTGGCCTCCACGTGCCTGTATGACCTCCCTACAACGCCTGTGCATGCTCCTGATGAGGTGGCGGACTGTCTCCTAAAGGATCTCCTCCCAGACCTGGACTAAAGCATCTGCCAACTCCTGGACAGTCTGTGGTGCAACGTGACGTTGGTGGATAGAGCGAGACATGATGTCCCAGATGTGCTCAATTGGATTCAGGTCTGGGGAATGGGCGGGCCAGTCCATAGCATCAATGCCTTCGTCTTGCAGGAACTGCTGACACACTCCAGTCAATCTTGGTGTTCTCTGGCAAATGCCAAACGTCCTGCATGGTGTTGGGCTGTAAGTACAACACCCACCTGTGGACTTCAGGCCCTCATATCACCCTCATGGAGTCTGTTTCTGACCGTTTGAGCAGACACATGCACATTTGTGGCCTGCTGGAGGTCATTTTAGAGGGCTCTGGCAGTGCTCCTCCTGTTTTTCCTTGCACAAAGGCGGAGGTAGCGGTCCTGCTGCTGGGTTGTTGCCCTCCTACGGCCTCCTCCACGTCTCCTGATGTACTGGCCTGTCTCCTGGTAGCGCCTCCATGCTCTGGACACTATGCTGACAGACACAGCAAACCTTCTTGCCACCTTGATTTCACAGAAGTGTGATTGACTTGGAGTTACATTGTGTTGTTTAAGTGTTCCCTTTATTTTTTTGAGCAGTGTATATATAGTCCAGAAAAATGAACGGCACTCCAATAGGTTATTTGAAAATAACTCCTTTAATCACCCGTGCGGGTGATTAAAGAAGTTATTTTCATATAACCTATTGGAGTGCCGTTCATTTTTCTGGACTATAATTGGGGTAAGAAGCCTATTCCCTTAAGGACGTGCACCTAGACTTGCCTATTAGCCAGTGCTGCCATTTTTTGTTGATATATATATATATATATATATATATATATATATATATAAACCCAGAGTTAGGGTCCATTCACACGTCCGTATGAATGGCTCTGCATCCGTTCTGCAATTTTGCGGAACGGGTGTGGACCCATTAATTTCAATGGGGCCGCAAAAGATGCATCTGTAGTTCCGTTCTGCGGCCCCACAAAAAAGATAGTGCATGTCCTATTCTTGTCCGCAGCCATGAACAAGAAAAGGCATTTCTATCACAGGGTCGGCCATGTGCGGTCCGCAAAATTCGGAACGCACATGGCCGGTGTCCATGTTTCTCGTTCATTCCATTGGGGGACACAGACCATGGGTATAGCTTAGAGATATTACTAGGAGGGACACTATGCAAAAAAAGAAGCTCCTCCTCCTCGGGCTATACCCCCAGGCACCTCCAGGAGAACTTCAGTCTTTGCTTAGTGTCCGTTCAAGGAGGTTGACATTTATTCTTCTCCTGTTTGTTATTTTTTTCTGGTTTCAGATGGGGACGCAGGTCAGCATTGCGCTTTCCTGGCCCCTGTGGAGGGTCTGCCACGGTCTTCTGAAGGTTCCTGGCTACCTCCCATTCCCCCACAGAAGAAAAGTGGATCCAGGCTCGACATGTTAGCTCTGGCATCCCACCAGCTGCTGGGACACCTGCTGCCTACCCTCCACCAGAGCACTGCTCTCCTTGATTGGAGTCAGACGTCTGAAGAGGTGAATCCCTGCTGGTCTGGACATCGAGGGAGCATGCTGTGCAGATAAGTATTGCCTGCTTCAATCTCCCTCCTTTCCCCCCCCCTCCCCCCACCCCTTCATGTCGTCTGTCTGGCGCTCTGTGACCTGAGGTGAGCTAGAGAAGGACCGGCTGGGGGCATTTTTTCCCGTTGGGAGGGGGCCCTTCTGGGGAGGGCTGGTGATTCCACTGATACCTGCCTGCAGCTCAGACTATGGCCGCACCGGCGGCAATCTTGGCACTGAAGGAGTGTATTTTATCTTATGGCCGCTGCGCTCTCTGCAGCTCCCGCCGGCCTGCTCCTCCCGATATTAACCCCCGCTGCGCCGTTTCTGGCGAAGGGGTGTATTTGAAGTGCGCGCGCGCGCGCGCGCTTATTTCGCGCGCTTATTTCGCGCCGCAATGACGCGTCCAAGGGGGCGGAGCCTCGGCGTCCAGCTCTGTCTCTCCCTACGCCGGAGACTCTGCTGGATTGCGGCCGTGCAGCTCCTCAGTTCTCGGTGACCGGAGACTTCTGCTGTTGCCTGGGTGGTAGGAATTGCAGCAACCTGGTAGGAAATCTTTTTTGGAATACCATCATGCCTAAACCTGGGGCCCCTAAGCCTTCCAAGGCTTCCTCTCAGGCTCCACTGGAGTCATGTAAAATATGCCTTAGGCCTTTTTCTGTCACTGGTTCCTGTGACTCATGCCCTGCTCCCGGACAGGATCAGCCTCCTTCTCTTGCTCAGCCCGGTCCTCCCTCTGCCCCTGCGGATCCAGCGGTACCCGCCTGGGCCTCCGCCATGTCTAATGCGGCAGCTGATCTGGCCTTAGTTGCCAAGGCAGCCATGTCCTTCATGGAGCGCATGGCGGCTACTACTCCAGTGGCATCCACCACTCCATCCCCTCTCAGCGACTCTCACAGAGGGCGTCTGACTTCTAAAAGGCAGCGTGAGCGGCAGCATTCCTCCTCGGATGACTCCGCTTCTCCCCCTCGCCTTGAGGCATGCCCGGTTGACTCTCCCCCTCGCAGGGAGCGCAAATCCGATGGGGAATTGTCCGGATCGGACGAAGTCACGGAGCGGGAACCCCTGCCTAAGCTTTCCACCATGGTAACCGAGTTGGTGGCAGCTGTCCGTGACACTTTTAATATACAAGGGGATTCTCCTCCCTCCACTAGTCGGGAGTTCTCCCTTTTTCCACCCAAGAAACAGGAGTCCGCCGTGTTCCCTATTCACGAGGAATTCACTGCGGTCCTATCAAAAGCTTGGGATCGACCTAATCAAAAATTTTCGGCCACCAAGCGTATGGATACGCTTTATCCTTTTCCAGCTGACACAGTGGAAAAGTGGACTTCTTCCCCTAAGGTAGATCCTCCGGTGGCCAGGTTAGCCAAGAACACGGCCCTTCCCGTCCTAGACGGTTCCTCTCTGCAGGATGCGGTGGACAGACGTTTGGATTCACTTTCCAAGTCCATCTTCTCGCTGGCGGGCGCTTCCCTGCGACCGGCCTTTGCGTCGGCTTGGGTCGCCAGAGCCCTTACAACGTGGTTGCAGCGCCACCACCAGGATCTGTCAGAGCAGGACGCCTCTGCAGATACTCTGGATTTTATCATCCAGATGTCTCAAGCGTCTAAATATCTCTGTGAGGCTTCAATGGACATCGGCTCCCTCTTTGCCCGTATTTCGGCCCTCTCTGTCATTCAGCGCAGGGAGGTCTGGCTGAAGGTGTGGGATGCTGATGCCTCATCCAAGCGATCCCTCGCTAACCTTCCCTTTGAAGGGTCCAGGCTCTTTGGGGCTCAACTAGATGAATTCATTTCTGCCGCAACAGGGGGCAAGAGCACTCATCTACCCCAGCCCAGGACCAAGCGTCCCTTTCGGTCTCGGCCTTCAGGTTTCCGGGGCCAGTCCTTTCGTCGCTTCTCCACTGCCAGGACGCCGTCATCCTCATCGGCAGGGGGGTCCCAGGACTCCCGCAAGAAGCCTTTCTTCAAGCCCCAGCCTTCTTGGCGGCCTCGGGCGCAGTCAGCCCGTCCTCCTGCTCCCAAGCAACCCTCCGCATGAAGGGGTGCCCCCACCCCTCGTGGTGGGGGGCCGTCTGCTCTCCTTTCAACAGGTCTGGAGGGCTCACGTTCAGGACGCCTGGGCTCTGGAAGTGGTGACGTCCGGCTACAAGTTGGAGTTCGCGTCCAGCCCGCCGGAACGTTTTTTCCCTTCTCGCGTTCCGGGGGATCCAGCCAGGGCCTCGGACCTCTTTTTTGCGGTCTCCTCTCTTCTGGACCGTGGTGTCATTTCCCCCGTTCCCCCAGAAGAGCAAGGGACAGGTTTTTACTCAAACCTGTTCGTTGTTCCAAAGAAAGAGGGGTCAGTACGTCCAATCTTGGATCTAAAACTTCTCAACAAGTTTCTACGGGTGCGGAAGTTTCGCATGGAGTCCCTTCGCTCCGTTATTGCTTCTCTGAGTCCAGGAGAATTTCTCGCGTCTGTGGACATTCAAGACGCCTACTTGCACGTCCCTATTGCAGAGTCCCACCATCGCTTTCTGCGCTTTGCCATAGGGGGGCGTCATTACCAGTTCGTCGCCCTACCTTTTGGGTTGGCAACCGCCCCTCGAGTTTTTACGAAGATTCTGGCGCCTCTCATGGCGCTTCTTCGCACCAGGGGCATCTCTTTGTTTCCATACCTAGACGACATCTTGATAAAAGCTCCGTCTTTTCCACAGGCCGAGGACAGCATCCGAATCACGGTTCAATCCCTGGAACGGTTCGGATGGCTGATCAATCTCCCCAAGTCCTCTCTGCACCCCTCCCAGAGACTTTCGTTCCTGGGGATGATCTTGGACACCTCGATTTCTCGGGTGTTTCTTCCAGATTCCAAGGCTTCCCAGATTCGTCTGGCAATGGTGCTCCTTCTACGCTCTCCACGTCCCACCATTCGGGAGTGCATGCGGGTGCTGGGCCTTATGGTCTCCTCTTTCGAGGCGATTCCGTACGCCCAATTTCACACTCGTCCGCTACAACAGATGATCCTTGCCCTCTGGAACAAGAACCCTCGGGGTCTAGACACTCCTGTTCGTCTGTCCCGGCAAGTTCGAGCGTCTCTCCCTTGGTGGCAGTCTCCCCTGAACCTATCGTCAGGAAAGTCCTTCCTTCCGTTCTCCTGGACGATAGTCACCACCGACGCCAGCCTCATCGGTTGGGGAGGTGTTCTCCGGAACCTCACAGTTCAGGGTGTCTGGTCGACGGAGGAATCCCGTCTCCCGATAAACGTTTTGGAATTGAGGGCGATTTTCCACTCCCTCTCCCATTGGACTCCTCTCCTGGCGACTCGCCCGGTGCGGGTTCAGTCGGACAATGCCACGGCTGTGGCTTATGTCAACCATCAGGGCGGGACTCGCAGTCGGGCAGTAATGCGGGAAGTAGCGAGGATCCTCTTATGGGCGGAGTCTCATGTTCCAGTATTGTCGGCAGTGTACATCCCGGGAGTCGACAATTGGACGGCGGATTTTCTGAGTCGCACCAAGGTGGATCCGGGAGAGTGGTCTCTCCATCCGGAGGTGTTCGAGGACATCTGCCACCGATGGGGCCGTCCGGACGTAGATTTGATGGCTTCCCGGCTCAACCACAAGGTGCCGGTGTATCTTGCCCGCGCTCGAGACCCACGGGCGGACGGGGTGGACGCGCTGGTATTTCCATGGCAGCGGTTCAGCCTCCTTTACGTCTTCCCTCCGATTCCTCTGTTGCCGAAGGTGCTGCGCAAGATCGAGGCGGAGGGGATACCAACCATTCTCGTCGCTCCGGATTGGCCTCGTCGCGCCTGGTTCTCCAGCGTCGCTCGTATGTTGGCGGACGTCCCGTGGCCTCTGCCCGACAGAGAGGATCTCTTGTCTCAGGGGCCGCTCTTCCACCAGAATTCACGGCAGCTGCGTTTAACGGCGTGGCTGTTGAGACCGCCATCCTGAGGAAGAGAGGCTTCTCTGATGCGGTGGTAAGAACCATGATCAGGGCTCGAAAGCCGGCTTCTTCACGAATCTATTATCGCACCTGGAAGGCCTTCCTGGTGTTTTGTGAGAAATCGGGCTACTCGCCCCTACGTTTCTCTGTCCCAGTGGTGCTGTCTTTTCTCCAGTCCGGCCTCGACATGGGTTTGTCGCTCAGTTCTTTAAAGGGTCAGGTTTCTGCTTTGGCTATCTTTTTTCAGAGGTCCATTGCCTTTTTGAGACCTGTAAAAACCTTCCTGCAGGGGGTGGCGCATTCGGTTCCTCCGTATGTGCCTCCCTTGCCCCCCTGGGATCTCAACTTGGTTCTGCGCGCCCTTCAGGCGGCGCCTTTTGAACCTCTGAGGGAGATCTCTCTGGTTTTACTCACCTGGAAGGTAGTTTTTCTGGTGGCCATAACCTCCATCAGGCGAGTTTCGGAGCTGGCCGCACTTTCCTGCCGGGAACCTTTTCTGGTCTTTCACCAGGATAAGGTGGTGCTCAGGCCGGTGCCTTCTTTTTTGCCCAAGGTGGTTTCTCCCTTCCACCTTAACGAGGATCTTGTCCTGCCCTCTTTTTGTCCTTCTCCGGTGAACCCCAAGGAATGTGCTCTCCACTCCCTGGACGTCGTCAGGGCCCTGAAGGTGTACCTGGGGGCTACCGCTTCCTTCCGGCGTTCAGACTCTCTCTTTGTGATTCCTGAAGGGTCCCGTAAGGGCCTGGCGGCTTCCAAGGTCACCGTGGCGCGGTGGATCCGTTCCGCTATTGCTGCGGCATATCGCGCTCGCGGCCACGTTCCGCCGTCACGGATTACCGCTCACTCCACAAGGGCAGTGGGTGCTTCCTGGGCTAGACGCAATCGCGCATCCGTTTCCCAGTTGTGTAAGGCGGCCACTTGGTCGTCCTTACATACTTTCACAAAGTTTTATCAGTTACACTCTCTGGCCTCGGCTGATGCTGCTCTTGGGCGCAGGTATTGCAGGCTGTGGTTCCGGTTTGACTACTGGACGTTTATTCCTGGCGGTGTTGGATTTGTTCTTTTTTTTTTTTTTTTTTTTTTTTTTTTTTTTTTTTTTTTTTTTTTTTTTTTTTTTTTTTTTTTTTTTTTTTTTTTTTTTTTTTTTTTTTTTTTTTTTTTTTTTTTTTTTTTTTTTTTTTTTTTTTTTTTTTTTTTTTTTTTTTTTTTTTTTTTTTTTTTTTTTTTTTTTTTTTTTTTTTTTTTTTTTTTTTTTTTTTTTTTTTTTTGTTTTTTTTTTTTTTTTTTTTTTTTTTTTTTTTTTTTTTTTTTTTTTTTTTTTTTTTTTTTTTTTTTTTTTTTTTTTTTTTTTTTTTTTTTTTTTTTTTTTTTTTTTTTTTTTTTTTTTTTTTTTTTTTTTTTTTTTTTTTTTTTTTTTTTTTTTTTTTTTTTTTTTTTTTTTTTTTTTTTTTTTTTTTTTTTTTTTTTTTTTTTTTTTTTTTTTTTTTTTTTTTTTTTTTTTTTTTTTTTTTTTTTTTTTTTTTTTTTTTTTTTTTTTTTTTTTTTTTTTTTTTTTTTTTTTTTTTTTTTTTTTTTTTTTTTTTTTTTTTTTTTTTTTTTTTTTTTTTTTTTTTTTTTTTTTTTTTTTTTTTTTTTTTTTTTTTTTTTTTTTTTTTTTTTTTTTTTTTTTTTTTTTTTTTTTTTTTTTTTTTTTTTTTTTTTTTTTTTTTTTTTTTTTTTTTTTTTTTTTTTTTTTTTTTTTTTTTTTTTTTTTTTTTTTTTTTTTTTTTTTTTTTTTTTTTTTTTTTTTTTTTTTTTTTTTTTTTTTTTTTTTTTTTTTTTTTTTTTTTTTTTTTTTTTTTTTTTTTTTTTTTTTTTTTTTTTTTTTTTTTTTTTTTTTTTTTTTTTTTTTTTTTTTTTTTTTTTTTTTTTTTTTTTTTTTTTTTTTTTTTTTTTTTTTTTTTTTTTTTTTTTTTTTTTTTTTTTTTTTTTTTTTTTTTTTTTTTTTTTTTTTTTTTTTTTTTTTTTTTTTTTTTTTTTTTTTTTTTTTTTTTTTTTTTTTTTTTTTTTTTTTTTTTTTTTTTTTTTTTTTTTTTTTTTTTTTTTTTTTTTTTTTTTTTTTTTTTTTTTTTTTTTTTTTTTTTTTTTTTTTTTTTTTTTTTTTTTTTTTTTTTTTTTTTTTTTTTTTTTTTTTTTTTTTTTTTTTTTTTTTTTTTTTTTTTTTTTTTTTTTTTTTTTTTTTTTTTTTTTTTTTTTTTTTTTTTTTTTTTTTTTTTTTTTTTTTTTTTCTCTTTTTTTTTTTTTTTTTTTTTTTTTTTTTTTTTTTTTTTTTTTTTTTTTTTTTTTTTTTTTTTTTTTTTTTTTTTTTTTTTTTTTTTTTTTTTTTTTTTTTTTTTTTTTTTTTTTTTTTTTTTTTTTTTTTTTTTTTTTTTTTTTTTTTTTTTTTTTTTTTTTTTTTTTTTTTTTTTTTTTTTTTTTTTTTTTTTTTTTTTTTTTTCCCACCCCATGGACTGCTTTGGGACGTCCATGGTCTGTGTCCCCCAATGGAATGAACGAGAAAAGGAGATTTTGTGAAACTCACCTGTAAAATCTTTTTCTCGTAATTTCCATTGGGGGACACAGCTCCCGCCCCCTTTTTTGGTTTACGCCTTAGGGTGTGCTGTGTGATGGTTTCCATAATGTTTTGTTTCCGTTCTCCTTCTCCTACTGCTTTTGCAACGACTGAAGTTCTCCTGGAGTGCCTGGGGGTATAGCCCGAGGAGGAGGAGCTTCTTTTTTTGCATAGTGTCCCTCCTAGTAATATCTCTAAGCTATACCCATGGTCTGTGTCCCCCAATGGAAATTACGAGAAAAAGATTTTACAGGTGAGTTTCACAAAAATCTCCTTTTTGCGGATCCGCAATCTGGAGACTGCAAAACACTTGCGGACGTGTGAATGGACCCAAAACTACCAAAGTAGTATGAAGGTGTTTTGGTGTTCTTACCTACTGGAGGTTTCTCATTTCACCTAGTTACAACAGAGACATCGTGAGATAAAAGATATGATGGATGCAATTTTTAAAGGAACCTTTTTGCAACGGTATCGGTAAGTAATAATCCTAGCGTGTATGGTTATACGTTGGGGCCAAGCAGATTAGCTCTGCTAAACTGGAATCTTTTGAAACTGTTTAGGTTGAAATATTTTTGTTAAAAAATGTAAGGTATGTATTGCAAAATTCTGTAGTTAAAACAAGACTCTGGTTCAAGAACTAAGGCCTCTTTCACACTTGCGTTGTTGGGATCCGGCGTGCACTTCCGTTGCCGGAGGTGCCCGCCAGATCCGGAAAAACGCAAGTGTACTGAAAGCATTTGAAGACGGAGCCGTCTTCAAAATGCTTTCAGTGTTACTATGGCACCCAGGACGCTATTAAAGTCCTGGTTGCCATAGTAGGAGCGGGGAGCGGGGGAGCGGTATACTTACAGTCCGTGCGGCTCCCGGGGCGCTCCAAAATGACGTCAGAGCGCCCCATGCGCATGGATGACGTGATCCATGTGATCACGTGATCCATGCGCTTGGGGCGCCCTGACGTCACTCTGGAGCGCCTGGGGAGCCGCACGGATGGTAAGTATACTGCTCCCCCGCTCCCCGCTCCTACTATGGCAACCAGGACTTTAGCGTCCCGGGAGCCATGGTAACCACTCTGAAAAAGCTAAATGTCGGGTCCGGCAATGCGCCGAAACGACGTTTAGCTTAAGGCCGCCGGATCCGGATCAATGCCTTTCAATGGGCATTAATTCCGGATCCGGCCTTGCGGCAAGTCTTCAGGATTTTTGGCCGGAGCAAAAAGCGCAGCATGTTGCGGTATTTTCTCCGGCCAAAAAACGTTCCGTTCCGGAACTGAAGACATCCTGATGCATCCTGAACGGATTTCTCTCCATTCAGAATGCATTAGGATAAAACTGATCAGGATTCTTCCGGCATAGAGCCCCGACGACGGAACTCTATGCCGGAAGAAAAGAACGCAAATGTGAAAGAGCCCTTAGTCGCAGCTGCATTCTTACACTGCCCTCGCCAGTTTTCTGAAAAGGGGTGGCGGGTGTGGCATGGGTGGGGGAACTTTATCTTCATTTATACCAGAAACTGGCATAAATGCTGACTGAAATATATGCCAGCTACGAGCTGGACTGCTAGAAGGCCTGCTCCTTGTCATAAACTAAATGCACTGGGTAGCTCAGGGCCCATCGAAACTGGCGCGTGCTCGAGGGCTGAAGTGCTTTAGACATTTCAATTTGCCCTCTGTCTTATCAACATCCGTACTCATTGGTGGGATGCTGGTCAGTAAAGAGGCATAATGTTATAATGGCTTCTCTCCTCTATAGTTAGAATTACTCTCGCCTGTAGATGGATATTAGGGCAATGCCCACAGTACAGGCCTTAGCAGGGGTGTTGGTATTAAAGGCTGCAGAAAATGTGAGCAGATTAGAATCATAATGTTCACCTTGCCCTAAATGTGCTGCTGATATAATGATGGTTTCTATGGATAAATAGAGCATTTACATTTATTATTAGTTTACATACATACAGTGCTTTTACAGGTTTTATATTATTTTTGATCTAATGTTTTAATCTCTATTTTTTCTTTTTACAGGGATGTTGTTTCTGAGATTAGAGCATTATGTATAGAAGAAATTGGTGTGTGGCTGAAAATGCACCCACATATGTACTTAAGTGACAGTTACTTAAAGTATGTTGGTTGGATGCTGCATGATAAGGTGGGTCTGTGAATGAGGCTGAAGTGTAGACCGTGACTGAATAACTCTGCCCATAGACATCAGAGAGTCCATCCGCTATCTATGTATTGTGTATGGATGCTGGTAGATCTCATCCAAAAACTCTCCACTGCGTTGACGTCTTGTACTTTCAGGTGATGATATATGTACGATTGCCACTCACTACCCTTTTTACCACATAACATATATAACTGAGCTGACTGTGCTCTTTACACTTCGTTTTTTTATTACCGGACAACTTTCAGAGCTTACAGTGAGTGTGCTTTGGTATATACTGGGGCAGGTATGTGTCAGAAAGCATGGCTTGCTTCACTTTGCTATACAGAGGCAAACAGTATGGGGTACATTTATTAAGACTGGCGTTTTAGACGCGGGTCTTAATAAAGGCCCATAGCTGGCGGTGGATCCGCTGAAATTATGAAGAGGCGCCAGCCTTTCCATAACTTTGGCAGATCCTCAGCCAGTTATAATTGTAAGATAGCTTCCGAGCTGTCTTACAATTAGACCTTTTTTCGACACCTGAAACAGGCGTAAAATGGTAAATGAGACCCTGCCGGCCCGTCCCCTTCTACACCCGCAATTTTAGACCTGGCGTGAGTGGGGCGAAGTCGCAGATAGCGGCGCAACTAACCAGTTGCGCCCCAAATTCGCCTAATTTAGGCGTATTTCAGTACAGTAAATGACCCCCTATGTTCCTTTTATTACAGTGGCCATGTACGCCACTTTATACCTACACAGTGGTATACCTTGCAGCATTCCACCAGAAGTATACATTGGGGAATACTCTTTGAGGTGTACCTCTGACAGAAGGAAAAAACTAAGTAAGCAGACTCTTAGTAGGTGGGTAGAATTAGGGGTGATATTTATCAGTCCAAACAACTTTTCACTGGCAGTTCTCTAATGTGTATGGGGAGGTTTAGACAATGGATTTTTAGTTTAGTTTGGCAGTGTACTATATTTTCTACATCGCTTGTATGGTAAATATTTGATAGTGTAGATGTATTAGTCAGACTGTACTCTTAAGGTCAGTTTAGATCCCTGGTTGCTACAATGCATACTCATATCTGCAATGCTATGATGCTCCTTTTTGAGTCAATAAATAACTTTTTAGGCTGGGTTCATACTGTATTTTAGGCCTCAGCTGAGCTTTGCTGAATACCTGAAAATTCTGAGGTATAATGTGATGGATCGATTCACTTAATCGAGCCAGAGTCTAAAAGATTTCACCTTGACCCGCCTGGGTTGGTTTCCATGCTATTCTGTCGGTAAAAAAGACAGAAATGAATGACAAGCAGGTCTAACAAAGTCTGAGATAAATAATAGTGATGGACCAGGATCGTAAAAAAATCATAACTTTATTCCAAATATTCCATTAAAAATGATGTTCCATTGGTGGAATATTTGGATTAAAGTCCATGATTTTTTATGATTTTGGTACTGGACCATCACTTCTTATGGATTACTAATACGCAGTGTAGCAGAAACACAATCAAGATATCCGGCTGGCTGGTATGTGTTTTATGCTCTGAAGATACATTTTTTGGCCTCTTTTGCCTCATTGAAGTCAATCAAAATTGGCTTTTGGCTTGAGTATTAACTCATCTTTGTCGAGAGCCTACCTACCTGGTGCGATACTCCTGTATGCTGGGTGGTACAGCTGTCACACAACCATACCATGCCTTGAGTGTATTGTGCATGGGTCCAATTAACAAGAACTGGACCTGTGCACAATGCTGCCTAGCTGTGGTACGCCAGATGATCAGATTGCCTGGGAGAACAAAAGTGTAGGTATGTATTAATACTCTTATATAGTAACTGCATCTGGTTTACATTGCTCTTGTAGTGCCAGGTTGAATAAACCATCTCTTCACTGACTGAATCATTTTGTGGTTGCTGCTTAGGTCCCAGACGTGCGTCTAAGAAGTTTAATTGCACTGCAGGGTCTTTATGAGAAAAATGATCTCGTTTCCAAAATGGATCTTTTTACAACGAGATTCAAGGTAAATCAGTTGTGTAACATTTTTCATCTAAAAACAGTTTAAAAAAATCGTGTCCTCAAATCTTTCTGTGTTCTTCAGTAAATCACTATTATTATTCTGTATGTTTGCCTCTATTAGCACTGATGTTCATTTTTTTAGGCGGTAATTACGTCTAAGATCTCATTACATCCAAGCTTTTCCTTCTTTGTGTTGAATGTATTAGGCCTATTGCACACGACCGTATGGCTTTTTCAGTGTTTTGCGATCCGTTTTTCACGGATCCATTGTTCCGTTTTTGTTTCCGTTGTGTTTCCGTTTCTGTTCCGTTTTTTTTTTTCCGTTCCGTTTTTCCGTATGGCATATACAGTATACAGTAATTACATAGATAAAATTGGGCTGGGCATAACATTTTCAATAGATGGTTCAGCAAAAAAACGGAACGGAAACGGAAGACATACGGATGCATTTCCGTATGTGTTCCGTTTTTTTTGCGGACCCATTGACTTGAATGGAGCCACGGACTGTGATTTGCGGGCAATAATAGGACATGTTCTATGTTAAAACGGAACGGAAATACGGAAACGGAATGCATACGGAGTACATTCCGTTTTTTTTGCGGACCCATTGAATGAATGGTTTCCGTATACGGACCGTATACGGAACGCAAAAAACGTCCAGTAAACGGGAAAAAAAAACGGCCGTGTGCAATAGGCCTTAAATAAAGGTTATGTTTTTTTGTAAATTCTAGGATCGCATTGTATCAATGACTTTGGATAAGGATCATGAGGTCTCTGTTCAGTCCATGAGGCTCCTTGTTCATATGTTAAGGTATTATATTTTCTGTATGTTTTTCAGTTTGTTTGTTGCTGTAACCATGGAGATCCATAGGTGTTATTGAAAGCTGTATGCACAAAATGATAGGATTTTGTTTTACCCTTAAAAGGTTAGTTTGGGTAATTTTTGCACAGCTTATATATAATTACAATTTGCTGGGGCCGCAGCACTGACAAGGGGCGCACACGTTCGTCTGCAAGATGCCTTAAGGTGAATAGAACAGATTTTAGTTGCAGAAATTTCTGCAACAGAATTTGTAGCGTGTGAAGGCACTCTTAGGCCCCTTTCACACGGGCGAGTTTTCCGCGCGGGTGCAATGCGTGAGGTGAATCCGGACCCATTCACTTCAATGGGGCTGTGCGTGATTTTCACGCATCACTAGTGCGTTGCGTGAAAATTGCAGCATGTTCTATATTCTGTGTTTTTCACGCAACACAGGCCCATAGAAATGAATGGGGCCTGCATGAAAATCGCAAGCAAGTGTGGATGCGGTGTGATTTTCACGCATGGTTGCTAGGAGATGATGTTAGTAAATTGATAAAAGTCAATTTACTGTATTATTTTCCCTTATAACATGGTGATAAGGGAAAATAATAGCATTCTTAATACAGAGTAAAATAGGGATGGAGGGGTTAAAAAATAAAAACAATTAACTCACCTCATCCACTTGATCATGAAGCTGGCATCTTTTTCTTTCTTCTTCTTTCAGGACCTGCAAAAGGACCTTTGATGACGTAATCACGCTCACCACGTGCACGTCAGTGCAGGTCCTGCTGAATGGAGATAGAAGGATCTGCTAGAAAAGTACATGATGTAAACTGTAGTTAAGGTAATCTTCTCATCAGTGACTGTATTTGTGAGTTATAACCTCCATTCTGATCCTCAGCTGTGTCATGTGACCAACAATCATGTGACCAGCGTCTTATGTGTGGACAGGAAGTCAGGTTCTTTATGTATTCCTATGGGAGCCTCAATGTCAGCCTCATAGGGATGAATAGAGAAGTAACTGACTTCCTGTCCTGTGTCAGCTGGAGATCAGAGAGTTGGTCACATGACATGGCTGAGGATCAGTTATAAGTTAAGGGAGGTTATAACTCACAAATACAGTCACTGATGAGAAGATTACCTTCACTACAGTTTACACCATGTACCTTTCTAACAGGTCAGAGAATAACATTTTGTGGAGTGCTTCTTCAATATCCATATTCAATCATATACTTTGCTAAGCATGAAATATATTTAGTTAAATCAGGAAATCCTATCCTTCTCTCCTTTTATCCATTTTCAATCTAGGCAGTGATACTGTGACCTTAGATTAGAAATGAATGTAGGGCTGCTGTGCATAGTTATGAAATGGAGGGCCAGTGCGCGATGCGCCCTCTGATACTTTCAAGGCTCTGTTTACCAGATAGGTGCAGGTCTACCTCTGTGACCCGCACCTATCAGACAATGGGGGCATATCCTAGCGATATGCCCCCATTGTCTGAGATGGGAATACCCATTTAAACTACCACAATGGTGTTACCATGATATGATGTGTCATCACAATGTGTTTTCCAGTTTTCTATGGATTCCATGGTTCTCCAGGTTATCCTAGTGAGTTAATAACTGAAAATAAGCTCTTCTCCATCTTCCTTGTTTATTATTATTATTATTATTATTATTATTATTATTATTATTATTTTTGGCCTAAGTGGTTAGCACTTGTGCCTTGCAGCAGTGGGGTCCTGGATTCAAATCCGACCAGGGATAACGTCTCCAGCAGTTTGTAGGTTCTCCCCGGGCTTGAATGGGTTTCTTCTGGGTACTCCGGTTTCCTCCCACACTATAAACTGGCCTCCTACGAAATTGACCCCTAGGTTTGCCTTGTGTGTTGGGGTCAAGCACCTATATGGCAGCTTACGACTTCCCAGGAGTGGCCCAGCCTCACAACTATCTCTGCTTTGTGAGAAAAGCGCATTACAAAATGTTTGTCATTGTCCAGGTTTTAGTGCTAATTATATGATCTGTCTCTAGAGGGCAGTATATGATCATTCACTGCCCAAGAAAAGGACACTTGCCTGTAGGCGCACATTTACAAATCAGATTATGACCGTTTTTGGGCATAAATTGCGCCCACAAAAAGGTTTGCGCAAAAACTTTTCTGATCACTTGTCAAATATGAAAGTGGCCATAGTTTTAGGTCGAAGTTATAAAAAAAAAAAAAAAAAAAAATGACCCAATTTTCTCCCTGCTCATAGCAAGCATAGGTTGTGTGAAGTATTATGCCTATTGCACACGAACGTGTGCGCTCCGTGGCCATATTAATACACAGGCAACGTTCCGTGTGCATTCCGCATCACAGATGTGGACCCATTCACTTTAATGGGTTCGCAAATCCGGAGATGCGGAATGGAAGCACACTACGGAGTGCTTCCGTGGGGTTTCGTCCCGTACTTGTCCTATCTTTTTGCGGAATGGCCAGATCGTGGACCCATAAAGTGAATGGGTTCGCGATCCGCTGCAGCTGCCCATGGACGGTGTTCGTGCATTGCGGCCCACGTTTTGCCGGCCGCAGCACGACCAAGGGGCGCACACGTTTGTGTGCAGGAGGGCTTAGTAGCAAGTGTTTGAAATGAAATATAAACTAGTCAAAATCCTTTATGAAGCAGAAAACAGAAGGTGAAAGAAATATGAAAGAGTTTTCCAAGACTTTTATACTGATGACCTATCCTTTGGATAGCAAGAAAATTTTGACTAGAACCTTCAAAATCACAGGTGAATATCCATGAAGCGAACATAATTACAAAAAACAAAATTACTGCACACGTTATATATACAAACAATAGAGCTAAGAAATGGGGGTCATTCTAGATAAAAGTGGTACAATACCGACTATAAATGAGTAATGGAAGCTCTTAGCGCACATACGTGTCGGGCCCATCTACCAGGCGTCAAGGTGGCTTCCGCAGATGGGTCCCTATCACTAAATATACTGCCTCACTTTGGACTTACTTAAGCCTACAATATTCGGGGCGTGTTCAGTCTAAAAGAGGTGCTACCCTCAATATATTGCAAGAAAATTTAGACTAGAACCTTTGGATAGGTCATCAGTATCTGATTGGTGAGGGTCCGACAAACGAGACCCCCGCTGATCAGCAGTCTGAGAAGCCACCGGTGCTCCTGTAAGCGCTGCGGCCTTCTCCAAGCTTACCAAGCACAGAGCCGTACATTGTATAGCGGCTGTGCTTGTTATTGCGCTCAGCCCCATTCACTTCAATGGAGCTGACCTGCACCTATGCCAGGGGACTGATGAACGTGTTGTCACTGGCCTATTGAAAGCTGCGAGAAGGCCGTGGCGCTACTGTGAGAGCAGCTGCTTTTTCAAACAGCTGAACGACGGGGGTCCCGGGTGTCGGACCACCACTGATCAGATACTATAGACCTATATAGAGGATAGGTCATCAGTTCTAAAGGCTCGGAAAACCCCTTTAACTTTTCAGATTGAAACAAGGCATTGAATAAGACTTTTCTATGCAAGAGAAAACTAGTTTGTATGGATGAAGAGTATCCAAAAAGACTGGACAGTTGTTGGATAAAAATTTGAAGTGGAAGGATATTATGCTATAGATCAGTGATGCTATTAAAGCTTGCATTGGAGTTATATGTCAGTAAGAACTCCCAAGGTGTATCTCCAACAGAAGGCTGTGACATATCCTATTGTATTGGCATGCGGTGGGATATGTTGCTAATAGGCTCCCATTGTAAAAAATCTAACAAACCACCTAGGTGTAAAATAGTGTAGGCTATTATGCTATTCTATATTGTAATAAAAGGCATACCAACCTGACATAGACTAAAAGGTCCTATGGATAGGTTAGGCGGGAGTTTTAACAGCACAGCTAGGACGTTAATGGAACATAGGGCGGTAATGTTATGTGAACAGAACCTGGACGTGTTCTGATGGTGTAATGCAAACAACAAGACAGCACCTCCAAACAATATGAAATAAATTGCTTGCGGCCTCGGCTGACATACAAACGTTGAAAACATGGATTATTCTAGATTTCATAACTGCTTTATTTGCTGACATTTACATATGAAGCAATCTGTACACTTCCGCCAATGACAAATTGGCCTCTTTGCATGGGAATCTACAGTATCAGACTTGCATCTCCTGGGCCTAGGGTAACAAGTGAATTCATGGCAAGGTAGGATGCAGCCAGGGGCGTAACTACCATAGCAGCAGACCAGGAGACTGCTATGGGGCCCAGGGCAAAGGGGGCCCAGACTTAGTTGGGATTATCTCCTTTTCTACTGGAGGTGAAAACATGGTCAGCGCTCCACCTCTAAAGGAACAACTTATCACTAATAAGGCAGTGGAAAAAATGGCCCAAGGGTCATTGAAAAGGGTTTAGGCAGAAACTATTCTGTCCGGTGTGGGGGCCTGGTGTGATCCTTGCTATGGGGCCCTTACCTCTCTATGTACGCCACTGGATGCAGCTATATTATGCTCTAATTAAAAGCCATTGGCAGGATGCACGGCCCAAATAGAGGCAGCCACTAGTATGACATTTCTCTTAATAGACTTATTTCAAGAGTTAAAGTGTCATTACAAAATATACGATGTTCAGACACAGCCAGTCTGACAGGGCTGCATTCTGCAGTTTGTTAATATTGTGAAACATGAACGTTGCAGATGCCAGACGAAGCAATATTTTAATAAAAACCTTTTTTAGCCCAAAATGGCTCCAGGTGTCTGTAACCTTTAAAGCAGCTCTTCTCAAACTGTGCGACAGATCTAACTGGTGAAACACCCTCAGTTGTTAGTGATGCAGCTGGTGGAGGCAACTTTAAACTGAATCTGTCAGCAGTTTTGACCATGGTAATCTGTTGAGAGCACTAGGTAGCAGACCAGGGAGAGCAGGACAAACACATCTTTTGTGTATAATTCTGTACAAGTTTGAAAAATATAAAAAAAAATATAAAAATTCTAATCACCCCGCCCCCCCCCCCCGTCCCCAAAATCTAAATAAATACATTTTTTTTTTTAAAACAAAACATCATGGGCACTACCACGTGCGAAAACACCCATACAAAATGGCATAACGGAAACTGTCCGGATCCGTTATGCTGCCCAAAGACTTCTATTATGCATTTTTAAAGGTCTCCATGGTGCATTCCGTTATAGAATTCTGTTATATTCCATGATAACGGAATCCATAATGGAATTACCACAGAACCCGAACTTGCAGTCAAATGGATAAGCCATCAATGTTAAAAATCTGGATAACATCTTTAATGCAATAGTGTAATCAAGGGCAGGGCTTAGCAACCTCCAACACTCCGGTGTGGTGAAACTACAACTCCCAACATGCACACTTGCTCAGCTGTTCTCGGAACTCTCACAGAAGTGTATGAAGCATGCTGATTGCTGTCGTTTCACAACACCTGGAGTGCCAGAGGTTGCTGATTCCTGACCTAGGGGGGTCTTAAGTTAGAGAGTGGAGAGGCCACTGTTGCTGGCACATTTCCCCTCTTGCTGTGTATTTTGA
Source organism: Bufo bufo (assembly GCF_905171765.1). Lineage (NCBI taxonomy): Eukaryota > Metazoa > Chordata > Amphibia > Anura > Bufonidae > Bufo > Bufo bufo. The sequence goes on from NC_053391.1 coordinate 457,184,463, forward strand.
GGGGTCTTTTAATGGAATACATTAGCACTCACTGGTTTACTTTGATCAAACATATTACAGATACTCTTATCAAAAGAATCAAGTGATTTATACAACTGTTAATGAATATAATATTATGTTTCTATTTGTATGTATTTGTCTCATTTGCATCTCAATAACATTAAAACGATATGATATTGTGCACATTCATTACATGACAGAAATGTACAGTTGTGTTCAAAATAATAGCAGTGTGTGGCCTAAAAAAGTGAATAAAGCTCAAAATCCTTCTAATAGCTTTTATTTCCATACACACAAATGCATTGGGAACACTACACATTCTATTCAAATCAAAACATGAAGAAAAATATATCAAATTTGTGTTGTTCCTCTAAAAAATTCAAGATAAGTGAATATTAGACTGTTAAAAAAATAGCAGTTTGTATTCTTCTTTACAAACTCAAACATTCACTATATAAACTGAAAAATGTTTGAAGATTTTGTTTTCCTTTGAATCACTTACCTGTTTAATTGTATAACCAGTGTTTCTGAGAACTGCTGTACATCTGTGTTGCATGGAGTCCACCAACTTCTGGCCCCTGTGAACAGGTATTCCAGCCCAGGATGATTGGACTACATTCCACAGTTCTTCTCGATTTCTTGGTTTTGCCTTAGAAACTGCATTTTTGATGTCACCTCACACGTTTTCTATTGGATTAAGATCCAGGGATTGGGCTGACCACTCCATAACGTCAATCTTGTTGGTCTGGAACCAAGATGTTGCACGTTTACTGGTGTGTTTGGGGTCGTTGTCAGCATAAGGCAGCATGACCTCTTCAAGTATTCAGATGTATTCAAACTGATCCATGATCCCTGGTATGCGATAAATAGGCCCAACACCTTAGTATGAGAAACATCCCCATATCATGATGCTTGCGCCACCATGCTTCACTGTCTTCACAATGTACTGCGGCTTGAATTTAGTGTTTGGGGGTCGTCTGACAAACTGTCTCCGGCCACTAGACCAAAAGAACAACCTTACTTTCATCAGTCCACAAAATGTCTCTTTAGGCCAGTCAATGTGCTCTTTGGCAAATTGTAACCTCTTCAGCACATGTCTTTTTTCAACAGTGGGACTTTGCGGGGGCTTCTTGCAGATAGCTTGGCTTCACATAGGCGTCTTCTAATTGTAACAGTACTCACAGGTAACTTTAGACCTTCTTTGATCTTCCTGAAGCTGATTGTTGCCAGTCCTTGCCATTTTGGCTATTCTTCGAATGGTAGTTTTTCGCTTTCTTCCACGTCTTCAGGTTTTGGTTGCCATTTTAAAGCATTTGTGATCATTTTAGCTGAGCAGCCTATCATTTTCCGCACCTTTTTATATGTTTTCCCCTCTCCAATCAACTTTTTAATCAAGGCACGCTGTTCTTTTGAACAATGTCTGGAATGACCCATTTTCCTCAGAATTTCAGAGAGAATTGCACTGTAACCAGCGTGTACAACATTTGCTGCCTTCCTTCCTTAAATAAAGGCAATAATTGCCACCTGTTTTTCAAAGAATGAATGAACTCACTCATTGAACTCCACACTGCTTTTATTTTGAACATGCCCCTTTCAATAAGTGATTGAATTACAGAGAATCAGCAGCATGCATGTCATGACTGTTGGATTTCTATTACTCTACTACACCTGCTAGTAAATTATCTTCCATGTAGAAATATCATTCCTACCAAAAACAGTGATTGATCAGGTTAGTGATGTCTCACTGCTATTATTTTGAACACAACTGTATAATATTCTAGCATTAAGCTGCTAAAAAGAGGTTTAGTGAGAACCCCCCCCCCCCCCTCCGTACCCCAGACAGGCTTATCTGAGTGGCACTGCCAGTCAGCAGGGACAGGAGTTCTTCAGCCAAAGTGAAGAATCACTTGCATTGTATAGCCGTACAATGAATTATTGGTCTTTGTTGTGATGGATTGTATCTCAGATAATAGAAGACGCTCTTCTTCTTGCAGAAATTGTGATGATTCGTTTACCACTGAGGACTGTGAGACCTTGTACCAGTTTGTGTATGCCTCTCACAGACCACTTGCTGCAGCAGCTGGAGAATTTTTATATATAAGGTAATTGAAAATCTTATGGAAATTAAAGGATCATGTCATGAGCTAAAAATGATATCTGCCTGATGTGCAATCCTGTGTCTATTGTTTCCATACTTTATAAAGTACTAGCAGAAGGACGTCTTTGCACGGGTATATTTCATCTATTTCAGTTAATGTTTGTGTGTGTCGTTAAAAGATATTGACAGTATCCAGAATAACAGTGACCTCTACAGTACCCCGCCCCTTAACAGTGAACTCCACAGCCCCTCACCCCTTAACACTGACCCCTCCACAGTGCCACGCCTCCTTAAAATGGGACCTTCACAGCAACCTATCCCCTTAACTTTGACCTTCACAGCAGCCCGCCCCTTTAACAGTAAGATTCACAGCACCCCACTCCCTTGACATTGACCTCCTCAGGGGGCTGCCCCCTTAACAGTGACCTATACAGCACCCCACCCCTTAACACTGACTTCCATCGGGGACCGTCCCCCTATCTGTGACCTCCACTGTTCCCTGCCCCCTTAACAGAGACCTCCACAGCACCCCGTTCCTTTAAAGGGTTTCTGTCACCTGAAAATGATGTGCTAATGTCAGCTGAACATAACTATATTAGTGCCATCTCACTGCCCAAAGCCTTTATTGAGAAAACAAACTTTTGCACCTGCTCCTAGAGGCTCCGTTTGCCCACTTCTTTTCTCGCCCTTCTTCTCTTGATTGACAGGGACAGGGCAGCGCTGCTCTCCTCCCGCCAGCCGTGTCTGCAGTGTAAATCTCACGCCATTCAGTATGCGGCGCAGGCGCAGTGAGGAAAGGACGCTCAGCGGCTGCTGACTTCCTCACTGTGCCTGCACGGAATACTGAACGGCACCAGATTTGCACTGCAGACACGGCCAGCGGGAGGAGAGCAGCACTGCCCTGGCCCTGTCAATCAAGAGAAGAAGGGCGAGAAAAGAGGTGGGCAAACGGAACCTCTAGGAGCAGGTGCAATGCCCCCCTGCTCCAATAGGCGAATTAGCATATTGTAAAAGTTTGTTTTTTTAAATAAAGGCTTCAGGCAGTGGGATGGCACTAATATAGTTATGTTCAGCTGACATTAGCACATCGCTAATGTCAGCCAGCTTAATACCCATTTTTCAGGTGACAGAAACCCTTTAACAGTGACCTCCACAGCACCCCGCTCCCTCAACAGTGACCTCACAGTACCCTGCTGACTTAACAGTGACCTCCACAGCAGCTGCCCCTTTAACAGTGGCCCCTGCCCCCTTAACAGTGACCTCCACAGTGCCCGCCCTTTGTATAAAAAATTAAGTATAAAATTCAGTTTAAAAAAGCCACATCTAATTCATACATTACATCTAATTGATAAAGCACTTGGAGCTTCTGGAATCAGATGAAAGTACATATCTAGAGTCCACTGCAGTGGCTAGTGGGAATACTACTTCAAAGCCAGTCTCATAAAAGTGAGGAGATATTTTCAAACATATGTTGCAACAATGTGATGAATCGATGTACATCCAAACCAAGGGTTCAAAGTTCCCGATAGTCTCCTCATAGAATGCAAATTAGTCCTGGTGTTTCATAAAACGCAAAACATGGATCTAAAAAATGTCCAATATATATCTATTTTGTGATCCATGTATTGCGTTTTATGAAACACCAGGACTAATTTGCATTCTATGAGGAGACTATCGGGAACTTTGAACCCTTGGTTTGGATGTACATCGATTCATCACATTGTTGCAACATATGTTTGAAAATATCTCCTCACTTTTATGAGACTGGCTTTGAAGTAGTATTCCCAGCAGTATTTTCATCTGATTCCAGAAGCTCCAAGTGCTTTATCAATTAGATGTAATGTATGAATTAGATGTGGCTTTATTTTTTATACATATATTCATTTGTACTTTTAATCTGGTTTATTGTTCTTTGTACGGTTTTGTACATTAAAGCTCTTACTATACCGCCGTGTATATCTCTGAGTGCTTCCAAATAGAGTGTGCCGGTCTTTACCAAATTTAGGCTACTTTCACACTAGCGTTCGGGGCTCCGCTTGTGAGTTCCGTTTGAAGGCTCTCACAAGCGGCCCCGAACGGATCCGTCCAGCCCTAATGCATTCTGAATGGATGTGGATCCGCTCAGAATGCCTCAGTCTGGCTCCGTTTGTCCTCCGCTCCGCTCAGCAGGCGGACCCCTGAACGCAGCTTGCAGCGTTCGGGTGTCCGCCTGGCCGTGCGGAGGCAAACGGATCCGTCTAGACTTACAATGTAAGTCAATGGGGACGGATCCGTTTGAAGTTGACACAATATGGCTCAATCTTCAAACGGATCCGTCCCCCATTGATTTTCAATGTAAAGTCAAAACGGATCCGTTTGCATTATCATGAACAAAAATTTTTTTTTTGTTCATGGTAATGCAAACGGATCCATTCTGAACGGATCTAAGCGTTTGCATTATAGGTGCAGATCCGTCTGTGCAGATACCAGACGGATCCGCACCTAACGCTGCTGTGAAAGTAGCCTTATATAATCCTTTTCTTTCTGACTGGGTGAATCAGATAGACCTGAGCACCTCACACAGGACAGGTGAGCCACTCGACCTGTGGAATTAATTATATATAATTATATATAATTATATATAAAAGAGATATATTTCTAATTCTACCCATGGATAGAAATGTACAATGCACCGAGCTGTATAGCATTTTTTTTAAATGGGTATTCCTACTGTACTAGAATATGCCATCACTTACTGATTAAGGTGGGTCCAACTGCCGAAACCCCATGATTCTTAGGCTACTTTCACACTCGCGTTTGGAGCGGATCCGTCATGGATCTGCACAGACGGATCCGTTCAGATAATACAAACGTCTGCATTAGTTCAGAACCAATCCGTTTGTATTATCTTTAACATAGCCAAGACGGATCAGTCTTGAACACCATTGAAAGTCAATGGAGGACGGATCCGTTTTCTATTGTGCCAGAGAAAACGGATCCGTCCCCATTGACTTACATTGTGTACCAGGATCCGTTTGTCTCAGTTTTGTCAGTTGGTGTCCGCCTCCAAAGCGGAATGGAGACGGAACGGAGCCGAGCTGTTGCATTCTGAGCGGATCCTTATCCATTCAGAATGCATTAGGGCAAAACTGATCCGTTTTGGACCGCTTCTGAGAGCCCTGAACGGATCTCGCAAATGGAAACCAAAACGCCAGTGGGAAAGTAGCCTTAGAATGAAGTGGGCTCCTGCACTGCAATGATCCCAGTCATCTGGTGTGCATGAAACCACAGCACAGCACCACTGACCAGAAAGAGTCTGTGTTGCTGTCCTCATTAGTTGGCCAGGAGTTAGGCTAGGTCTACACGATGACATTTTGTTGCACCAATGTCGTCCAACAATTTTTATAATGGCAGTCTATGGTGTCGCACTGCAACATGCGACATGCTGCGACTGCGACGCAACAGTCGCAGAAAATCCATTTGAGATGGATTTTTCTGCGACTCGCATTGCAGTCGCAGCATGTTGCATGTTCCAGTGCGACACTATAGACTGCCATTATAAAAATTGTTGGACGACATTGGTGCAACAAAATGCTGCGCGACAAATGTTGCAGTGTAGTTGTGCCCTATCTGTCGTGCAACTTATTGTCACGCGACAAATGTCGTCGTGTAGACCTAGCCTTAAAGAGGACCTTTCACCGATTCTTACCCTATGAACTAACTATACAGATATGTAGAGCAGCGCCCGGGGATCTCACTGCACTTACTATTATCCCCGGGCGCCACTCCGTTCTCCTGCTATGCCCTCCGGTATCTCCGCTCACTAAGTTATAGTAGGCGGAGATACCAGTCCCTAAGTTATGGTAGGCGGAGTCTGCCCTAGCGCTGGCCAATCGCAGCGCAGAGCTCACAGCCTGGGAGGTTATTTTCTCCCAGGCTGTGAGCTCTGCAATGCGATTGGCCAGCGCTACAGAAGAACAAGGGCAGACTCCGCCTACCATAACTTAGGGAACGGAGATACCGGAGGGCATAGCAGGAGAACGGAGCGGCGCCCGGGGATAATAGTAAGTGCAGAGAGATCCCCGGGCGCCGCTCCACATGTATGTATACTTAGTTCATAGGGTAAGAATCGGTGAAAGGTCCTCTTTAAAGGGACCACAGTCTGTTTCTTCTAGCAGTCAGTGGGTCTCAGAGGTCAGACCCTTTCTGATTATGTGGTTATGGCATATCCTAGTGAATACTATTTAACTGTAAAATAACTAAAGTGGCATTCATGCTGGCAACCAGAGGTAGTATCTGAAAATGTAGCCATGTTTCTGATAGCTGGCTAATATTATGTTTTATTAGATTACAATCTGCACTACCATTTACCCTTCTGCCAGGTCTGATGTCCTGAAGTGTTCTAGTAATATAAATGTAATACATGCATTTAATGGAAAACGTAAGATCCCTTATCAGTCTATTACACTACTTAGCATTGCCTTTAATGCTGTATTTTTATATATCATTCACAGACATTTGGGCCCAGTGATAGAAACAATGAGTGCAAAGGAGACAGTAAACTCTGAGCACAAAATAAGTCAGATGAAGAAGCTTTTGGACTTCTTCCTTGAGAGCAAGGTATGATGAAGAAATACTATTACCAAATCTTTTGTACATTAGTATAGAAATGACTAAAAATTTTATAAATGCAAGCTAATGGAGCACAAACAAAAGTATCTTAAAAGGTTTTCCGAAATTTTTTATACCAATCAGTATCTGATTGCTGGGGAACCCCCCACCGATCTGCAATTTTGAGAAGGCACAGTTGCTCCTGTAAGCGCCGCTGCTTTCTCGCAGCTTACCAAGCAGAGCGCAGTACATTGTATAGCGGCTGTTCTTGGAATTGTTCTCAAGCCTATTCACTTGAATGGGGCTGAGACGCTCCTAGGCCACGTGACAGATGAACATGTCACTCAGCCTAGGAAAAGCGGAGAGAAGACCGCGGCACACATAGGAGTGCCAGTGTCTTCTCAAACAGCTGATCGCCGGGGGTTCTGCTTGTCAGATATTGATGACCTTTAATGTTATGTGTATTAGGCCTCTTTCACACGGGCGTGTGCACCCCGTGGTCGTACTGCGGCCCGCAAAATGTGGACTGCAATGCACGAACACAGTCCGTGGGGCAGCCGCAGCGGATCAAGGACCCATTCACATGAATAGGTCCTCGATCCGGCCGTTCCGCAAAAAGATAGGACATGTTTTATCTTTTTGCGGAATGGAAGTACGGGACGAAACCCCGCGGAAGCACTCCGTAGTGGTATCGTTCCGTGATTAAATTCCGCACCTCCGGATTTGCGGACCCATTGAAGTGAATGGGTCCGCATCCGTGATGCAAAATGCAAAAGCTGTTGCATCCCAGTATAGCGGTGTAGCAGGGCAGCCATAGAAATAAATGGGGTTACAATGCGACTTACAAGTTTCCTGCGACAACAACCTCAGAATTATAAAAAATCCAGCAGGGTTGAATTTTTTGCGATTCTGGGGTTGCGATCACAGCAAACTTGTGAGTTGCGCTGCGACTCCTTTCATTTCTATAGCTGCTCTGCTACACTGTGGTACTTGGGTGCGACAAAGATCGCGTTGTAGCCTTGGCCTAATGGTCAGATGACTGAGCATTGACTATAATCAGTGGGCTCCACTTGCAGCGTTATTGTCCGGTCAAATCTTGCCACTAATAAGCGGAAACAGGCCGGGTCCCATTATAGTCACATGGAGCCTGGTGGTGCCCCGGCTGTTCCTTTGCCGGATCATTTTAGCTCTGGTGTGAAACTAGCCTTATGGCTTTTAGCAATCTCTAAGTTTTCATTTGTGCAAAGTAACCATGGCAACTGAGAAATTCATTCATTAAAAACATTGTAATTGGACACGAACTCCACTTCATCAAGAAGCGTAAGAGAGAATTCCATTCAATAATCCGTAAATAGCATTGACTTTTTCACCCTGGCTACTTTCACACGAACGTGGTGTTTTGCAGATCCACAAATTGCGGATTGGTGAAACACAGATACCGGCCCATCTGAGTTCTGCAATTTGCAGACCGCACATGCCGCTATTGCGGACAAGAATAGGACATGTTCTATTTTTTTTGCCGGGCTGCGGCACGGAACTACGTGTGCTATCCGCATCTTTTGCGGCCCCATAGAAATAAATGGGTCTGCACCCGTTCCGCAAAATTGCGGAACGGATGCGGACTCATTCATACGGTCGTGTGAATGTAGCTTTATGTGCATCTGACTCAATTTGACATCTAGCCACTGACAATGAACTTCTGAATAAAACTCCTTATATTCTCCTAGTTACATGACCATGTGACCTACCTTGTCGACAGCCTCTGGGATTGCACACCTGGATTTTTAAAAGATTGGCAATGGATGACGTCCATCCTTCTGCAAGACGCCACGAAAAACAGAGTTGGTGAGCTCATACATCCAAAAGTATAATGTGATTTCATGGTGGAGTTAGGAAAATGGTAACTTATGACAATGCAGAGGATGAAATCTGTAGTACATGTCACATATGCAGATTTCCTCACAAACGCGCCATGAATCTGCTTTGGAAATTGTCTTCAACTTGAACCCAGTCTTGAAGGGTGTTTCCAGCTTTTTGATATTGAATGGGAGCTGAGCTGCAGTTTGCCGGCATGGCCACTACACAGTGGATGGAGCCTTCTGCTCCCAGCTTCATGCACTGTTCTGGAGGATAGGTCATCATTATCAAGACACTGGTACACTCTTTTAAGGGATATACCATAACCTTCTGGTCAGTGAGGGTTCAGTAGTGAGACTCCTCTGGCACAGCACTGGTCTTAAGGCCCCCATACACATTCATGTTTTGTTGGCCCATCCTGCTGAGAATGGCGGTTTAATTTGACTGTTTAATTTGTCCCAAGAGAATTCCTATTTTCACCCAATCCTTTTGTTCTCCCAGAACTGTCTGGCACAGGCTTTCTCCTCTCTGCCCATTAATCTATCGATCTGGACTCCTTATCTGCTTTGCTTCTACTCATATGGAACAGCAGATATTGGTCTAAAATTCTGGTGACAGATTCCCTTCAAAGGAATTGTCCCAAAATGAACTTTTATGACTTGTCAATTGGACTTGTCATAAAAGTGATATTGGTGAGAGTCTCCACTGATGTCTAGAACAGTCTGTTCCGGGCCAGGCCCTTGATTTTACTGTAGAGAAGGCCAACAAGGGCTTTATGGAAAGAGCATACTGCATGCTGGATAGGAGCCACTTGTTATTGAGATGAATGAGGATCCCATTGGTCTTGGTGTGTGTTGGAGAGCAGTTTCCGCACGTCTTAGGTTTATTTATTGTCCACATCTAACAATGGTTTCATTGGTTTTCAGGTTTGAGTGCAGTTCAGGAGAACTTGCTGGTAGAACTTATGTTGGCAACTGTCCGACAAGCAGTTGAAGGTCATCCTCCTGTGGGGAGAGGAGCCGCTAAGAAGGTCTATTCATTCCCTTTATATTTCCAAGAAAAAAATCACCTCTTAGGCCTCTTTCACACTTGCGTTGTCCGGATCCGGCGTGTACTCCACTTGCCGGAATTACACTCCGGATCCGGAAAAACGCAAGTGTACTGAAAGCATTTGAAGACGGAACCGTCTTCCAAATGCTTTCAGTGTTACTATGGCACCCAGGACGCTATTAAAGTCCTGGTTGCCATAGTAGGAGCGGGGAGCGGGGGAGCGGTATTCGTTAATTTCTAACGATAATTTGTTTTCCCTTAGTCCTAACAGTGGCACAAATGGGGTATTCTGCCCCTGTGGACTGGTTAGGACAGGTGGAATTTTAATGAAACAATCAAACAAAAAATACTGGCAGGCACACGCCCTCCCTGCCCCCAATAAAGAGGGGTGTGACTCTCCAACCCATGTGTAATTACAAGTAGACAACTACAATCTCAATTAATAAATATAGGGGGGGAAAATTGTGTGCCACTGTTAGGACTAAGGGAAAACAAATTATCGTTAGAAATTAACGATTCCCTTACGTCCTAACCAGTGGCACAAATGGGGATTTAGCAAGTAGAAACCCCCATGGGAGGGTCCTCATGCCTGGCGGACGATAACACTGTCCGGCCAAATGAGGAATAACTATGTATTCTGGTATCCACTCTATAGTGTGAGATAAAAGTGGAGTGAGAACTCCAAGAAGCTGACTTACAGATCACATCCAATGGGATCGAGCTTCTCTCTGCAAAAGAAGTGGCCACTGCTCGAGTAGAGTGGGCCCTTACAAATTCAGGGGGCTCCGAGCCCTGAGACATATAAGACTCCCGAATTGCCTCTTTAATCCAACGACTGATGGAGGGCTTAGAGGCTTTCCTCCCCTTATGGGTACCGGAAAAAAGGATAAGGAGGTTTTCATCCTTCCTAAATACCTTGGAGCGTTCCAGGTAAATCCTAAGACATCTCGCAATATCGAGGGTATGGAGCCCTCTTTCCTCAGAGGAGGCGGGTGGAGCCAAAGTTGGTAGGGAGATCACCTGATTGATGTTGTCAAAGGAAGGAACCTTTGGGATGAAGGTAGGTAGAAATTTTAGAAGTACCCGATCCTGTAGGAACTTTGTATATGGCTCAAAGGCAGAAAAAGCCTGGAGTTCCCCAACTCGTTTTGCAGAGGTAACAGCTAACAAGAAGGTGATCTTCCAGGTCAGGAACCTGAATCCCGCCTCCTCTAGGGGCTCAAAGGGGGGAGATGATAACCCCCTGAGCACGACCGACAAATCCCAGGCCGGGATAGGTCTGATTACTGTAGGCTTTAATCTTGAGGCTCCCTTCAGGAATCTCTTGATAAGGGGGTCTTGAGAAATAGCTCTGTTTAGACAAGCAGAGATAGCTGAAATCTGCACTTTAAGGGTAGCTGGTGATAGCCCCCTGTCCAGACCGTCCTGAAGAAATTGGAGGATCATCGGGATGGAAGCTTCAGCGGATCTTTGCTGATGTCTTGTACACCAGGATGAAAAGATCTTCCAGATTCTGGAGTAGGCCTTATTGGTAGCTTCTGATCTGGAGTGCTCCAGGGTTCTCAAGACAGACCCCGATAGCCCTTCTATCCCTGGAAGGGACTGATCAACCTCCAGGCCGTCAGGTTGAACATTTGAAGATTTGAGGAGACCTGGGTGCCCCCCGACACCAGTACTCTCTCTGGGGGAAGCCTCAGAAATTGACCCCGACTCATCTGTAAGAGTTGGGTAAACCAAGCTCTTTTCGGCCAGTATGGGATAATGGCGATAACTGACGCTTGGTCCTGCCTGATCTTCATCAAGACCCTTGGTATCAAGGAAATTGGAGGGAAGATGTAGGCCAGCCTGAACCTCCATGGGATTGACAGTGCATCTATTGCCACCGGGTTGTCCTCCCTGTAAAGGGAGCAATACTTCTCCACCTTGGTGTTGAACCTCGTTGCCATGAGATCGATCTCTGGCATGCCCCACCTGAGCGTTATCTCCTTGAAGACCTCTGGATGGAGTGACCATTCTCCGGTTGGAAGACCTCGGCTCAGACGATCCGCAATCACATTGTGAACTCCGCGAATGTGAACGGCTGATAAGTGGGTGAGGTTCAGTTCTGCCCAATCCAAAATCACACCTATCTCTCTCAGGAGACTTTGTGACCTCGTGCCTCCCTGCTTGTTGATATACAGTACAGCGGTCATGCTGTCTGACTGTACCTTTACTGCCTTCCCTCGAATGATGGGAGCAAAATGAAGAAGAGCTAGTCTGATTGCTCTGATCTCCAGGAGATTTGATGACAATAACCTCTCCTGAGGTGTCCAAGTTCCCTGGACTGTCTTGTCCTGAAGATGCGCACCCCAGCCTACTAGGGATGCGTCTGAAGTAAGTATGATCCAAGAGGGTTGGATCAGGGACTTGCCGTCCATGAGGTGGGACCACCACCTCAGAGAGGATCGGACTTTGTAAGGCAGGGAGAGCACGGAATTGAGTCCCACCGGACTGTGATTCCACTTGGCTAATACTTCCGACTGGAGCGGACGTAAGTGCCATAATGCCCAAGGTACCGCCTCTGCGGTTGAAGACATTAGTCCCAACATCCTCATCCACGTTCGAATCGTTACCTGTTTTGGTACAGAGAGAGAACGGGCTGTTTGTTGCACGGATTGCCTTCTTTCGGGAGTGAGATGAATTGTCATCCTGATTGAATCCACCATGAACCCCAGGAACCTTACCGAGGTGGCTGGTTGGAGTTGGGATTTGTCCCAATTGATTATCCATCCTAACTGATGTAGGAATGTAACAGCCTGTTGGATGTGTTGGGACAGGATCGCTTGGGAAGGAGCTCTGAGGAGCCAGTCGTCCAGGTATGGAACTATGCTCAGGCCCTGAAGCCTTAGAGCGGCCACCACAGAGACCACTACTTTGGTGAAAGTGTGTGGGGCTGAAGAAATCCCAAATGGGAGGGCCACAAACTGAAAATGTTTTAGGACCCCCCCGATGTTTACCGCGATCCTTAAGAATCTTCTGGACCCAGGATGGATGGGAATATGGAGATAAGCATCCTTGAGGTCTAAGGTTGCCAAGAAATCTCCCGGCATAAGAAGATTGGTCACTGACTGGATAGTTTCCATACGGAACTTCTTTTGTTTTATGAAACGGTTGAAGAACCTCAGATCTATAATCATCCTCCAACCTCCGGTATTCTTGGGTACCAGGAAAACTGGGGAGTAGATACCTGTTCCCCTCTCTTGGAGAGGAACCTCTTCTAAGGCCCCCTTCTGGAAGTATTCTAGCACGTAGGTTTCTAGAATCTTCTGTTTGTTGCTGGGAAGAAGCCTTGTCTGAACAAACTTGTCCAGAGGCAAACTGCTCAAGTCTACAAGGTAGCCATGCGAAATTATACGCAGGACCCAACTGTCCTGGATATGATCCTGCCAACAAGGTAGAAAGTGATGTAGGCGGCCGCCTACGGGAATGTGGGGAGAAGGGAGCCCGAGATCTCCAGTCAGACCGGCTAAATACCAAGAGCCTCGAGGAGGCCCGCAATCAGAGCGCCGAGGACTTCTTGGGGGGTCTAGAACCCCGAGAGGATCTTCCTCCTCTACGGGAACCCCAATTCCTCTGGGGTCTGGGTTGCGGTTCCGCTCTGGAACTATACCCCCTGCCCCGACCACGAAAGGACTGCTGGGGAAGGGACTTGCCCTTCTTGTCCGACAGCCCCTCCATTATGTGGTCAAGCTCTGCACCAAACAGTTTGCCGGGTTCATATGCCATGGCACAGAGGTTATGTTTTGAGGCCGTATCGGCCTTCCAAGGTTTCAACCACAGCGGACGCCTGCCCGCGGTTGAAAGGGCCATGGTCTTGGATGCCAACTTCAGTTGTTGTGGAGCTGCGTCACACAAGAAGTCAATGGCTAGGCTGGCCGTCTTACATGAGGCCAGAATGTCGTCCCTAGAAACCCCTTGGTCCAGGTCAGACTGGATTTGCGAAAATCTAGATCTCAGAAAATTCGCCACTTCGGACGAGGAAATTGCGACTGAGGCGGAAGCGGAGGCCGAGGAGTAAGTGCGCCTAAGGGCGCAGTCCGCCTTCCGGTCCATCGGGTCCAGCAAACTTGACCCGTCGTCTGAAGGGATCAGGGTCCTTCTGGATAACTTTGCTATGGCCATGTCCACTTTAGGGACAGGCCCCCAGGACGATACCTGATCCTCTTTAACCGGGAACACCGCCTTGAACCTTTTGGTCAACACTGGACCTTTCTCTGGCTTTCTCCACTCTGTTTTCATCAGAGATAGGAGAGAATCATCCGCTTTAAAGGCCCTAGGCCCCCTAGAGGCAGAGGATGAGGCTTCCCCCGGATCAACGTCCTGGTCCCCCGACCGGACGGATTTTAGTAGTCGCTGGGCCTTCTCCAGCGGGAAAAAATATGCAAAACCATCCTCCTCATCCGAGGAGGAAGAGGCTGAACCCTCTCTCGCCTCCTGAGCCCCCGAGACCTCCATAGCACGATGGGGGGAGGAGGGACGATGACGCTTGGAGACCAGGGCACTCTTCAATTCCTGAATGGAGGCGTTGACCTGGGTCATGTTGGACTCCATGTACCCCTTCACCCAATCGACCACGTCGTGGACAGATGGCTCCAGCGGGGGGAGGGTCTTGGCCCTGCAGGATGGGCACCGGGAGAAGTCGTAAGAGTCCTCCAGGACAATCTGACAGTCATGGCACTGCAGGTGGCGCCTCTTGCCCGCGGACTTCCTGCTGGGCTCTCGCTCACCGTCACCGGTAGACGACATGGCTGAAATTTAAAAAGAGACATGAACTTAGCAAAATTCAAGAAAACAGTGCTTAATCGCAAGCTTCAGGACCTTTACCCAGAAGATCCTAGCAAGCTCTATATAAATCAGCACACAAAGAAGTTTTTCAGCACAGAGGTAACAACACTCTAGCACCAAACCACACTCAAGGTTGACAGCAAGCTGCGCTCCAGGAGACTGAACCTGGAGCTTCATCCAGTTTAAATAGGGTTTGTTGGCGCCAAAAAAAGGAAGCCCCGCCCCCAAAGGGGCGGGGTAAACCTCTGAGTTTATATCTTATCTAAAAGAAAAAACTAAAAGACAAAACTATATGTTTAGGATCCAAGAGGGACCCTGAAGCATTTGAAGGCCCCCCACGGCCTCATAACGTAAAAATACACCTCCGGCCGACGCTCAATCGGCCGGAGCGAAAACCCGGAAGTGACGTCACCCGACGTCACTTCCGCCGGAAGGCGGCGCCCGGCCGAACATGCGGGACGCCGCCACCGCCGCTCGAGCACCAAGCTCAGAGAAGGTAGGAGAAGCATGGCTATCAACAAGGGCGGCAAAGAGCGGCATAAACCGGAGGACATCCTCCGCCGCACCGGGGGAGCGGAGCCGCTCCCAAGGGAACAAAATAAGACCCCTGAGATGAAAAAAAGGGGGAAAAAACAAACACTCTCTCCACCGAGGGATGGAGGAGTGCACCACCCGTCCCGTCCTGTCCGCAGGACAGAAAAAAACACATGGGTTGGAGAGTCACACCCCTCTTTATTGGGGGCAGGGAGGGCGTGTGCCTGCCAGTATTTTTTGTTTGATTGTTTCATTAAAATTCCACCTGTCCTAACCAGTCCACAGGGGCAGAATACCCCATTTGTGCCACTGGTTAGGACGTAAGGGAAACTTACAGTCCGTGCGGCTCCCGGGGCGCTCCAGAATGACGTCAGAGCGCCCCATGCGCATGGATGACGTGATCCATGCGATCACGTGATCCATGCGCTTGGGGCGCTCTGACGTCACTCTGGAGCGCCCGGGGAGCCGCACGGACGGTAAGTACACTGCTCCCCCGCTCCCCGCTACACTTACCATGGCTGTCAGGAGTTTAGCGTCCCGGCAGCCATGGTAACCACTCTGAAAAAGCTAAATGTCGGCTCCGGCAATGCGCCGAAACGACGTTTAGCTTAAGGCCGGATCCGGATCAATGCCTTCCAATGGGCATTAATTCCGGATCCGGCCTTGCGGCAAGTGTTCCGGATTTTTGGCCGGAGCAAAAAGCGCAGCATGCTGCGGTATTTTCTCCGGCCAACAAACGTTCCGTACCGGAACTGAAGACATCCTGATGCATCCTGAACGGATTACTCTCCATTCAGAATGCATTAGGATAATCCTGATCAGGATTCTTCCGGCATAGAGCCCCGACGACGGAACTCTATGCCGGAAGACAATAACGCAGGTGTGAAAGAGCCCTTACTCCCTGATTCTTATAGACTTTCCATGTCCTTTGTAATTGACTGATGCCATGCGGATATTTTGTGGCAGGAATGAGTGGGGGAATGTATGCAGCGTCAATCTTTGGGTCCATTCACATGACCGTATTTTCGGTCCACATCCGTTCCACATTTTTTGCGTATTGGATAAGAACCGCAAAAGGATGAGGATAGCATACGATATGCTGTCTGCATTCGCATGTCCGTTCTGAGGCCCCGCAAAAAAGATAGAACATGTCCTATTCTTGTCCGATTTGAGGACAAGGGTAGGCATTTCGAAAATAGGGCAGAATGTGCGGGACCACAAAATGCGAAGCTTACACAGCCAGTATCCGTGTTTTGCGGATTGGCAAAAAACGGATACGGTTGTGTGAATGGGTTCTTAGTGTTCCTTCTCTTTCTGTATAGTCAGTATATTCTCTGGGATATATCTGGATACAAACAGCTGCAGGATCATAGTTATAACTCCTATTTATAGTGCATGTTTTCTGCTGCCCCGTACACCATTATGCTTTTATCAGTGGGATCCTGTTTCCATCCTCACTCTGTGTTACACTTAATACATTCTCTTCATATTAAAGATATTCTAATGTTACTGCACAGTTGTAAAGTACATTCACACTAAGGCCTCAGGCAGATGGCTGTAATGTGGACGTATTTTAGCATCTGTATTAGGGCCGTAACTCCTGCCCCAACCATGGATTTAAAGGGATTCTGTCACCTGGATTTTAGCTACCGAGATTTTTACATCACAGTCTCCACGATTTAGTTTAAAATACACTACTCTTACCCTCATCTGTCTTGTCATTTAGGGTAAAAATCGCTTGTATTAATATGCAAATGACCTCTATAAGGAGCCCAAGGGGATGTTCCTCTGTTCGTTGGAGCCCAGCACCGCCCCTCTGTTAATTATTCACTACTCTCCTAGCTTATTTTTTATTTTTTTTGCAGTGCTCTATAATCTCGCACATGCCCCCTGGTTACTCTGGTCCGGGCCCGTGCGGTGTCCTGACAGCAGCTTCACGGAAGCAGGCGCGCATGCGCCCAGCTGTTTGCGCACTTCTGCCTTGCGTCTTCCTTTACGGTTCGAGCGCAGTGCGCGCCTACTTCCGGGAAGCTGCTGCCAGGACACCGCACGGGCCCGGACCAGAGTAACCAGGGCGCATGTGCGAGATTATAGAGCACTGCAAAAAAATAAAAAATAAGCTAGGAGAGTAGTGAATAATTAACAGAGGGGCGGTGCTGGGCTCCAACGAACAGAGGAACATCCCCTTGGGCTCCTTATAGAGGTAATTTGCATATTAATACAAGCGATTTTTACCCTAAATGACAAGACAGATGGGGGTAAGAGTAGTGTATTTTAAACTAAATCGTGGAGTTAAAATCTTGGTAGCTAAAATCCAGGTGACAGAATACCTTTGGGTTCCATTGACACGTCCGTAGTGTATTGCGGATCCGCAATACACCCGGCCGGCACCCCCATAGAACTGCCTATTCTCGGACAAGAATAGGACATGTTCTATTTTATTCCGAAGCCGTGGACCGGAAGATCGGGGGCGCGCTCCGAAAATGCGGATGCGGACAGCACACTGTGTGCTGTCCGCATCCATTCCTGCCCCATAGAGAATGAATGGGTCCGCACCCTTTCCGCAATATGCGGAACGGATGCGGACCCATTCTACGGATGTGTGAATGGACCCTTAATGACCGAAATTTCAGCCTCATACAGTACATGCCTCTGATGCTGTAAATCTGGGTCATGAGACCCTCGGTAAGGGCCTTGAATTCAGGCCGTTAATACAGATGCCAAAATACGCCCACATTACAGCTGTCTGAATTAGACCCAATGCTGTTTTCTGTAAGGTTCTGTCAGCCAAGGAGAAGAAGGCACAGCTAGAAGACAGAGGAAGAATTACTGAACACTTTGCAGGAACCCTTCCCTTGATGTTGGCAAAGGTAACTTTAGACATGATCAGTGCCCCTTAAACTGTGCTATTTTCTAATTGTATCACCCCCTCACCAGTTTCAATACCTGTGCTTGCTTTTATTGACTAAAAACATTGTATCAAAATGTTTCCATTCACTGGCAAGCTTATTGAAATATCGCATAAACTTTTATTATGATTTTATTATAGAAAGTGTGTTATTTAGTTAAAAAAACATCTGGAATATCGGCTCCTGTTATATAGAGTTTCAATATCGTACTCAACAAACACTCACTTGTTTTCTTTTTTTTTTTTTTTACAGTTTTCAACAGATCCTGATAAAGTGATAAACCTCTTGCAAATCCCCCAGTTTTTTGATATAGATGTATATTTTGAGGCCCGTATGGAAAAAGTAAGTAATAAATGACTGATGAGTCTGCATACAAGCTGACCATTTCTGACAATCCAGCATAGAAAGAAAGAATTAATTTGTGTATTAAAAGTGTTACAGCTTATCAAAAATAGTTTGCAGCGGAGTCAGAGAGGCTTAAAAACATG
This sequence comes from Bufo bufo, assembly GCF_905171765.1. Classification (NCBI taxonomy): domain Eukaryota; kingdom Metazoa; phylum Chordata; class Amphibia; order Anura; family Bufonidae; genus Bufo; species Bufo bufo. The sequence goes on from NC_053391.1 coordinate 457,202,813, forward strand.
AGATACTTACCTCCCCCCAATCCCCCGCTGCTGCTGTACCAACACTGCCTGGGTCCTCGCTGCTTTCAGCTTCTGTCTTGTTACTCAGTAAATTCCTCTCAGCCAGTCACTACCTGCAGCAGTGACCCATCTCAGACATCTCCGGATGCTTCAGAATTGTAGTAGAAGTATTTACTTAAGCAAATATGTCAGGAGTGGTGACAGGTCCTCTTTAAGAAATCTCGACTATTTCCTCACTTCTACTGTTCAGGTTCCCCGCCACATCTCTGTTTGCACTCCTGCGTGACTGTCTGTCATCCATGGGAACAATAAATCACAGCAACCGGTCATCCAGTCATGGCTCGTAACCTCCCTTCTGATCCTCAGCTGTGTCATGTGACCAGCACTCTGATCTCCAACTGACACAGAACAGGAAGTCAGTTACTTCTCTATTCATTCCTATGAGACTGACATTGCGGTTCCCATAGAAATACACAGATAAATTGGCTTCCTGTCCACACATAAGATGCTGTGTTATTTGAGGAGTGAGCGTGTTGGTCACATGACACAGCTGAGGATCAGAAGGGAGGTTATAACTCACAAATACAATCACTGGTAAGAAAATTACCTTCACTACAGTTTACATAATGTACCTTTGTAACAGGTCTGAGAATAAAAAATTGTATGGGAGTGCTTCTTTAGTTTATTCATTTATACTTTTGGTGATTTTTTTTAAATGTTTTTTTTTTAACTCTAGAAGACCTCTCATCAATGCCCTTTTACACTGGCTGAGAGAAAATGCCATGGTAAAAAGCATACATTTCTATGGGAATTAGTTCTTAATCATTGCCTGCAATGATTAGGGATGTAAAGGGATGGTTGTTACTATGATCCTTTCAGGGGCGGACATACTGCCTGTGCAGCTGGTTCAGCTGCACAGGGGCCCAGAGTGTGAGGGGTCCCAGCCTGGACTGGCCCACTGGGGAGATCGTGACTAACAAATCAGTTTTCTGAGTTGCCGGTAAGCTCCTCCCACTGTGCGATTGCACACAGTAGGAAAAATAGCTGGCTGCAGTGGGGCCCCCTTCCTGAACTTCAGAGGGACTGAGAGATGATCTGCTGGTCAGGGGCTCAATTCATGGGAGAGCTGGCAGGTTATAGTGTAATCAGGACTCCTGGTCAGTAAGGCTGGATCCACAGGGTCTAATTTTTTTAAAATCTCAGCAAAAAACACCGCATTTTGCCACGATTTTATCAAAAATAGGACCTTGTGGACCCAACCTTACTGACCAGGAGAGCTGATTGGTCTACAAACTGTCACTCAAAAGCACTGACAGGCTCTCCTCCAATGAGCCAGCTCTGCTAGAAGGAAGGAAGGGCTGCTGCTGTGTGGAGACCGAGCCCTGCGACTGAGAGGGGGAGGAGCCTGGCTGAGGACACAAGAACCAGCATTACAGCCAGGAGGTGAGGAAGGGATCTATATGTAATGTAATGTAAAAGAGTGCCTGTGTTCTGCCAGATCTCGATACCTTGCGAAAAGTCTATACCGGAAGTGGCGCGGCCGCACCGGAATCAGCTGGAGGAGGGTGTGCGCAGCGCTGCGCAAGCGCACATCCACTGGCGCTGCAACGATTCTTTCCTAAGCCAGTGGATGTGCGCTTGCGCAGCGCCACGCACACCCTCCTCCAGCTGATTCCTGTGCCGCGTCACTTCCGGTATAGACTTTTCGCAAGGTATAGAGATCTGGCAGAACACCTGCCCTGCATGTATGACAGTGTGTGTATGTGACAGTGCCTGCATGTATGACAGTGTGTGTATGTAAGAGTACATGTATGACAGTCTGTGTATGTGAGAGTGCCTGTGAGGATGTGTGAAAAAGACCCATTCATTTCAATGGGGCTACAAATGATGCAGACAGCACACTGCGTGTTGTCCGTATCCGTACTTCTGTTCCGCGGCCCTGCAAAAAAGATAGAACATGTCCTATTCTTGTCCGCAATTGCGGACAAGAATCAGCATTTTCTATCATAGGACGCACGCGGGCAGTCTCCGTGTTTTGCGGATCCGCAATTTGCAAACTGCAAAACACATATGGCCGTCTAAATGGTCCCTTAGGCTAGCACCACAAGATGGCTGTGGCAATGCATTGCAGCATTGTGCTGCTGTGATCCTTGGTTGCATGACACATTGTTGGCCAAAAGCACTATGCAGCCTTATATGCTCCTTGGTCTTCCAGGATTATGCACGTATTGTATATGTTTATGTCTGTATGTGTGGTTTCGGGAGGGTGGGGGCCCAGGCACATTCTTTGCACAGGGGCCCTCTGCTGTCTGTGTCCGCCCCTGGATCCTTTGTCCCCATACAGTTTACTTATTTGTTGCAGCACATCTGTTTACACAAAGAACAAGGATTTCATATGCAATATAAAAGATGCACTCAACCGACGGATGAGCACTTGCTTGTTTGTCCAGTGATCAGCAGTACCTTTACATGGGGCAGTTATAGTGAATGAGCGTCCACTATGCTTATCCTCAAAAAAATTTCTTGACTCTCAGTCTGTGTAAAAGAGCATTAAGTCTACATGTTGTGCAGAGTTGGACTGGGATTCCTCGGGCCCACCAGAGGAATTTACTTTGGGCCCAACCCCATATCGTCAATAAAATCTAAGTCTTGATTCAAAGAAATAGACCTTGTTGGTGATTTATTGTCTCCAAAGGCAGCTCCAAATGTTCTTTTCTACTAGACTTTTTGGGCTCACTATGGTATCAAAGTCTGGGCCCCACCTGAGGATCCTCTGGTACTCTGGTGGGCCAGCCCGACAATGATGTTGTGATATATTTGTTAGTCAAGTTAATGTCAGGGGCACACACAGATTTAATGGGGCCCCTTAGCCTAAAATATACCTCAAACTGTATGTGCAATAATTGTACTGATGAAAATATCCATCAAATACTGGAACATTTTGTCCAACCACCAGCCTTCAGTAATTTGAAAACTGCTATATGGTCTGTAACTTGGTCAGACATTTTGAATTTGAGGAGGTCTGGCTGCCTCTTATTCCCCCTTTTTACTGTAGTGACTGGAAAATTCAGCAGAGCCAAATGTGAATCTCATCTACATCAAATCTAATATCTATGGTTGGCTTTAGAAATCGAGCTTGTCTTAGAACACCAGTACAATGGCATAAATTTCACTTTTTAGCTGATCAGGCATTTAAGTAATGCATAATTAAAATTGTCGTGAAGGATAATTAAAAAACGATTTTTCATGCTGTAAATCATCAATAAGAAGGAAAAAATAATCATTTCAATGTGAATTGCAGCACCTGGAGGCCTTGTTGAAGCAGATGAAAAGCATAGCTGTAGGTCACTCAGACTCAGAAGTGCTTGAAGCCTGCTCCAAAACCTACAGCAGTCTCAGTCATGAAAACCACACAAGGGAGAACTGTCAGGTCAGTGTGTCCAAAAAAGAATTGATCAAGCATCTTGTGGACACGTACAGTCAAATGCTGGATGATGTTCTACAGGAGGTGAGTCACATTGTATTGAGTATCTATTTGACTTGGTTATGTAGCATTCATACTCTGGTATTGTGATTAGCTATACCAATACATTTGAGAGACTTGGATACCATTTCAGTACAACTACCCTGATGCAGTTACTCTATTCATTGTATAGCAAAGGCTTCATGCACACGACCAGATCCGTTTTGCAGTTTGCAAATCGCAGATCTGCAAAATACAGATGCCGTCTTTGTGTTGTCTGCATTTCTTTTTGCCGACCAATGAGTACGTGGTCCTCATTTTGCAAACATATTCTTTTTATGAAAAAGACATATGGATTCAGAAAGTACATGGATGATCCGTGTGCTTTCTGCATCTGTATGTCCCTTCCACAAAAAGATAGAACATGTCCTATACTTGGCTGCAAAATGCAGACCACGGACCATTTGAAGTCAATGGGTCTGCAAAAAATGCTGATGCAACACATACGGCATCTGTATTCTGCGGATCTGCAATTTGTGGACTGCAAAATACGTACGGTAGTGTGCATGAGGCTTAAAGACAGCTATATATGATGATATAATTGTGAAACTATTGAGCTTGTCAATTTCATTGTTTCACCCATTATTTTTATGGCTCCCATAATGGCCTGTTTACAAGTGCTCTCTGCTTGGTGGTTCCTGTATAGAGTAGTTTTCATGTAAATGTTGTTCCACAGCTGTTTCCTAGCTTAAAGGATATGTACACCTTCGGGGGCAATTTTTTATCATTGCATTTGACAAATTTTGGGCTTAAAATAATTTTTTCAATTGGTCTTTATTAAAAATATTCAGCAGCTTTGTCCTAAAGGGTTAACTTCTGCCTTGCTGTGAGAATCTACATTCATTTTGTGCCGGTCGTATAATAATCCTTATCTCTAAATTACTAATAGCGCAAAAACACTTATTTAAGCCATATTCTTATCAGTAAGATACGAATTGAGCTATAATGAGTGTTTGTAGAGTCGGAGATCAGAGATAAGGAGCCATCAGTTGAGCTGCCTGACGGAACACAGTAAAAACACAGAGCATGCTACTAGAGAATCTCAAGGCTGGAAAGGGGCTCAACAGTTTTAATAAACACCTATGGAATAAATGATTTTTTACCCCAAAATGAGTGCAATGCAACAATAAAAAAAATGCCCCCAAAGGTGTCCATTGCCTTTAACATTTCCTAGTTTAACCGTTATAACCTTTGTGTTAGGGAGAAGAGCCTATGACTGCAGAAGATCTGCATCCTGTGTCCTGCACACTAAGAAGACTGTCAGCTTTTCACAAGTGAGACACCTCTTCCAGGAATACATTAGCAAAGATCTATTTCATATTGCATTTCAGTGCCGAGATTTGCTGTTGATCAAGACCTTGGTTGCTTTGTTTTTTGAATGTATTAAAAAAAAAGTAAAAATGTGAAATGACTTCTGTAGAACATCTTAAAGTAACCTTGCACCATTTCATACCTAATGGCTCATGCACACAAACGTATTTTTTTTCCGTGTCCGTTAGTTTTTTTTTTGCGGCCTATATGCAGAACCATTCACTTCAATGACGTTGCAAAAAAAATGGAAATGACTCTTTGTGCAATCTGTGTCTGCCAAAAATAGAACATGTTCTTTTATTGTCCGCATTACAGGACTGTTGTATGAGGGGGGCAGCCTTTCCGTTGCACAAAATGCGGAATGCACGCAGCCGGTATCTGCGTTTTACAGATTTGTAATTTGCAGACCACAAATCAGCCAACTGTCATGTGCATAAACCCTAATACAGTTCTTTTATATATAATTATATTTTTTATTTTGGTGAATAACTCAGGCCAATTTAGCTCACCTTCATAGCTTACGGTAAATAGCAAAGAAATTATCCAGTTAATCCTGTAAGAGGAAAATACAATCCATCCTGACCTTATAGAAAAGCCAGACAAATGTAGATCTAGCTTTGTCAATAATAAAGCTAAATTAGGACAAAATTATAACACAAAACGTTCCTGTTGTGGTTTTGTTGCATTTTGAGCCATCAGAAAAACCGCAAGTGGTTTTACTGCTGTGATACCTGCCGCATTTTTATGTGCAGATGGCGATAGTGGTTTCAAGTTGCTAATGCAGCGGTAAAAGCGCATGCTCAAAACTGCAGCAAAAACGTGTCATTACATTCATTACATGATCCTTACAAAGTGAGAGCATTCTCATTGCTCACTCTGAACCTTTGTAAATTCTTATGTTGTTCTCCATGTAACTCATTTGCAGTGCTCACAACCTCAGTCCGTGGGATGTCTATCAGAAGACCTCGGAACTCCTGACGTTTGATGTACAACGACAAGGCTTGCCAGCGGAGGTAAAAACGTTGTTTCTATTAGCATTGCAGTTTTACACATGTATCATGCAACACATATAGCCAGTGAGTGATGGAAGACGCTCTACATCATCTGTCACCTATAGTTCTGCAGGTAATGATCAGTATCATAATGGGAACATTGAAAGCATTTAGTGTCCGTATACATAGAATTTTAATCATTTGATACCTTTGAAAGCAGAAGTTTGTTGCATCATATGGACAGAATATTCCTTCCTTCGAAAGGGGTCTTTACTAACTGGGAAGAAAACTGATTTAAAGGGAATCTGTCACCTAGATAATCAATGTTAAACCGAATGTATGTCCTTACAACACTTCATACTGTCTCTCCATATGTTTTTCTTTTTATTTGGAGCTCGCTTTATATCTTTATAAAATCCACTTTTATCCATATGCTAATGCAGCATTAAGGTGCTCATAGGTGTGTTATTTTCATTCAAAGGCGCCCTGGAACACCCCCATCGAGTGCGCAGGCCCGCCCCCATATAGAGAGCCAAAGCACTCCTCTCATACACTACGCCCCCAGCAGTGCTGTTTACGCTCCCCCCGCTACATCACTAGCAGCCAATAACAGCCCCCACCCTTTCCCTTCACAGGGGCAGTGCCCAACACTGCCTGCGCTCAACTGGGGGCATCAGCCTGAACTGTTTCACTGAGCATGCGCTGAGCCCAGTGTCGTTTTCGGTGCATGCCCAGTGAGTTGAGGCTGAGGTCCTCAGTTGAACTGGAATAGCGCAGTTGCAGGCAGTGTTCGGCACTGCGCCTGTTGGCTATTATGAAGGGAAAGGGTGGGCGTGGTTATCGGCTGCTAGTGACGTAACAGAGGAAGGGGGGGGGTTGGCGGCAATGCTGGGGGCGTAGTGTATGAGCGGAGGAGTGCTTGAGCTCTGTAGGGGGGATGGGCCTGCGCACTCGATGGGGGCGTTCCAATGCACCTTTGAATGAAAATAACGCCCCTCTAGGCACCTTAATGCCTCATTAGCATATGGATAAAAGTGGATTTTATGAAGATATAAAGCGAGCTCCAAGGAAAAAGAAAAACATATGAAAAGAAGGTATGAGGTGCTATGAGTACATACTTTTGGTTTAATATCGATTACCTAGGTGACGGATTCCCTTTAAAGGGGTATTTTTCATTTATTACATTATAATTGGTGGGGGTAAAACCTCTAGTACTCCCTTATATCCTGAAAATAGGGGACCAGGCTTACCCTCGGCACAATCGTATTGCCATCCACATGCTATGCATGGTGGGGCTGTGTGGCAGCGCTACTGTAGAGACAAAAACTGGGAAGGAGCCGCAGCAGTTAACTAGTGCTTTGACACCGGCCGTCAGGGAGTGGTGGCAGATCTAGAGATAGGCCCTCACTTCTACTGGTGGTAAAATCCCTTTATATTCAGTTTGCGTTGAATGTTATTTAAAAAGAAAATCTGGAAAATGAATGTGCAGTTCCATAGCAGAAAGTTTTCAGTATGTTTTCTTCTTTGTCTAGCTTGTGCTGCCGGCTCTCCAGTGCACGTATTACGCCATTCTTTGGCAGCTGTTGCCTCTCGTGGAGCATCCACATACACAGGTACTTTATGTTCTGTTTATTTGTGTGTAATCCACCTAAGCCTGAATATATTTCTCAAGTACCTGGTTAGGGTCGAAGCACATGGCAGTATTACGGTTCCAAAGAAGAGTTGTACTTCCATGTTATACACCCTACGGCTGTGATGGCGAACCTACGACTACGACTCCCACTTGCTTTGCTGTTCTCAGAACTCCATAGAAATGAGTAGAGTATGCTGGGAGTCGTAGTTTCACCATAGCTGGAGTTCCAGAGGTTAGCCATTACTGTCCTATGGGAATGCCTAGCAAAAACAAAGTGGTGTGCTCCACTGCATGCTGTATCGTGGAAGTATTCATTGCTTGTATTGCCTGCTTAAAGGGGTTGTGTCGCTTCAGCAAGTGGAATTTCTTATGTAGATACAGTTAATACAAGACACTTACTAATGTACTGTGATTGTCCATTTTGCTTCCTTTGCTGGCTGGATTAATTTTTCCATCACATTATACACTGCTCGTTTCCATGGTTACGACGACCCTGCAATCCATCAGTGGTGGTCGTGCTTGCACACTACAGAAAAAAGCACCAGCCTATGTGCGCTCCCACAGTCCTGGCCACCAGAGAAGCTGCCACTTTTTCCTATAGTGTGTAAGCACGGCCACCGCTGATAGATTGCAGGGTGGTCGTAACCATGGAAACGAGCAGTGTATAATGCGATGGAAAAATGAATGAAGCCATCAAAGGAAGCAATATGGACAATCCCAATACATTAGTAAGTGGCTTGTATTACCTGCATCTACAGGATAAATGCTACTTTCTGAAGTGAGACAACTCCTTTAAGGGGTTAAATGTACTAGGAAATTTTGCTATAGATCTAAAACCCAAACAAAGGGAAATTATACAGCATATTACACATGAATGTCAGACTTGAATTTGTGGCTGGACTTGAAAATAGCTATTGGCTCAGTGTCCCTGCAATCTGGCAGAGCTGGAGCAATTTTTCAAATAAGAATGCAGTGTCCACTTACATTAGAGATACAGATCTATTCACACTGACTCAAGATGCCTCTCCTAAGTACTGCCTTGAATGGAACAGTTATGCATTCAGTGATTTCATGAATGTATTATATTATTGGAAAATTATGTGAATTCTATTAATAAAATATGTTCAGTTTAGAGATCCAAGTATATCTCGGAAAACCCATTGGTCTTCAGTTTTTTTTCGGTTGAATTTATTGAATTTCACTCAGTATATATAAGTGTAATACAATTATTATTATATTTTTATATCCCTGGCAAATCTATAGGAAGAGAATAGTTTCTATGCCACTCGGGTGAAACACTTTTGTCAACTGTGTAGGAAATACTTGGGTCATAAAGATCAATCTGTAAGAGAGCAGGTGAGTGATGCTTTAAAGCGGTTGACCCCTTACACTTATACCCTATGCACTCGGGCCCCCAGCGTTCTCATGAGAAAGCCCAGCGCTTGTACTCGACTATCTCCAGCTGTCCCATAAAGTTGAAAGGAGCTGCAACATACACACATGACTGCTGCTTTATTCAAATGGAGGAACACAGGGTCCTCGTTCTGGTGATCGGTGGGGGCCCCAGCAGTCAGACTCCCACCAATAAGACTCAGGATAGGGAATAAGCTTTTGTAATGGTTTACCAGTCTTCATACACCCCGTAGTCACATTATTTCCAGATGGAGCTCATTCAATTGTATGGGTCCGCAAAAAAAACTGACAGCACATGGATATCCGTGCGCCTGGGCCACAATTTATAGAACCTGTCCTATCTTTGTCCACTTTGCGGACAAGTGTAGGCTTTTTTACAGTAGGCCCCACGCAAATTGCGGGATGCACATGGACTGCGATTTGGGGATTGCAAAACGGATATGGTCGTGTGCAGGAAGCCTTATAGTCACTGTTTAGGCAGATACATTGGGGAAAATAAGTATTCGATACACTGGCGGTTTTCCCACTTACAAAGAATGAAGAGTTCTGTAATTTTTATCGTAGGTATACTTCAGCTGTGAGAGACAGAATCTAAAAAAATGATAATTAAAATATGATTTTTAAATAATTCATTTGCATTTTATTGCATGAAACAGGTATTTGATCAACTACCGACTAGCAAGAATTCTGGCTCTCACAGACCAGTTAGTTTTTCTTTAAGAAGCCCTCCTACTCTGCACTCATTACCTGTATTAATTGCACCTGTTTGAACTTGTTACCTGTATAAAAGACACCTGTCCACACAATCAATCACACTCCAGCCTCTCCAAGACCAAAGAGCTGTCTACGGACACCAGGGACAAAATTATAGACCTGCACAAGGCTGGGATGGGCTACAGGACAATAGGCAAGCAGCTTGGTGAGAAGGCAACAACTGTTGGCACAATTATTAGAAAATGGAAGAAACACAGGATGACTGTCAATCTTTCTCGGTCTGGGGCTCTATGCAAGATCTCGCCTCGTGGGGTAAGGATGATTCTGAGAAAGGTCAGGAATCAGCCCAGAACTACATGGGAGGACCTGGTCAATGACCTAAAGAGAGCTGGGACCACAGTCTCAAAGATAACCGTTAGTAACACACTATGCCGTCCGTCATGGATTAAAATCCTGCAGGGCACACAAGGTCCCCCTGCTCCCGGCAGCACATGTCCAGGCCCATTAGAAGTTCGCCAATGACCATCTGGATGATCCAGAGGAGGTTGAGTACAACCCCAAGGACACCATCCCAACCGGGAAGCATGGGGGTGGAAACTTCATACTTTGGGGGTGCTGCAAAGGGGACAGGGCGACTGCACCGTATTGAAAGGAGGATGGATGGGGCCATGTATTGTGAGATTTTGGCTTCCCTCAGTAAGAGCATTGAAGATGACCCAAAACACACAGCCAGGGCAACTAAGGAGTGGCACCATAAAAAGCATTTCAAGGTCCTCGAGTGGCCTAGTCAGTCTCCAGACCTGAACCCAATTGAAAATCTTTGGAGGAAGCTCAAACTCAATGTAGCCCAGCGACAGCCCCGAAACCTGAAAGATCTGTATGGAGGAGTGGGCCAAAATCCCTGCTGCAGTGTGTGCAAAGTTGGTCAAGAACTACAATAAAAGGTCTGTCCTCTGTAACTACAAACAAGGGTTTCTGTACCAAATATTAAGTTTCTATTGTATCAAATACTTATTTCATGCAATAAATGCAAATTTATTATTTAAGTCATACAATGTAGTTTTCTGGATTTTTTTTAGATTCTGTCTAGGGATGAGCAAATCGATTCGCATAGAACTTCGTTCCAATACTGTACGGAGCAGGAACTCCGTACAGTATTAGAATGTATTGGCTCCGATGAGCCGAAGTTATGACTTCATAAATTAATTTGTACTATAAAAAAACACAAGGTACCACTTGGAACCGAATCAGTGTTCGGGAAATGTTTTTTTCATGTTTCATCCGAAGTCGATTCACTCATCCCTAATTCTGTCTCTCACAGTTGAAGTGTACCTGCGATAAGAATTACAGACCTCTCCATTCTTTGTAGGTGGGAAAACGTACAAAATCGCCAGTGTATCAAACACTTATTTTCCCCACTGTAGTAAAGACTGCCCATCAGTATGAAAAATGCTTGAATTTCTCTGTTTGAGCAATGTAATATGACTTTTGGGGAATCTCATTCTAGTGCCGCAAGAAAGTTGTTCCTCTGCAATGGCAGCATATTATAGCAGCTGGGATTGCAGAGAACAGAAATCAATGTGTGGACATAATCTCTGTCCACATACATGTAGAAACCATAATATATATTTTTCTGAACATTTCATTTATGTTTTGTGATTAAAAGCCATTTTTTAAAACCGGTACCTATCATGCAAACTCATTTTTTTCAGGCATTCCTTTCCCTGTGTGACTTACTTATGTTACTACAGAATAGAGGAGGCCGGATGCTTTGCTGTGTAGATTCAGTACTGGAAACAGAGATGCTTTTCTTTGTCCGTCGACATGTTTTCCAGAAAGAAGAAGAAAAGGACAAAGGTGATTTTGGTTTGAATTGGTTATGATTTATTTAAATGATACTCTCAAGGGCAGAATACTGGAACTGTCTTGCAAACAGGGCCCCCAAAGCAGTGTTGGCCAGGGGTTCTCACATCAGCGTCAGCCACATGTGAGTCGTGGAGAGTGGGAGCACTCTCTCCAATCCTCAGATGTGATAGCTGTACAGGCCATAGAGGGTTAAAGTCCAAATTCTAAAGAGTGGGACACCACACAGTGTATGGTAAATCAATAATAACTAATGACATCACAACAGAAGGCAATGTTTCCTGCCGCTTACCATCCAGTTTGTTAGAAGTCGGGTGGCTGTGATGGTTGTCTTGAGCTATGACATACTTTGCTTGATGAAGGGCTGTTGGCCCAAAATGCTACGGTGTCACTGGAGCCTCAATAAAGTGTCAGCCCAAGGGTCATACATTTACTTTTTACATAAATGTCAGAGGAAAAAAAAATATTAATGTGTATTATATATTATTTACCAGCACCTGGCTCTGAATACTTTTGTACATTTACAGAAATTCAATATTTAGTATAGCCAGTGAACTATTCAATAAAATGTATCTGTATAGCGCCACCTGCAGTTTGTTCTTTTCCTTAGTTTTTTTGTCCACCTCACAGAGCTGGATGAACATGCTCAGTTTAAATCTTCAACTGCCACCAGCCATATGTTCTGTTAGAAGCTGTGGTAGTTACAGGGAGAGAGCTGCAGCAGAAAGGACACACCCCTGAGCTGCCAGGCTGAAGATAAACTAGCAGGGCAATTGGAGCAGTAAATGTGGAGATCTCTGGTTCCATGTGAGGTACAGGGCTGGTTCTAGCTTTGCCATGTGCCATATGATGTCTGATTTTCATTTTTACATCAATCATGGCATAACCCCTTTAAAGGACTCACTGGTGCTCCTATTCTTACCGCTTCCCGCCCCGTGTGCACCGGAAGTGCGACATTCCATTTGTTGTCACGTGCACTGCTGCAGCCATTTACTAGCCTCAGCAATCACGCACCAGTGAATGGCTTCAGTGGTGCATGTAACAGGACAGGATGTCACACTTCTCGTCTACATGGGTGCCAGATTGAATGGGGATGGGACCCTCAGCATTGCAATGGAGCAGTAGAAAGATGCGTGGTTTTCTTTTTTTTATGTTAAATGCTTTCTGGGCAAATACTGATTTTTATCTTCAGACAACCGAGCTGGCTTGGCTATTTCCATTGGCCCCATTGAAATGAATGGGAGTGGTGGCCACGCAAGTGCGGTGCGCTCCCATTCACTTGTATGGGGAGAGCGCTTGGCGGTCCCTTGCTCCGTTCTCGGTGTAGGTGCGGGTCCCATTGCCCCCATTGTCTATGATGGGCCAACCCTTTTAACTTTTGAAGGAGATTTTTATGTTGATGGTATAGCACGTTTTATATAACTCTCTTAGATCTCACATTTATAATATTAGAAATCCAGTTTTACATAACCTTCTACTAAATGTATACATAATAAAAATAATATTAAAAGGATGACAACAGCAGAGTGTTAGAAATGTAATACAGTACTGCACAGAACCCTTCATGTGATATCTCATTTAGAACGCTTGTAGTCCTCTCAGTTTATGTAAAGGGCAGCAGATCTTTTCGGTTTTGGCCCTTATTGTAGTGACAGTTGAGAAGCCTGTTTTTAGAACTTGTGTTACAAGGGTTATTGAGGATAGAAATGTCAGCTCTGCACCAGCAGCTGGGCACACAATGAGGCCAGTCTCACTACTCCTGTTAAAAATGGAATGTCATCTAAATATTACTTGCTCAATATTAATGTGCTGCTGTGGGAGAGCTAACCATCCTTTATTATTTTAAGATGCAGTTGTGTCCGACACCAGTGAGGACACGACCCTGGTTATTTTACATAGGAAGAGGATGTTGCTGGCTGTTTATTGCAAGCTGATAGCTTCCAGCGTAGTGGAAATGTCCGCAGTTGCCGAGATTTATAAGCAGTATATGAAGGTAAATCACAACCCTAGATCCAGCATTTTCTTCCTGAACTCTATGCTTCTGTTTAGATTGCGCTGCACATTCTCCATTACGAAACATTTCTAATTGAATGATCCATCAGTATATGACCAGGAAATGCAATATCTTTATAATATACTGTACCATCATTTCATTTATGATGTTTCTGGTTATATGGCAGTTCATTTTTACTTAATGCAGGGTAGAAAAAAGTATCTCCTACCTACTGCTAACAAATCCTATCATGGCACAACTTTTAGGTCACGTTCTTGCATTCGGGATTCTGTCAGGATTTAATCAGTATTTCTCGGACAAAATCCTGAAAGAACCTGCTGAAATTCTGCTGGCAGAGCAAGTGAACAAGGTATTTTGTACCGTGAATCTGAGCAGAATAATGAATGCACTGTGATTTTAAAATCCACAGCATGAGGACTCCGCACAGAATTCCTTGTCCAGATCCATTGGCCATCCTCTGCATGGTTTCAGCTTTGGATTGCCTTGCGTATTTTCGGAGAAATCCTGCTTATGGAACATCTGTGGCTTGTGAACATGGCCTCATTCTGATTTATGCCTTGTTTGCATGCTTAAAGAGCCTCTGTCAGCATGATTAAGGGTACTTTCACACTTGCGCTGTTTGATTCCGGCAGGCAGTTCCGATCAGGCAAACTGTATGCAAACGCATGTCATTTTTTCTGACTGATCAGGCATTTTTCAGACTGATCAGGATCCTGATCAGTCTGAAAAATGCCTGATCAGTCAGAAAAATGCATTGCAATACCGGATCCGTTTTTCCGGTGTCATCAGGCAAAACGGATCAGGTATTTATTTTTTTCTCATTTTTAAAGGTCTGCGCATGCGCAGACCGGAAGGACGGATCTGGCATTTCGGTATTTTGAATGCTGGATCGGCACTAATGCATTCCTATGGAAAAAATTCAGGAAAGTCTTCAGTTTTTTTCGCCGGAGATAAAACCGTAGCATGCTACGGTTTTCTCTTTTGCCTGATCAGTCAAAATGACTGAACTGAAGACATCCTGATGCATCCTGAACGGATTACTCTCCATTCAGAATGCATAGGGATATGCCTGATCAGTTCTTTTCCGGTATAGAGCCCCTGTGACGGAACTCTATGCACTCTAAGAAAAACGCTAATGTGAAAGTGCCCTAATGCTATTAAACCAAGCATACTGCCTGGTAGGGTTGATCATGCTGATTAAATCGATACTTTTCTTTTTTCTGTATGTTAAACAGCTGCAGAGATATCAGTGTTTTTATTCATATGCAAATGGAAACATTGGAGCACTAGGGGATGGGGCTGAATACTTGGAGAAAAAAAACTCACTGAAAAAAGTGGCCTAAACAGGTGGAAATGCTCCAAACCCAGACACTGCAGGGTGTCTATAACCGAGGGAGCAATCCCTCTGCATGCGGTCCGCAGATAACGGCATTCCCCAGCAAAAAATGCGTACAATGGAGGATGCCGGGGCGGACCGCATGCACCACAAGGACATCTTACACAAAATGATACATTGTGCAGATGAAAAAATTTATACATACACAAATCACTGCAAAAAATGCACCAAAATGATACGCAAATGAAAATACTAGCTAATTCCTCAGGCCGATGTTAAAAGCTGAGAACTTTGCCAATATCTTCCAGTCAGGAACATGTCTGTGGACAGCATGCGGAGGAATTGCTCCCCCTGTTATAGACACGCTGCAGTGTCTGGGTTTGGAGCATTTTCACCCGTTTAGGCCACTTTTTTCAGTAAGTTTTTGTCCTTATGTGTATGGAATGTGCCACTTTATTTTGTTGGTAACATTCTTTTGCACCTGGTGGCTTCTGTGTCACATGGTCTGTTGTGGGTGCGGCTTCTGTGTCACATGGTCTGTTGTGGGTGCGGCTTCTGTGTCAGATGGTCTGTTGTGGGTGCGGCTTCTGTGTCACATGGTCTGTTGTGGGTGCGGCTTCTGTGTCACATGGTCTGTTGTGGGTGCGGCTTCTGTGTCAGATGGTCTGTTGTGGGTGCGGCTTCTGTGTCACATGGTCTGTTGTGGGTGCGGCTTCTGTGTCTAATGGTCTGTTGTGGGTGCGGCTTCTGTGTCAGATGGTCTGTTGTGGGTGCGGCTTCTGTGTCACATGGTCTGTTGTGGGTGCGGCTTCTGTGTCACATGGTCTGTTGTGGGTGCGGCTTCTGTGTCAGATGGTCTGTTGTGGGTGCGGCTTCTGTGTCACATGGTCTGTTGTGGGTGCGGCTCACAGCTTTATTCTACCTCACAGTGCATTGGTGATACCACTATAGAGGCATGTGAGAGTCTGGCTGTGAGTTGGTTCAGACCCTGGTCACACACCACGGGCTGTTAGGTAGGACCCCATGCTTGCTGAGACACCGTGACGTGGTGCATGAGGGGCTCCGATATGTTCCTGACTGGAAGATATTGGCAAAGTTCTCAGCTTTTAACATCGGCTTGAGGAATTAGCTGAATACTTGGAGCACTGCTTTTGTAACCCCTTGTGCTCTGCACACTCCCCCCCCCTCCCCTTAACAGGGCTAGACATCAGCATTTCAGAAGGAACTAATTGCCATCACCTGGAAAGAAGTCTGTACTATCTTCTCAGTGATTCTTCAGTGGTAGGATGTTCAAAAAAAGACTGCTTGCCCTTCGCCCAGTGCTCGTTTTAATAATAGCATTATATAGTCAAAGGGGTTATCCCAGGCACCTCATACAGGTTATACTTACCCCGCTCCCCAGCACCCGCGTCGTTCATGATGCTCGCACCGCCACTGCTGCATCTCTCCCTTGTATCGATGTGTTGATCCACACGACAGGGCGATGCAGCGGTGGCCGTGCGGGCATCAGGAGTGACACAAGTGTCAGGGAGTGGGGTAAGTATAACCTGTATGATGTGCCTGGGAATTTTGGGGGGCAATATTGGAGTTGGATAACCCCTTTAAATAATTCCCTTGCTTAATATATTATTTCATGTGTCTGCAAAGTGCTTGGCTCTTGGTACTCTTGCATGATTTAAAGGGGTTTGCCACTTTCTGGTTACTGTTCATCAGTGTGTATGTAAGATGACTTTATTGCACTTACTAATATAATGTTTGCTCACATTCTGCACCATTCTCTATATTTTATAAGGTATACTTGTGCTATCCACACAGAGATCTTGTCCATAAAAAAGATGACCAGGCAAACCACCTCCATGAGATGTCTCCTTCATTCACAAATACTGCACCTGCACTATTGGGAGTTTAGTGCAGGTACAGTATGTTAGAATAAAGGAGACTCAGTGATGTATCTGGTCACATGACCCACCATCAGCGGCCATCTTACGGACAGGACCTCTACGTGGACAGCACAGAAGACTAGCCCAACAATGGGACATAGCTAATGAAATATAGCAAACAGCACAGAATAACAACAAAGACAATGGGGGTCATTTATTATACTGAAATACGCCTTTACTACGCGTATTTCAGGTGCAGATGGCGGCACAAAGGTTAGTTGCCCCGCTATCTGCGACTCACAGCAAGTCTAAAATAGATGGCGTGGCATGGGCAGGAAGGGGACGGGCCAGTAGGCCTGTCTCATTCATCATTTTCTACGCCTGGTTTAGGTGTAGAAAATGGTCTAAATTAGATTTAGAACTGGTGCTGGATGAGGATCCTCCACCAGCTGTAAGGCTTTATTAAGACCGGCGTTTAAAATGTACCCCTATATTAGTAAGAGCCATATAGTCATCTTACCTACACATTGGTCAACAGTAATCAGAAAGTGGCCAACCCCTTTAATAAATGAGCAGGACAGTATGGATACTAAAGTATAGATTTCTATATTGATGTTTTAGACATACAACGATTTTGGCGATATAATTAAGGAAACCTTAAGCCGAACAAGAAATGTCAACAGGATAGAGTGCGCAAAAACTCTGGTCCTTTGCTTGAAACAGGTAAGATATAGGTGTAGTGAAATTGTTCTTTAAAAGTAGAATGCATTACATGGGAGGAGAGGACTGGAAAATGTCTGTTAGGTGCCCGTACAAAGTGGGGTCCGGCTGCAGGGTACACCACATATGGATTGTTGCTAATAGCTGAACCACATCTGTAGTTGCCATTACAAACAATGTCAGGTACAAGTGGAGCCCAGCAATTAGTGGTACTCTGCATGCAGATCCCATGGCCATACCCCACCATAATGTCAAGAACAGTTGGAGCCCTGTGATTACAGGCACTCTGCATGCAGATCCCATGGCCATACCCCACCATAATATCAGGTACAGGTGGAGCCTGGTACTCTAAGAGCATGCAGATCCCATGGCCATACCCCACCATAATGTCAAGAACAGTTGGAGCCCTGTGATTACAGGCACTCTGCATGCAGATCCCATGGCCATACCCCACCATAATATCAGGTACAGGTGGAGCCTGGTACTCTAAGAGCATGCAGATCCCATGGCCATACCCCACCATAATGTCAAGAACAGTTGGAGCCCTGTGATTACAGGCACTCTGCATGCAGATCCCATGGCCATACCCCACCATAATATCAGGTACAGGTGGAGCCTGGTACTCTAAGAGCATGCAGATCCCATGGCCATACCCCACCATAATGTCAAGAACAGGTGGAGCCCATTGATTAGTGGTACACTGCATGCAGATCCCATGGCCATACCACACCATAATATCAGGTACAGGTGGAGCCTGGCAATTATTGGTACTCTGCACGCAGATCCTATGGCCAGACGGCAACATAATATCAAGAACAGGTGGAGCCCCGTGAATAGAGGTACGCTGCATGCAGATCCCATGATTAGACGCCAACATAATATCAGACACAGGTGGAGCCAGGTGATTAGAGGTACTCTGCATGTAGATCCCATGGCCAGACGCCAACATAATATCAGGTACAGGTGGAGCCTGGCAGTTAGCAGTACTCTGCATGTAGATCCCATGGCCATACCCCACCATCATGTCAAGTGCAGGTGCAGCCTAGCGATTAGTGGTAATCCACATGTGGATCTCGTGGCTGGACTGCAGTGTGATAGCGAGTACAGTTGTATTCCATAAGTTAGTGGTATTGCGCGCATCCTTTCTTTATTTTTGGTCTTAACGTTACCATTAATGGTAAAGCATTGAAAAGACTAGCGCTACGTGGCTGCGTTGATGAAATATGCAGTATCTCACCTCTGAAACCAGACGCTGTGATAATATAGGGGATTTGAATGTCAATAGATTGTAACATAGTTACCAGAGCAAAATAACAGTGTCATGTGCACAAAGTAGAATATATCACTTGAGCATAAAAACTTTTAGATTTTAAATTTAGATAGTTAAAGAAAAAGTACATACAGAAGTAGCAATGTTTAACCTGACACTTAAAGGCTATGTATAACCTTTGAGGGCAATTTGTTTTATTATGGCATCGTACTCATTTTAAGCTACCGTAAAATCATTTTTTCAGTTGGTCTTTATTCAAAATGTTGAGCCCTTTTCTCTGTTACAGCACTGAGACTCTTGTTTTCAGGCAGCTCACCTGATGGGCTCCTTATCTCTGATCTTATAAACACTCATTATAGCTCAGTTCTTATCTTACTGATAAGAATGTGACTTAAAGGGGTTCTCTGGGCTTTTGATATTGATGACCTATCCTCCGCAATCTCCTCCACATTATGGGGAGGAGCGATCCCCATACTAAATCAATATTTGCTGGCAGCAGATTGTGATTAGACAGCATAATCTGCCGCCGGCAAACAATGATTTTTAAGCATGCTTAAAAATCTTGATTGCCCGATGAATGAGCGTTTGCTTGTTCATCGGGTAATCGGCGGCAGTATTACACTGCCAGATCATTGCTAATGAGCGTTCCTACGTATTATCGTAAGCGATTATCTCACCGCCCATCGGCCAGTGTACTACTAAGTGTTTATGACCTTTCAGTGATTTGGAGAAAAGATTTATTAAATGACCAGCACAAAGTGAAAGTACAATGCACACAGCTAGACAAACAGTTAACCCTTTGTGACATGACGGCTGAATATTTTTAAATAAGGACAGTTGAAAAAAGGATTTTTAGGCCAAAATGAGCAAAATGCTGTCCTAAAAAAAATTTGCCTTGAAGGTGTACATAGCCTTTAACACTTAAATGTACAGTTGCAGCAAACTTTAACTTGAATTTTCAGCTATTTTTTGTTGTGTTAAAGGGGTTCTCCGGGAATTAAGAAAATTAAAATACTTAAATATTACTTTATGATAAATATATTCCCAAATACCTTTCATTAGTTATAATGGCTAGTTTTGTCCGGGGAGCAATCATTAGGAGAAGTAAAATGGCCACCATCCTACTAGTCCACACAAAACCTGTCCTAATTACATAGGAAGACAAGATAAAGAGCGGCACATCTTCCTCTCTTACTTCTCATGGATTATGATCCTGAATACAGTTTAATATGATTTTCAGATGAATCTCTGTAGGAATGGAGTTCATGAGGCAACATGAAGTACAGAAAGGATAGTGGGGGTGTAGATAATGAGCAGCAGCACTTGTATGCATTCTCCATTACCACAGCCCCATATTACCTGTCCTGTCCATCCTCTTCATGTCTCCTCATAATCCCTATTCCTACAGAGATTCAGCTGAAGATCTTATCATCTGTATTCAGGATCATAATCCCTGACAAGCAGAGCAGAGAGGAGGATGAGGCAGCTCTTTAGCTCAGTGTTGTAAAGTAACTTATCCTGCTGTGTGATTAGGCCAGGTTTTGTGTTTGCTAATGGGACGGCAGCCATTTGTGTAGGTGCCCAGGCTGCTCTGCCTTTTTAACTGTTACTCCTCCCCAACCTCTTCCTTTGCCCGCCCTCCTATTCCCTTGTATCATCCCTAGGTCCGGCCGAGATCCACTGCTTCGCCGGGCCGGGGCATGCACACTGCAATGCCCATTTTGGGTACGGTATCAATTCAACTAGTGCGCATCTCCTAGCAACCATGCGTGAAAATCGCACCACATCCGCACTTGCTTGGGGATACTTGTGATTTTCACGCAGCCCCATTCATTTCTATGGGGCCTGCGTTGTGTGAAAAACGCACAAAATAAAGCATGCTGCGATTTTCACCTCACGCATTGTACACGCGCAGAAATCTGTGTGAAAGAGGCCTTAAAGGGAGTCTGTCACCACTATATGACCATATACAGCACTTACATGGCGCTGTAGCACACCTATACAGGATTCTAATGGTACCATTTGTTATTTTCTTTAGACGTCCAGAAGCAGAAAAAAAACTACGTTTATTTTATATGCAAATAAGCACTCGCAAGTGCCCAGGGGCGGCGTTCAGTGTGTAGGTGCCCAGGCTGCTCTGCCTTTTTAACCGTTACTCCTCCCCCAGCCTCTTCCTTTGCCCGCCCTCCTATTCCCTTGTATCATCCCTAGGCCCAGACGAGATCCCGCGCCTGCGCACTGCTTCGCCGGCTGGCGCATGCGCACTAGTTGAATTGATGCCGTACCCAAAATGGGCATTGCAGTGTGCATGCCCCGGCCCGGCGAAGCAGTGCGCAGGCGCGGGATCTCGGCCGGACCTAGGGATGATACAAGGGAATAGGAGGGCGGGCAAAGGAAGAGGCTGGGGGAGGAGTAACGGTTAAAAAGGCAGAGCAGCCTGGGCACATACGCACTGAACGCCGCCCCTGGGCACTTGCGAGAGCTCATTGGCATATGAAATAAACATAGTTTTTCCTGCTTCTGGACGTCTAAAGAAAATAACAAATGGTACCATTAGAATCCTGTATAGGTGTGCTACAGAGCCATGTAAGTGCTGTATATGGTCATATAGTGGTGACAGACTCCCTTTAAGGCCTCTTTCACACGGGCGAGATTTCTGCGCGTGTACAATGTGTGAGGTGAAAATCGCAGCATGCTTTATTTTGTGCGTTTTTCACACAACGCAGGCCCCATAGAAGTGAATGGGGCTGCGTGAAAATCGCAAGCATTCCCAAGCAAGTGCGGATGCGGTGCGATTTTCACGCATGGTTGCTAGGAGATGATCAGGATGGGGACCCGATCATTATTTTTTTCCCTTATAACATGGTTATAAGGGAAAATAATAGCATTCTTAATACAGAATGCTTAGTAAAATAGGGCTGGAGGGGTTAAAAAATAAATAAAAATAATTTAACTCACCTTAAAGGGAACCTGTCACCGGGATTTTGGGTATAGAGCTGAGGACATGAGTTGCTAGATGGCCGCTAGCACATCCGCAATACCCAGTCCCCATAGCTCTGTGTGCTTTTATTGTGTGAAAAAAACGATTTGATACATATGCAAATTAACCTGAGATGAGTCCTGTCCCTGACTCATCTCACATACAGGACACATCTCAGGTTAATTTGCATATCTATCAAATCATTTTTTTTACACACTAAAAGCACACAGAGCTATGAGGACTGTGTATTGTGGATGTGCTAGCGGCCATCTAGCAACCCATGTCCTCAGCTCTATACACAAAATCCAGGTGACAGGTTCCCTTTAATCCACTTGTTTGCGCAGCCCGGCTTCTTTTCTTTCTTCTTCTTTGCTGTGCAGGAGGAAAAGGACCTGAGGTGACGTCACTGCGCTCATCACATGGTCCATCACCAGTTAAATTTATATATTTATTTATTTATTTTTTTAACCCCTCCAGCCCTACTGTACTATGCATTCTGTATCAAGAATGCTATTATTTTCCCTTATAACCATGTTATAAGGGAAAATAAAATCTACACAACACCTAACCCAAAGTTCGGGTTTGGGTACCAAACATGCCGATTTTTCTCACGTGCGTGCAAAACGCATTAAAATGTTTTGCACTTGCGCGGAAAAATCGTGCATTTTCCCACAACACACCCGCATCTTATCTGGCCCAAATCCATGATGCCCGTGTGAAAGAGGCCTAACTCTTTTTATACTGCTGTGGAACGTAATGATTTTTTGAATAGTGCAAGAGCTCCGCACTATATGTCTATAGACGGAAAGTGACTATACACTATTTTTCATTTTTTTATTTATTATTTTTTGTCTACTTTATTTGGTTATTGTGTTTATGCATAGAACATATTTTACATGTATTTTATTAGGCAACAAAAATGTGGATATATTATTGTAACAAAACTGGCCATTTATTACTATATATATTGAGCAGCTAGGTGGTATAGCAGGCCGAGTTATATTCCAGTGAGCTTCCCTTTCTTGATATTGTTACTTCCAAAACTTAAAACTGTCTGTATGTTAACCAATTGACCATATCTTGGCTGCTGCTCCAGTTTCTGATTTTGGTCATTTTTTACAGTTTGGGCAGACATCTTTCAATGGTTTAAACGCATATGTTACTAAAGCTGAAATTGATGATGTTACTATAGATTATAAGGAATATAATTCCTAAATGTTATTAGTAACTTTTTTATGTTAAAGGAGTTTTCGGCTCTTTGTAACTGATGACCTATGGTTAGGATAGGTCATCAGTAGTGTTGAGTGAAGCGAGCTTCGGATGCTTAATCTGAAGTCGCTTCGTTCAAAACTTCGGAATAATACTAATGAACCAAAATTAGACAAAGTCGCGCGCAACCAAGTTCGGTTTCAAGTTTTAAAGTGGTTTTCCGAAGCTCGATTCACTAAACTCTAGTCATCAGTATCTGATCGGTTGGGTCCAACATCTGAGACTCCGCCGATCAGTTGTTTGAGGAGCCACAGCCTTCTCTCAGCTCACCAGTCACAACGCCATACATTGTATAGCAGCTGTGCTTGGTATCACAGCTCAGCCCCAGTCACTTCAGTTCACTGAGCCGGGCCTAGGCCATCTGACCGATGAACATGATGTGACTGCCATAGGTAAGCTGCAAGCGCCGTGGCCTATTCAAAACAGCTGATCGGCAGGGGTCCCTGGTGTCAGACCCTGACAGATTGGATACTGGTGACCTATCCTAAGGAGGTCATCTGTTAAAACAGTCTGAAAACTCCTTTAATTGAATTCTTAAACTCTCCTCTAAAGTGGAAGCCAAGAATAATGTGTGAGCTGCTTTGCTGTGATTTGTGATGGCAATGCATATTTGCAGGCTGATCTAGCTACATAATTGAAAGCTTGACTTATCACGTCTCTGGTCTTGTTATTAGAGAAATACAGATGCTTGCCATTTCATTCAGTATACCGTAAATAGCACCCCTTGACACCAGGAAGGAAGGTCATTTGGAGACAGCTGAAAATGAATGCAAATTAACAAAACTAAAAATGTCCTTGTTCTGGAAAAAGACTTGACCCATTACGGCTTTGCTTTTTTTTTTTTTATTCCTGGCATGGCGATGTGTCTGCAGCTGTTTCTGGAGCATAGAGAAGCACATGACAGTGCCACCCAGTCCTCCTCGTCATTCACTAACATAAAGGAGCTGGCTCGCCGCTTTTCTCTAACGTTTGGCATGGACCACGTGAAATGCAGGGAATCTATAGCTATGATGCACAAGTATGTGGAGTGAAAGTTTTTCCCTTGACATCTACTGTGCTATTTATACGTTTACCCACACAACAATGAAGGCAGTATTAGGTTACAATTTATTTCGAACATCATGGCTTAGGGCTCTTTGCATTACATTAAGTTCTGCACATACACATCCAGGGAATCTATAGCTATGATGCACAAGTATGTGGAGTGAAAGTTTTTCCCTTGACATCTACTGTGCTATTTATACATTTACCCACACAACAATGAAGGCAGTATTAGGTTACAATTTATTTCGAACATCATGGCTTAGGGCTCTTTGCATTACATTAAGTTCCGCACATACACATACCCGCTACAAACAGCAGAACACTGAACAAATGTTATTATATGGCAGTAATCAACAGCTTGAAACAGTGATGAGCTGCTCTAGAGGCATTCAGTATGTATGTTAATGTTTTCCCCAAACTTGGAGACGTGAGATAAATTAGTGAGAGTGGGGTCACTTTATCACAAATCCCATTGAAGAGACCCTGTCACCACAAAATGCAGTACAATCCACAGGCAGGATGCTGTAGAGCAGATTGATATACAGCTTTGTGGGAAACGATTAAATAAAATTTGTCATTTTATAAATTAAAAACGTACCTAAACTTTCAACAAGCTTTGCATTAATTAATAGTACAGTGTGTGTACCCAAGGAATAACACTATTTCTGGTCATTATATTATTTGTAATGCGTTATTTAGCAGTTTTTATCTGTGCATACTGAATGTCTAATTTGCAGTTCTCTCAGAGATGGTGGGTGGCGACTAGCTGCCATCCACTGCACACAGAAAGCAGAGGAGAATCTGCTTCCTAACCTTCTCTTATGCACTTAGACGCAGCCTCAAGATCATGGATGGCATTTCTGAAAAGTACTGACCTGTATGGTAGTTGATAAAGCACTTAGGAAGTTTATATCACAGCCTATGTATCTGCATCAGTCTGCTTGTCTGTGTGTCTCGTTCAGTTCCTCACTTTTCCTTCCTCCCCTCTTCATAGACTTGCACTGACATGCATAATATGATCCTCCTGTGAAGCTGCTCCTGTCTTGGATGGGTTTATGGCATTTTTCAAAGTGAAAAGTAATTAGCAAGGGCGGGGTTGATAAACAGCTGATAACATGAGAACTAGAGATTTATTACTGATGAGACACATTACAAAGTTTCTTGTGGTCACTTGTACTATTGACTTATGCAAATTTATGTTAATGCAAAGTTGTGTGAAAAGTTAGTGACCATTTAAATCTCTGCTCTTTCTGAGGTCAAGATGGTCCATTCGGCTATTATGAATGATTAATAGCATTCTCTAATGTGTATATAGAGATAGCTGTCGGTCCCCAACTGAGCTCAGAAAGAGCAGAGACTTAAATGTATAAATGACAGGTTTAATGAATCTATTTCCTCAAAAGTATATATCAATCTGCTCAGCTCCCCTGCTCTGTAACATGCTGCCTGCAGCCTGGATTGCATTTTGTGGTGACAGATTCTTTTAAAGGGAGTCTGTCACCAGATTGTGACCTTATAGACCGCTTACATAGTTTGATGTTTTCCTGTGAAGTTCCCCCAAGGCAAAAACAGACTTTTATTCATATGTAAATTAGGGCTCGCAAGTGCACAGGGCGGCGTTCACCTCGTTGGTGCCCAGGCTGTTCTGCCTCTTTTCGTTATATCCCCGCCCCAGCCTCTTCCTCTGCCCGCCCCGCTCTTCCTTTGCGTCCTCCTTCTCTGAAACGAGATCCCGCGCCTGCGCTATCCATTGCTTGGCCGGGGCATGCGCACTGCGATGCCCATTGTGGGTGTCTCTGGTCCGCCTCCTCGCTGATGTTTCTTGCCGTTGGCCGGCGCATGCGCAGTAGCTACTGCGATGCCGTGCCCACAATGGCATCGCAGTGCGCATGCCCCGGCCAAGCAATGGATAGTGCAGGCGCGGGATCTTGCTGCAGAGAAGGAGGACGCAAAGGAAGAGCGGGGCGGGCAGAGGAAGAGGCTGGGGCGGGGATATGACGAAAAGAGGCAGAACAGCCTGGGCACCAACGAGGTGAACGCCGCCCTGGGCACTTGCGAGCCCTAATTTACATATGAATAAAAGTCAGTTTTTGCCTTGGGGGAACTTCAGAAGAAAACATCAAAGGTACCATTAGAATCATAGACTGCTATGCTAGAGCGCTATGTAAGCGGTCTATAAGGTCACAATCTGGTGACAGACTCCCTTTAAAGGAACATCCTTGTCATCCAGAAAGCAATTGTTTGCATCCTACTGCACAGAAGTGGATGCAGATATTTTAGGGAATGTATTCTCTAATTCTTTTGAAGTCCACTTATTATGCATTAAGGGGTTTTCCGATACTTTTTTAACTCATGACCTTTGCTCTGGATAGGTCATCAGTATATGATTGTGGGGGTCCGACACCCCTGTCAATCATCTGTTTGAGAACGCACTGGCACTCCTGTAAGCGCCATGGTCTTCTTGCAGTGACATCATGTTTATCAGTTAAGTGGCCTAGGCACAGCTCAGTCCCATTCAAGTGAACGGGGCTCAACCACGATACCAAGCACAATACAATGTACGTCTCTGTGCTTGGTAAGCTGCGAGAAGGCTGCGGAGTTCACAGGAGCGCCGGTGCCCTATTAAACAGCGGATAGGTCATCAGTTAAAAACCTTACTTTATTGTAAGGGGTCATGCACGCTGGTATGTATGCAAAACAGTACCGGCTGGATTGGACTCTGAAAGTATTTAGAATATATCTCTCTATATAAAGAGACTTGTGGAACGTGCCATGATTTTAGTTTTATATATGTAATGATGCAGGCTGTTTCTCATTAAGTAGGTCAGGCATGTGCACTGCCACTGTAATATTCTCTATGAGAGTTCTAAAAATAGCAGAGCTGTACATGGCTGTGTCCAGAGATCCCAAAGAGATGAATTGAGCATGCCTGACCTGCCAATCTGTTCATTTCTGGGGCTCCCCAAGGTACAGTGTGCCACGTTGAGATCATGGGGGTCCCAGCAGTAGGACGCCCACAAATCTGATAAATATTCCCTATCTAGTTAATCTATAAAGAATTCTGCCACATGCTGTAATACAGTATCAGCTCACGTAAAGCAGTTAATTGCAAAGTCATATGTTTAGTATTAATGGACAACCCCTTAAAGCACACCAGGCTGGGCATTTGTGCTTTGTTAGGATTGTTGTTCCTCAGCCAAATGTATTTATCATAGACTGTCTGTTTGCTTGTCTATACTATAAGGCAAGGCATTGAATTTGCCTTCAAGGAGCCAGCAACAGAGGACAGTCTTCCTCCACCTAATCTGCCATTCCTCATGCTGATCAGTGAGTTCTCCAGCAAACTCCTCAGAGCCGACAAGAGACTGGTGTAAGTGTTTGTGGATTTGGATCAGTTCTGTAGAAATGAATGCTTATGTCTTTGCCAACTAAATGACATTGTATGTAAATAAGTGTGATTAAAATATTTCCATTGTTTATTGCATGTCTAAAATAGATTCATGAAGAAAAAGGCCGGTAGTGAAAGCATTATAAAGTTGTCAAATCATTATACCAGAGACACTGTCCAGAACAATAACAATAGCAATACTGTTATTGTCCATAATAAGACATGTAATAAACTGCAAGAGAAAATATCAGATCAAATGTTGCTTGGTTACTACAGGTATATATTATGGGGAAAAACAGCGACATAAATAAGTCCGTAAAAACAGTAATTATGCTTTCCCATAGAAGCATATTTTTCGCTCCATAAGACGCAACAGGATTTAGAGGGGAAAAAAAATACAAATAATAAAATAATGAAAGACCTCAGATCAGACTCCAAATCTTTATCAGACCTCCAATCATTATTAGACCCCCAATCTTCATCAGATCTCAGATCAAAACCCCTCTCTTTATCAGATCTCAGATCAGATGCCCAATCTTCATCAGAACTCAGATTAGACCTCTAAATCAGACCCCCTATCTTCATCAGATCTCAGATCAGACCCCCAAGTCGGAACCCATTCCTCATGAGACATCAGATTAGACCACCAAATCAAATCCCCATTCTTCATCAGACCCCCATTAGACCTCAGGTCAGACATAAAACTAAATGAACTTACCTCTCCTGCTGCAGACAGCGCCGAGCACACTCTTCCTGCACTAACTGCTTCCCTGTGTTCTGCAGGCATCACACAGCATCAGGTCATAGTGCACTACGTCTTGACATTGTACGCAGTCAGGACACAGCACTGTGGGCGAATGACAGAAGACTAGGGAACATTGAGTGCAGCCAGTACCAGGAACATTATATTCACTGCTCCCCGATCCTACTGTGTACTAATCAGCGCTTCCACAATATCCATAATGGAAGCGCTCATTAATATTCGCCTCATAAGATGCACTGCCATTTCTCCCCACTCTAGGGGGAAAAAGTGTTTCTTATGGAGCAAAAAATATGGTGTGTGTGTATATATATATATATATATATATATATATATATATATATATACAGGGAGTGCAGAATTATTAGGCAAGTTGTATTTTTGAGGATTAATTTTATTATTGAACAACAACCATGTTCTCAATGAACCCAAAAAACTCATTAATATCAAAGCTGAATATTTTTGGAAGTAGTTTTTAGTTTGTTTTTAGTTTTAGCTATTTTAGGGGGATATCTGTGTGTGCAGGTGACTATTACTGTGCATAATTATTAGGCAACTTAACAAAAAACAAATATATACCCATTTCAATTATTTATTTTTACCAGTGAAACCAATATAACATCTCAACATTCACAAATATACATTTCTGACATTCAAAAACAAAACAAAAACAAATCAGTGACAATATAGCCACCTTTCTTTGCAAGGACACTCAAAAGCCTGCCATCCATGGATTCTGTCAGTGTTTTGATCTGTTCACCATCAACATTGCGTGCAGCAGCAACCACAGCCTCCCAGACACTGTTCAGAGAGGTGTACTGTTTTCCCTCCTTGTAAATCTCACATTTGATGATGGACCACAGGTTCTCAATGGGGTTCAGATCCGGTGAACAAGGAGGCCATGTCATTAGATTTTCTTCTTTTATACCCTTTCTTGCCAGCCACGCTGTGGAGTACTTGGACGCGTGTGATGGAGCATTGTCCTGTTTTTCTTGAAGGATGCAGACTTCTTCCTGTACCACTGCTTGAAGAAGGTGTCTTCCAGAAACTGGCAGTAGGACTGGGAGTTGAGCTTGACTCCATCCTCAACCCGAAAAGGCCCCACAAGCTCATCTTTGATGATACCAGCCAAAACCAGTACTCCACCTCCACCTTGGTGGCGTCTGAGTCGGACTGGAGCTCTCTGCCCTTTACCAATCCAGCCACGGGCCCATCCATCTGGCCCATCAAGACTCACTCTCATTTCATCAGTCCATAAAACCTTAGAAAAATCAGTGTTGAGATATTTCTTGGCCCAGTCTTGACGTTTCAGCTTGTGTGTCTTGTTCAGTGGTGGTCGTCTTTCAGCCTTTCTTACCTTGGCCATGTCTCTGAGTATTGTACACCTTGTGCTTTTGGGCACTCCAGTGATGTTGCAGCTCTGAAATATGGCCAAACTGGTGGCAAGTGGCATCTTGGCAGCTGCAAGCTTGACTTTTCTCAGTTCATGGGCAGTTATTTTGCGCCTTGGTTTTTCCACACGCTTCTTGCGACCCTGTTGACTATTTTGAATGAAACGCTTGATTGTTCGATGATCACGCTTCAGAAGCTTTGCAATTTTAAGAGTGCTGCATCCCTCTGCAAGATATCTCACTATTTTTGACTTTTCTGAGCCTGTCAAGTCCTTCTTTTGACCCATTTTGCCAAAGGAAAGGAAGTTGCCTAATAATTATGCACACCTGATATAGCGTGTTGATGTCATTAGACCACACCCCTTCTCATTACAGAGATGCACATCACCTAATATGCTTAATTGTTAGTAGGCTTTCGAGCCTATAAAGCTTGGAGTAAGACAACATGCATAAAGAGGATGATGTGGTCAAAATACTCATTTGCCTAATAATTCTGCACGCAGTGTATATCAAGAGGCAATTAGAAGCACAGGGATAGCTGTAGCTGTAACTACTATAGCAGGCTAGCTCCACTACATGGGTTCTCATTTTTGCAAAAGATCTGACTTACACTACTGTCCATCGTTTGATTGCTGCCCAGGTAAAAAAAAAAATAGTCATGTTGCTAGCTGATGTTGGGGGCCTATCCCTTACTTTGCTATGGGAACATATGAATTTTAGGTACAAGAGAGGGTAACATCCAAAAGTAAGGCCAAAATACAGAATATTCTGGTAAAAAAAAATGATGTACCCACCTACCCACTTATGTTGTATTAGTGATCTTTAATACTGTACCAGTTAAAATGTAAGGTTTAGTAGCTCCCTAATTGTACTAGTCACGCTTTAGTCCAATAATATCTAGAGCATGACGTTACATTGCTTTATTTTTAGCTCGTTCTGCCTACACTGCAGTTATAGTAGTTCTTTTCAGATTCACTGTTAAAAGAAATGATAATTTTCAGTCTGGTGTTATCTGTTTCAGCGAGTCACATGCTGCTAAAAGTGCCCCTTCAGGCATAAAGGCTCATTATAAAAATGAGGAGGTTTCACAAGTGCTAAAGTTAAACTTGACAGTTTGTCACATATTAATGTGGTGAAGTAGAAGGAGATGGTAAAGCATCTAGTAAAATTAAAGCTGTTTTTAATTGTTTGGTAATATAGTATATTACCAAAGTATGTATAGGATGACAGGTTCATTAATAATACAGGTGAGAAGATATTGCTTTTCGTGGTTACATGATGCACTTAAAACACAACGGTTTCCAACCAGGCCTATCTTTAATTTGAGGGTTCCTTGGCAGAGAAGTGATAACTTTCAAAGCAGGGCCTCCTTCTCGTAATGCAATGTCACTTCTTGGTTCCCCTATATAAATAGAAGTTGCAGAATTTTACTGTGGCCCCTTTCATGTATACACCTCTTCCTTGGTTTGTCAAACCGATTTATACAATGCACAGTAGGCCATTTAGACACGTACACTGTATTATATTACTCCCTTACGCCCTAACCAGCAGCACAATAATGGAGTATTTCTGTCCCTGTGCACAAGTAGGACAGATGGAATTTTTAATTCAATCAAACTACGGTAAAACTACGCCTAAATAAGGATAGATAGCCACTCCTACCCTGTGTTTTTTTTTCTGTCCTGCATGGACTTGGACAGAAATTGTTCATGTCCATCCGGTTAAAGGACCAGAATGTTGACCAGAGGAAAGCTCAGGTCGCCACCTCTAGGAGACTAGGGCCTTCAAAGTGGTTGAAGCTTTAAAAAACTGATTAATACCCCATTATTGTGCTGCTGTTAGGACTAAGGGAAATCAGATTAACGTTAGAAATCAACACATGCTCTGGCTTCTTTTGTGTAGACATCAAACATACTTCTATAAATGCTTGACTGGTGTTAGTCCATCTAAAAGGAACCCCCACCAAAGTGAAAGCATAGGTCCTGTGTCACTCTGGTTGCAAATTCTCTTGCAGATACTTGGCAGTATATTGCCTACCCACTGTATGAATTGAATAATAAACCAAAACAGGCAAGCAGTCTGGACTGTGTGAGGGGAAGAAACAAGCACTTCTGTCTGTGCAGTCTCACATGATTCTCAGATCTTCCAACACCCTACATTATCTCTTGGTAACCAAGAGTCTTCTCATTCCTCATAGAGGAAGAAAGGATGATACACACCATGTGAGGTTCGTGTGTGGGATGTGGGAGTATTAAAATGTCCTACTAGGGGAGGTATAAGGAACATTACAGAATAGCGATCAAATTAATTAATCTATCAATCAGACGAAAGTCAACCTTTTATTCTTATGGAAAATGAGTGCATAGGTGAAAGAGATTGGTTACTTTTACTATAATTTGTCTTATCAAAAAGAAATAAACTGCCCAAAGTAATGGATACGTAATAACGTTGTCACCATTACTTCACCAGGTATGGCTATCTACAGAGATTTGCCAGTGAGCAGATGATGCTTTCTAAAGGAGCAGGATGGCATCCTCTTATTCTGTACAGTAATTCGTTGCTAGATAATCATGATGAAGAAAGCTCTTCATGTGGAAGCTACTCTTCTAGAGACCATGTGATTTCCAGCACACCTCAACATTTAAAGAGGAAATCAATGTATGGTAAGATTACATTTGCATATTAAGTGCCAGCATATCTGGCCGCACTGTGGACAGGCTGTATTCATATAATTCCTGGGAACTTTTTTGCTCCCTTTATTTACATGTACCAATGTCACAGAAAATTCATTAATATGTCGATATATTTTTGAAATGTTAGCAGAAACCTGATAAAACCCTCAATAACACAGGGAGAACATACAAATTCCAGGTGGAAGTTGCTCCTGCAGAAGATGCTGTATATGAATAGTGCTGCACCCATATGGTCATCCTCCCCCACATGTCCCTAACAAAATTTCTAAGAATATTAATCAACTCCAATCCTAGGATGTCAGTTACCTAGCTCTGCTACTCATAATTCTTCACAGTTTTAGGTCCCTCCATGTTTGGAATGCAGCTTGATGATGCTCACTTGTTTTTCATAGACCAAAGACTTAAAGGGTCAACCAGATATTATCTATAGAGCTTTTCATACATCATATCTCCTTTATCTAAATAAAATATACTAGTCTTACCCCCACCTGTCTTTTCATTTTTGATAAAAATCGCTTTTATTTATATGCTAATTACCTTCACAAGGTGCCCAAGGGGCTGTCCCTCTGGCCGTTGGAGCCCAGCCGTGCCCCTTATCTTGGAGCCCAGCGCCACCCTGCTGTTAATTATTCACTCCTCTCCTCGGTTTTATTTTTTTGCAGTGCGCCGTAATCTCGCGCATGCACTATTGATACACAAGTCCGGGCCCGCACGGTGTCCTGGCAGCAGCCTCATCCAGGGGAATCGCGCATGCGCCAGCTTTATGCGCACTTCGCTCGACCCGGAAAGGAAGAGTGGAGTGGTGCGAGCTCACCTGAAAGGCGGAGGACGGAGGTGAAGCAGCGCGAGATTACGGCGCACTGCGAAGAAAAAAAGTCGAGGAGAGGAGTAAATAATTAACAGCGGGGCAGCGCTGGGCTCCAAGATAAGGGGCGCGGCTGGGCTCCAACGGCCAGAGGGACAGCCCCTTGGGCACCTTATGAAAGTAATTAGCATTTTATCAAAAATGAATGGACAAGTGGGGGTAAAACTAGTATATTTTTATTTAGCTAAAGGAGACAGAAATGATGATATGAACAGGTCTGTATCGAAAATCTGGCTGACAGAATCCCTTTAAGAATGTGGTGGTGTGACATCCCTAGACTGTGTATACTTATAGCTATGTATTCTGCATTACAGAACATTTTCCAGGAAGAGGTCTGACGCAGAGGAATGCATTTGATGGTCAGGACCCCCATTACCCTACTAAAAGCAAGAAGCAGAATGCACTTCACCTGCTCCCTGCAGAAGGCACTGTAGTATTGGACAGGTTAGCAACTATTTCTTATAGAAAATAAACTAAAAAAACTTGCATCTTCTAAAACCAACTACTTTCTGTGGGTGGGCAGCAGCTCATCCAGCACCTGCATCTTCCAGAAAGGTATTGTAGTCATCTCCTTCCCTGCACAGAAAATAGTCCCTTACACACAGCACCAGCCATTCCACTAACTATAGTTTGTAATGCAATTTCCTTCCCCAACGTCTATAGAGAGAGATATGTATAGCTGTATACTGCTATGAATTTAGGAGTAGGGATGAATAAAAAGTCCCAGTATCAGACAAGATGCTGTACCTACAATGAAGGAGACATGGTGCTCATTGGAGCACCTTCATTCTGCTGATCTGCAACAGTCCTGGAAGTTGGACCTCAACTAATCGAACCTTTGTGGCCTATCCTAACAAAAACCCCTTTAAAACTGCTTGACACTTTTGAACTGCTCTCACAAATCAAGAAATAGAGAGAATGAGACAGCCGGGAACAGAGGGAGAGAGCAGGTGACTGATGTGACAGCTGTGGAACAGGAGATCCTTGGAGAGACAGCTGTTTTGGCCATATGGAAAAAGTAGGGCTAGAAGCAGCTGAGGAGCAATCTAGCAAAGATGAGTGACAAATGTTCCCTCAGTTGTCTTTTTTTTTTTTTTTCAAAACATAATGGACATGAGGTTACAACTTTTCTTTTATGTTGGACTCAAAAGTTGAGAACTATTGATAAAGCAGCTGTCCTAACTAATCACTGAATTTATTTTTAATGTTGGTTGTTAGATTTAAGTAACATTCCAGCCTTAGAATTATACATTTTCAATTTCTTTGAGCCAAAAACAACTTGGAGTATAATAAGACTATTTCCTTTTTCTAGCGGTCTAACATCTCAAGATACGGCTGTGGATGAAAACAATGAAGAGGTTGAGGTTGATGAAATAGAAACAGACTAGGTAAGGATAAAAGACCGATGCGGTCTTTATCTGTAGTAAATTTTATATCCTAAATGCTTGTTTGCCAAATTACATTTTTTTCTAACATTGATTGGGGTAATCATTTTGTCCCCAGCGCCTCCCCAACGGCACTGACAGGAGGGTCTCCCCGCCCCCTGGACAGGAAACAACACTGGAGCTCCACATTAAAAAGGCCTCCTCTCCTTACCTAAGCCAGTGTTGTTTCCTGTCCACGGACAGCGCGGATGCTCCTGCCAAGACTATGAAGACTACCGCAGGGCCTTACTGTTTCCCCAGGACTGGGAGGGCCTCTGCAGAGGTCAGAGGCTCCAGGTATGCTGTGGCTCCCTTCTCTGACCTTTGGCATAAGCCCTTCTGTTGAAGTCAGCCCAGGCTTCTTACCCCTTCTAGAAGGGGTTGTGGATCCGACGCCGCGGGCATCGATACAGGCGGGGCCTTCTCTAGGGGCGGAGGAGGTTCCGGAAGCAGAGTGGTGTCATGGCGTCAAGTGCACGCACATGGGCATCCCTGAGCACAGAAGCGCGCTGGTGGCGGGGATATTAAAGGAACATGGCCACAGCCTAGTCCGGTGGTGTTTTCTCCGTGCTCCAGCATGTTGACTCCTCAGGAGGATGCGGCCCGCAAGCCTGTGGATCCTGGTTCCAGCGCCTTCAGCCCGGTGGTAAGCCTCCTCTCCTGTAAGCTTGTGCAGATATTATTTGGGGGGCTCTCCTCCTTTACAAATGCACTTATAGGTGTCTGGTGGTGGAGGTTAATATATATATATATATATATATATATATACATATACACTCACCTAAAGAATTATTAGGAACACCTGTTGTATTTCTCATTAATGCAATTATCTAGTCAACCAATCACATGGCAGTTGCTTCAATGCATTTAGGGGTGTGGTCCTGGTCAAGACAATCTCCTGAACTCCAAACTGAATGTCAGAATGGGAAAGAAAGGTGATTTAAGCAATTTTGAGCGTGGCATGGTTGTTGGTGCCAGGCGGCCGGTCTGAGTATTTCACAATCTGCTCAGTTACTGGGATTTTCACACACAACCATTTCTAGGGTTTACAAAGAATGGTGTGAAAAGGGAAAAACATCCAGTATGCGGCAGTCCTGTGGGCAAAAATGCCTTGTGGATGCTAGAGGTCAGAGGAGAATGGGCCGACTGATTCAAGCTGATAGAAGAGCAACGTTGACTGAAATAACCACTCGTTACAACCGAGGTATGCAGCAAAGCATTTGTGAAGCCACAACACACACAACCTTGAGGCGGATGGCCTACAACAGCAGAAGACCCCACCGGGTACCACTCATCTCCACTACAAATAGGAAAAAGAGGCTACAATTTGCACGAGCTCACCAAAATTGGACCGTTGAAGACTGGAAAAATGTTGCCTGGTCTGATGAGTCTCGATTTCTGTTGAGACATTCAAATGGTAGAGTCCGAATTTGGTGTAAACAGAATGAGAACATGTATCCATCATGCCTTGTTACCACTGTGCAGGCTGGTGGTGGTGTAATGGTGTGGGGGATGTTTTCTGGGCACACTTTAGCCAATTGGGCATCGTTTAAATGCCACGGGCTACCTGAGCATTGTTTCTGACCATGTCCATCCCTTCATGACCACCATGTACCCATCCTCTGATGGCTACTTCCAGCAGGATAATGCACCATGTCACAAAGCTCGAATCATTTCAAATTGGTTTCTTGAACATGACAATGAGTTCACTGGACTAAAATGGCCCCCCCAGTCACCAGATCTCAACCCAATAGAGCATCTTTGGGATGTGGTGGAACAGGCGCTTCGTGCCCTGGATGTGCATCCCTCAAATCTGCAAGATGCGATCCTATCAAAATGGGCCAACATTTCTAAAGAATGCTATCAGCACCTTGTTGAATCAATGCCACGTAGAATTAAGGCAGTTCTGAAGGCAAAAGGGGGTCCCAACACCGTATTAGTATGGTGTTCCTAATAATTCTTTAGGTATGTATGTATGTGTGTGTGTGTGTGTGTGTGTGTATGTGTATATATATATATTTATTTACTAGCCCCTTTTTTAACCCCTTCTACCTCGGGCCAGTTTTCATCCAGGTCATTTTTTGCAAATCTGACGTGTCACTTTATGTGGTAATATCTTTGGAACACTTATTTATCCAAGCCGTTCTGAGATTGTTTTCTCATGACACATTGTACTTTCATGATAGTCATAAATTTGAGTCAATATATTTCACCTTTATTTATGAAAAAATCCAAAATTTTCTAAATTTCAATTTCTCTGCTTTTAAAACAGGAAGTGATACCTCATAAAATATTTATTACTTAACATTCCCATCATTTTGTAAATGTCATTTTATTTTTTTAGGACATTAGAAGGCTTAGAAGTTTAAAAGCAATTCTTAAAATTTTTAAGAAAATGTACAAAACCAACTTTTTAAGGACCATTTCAGGTCTGAAGTCACTTTGCGAGACTTGCATAGTAAAAAACCCCCATAAATTACCCTATTGTAGAAACTACACCCCTCAAGTTACTCAAAACTGATTTTACAAACTTTGTTAACCCTTTAGGTGTTCCACAAGAATTAAAGGAAAATGGAGATGAAATTTAAAAATTTCACTTTTTTTTAGCAGATTTTCCATTTTAATCAATTTTTTTCTTTAACACATCAAGGGTTAACAGCCAAACAAAACTCAGTATTTATTACCCTGATTCTGCGGTTTACAGAAACACCCCACATGTGGTCGTAAACTGATGTAAGGGCACATGGCAGGGTGCAGAAGAAAAGGAACGCCTTATGGTTTTTGGAAGGCAGATTTTGCTGGACTGGTTTTTAGAGTCCATGTCCAATTTGAAGCCCCCCTGATGTACCCTTACAGTAGAAACTCCCAAAAAGTCACCCACTTATGGAAACTAGGGGATAAGGTGCCAGTTTTATTGGTACCATTTTTGGGTACATATGATTTTTTGATCTTTCATTATTACACTTTTTCTTTCATTTTGGCACACTTTTTATTTATTTATTTTTACAGCGTTCACCTGAGGGGTAAGGTAATGTGATATTTTTATACAGCAGATTGTTATGGACGTGGAAATACCTAATATGTATACTTTTTCTTATTTATTTAAGTTTTACACAATAATAGCATTTTTTTAAAACCAAAAAATTATGTTTTAGTGTCTCCATAGTCTGAGAGCGATAGCTTTAAAATCTTTTGACCTATTGTCTTAGGTAGGGTCTCATTTTTTGCAGGATGAGGTGACTGTTTTGAAGGTTCCATTTTGGGGGACATACACCTTTTTGATCGCTTGGTGTTGCACTTTTTGTGATGTAAGGTGACAAAATTGGCTTATTTTTTTTCTACACATACCTAAT
This sequence comes from Bufo bufo, assembly GCF_905171765.1. NCBI lineage: Eukaryota > Metazoa > Chordata > Amphibia > Anura > Bufonidae > Bufo > Bufo bufo. The sequence continues at coordinate 457,240,649 of NC_053391.1, forward strand.
ATGTATACTTTTTTTTTTTAACACAATAATAGCATATTTGAAAGAAAAAAATGATGTTTTAGTGTCTCCATGTTCTAAGAGCTATAGTTTTTAGGAGCGATTTTCTTATGTAGGGTCAAATTTTTTGCGGAATGAGGTTACGGTTTTATTGGCACCATTTTGTTTGACATATGCCTTTTTGATCGCTTGGTGTTGCACTTTTTGTGATGTAAGGTGACAAAAATAGCTTTTTTGGACAGTTTAAATTTTTTTATGGTGTTTATCAGACGGGGTGGATCATGTGCTATATTTATAGAGCCGGTCGTCGCGATACCTAATGTGTATTCTTCCTAGTTTTTTATGATGAAATCTGGGGAAAGGGGCGTTTTTTTCTTTGAAACGATTTTTTTAAATTAAAAACACTTTTTTTTTTAAAACCTTATTTCTGTACCACTTTGGAACTTTAACTTTTGGGGGGTCTGATCCCCTCTGCAATGCATTACAATACATCTGTATTGTAATGCATTGCCTGTTAGCATATTACACAGAGTAATACACCAACAGGTTGCCTAGGAGACGCAGCCTGAGGCATGCAAGGCATTGGGCAGTCTCTGCACGGCCTCAGGCTGCCTTGCCACCCATTGGGTCCCCACCACAGCAGCGCAGGGACTCGATGGGCTCCCTCACCCGCAGCAAACCCCTTCTATGTCGCGGTCAGCGCTGACCGCGGCATAGAAGGAGTTAATCCGCCGGCATCTCTGTAAACAGCGATGCCAGCGGATACAGCAGGGGCCCAGCTATCAAGGACTGCCCCGCTCCGGTGCCCACCCGATTACCATGACGTACCATTACGTCAAAATGCGGGAAGTCACTGACTTCCATGACATAATAGTATGCCACATGTCGGGAAGGGGTTAAATCATCCGATTGTTTTAGGGCAGAGAAACCTCCACTTCCAGAACACAAGGAGGAGACTCAGGACACAACGTGTGCTATATGCAGGAAGTCCAGGAAGTCACTATGTGTAAAATGCAGAGAGAAAGTAGTGTCTAAAGAGTCTCCCTCATTTCTGGACTCCATGAGAAATATGATCAGAGAGGAAGTAAATGCGGCGGTGGAATCGAGACTACCTCTCGTCTCCACAAGCTTCCACCTCTCAGAAATCCCACAGTTCCCAATTATACAAATTTGAGGTTGATGAAGGGGAGATCCTTGACGACAGCTCCTTCTCCATGGAAGACTGTTTTTCCTTTCAGAGGAATCGCAAGGTCTTCTAAAAAACAATTAGGGCTACTATGGATATATAAGGCCCTAAAGAGAACCAGTCGGTACAAGATCAAATGTTTCAGTTTCTGGGGGAGAGAAGACGTGTCTTTCCAATACATAATACTATTAAAGATCTAATCTCTAAGGAATGGAGAGATCCAGAAAAAAGAGCCCCGGTTACAAGCTCTTTTAAAAGGAAGTATCCTTTTGCGGATTCTGATGCGACTCTTTGGAATAAAACTTCTAAGGCTACTTTCACACTAGTGTTTTGGCTTTCCGTTTGTGAGATCCGTTCAGGGCTCTCACAAGAGTTCGAAAACGGATCAGTTTTGCCTTAATGCAATCTGAATGGAAAAGGATCCGCTCAGAATGCATCAGTTTGCCTCTGATCAGTCTCCATTCCGCTATGGAGGCGGACACCCAAAATGCTGCCTGCAGCGTTTTCCTGTGCGCTTGCCGAAACTGAGCCAAACAGATCCATCTTGGCACACAATGTAAGTCAATGGGGATCTGTTTTCTCTGACACAATAGAAAACGGATCCGTCTCTTATTGACTTTCAATGGAGTTCATGACTGATCCGTCTTGGCTATGTTACAGATAATACAAACGGATCTGTTCATGATAGATGCATGCGGTTGTATTATTGTAACGGATCCATTTTTGGAGATCCATTTTGGATCCGCCCAAAACACGAATGTGAAAGTAGCCTAAGATTGACGCACCGGTAGCCCGTATATCAAAGAAAACCTCCCTTCCGTTTGAGGATATGGGATTACCGTGTGACCCCATGGACAAAAAATGCGAAAGCCTGCTTAAAAAAACATGGGAGATAAATACTGCGATGTTCAGACCCAGTATTTCTTCCACCTGCACAGCTAGATCCTTGTCGGTAAGACTAGGTAAATTAGAAGATCACCTGGAACTCCTAGAGAGGAGATCTTAGCATCTCTACCAAAGTTGAAACAAGCGACAAACTTTCTAGCTGATGCTTCGGCTGATTTGGTGAGATTGTCGGCCAGATCAGCCGCCATCTCCAATGCATCAAGAAGGGCCATCTGGCTCTATTCCTGGTCAGGGGATACAGCATTAAAAAATCACCTATGTTCTATCCCCTGTGAAGGCGACAGTTTCTTTGGGTCAGTCCTTGACGATATCCTAGAAAAGGCCTCTGATAGGAAAAAAGGATTTCCTACAGAAAGTAGTTTTCTTCTTCAGAGATGATCCTTTCGGAACCAGAGGAACAGACAGAAGATGGACCAGAAGAGAAAAGACTACTTAGGGAAATGGCAGTCCTCAAGAGGGAGAAGGAAAGGATTCCTCTTTAATCCAGACAATCCGGCAAAATCCACTCAATGACGCCAGATTCCCGGTTGGAACAAGACTAAAGAATTTTGTTCCAGAGTGGGAGAAAATAGAAACCTCCCCCTGGATTCTAAATTCCATCCAAAAAGGGTTCAGCCTAGAGTTCGATACCTGTCCAGAAGATTACTATATAATCAACAAACCACTGCCTCAGAAGGAAAAACAACTATCCCCGGAGGCAGAAATATCCGTTCTCCTCCAGAAGCAAGTATTGATTCCGGTTCCAGACCACCAACAAAAAAGGGGATTTTACTCTCCAGTATTTCTGATCAAGAAACCAGAGGGTTCATTCAGACTTATTATAAATCTAAGGGAATTGAACAAATATTTAACAAAAAATTCAAAATGGAAACCATCAAGTCGACAATAAACCTCCTTCCTCAGAGTTGCTATATGGTAACTATGGATTTACAAGATGCCTATTATCACGTGCCAATCCTCAGAAATACCTGAGAATTGCTGTTCACATAAGAACCCACCTTTGTAATTTTCAATTCCAGGCCCTTCCCTTTGGGCTATCCTCTGCTCCGAGAATCTTCTCAAAGGTAATACCCTATCTAGACGACTTCCTAATTGAGGTCAAAACAGAACATGAGCTGCTACTTCATCTAGACCAAGTAAAGGAAATCTTCCTTTCTTTAGGATGGATTATAAAGCGCAAAAAATCTGATTTCATCCCAAGTCAACAAAAAGTCTTCTTAGATGTCCTCCCTCCCAGAAGAAAAGCAGTTGACCATATAGGAAAAGATCTCTCAATTTTGCAAGTTAAAAACATCCACTTCCATCAGAAACATCATGAGTTTTAGGTCACCTAACATCCTCTATACCCGCAGTCAGACGGACGCAGAGCCATACATGGGTTCTACAAGCTTTTCTTCTAGATTGCTGGGACAGTACTCAAGCTTGCTTGGAAAGAAAAAGGTAACCCTTCCATCAAGGCTATTTCAGTCCCTAGCCTGGTGGAAAATAAGAAGACATTTACAAACAGGAGTCTACTGGCGTCAGGAGAATCTGCTAGTAGCCACTACAGACACCAGCAACAGAGGCTGGGGTGGTCATGCGGCAGACCTAATGGTTCAGGGAGTTTGGAACAACTCCATGGCAACTGCCTCGTCAAACCAAAAAGGAACTTTAGGCAGTTTTCGAGGTTCTTCTGGCTTTCCCTTCAAAGATACCTCTGCGCCAGGTAAAAATCTTATCCGACAACACAACCACAGTTGCATACATAAACAGACAGGGGGCACTCAGAACAGAATTCTTGCTGCAACCGCAAAGAGGATTTTTTTATGGGCAGAAAAACATCTGACTTCCTTCTCAGCGGTCCATTTAAAAGGAAGCAAAAATCTTGTGGCCGATTTCTTGAGTAGGCAGACAATACGGGAAAGGAGATTGGGCCTTGAGTCCCGACATATTCCAACTGATTACAGCAAAATTGGGCGTTCCAATTCTGGACTTATTCGCAAACTGGAGCAACAGGAAGGTACAGAATTTCTGTTCTCTGTCCCCACAGGACCAGCCAGAGTTTCTAGATGCCCTATCTCGCCCATGGCCAAAGGGGCTGCTATATGCGTTCCCCCTTTCAGCTCAATTCCGAGATCCCTAATGAAGGTGGCGGAAGAACGGGCACGGATAATCATGATCGCTACTTATTGGCCAAGAAGAGCCTGGTTTTCCCTGCTTCTCAATCTGTTAAGAGAGGAATACTGGACTCTCCCAGCACTTCCAGATCTCTTGTTTCAGGGTCCAATTTACCACCCCAGAGTCTCTCAACTCAGATTGATGCCTTGAAGATTTAACGCCTAGCTTTAAAGAATAAGGGCCTCTCGGATGGGGCTGTGCACATGAGCGGTGATTTTAACGCATCACTTGTGCGTTGCTTGAAAATCGCAGCATGCTCTATATTGTATGTTTTTCACGCAACGCAGGCCCCATAGAAGTGAATGGGGCTGCGTGAAAATTGTAAGCATCCGCAAGCAAGTGCAGATGTAGTGCGATTTTCACGCATGGTTGCTAGGAGACGATCGGGATGGGGACCCGATCATTATTATTTTCCCTTATAACATGGTTATAAGGGAAAATAATAACATTCTTAATACAGAATGCTTAGTAAAATAGGGATGGAGGGGTTAAAATAAATAAATTAATTTAACTCACCTAATCCACTTGTTTGCGCAGCCCGGCTTCTCTTCTATCTTCTTCTTTGATGCCCAGGAGGAAAAGGACCTGTGGTGACGTCACTGAGCTCATCACATGGTCCGTCACTCACCATGGTTATAATAAAATCTACACAACACCTAACCCAAACCTGAACATCTGTGAAGAAGTCCGGGTTCGGGTACCAAACATGCTGATTTTTCTCACGCACGTGCAAAACGCATTAAAACGATTTGCACTCGTGCTGAAAAATCGTGCATTTTCCCGCGACACACCCGCTTCCTATCCAGCCCTCACACGCGACGCCCGTGTGAAAGAGGCCTTGCAGTCTTAATGGAGTCACCTATCGAACCGATTGACAGTATTTCCATGAAGCTTTTGTCACTTAAGATCGCCTTTCTTCTGGCCATAACAACTGCTAGAAGGGTGGGTTAGATCCAGGCCTTCTCTTGTCGTGCTCCGTATCAGAAAATTTTATATGACTGTATAATCCTGAAGCACTGCTCAGCTTTCCTTCCAAAATTCCATCGTAATCTGGAAGTTGTTCTGCCGTCCTTCTGTGATTCACCTACCACGTACCAAGAGAGGAAGTTCCACAATCTAGATAAAAGACGTTGCCTACTAGGTTATCTGGACAGAACAAAGCAGTTCAGACAGTCGGACCACCTCTTTATCCAGTTCCAGGGTCCTAATAAAGGTCTAGCAGCCAGGAAGCCTACGATCGCTTAGTGCAGGGCTGGCCAACTTGTGGCTCTCCAGCTGTTGTAAAACTACAACTCCCACCATGCCCTGCTGTAGGCTGATAGCTGTAGGCAGACTGGGCATGCTGGGAGTTGTAGTTTTGCAACAGCTGGAGAGCCACAGGTTGGCCAGCCCTGGCTTAGTGGACAAGAGACGCTATCTCTCTTTGTTATAACAAGAATCTAGTTTCCCCAGCAGGACTCACTCGACTCAGGCCATGTCAGCCTCCTGAGCAGAAAACACTGCTATACCAATCTAACAGATCTGCAAAGGAGCTGCCTGGGCTAATCCTATGACCTTTTTTAAGCACTACAGGCTGGATGTGACCTAAAATCCTTTCTACAGTAGTCCCTCCCTAAAATATGTTCATTCTCTGTTATTCCTCCTGTTAGTGCCGTTGGGGAGGTGCCGGGGAAAAGGGTAAATTACTCTTACCGGTAATTGGATTTCCCATTGGCCTCCCCAACAGCACTGGTAGTTTTCCCCCTTATTTGTTTTTGGTGAAGTATAATTACCATGGTGGATTGTATTATGTTCGATTAATAATCATCTTTCTTGCATCATTTTCCGTGTCCTTGGTTATTAACTGGCTTAGGTATGGAGAGGAGGCCTTTTTAATCTGGAGCGCCAGTGTTGTTTTATGTCCAGTGGGTGACACCCCCCTGTCAGTGCCGTTGGGGAGGCTAATGGAAAACCCAATTAATGGTAAGAGTAATTTACCCTATTTAATATCTGCTCCAGGTTACCTAAATGGAAGTGCAGTGAAGCAATGTGAAAATACACCTACCTAATGCTAGATGTGTTCCCACTTCTACTGCCGCTACAGTCTGAATGCAGCTATACAAGTAACTTGTAGGTATATTCCAGGACCTCCATCTCAGTATAGACCGTCAGGTAATCCAGACTGGACCATGAACAAATGCTGTTTCTACAAACTGTTTTCTTTACGCTGCACCTATCTAGTGTGATTTAATCTTCCTCTGTTGCATATCAGGAGGGGAGGGATTGCGGTTTCTCATTGAGGACACAGTGTATGAGACTTATTTTTCAGGCAAGGCTCCACGGGGGGGAAAAAAAAAAGGTATGAAAACTCACCCATCATCTAAGGCAGGCATGGCCAACCTGTGGCTCTCCAGCTGTTGTAAAACTACAACTCCCACAATGCCCTGCTGTTGGCAGTCTGGGCATGATGGGAGTTGTAGTTTTGCAACAGCTGGAGAGCCTCAGGTTGGCCATCCCTGATCTAAGGCATCTCATCCAGCACCCTACTCTCTAATGATGAGGAGCTAGAAACAGCATAGGCTACAGACTGGTTTGGCTGGTATTAGCCATTTTTGCATACCGTATTTTTCGGCCCATAAAGACGCACCTAGGTTTTTGGGGAGGAAAATAAGAAAAAAAATTTTTTTTTAACCAAAAGGTGTGCTGTGTGTTTGTAACTAATGGTGGTCTGTGGATGACGGACACTGTTATGGGGGGGGGGGGGGGGGGGAATCTGGATGGCACTGTTACACGGGGGGGGATCTGTGGGTGGCACTGTTATATAGGTGCCATTCACAGACAACCCCCCCCCCCCCCCAGCCCATAACTGTGCCATCCACAGATGTCCCCCATAAAAATGTCATCCACAGATCCCCCGCCGCTCCAGTCTACAAATATAAGATGTCTTATTCAATTAATAGTTATTAAACATGCCCCCTCACTTCTAATAGTACCTTACATCCTAACCGCTTCAGTACAATGCATGCAGGCAGGCCGGCGCGTCACTCACTGACGTCACTTGCCTGCGCCGCCTGCTTCATTCATAAAGTAGGCAGCACAGGCACGTGACATCAGGGAGTTACGCTGCCGCCTGCCGGCATTCTACTGAAGCGGTTAGGATGTAAGGTACTATTAGAAGTGAGGGGGCATGTTTAATAACTATTAATTGAATAAGACATCTTATATTAGTATACCAGAGCGGCGCGGCGGGGCTATACTACACTGACTGCGCCGGCCCCCAGCTCCTCCTCCCAGTCCCTCCCCGAGTCCCCACTCGCTCGTACATCGCAGCTTGCGATGTAAAACTGCCAGCATTCGCCCCATAAGACGCAGGGGCATTTCCCCCCCATTTTGGGGGGAGAAAAAGTGCATCTTATGGGGCGAAAAATACGGTACTTTATTTGCATAGGAGTTTGGCTTTGATGGGTTTATTTTAATTTTTTCTACAAACCACCACTAAACTCTTGTGAAAATATCAGGTTTAGAAGATTTCCCTTAAAGGGGTTGACTGGCTTTCTCATATTGACCTATTGTTCGGATAGGTCATCAATATCAGATCGGCAGGGGTCTGACTCCCAGCATCACCGTTGATCTGCTGTTTGAAGAGAACTCACCACCCATACTCCTCTTCACCGTTACCTGCTCAGTCAACATTGCAGTGGTGGAACAGTGGAATTACAACTGCCTTGTCCCATTCACTTGAATGCATTCTTTGCAAACATCTGATTGGCTTGTGTGTGGACCCCCGCCAATCTGATATTGATGTCCTATCCTGAGAATAGGTCATCAGTAGTGTTGAGCGAACTTCTGTTTTAAGTTCGGCGTCTAAAGTTCGGCTTCCGGTTAGCGGAGAATCCCGATATGGATTCCGAATTCCGTTGTGGTCCGTGGTAGCGGAATCAATAATGGCCGATTATTGATTCCGCTACCACAGACCCCAACGGAATTCGGAATCCATATCGGGATTCTCCGCTAACCGGAAGCCGAACTTTAGACGCCGAACTTAAAACAGAAGTTCGCTCAACACTAGTCATCAGTATGGGAAACTGGAAAACCTCTCTAAGTCCCCATTCAGGCAGCCATAATATAGCTGCAAGTCCCAGACTTGGCTGCATTACATCTGGCTGATTGAGTCAATTGGCTGTGACAGAAGAATTGAGTCACAATTTGTGCCACCAGAGCTACATGACCGGACTCGCATCCCATTTATTGTAGTGGGAGACTTCTAGCTTTTTTTTGTGACACAACATCCCATTACTTCTGCTACCGAGACATAGAGGATGGACAGAGTGATAAAGGGTCCTATAGACTTGAACAGGATCAGACGTGTTCAGTTTCTTTTCATCAAAAACATACAAATGAGAACCTAGCTTTGAATAAGGGCTCATTCAGACAGCCGTATGCTGTCTGCAAAAATGGATCTGTTTTTTTGCGGATCAGATGCAGAACAATTCACTTCCATGGCTCCGCAAAACAAATAAACCATGTCCTATACTTGTCAGTGAAAATCAGGATGTGGCCCCACTGAAATCTATGGGTCCGCAAAAATGCGGAATGCAATCCTTTTTTTGCGGACATATTGAACTGTCTGCAAACAAATGCATCCACATTTTTGCGGACAGCATACGGCCGTCTGCATGAGCCCTAAGAACTAGCATCTCATCCATAGAGATCACTGTGGTGCTTGGAAACCAGTAAGAATACAGCAGGCCTGTACAGTAACTTGCTGACACAGCTACTCAACCTTTTTTTTTTCCAGAATTTCCATCTACCCATCTTTAAAAAAAAAAAAATGGACTTTACCTAAATTACTATTTACCATTATTACTACAGGGTGGGCCATTTATATGGATACACCTTAATAAAATGGGAATGGTTGGTGATATTAACTTCCTGTTTGTGGCACATTAGTATATGCGAGGGGGGAAACTTTTCAAGATGGGTGGTGACCATGGCGGCCATTTTGAAGTCAGCCATTTGGAATCCAACTTTTGTTTTTTCAATAGGAAGAGGGTCATTTGACACATCAAACTTATTGGGAATTTCACAAGAAAAACAATGGTGTGCTTGGTTTTAACGTAACTTTATTCTTTCATGAGTTATTTACAAGTTTCTGACCACTTATAAAATGTGTTCAATGTGCTGCCCATTGTGTTGGATTGTCAATGCAACCCTTTTCTCCCACTCTTCACACACTGATAGCAACACCGAGGGAGAAATGAGTATCCGTAGTTTCAGGTGCTTCACATCTCGTATCATCTGAAGGCAATCGTCTATGCTGTGAAGATACGAGATGTGCAGCACCTGAAACTACGGATACTGGAAGCCTGTGCTAGCATTTCTCCTGCGGTGTTGCTATCAGTGTGTGAAGAGTGGGAGAAGAGGGTTGCATTAACAATCCAACACAATGGGCAGCACATTGAACACATTTTATAAGTGGTCAGAAACTTGTAAATAACTCATGAAAGAATAAAGTTACGTTAAAACCAAGCACACCATTGTTTTTCTTGTGAAATTCCCAATAAGTTTGATGTGTCACATGACCCTCTTCCTATTGAAAAAACAAAAGTTGGATTCAAAATGGCTGACTTCAAAATGGCCGCCATCGTCAATACCCATCTTGAAAAGTTTCCCCCCTCACATATACTAATGTGCCACAAACAGGAAGTTAATATCACCAACCATTCCCATTTTATTAAGGTGTATCCATATAAATGGCCCACCCTGTATTAACAGTTGTCAATCAAATTAAATATTATGAAACGACTGACAGATAATTGAAAATATTTTCAGCCATTTCAAGTGTATGACTTTACTTTCTTAAAAGGGATCTGTCACATATAGTGTCTGATCTGCCGACATGATGTACTGTGAGATATCTATTTTTTTCAGCTCTAAGATCTTCCAGCCACATAATGAACATAAAATCTACTTCTTAAGGCCTCATGCACGCAGCAGCCTCTGTATTTTGGTTTGCCAACCACGCATCTGCAAAATATGGATACCTTCCATGTGCATCTTTCCTCACACCCATGAATAGAAAGGACTATTCTTGTCCACATTACTGACCAGAATAGGACACAATTTGTAACGGCTACACTGATCCACAAAGCAAATAAAAACAAAAAAAAACAAAAACACACTTATGAGTGCATGGCTCTATAGAAATGTATAGGTCAGTGTGCTACCCACAAAAAAAAAAAAAGTGGACAGCACACGGATGAAAAATACAGTCATGTGCATGAGGCCTTAAATGAGACCACTGGTCCTAGAATTGTGTGAAGCACATTTATAGCTCTTACATTTAGAAATACAAAATAATGTAATATATGTATATTTCTGATATTTGCATTTTCATCACAATGGGACACATTTTGTACTGGAATTCATTCTTTGAATAGACAATATATTTTTTAATAAAGCATGTTTTCATTCCACCTAATTTGTGTCACAATTACTGAGTGGTATTATTAAGGTACTCACAAATGTAAAGTTATAACGAATACCTCCTTTTCGGATGTGTCACTTCAGTAAATGGCATTTATCATGTAGAGAAAGTAAATACCCGACACTTACTAATGTATTGTGATTGTTCATATTGCCTCCTTTGCTGGCTGGATTCATTTTTCCATCACATTATACACTGCTCGTTTCCATGGTTACGACCACCCTGCATATTGAGCAGCAGTAGCTGTGCTTGCACACCTACCGGGACCATAGGAGTGCACATAGGCAGTTTTTTTTTCCCTGTATTGTGGAAGCGCGACCACCACTGATGGGTTGCAGGGTGGTCTGTAACCATGGAAACGAGCAGTGTATAATGTGATGGAAAAATTAATAAAATCCAGCAAAGAAGGCAATATGGACAATCACAATACATTAGTAAGTGCCTTGTATTAACTCTCAATCTTTACATAATAAATGCTATTTGCTGAAGTGAGACAACCCCTTTAAAAGTACTTGGATTTCAGAGGAACTAAAAAATAAAAATCTGATAAAAATTCCTGTTTTAAATTCCTGTTAACTCTTACATGTAACGCAACAGATGACTCCGATCCAGGTCATTTGATCCCTCTGATGCCGCAGAGGCACCAGTCGGTACCGAAGCAGACTTCGGATTACTGTTTAGAATGGTTTTCAAGTTGTACATTTGAAGACTGAAGTCTCGTGAGACGTCGGACTTGACAAATTTCAACTCAGTGCAGCCCATCCATTTGAATGCTGTAAGGGACGGGTTTTGATAACCCCAATTAAAGCAAGAGGCTAAAAGCTTCAAATACAGTGAAGCTTTGTTAATGCTGGGGCACCGTCAGAACCGTGCACTAGTCTGTCTCAGTGAGTAGTTTTCTACATCATTTTATGTATGCTAATGTAATATTTGCTACTTAGAAACCCTTTAAAGGGAACCTGTCACCGGGATTGTGTGCACAGAGCTGAGGACATGGGCTGCTAGATGGCCGCTAGCACATCTGCAATACCCAGTCCCCATAGCTCTGTGTGCTTTTATTGTGTAAAAAAAACGATTTGATACATATTCAAATTAACCTGAGATGAGTCCTGTCCCTGACTCATCTCACGTACAGGACACATCTCGGGTTAATTTGCATATGTATCAAATTGGTTTTTATACACAATAAAAGCACACAGAGCTATGGGGACTGGGTATTATGGATGTGCTAGCGGCCATCTAGCAACCATGTCCTCAGCTCTATACCCAAAATCCCGGTGACAGGTTCCCTTTAATGTGGTTGGAATGTGTTCCTTGAGCTTCTGACATGTTCTAGGTTTTGAGTGGTGGAGGTGCAGGTGCTGTAATCTCACTGGGACAGAAGTGCTGAGCAATGTCACGTTATTTGTTAGGCTCTGCTTGACTTTATAGACTTTCTAGGAGTCTGTACTCCACACTCTATTGAAGCCAAGCCGAACAGAAACGAAGGGGTACACCGCTCAGCTAAGTGCTTTCCCATTTCAGTTTAAGGATCAATTGGTGACCCAGCACCCAGAGTGGTCAAAATTTGTAATAAGTCTGTATAACATATCAGAAGATTATTAAAATAAGTAACTTTGTTTGTAATTGTTCATTATGAGAGATGTTTAATAAGTCCACAAGCCTGACTTAGAGTACACAAATATAGCCTTCAGAAGCCTAGCTGAACAGCAAGAAATAGGTGAACTTGCCTTGAAGTTCAAACTATTTTTGTGACAAATGTGACATTGGCCTTTGCTGCTTTTGAGAAAAACAGGCCTCAGGCTCTGGTCACATCACATCTGATTCTTACATCAGATGTATGGCTCAGACAGGAGACTCCAACATATGCCACTGTATAGGCATTCAGTAATAGATGTCACCCATTGGTCCCAAGAAGAAAAAAACAAACAAAAAAAACCCCCTTAGGCATCTGTCACATTTCCGTATTCAGAAAGGTCATCTATGGAAAACCCGTGCATGTTTCACCCATGAAAATCAAGGTTTGGTCCATGTGCCATCTGTATTCCAAGGACACTGCTCAGTTGAAATTTAACTTAAAGGGGTTATCCAAGACTATTAAATGCCCCCCATATGTCCGAGCCCCTTACACTGAATATACTTACCTGGCTCCCCACGCCGCTCATAGTCTGTGTGTGCGGATGAAAACATCCGGTGTCGGGGGAGGAGCAGCCAATGGCAGATGGGGAGGAGCCTCCCTGGCTCATCCCCGTCTGCCATTGGCTGCTCCCCCTTCGCCCCCCGACACCGGATGTTTTCATCCGAGCACAGGGAGAAGCAGCAGTGGCGGCGCGGGGAGCCAGGTAAGTATATTCATTGTGAGGGGCATTTAATAGTCTTGGATAACCCTTTTAAAGAACATCCATCAGTGTGCAGTGAAAAATGGACCAAACGCGGATGCCATCTGTGTTAGGTTAGTGGTTTTTCACTGACCAGTAGACTTCAATGGGTGTGCTTTTTCTGATTGCAGACCAAAGTAGTGCAGATCTCTATGATTTTCTTTTACTTGACTCATGGTCAGTGAGAAACTACTGATATGTGAACAAACACATTAAAATCAGTAAGTATGTGTGCTGTCCATAGACGACACAGAAAGCACACGCCCGTAAAAAGTGGAAATTTGATCAAGGCCTTACCCTTAAAGGTGTTATCCGAGTTATGAAAAAAAATAATATAGCACTGAATATCTGATATATAACTGAGCTAAGCAAGTTTTATGCAAAAAAAAATATATATATTTCCTCATTTCCCTGGTTCTTTTCTGGCCCTTTGTTTACATGCAATAAAAACAATCTCTGCCCCTCCCCCTGCACTGCTAAGGGAGTGGATACAAGTGCTGCCCTGAGTGACATGTCTGCCTGCTGGGAGAATCAGCAGCATGTTGTATATGTAGGACTACAAGTCCCAGCTGTATAATGACACTGCTAAGGGAGTGGATACAAGAGCTGCCCTGAGTGACATGTCTGCCTGCTGGGAGAATCAGCAGCATGTTGTATGTGTAGGACTACAAGTCCCAGCTGTATAATGACACTGCTAAGGGAGTGGATAGAAGAGCTGCCCTGAGTGCTGGGACAAAACAGCAACTTGTAAGTGTAGAACTACAAGTCCCACCTGTACAATGACACTGCTAATACACACAGGATCTTCCCCCTACCTGTAATGCTTTGCAGAACTTCTCTTTCAGCTCCTGTGCCCAGCATTTGTCTCCTTAATGCCTGCAGCTACACAGTAAACATTTCAGCCCTGAGTCTGTGCAGCTGAAGGGGTTAAAAATCCTAGCAGAGAGCAGAGTGAAGGGGGCGTGGCCAGCACAGTGATGTTTCGTTTACAGGCTTGTAAACGACCTTTATCAGAGCAGGGAGAGAGGCTGACATCACAGGTGATGTGACCCTCAGTGACATCTGAGAAAGGAGCCACTGGAGATAAAGTGAGTGATTTGGAAAGCTGTTACATTTGCCCAGTTAGGAACATAGAAAGAACAAAAAAATAACTCTGATAACCCCTTTAAGTTTTTTGTCGTTTGACATAGAAAAGCCTAATAGACTAGGCTTTTCTATGCGGTATTATAAAAAAAATGAAAAAAATACAGAAACACCCGTCAGACAGTAAACGGTCTTATGCTAGTCACACAGACATACAACTCACATGAAAAACCTCATTGTTACAGGCTTTATAACACTGTGTGCAAAATATAGTTTATTTGAAATTACAATATATAAATTCATAAAGTCTTTTAAACATTTCTACACAGCAAATATTTACATATGTAGTTTTATCCAATGCAATAATAAAATAATGAAAGAAAAATGCTGGAATTTACATATATACATTTAAAGGCACTATACCAAATAGTTTTGTTCTCTTTTGGAGAATACAACAAAAGTATTTCATTGATGGGTCCTGTTACAAAATGGAATGTGACAAGAACGACACCAAAGCGAATGGGTTCTATAGGATATGCTGCCTAAGCAAACAGCTCAGCATAGGATCAGCATATGCCGGCACGACTAGAACAAAATGAGAGAGGATTTATCAAAAATAAAAAAAAAAAGACACCTTTCTATCCAAAACGACAGACAGGATTACCAAGATCAGGAGTTCACAGGTCACTGGAAAGCCATAAAGATTTGAGTTCTATACGTGTAATCTTTATTGCTTTCCACATATGTCCTTTGGAACATGCCTTTAAGTATTGGTTAGCATACATGTTGCCCGTTTACAACTCATTAACAAACATGGGGTTTGCACATGTAAATCAGAACGTATTCACATCATTGAAATGCAGGACTCACAACATAGCACAGCAAAATAAATGTGACCAACATCAATAAATAGCTTTTTAGCAATAAATAAATCATCGCTTTGTAAGTCACTGATGATTGTTGCAGTTATTCTATATTACATATATAAAGTGCTGTCCACAGCAAATACACATGGCAGACCAGCTGCTGGGTCCTTCTTTACTGTTCAGTTTATTCAAAGTCATCTTCATAGTCATACTCAATGTCCACTTGTGACTCTTCAGAAGCGAGATCCAAGAAAGCTCTTTTATCCATCTCCAAAGCATTTAATTCAGAGTCACACCTGACATAGAAAAATAGTGATAAAATAGGCCCAACACAGCGTTCACCCTGGAAAACTGGAATGTATCTCTGGGGCAGGGAAGCATAGCCCAAAATATTTTACCAATATATTCTAACATGGTCTTCTAAAGTTCTGTCCTAAATGTCTCAGAATTATTAATACTGCTTAAAAACAAATGAGAAGAGGAAAGGCTTGTAGTCCTAAGGAGTAATGTGGTGTTCTCTCTACCATTACTGGGTTCAATCTTACAAGTACGACTATGTAAATAGCGGATACTCTAATTAAAGGGATTGATAAGACCATACAATACTGCACAGTCCATAATCCAGGTTTTTTCTTCCTACCCATCATTCCATTGTTCTGTGGCGGCCTCTTCAGCTACTAAGATGGCATATTCTTCAGCAGCGTATTTTTCCCAGTCTGAAAGTTCTTGTCCTTCATTTTCTCCAACCTACAGGAGAACAACAATCATTTTTGTCTGGTTAACATCCCAAACCCTTACCTCTTTATACTTGATGCGGACTGTTCATAACTTACCCGCAGTACAGAAAATGGATCCTTTTGTTCATGGTCCAAATACTTGTCAAGATTTATGAAAGTGTCAAAAAACAGATTTGCTTGTTTGCATTTTTTCAAGTCATAGAGTGTAATTTTACCTTTGGAGAAGAGGACATCATGAAGGATACTTAAATGCTGTCAAATACCTCCACATCAACATCATCTTGCACAACCATTCCTACACAAGTGTAATAATTCAACCATAAATGTATAGAAGTTGTCAGAAGTAATGAAAAAGAATTAACATGAACCTGATACATACCATCACTCTGAGGTTTGACAAGATCCAACATTTGACATAGACAGTCCTCAAATGGTAAGGGCTCAATAGCCATGCTCTCCATCTTCTGACATTGTTCTTCATAGAAGTACTCCAACTCATACATTGACAACACTCCATCTCCATCGAGGTCCATACAGCGAAACCAGTACTCGATGCTGAAAGATGGCAAAATCAATAACTCCAAGAAGGACAGACACTTATGTGCACCCAGAAAGCAATGCATCTTGTTGGACTTACCTTGTCCGTGTTTTCTTGTCCTCTTCAGATAACAGAAACCACACAAAGTCTGCATAGCTAATCTTTCCCTCTTTTTGTGCCTTTCGACCACTAGGAGACAGCATAAAACAAACCAGTCAGCATTTACCAAGGAGTAAGATCAACCAACCAGAAAAATAAAGATGAAAAAAAGTCAATAAATCAAATGTGTGAAATACAGGATAACCCATTCATTTGAAGACTGACTTTTCGATATAAATTAGACAAGTTTAAGTATTTGTAGACTAACACACAGTGTATTTGAAAGGGGTATCCCCATGAGAAAACTGCAGTAAGTACGTGCCGGAGATGGCTCGAGTTGCGGAAATGTGTGGATAAGGCTACTTTCACACTGGCGTTTTGGTTTCCGTTTGTGAGATCCGTTCAGGGCTCTCACAAGCGGTCCAAAACGGATCAGTTTTGCCCTAATGCATTCTGAATGGATAAGGATCCGCTCAGAAGGCATCAGTTTGCTTCTGTTCAGTCTCCATTCCGCTTTGGAGACTGACACCAAAACACTGCTTGCAGCGTTTTGGTGTCTGTCTGACGAACCTGAACCAAACGGATCCGTTTTCTATGACACAATCGAAAACGGATCCGTCCTCCATTGACTTTCAATGGTGTTCAAGACAGATCCGTCTTGGCTATGTTACAGATAATACAAATGGATCCGTTCTGAACGGATGCAGACGTTTGTATTATCTGGACGGATCCGTCTGTGCAGATCCATGATGGATCCGCACCAAACGCGAGTGTGAAAGTAGCCTTAGCGATAACTTTTTATAACGGGAAAACCTTTTGAGGATTTTACATGATAAACTGGATTTAAATAGTGACAATATAGTGGAATTGCATTTTTCGTTGCAATTTGACCTCACAAAGAATTTAGCATTTTCCAATACAAAATATGGTTAATTAAATGGGGCCATTAAAACATAGAACTTGTCCTGCAAATGCAAAAAATAAGTCCTCACATGGGTATGTGAATGGAAAAGTAAAAACATTATGGATCGTGGAAGGTGGTGGATGAAAAAACCAAAAAATGCAAAAAATGCAAAAAAACGAAAATAGGTGCCAAGGAGTTAAAAATCAATTATGTGCACAGACTTTGAACATTGCTGGCGCTTACACCATTTCAACCAATATATTAAAGCAGGCACAATGATATGTAAAAGCCACAGTAAAATGTTCAGTAGAGATAAGGAACGGAATAATATACTGACCGTGTTACTGCTCCAGAGAAGATTCTTTCAATAATTCTACTTGATATTGCTGTGGTTAAAATAAAATAAAAACAAACTACTGATTAGTACAACAGCATTGCTTTATAACAAACCCTGCAAATGCCACATGTCTCCCAATCCACTGTACATTGTAGCAGGGACAACAAACCTAATATTATGAAGGTTTTTGGGAGATCTTACACAGGACTCGTCCCCTTTTCTATACATACACAAAAAAACAGAAAAGAAAAGATTACTTTACCATGGTCGTTGTGTTTGGACAGGTCCTGCTCATCAACGTACAAGTCATGGTCAACATCCAGCTCCCAGAACTTGCAGTAGATGACATAAAAATGCTCATATGAAAAATAGTCCGTTGACTGATTGATGTCTTCCTCTTCCAGAAGTGCCACATGCTGAAAAGATAAAGGAGTGAATGACAATTAATGAATGGAAAAAGCGTCTGGAACAGAAGTCATTCCTGATTTTATATCCGCCATCGGACTGTATAACAGACCACATACTTGGTCAAAGTCTTTGTTACTTTATAACTTGGGCTTCTTTCACATCTGAGTTTTTAATTCAAGTTTTGAGATCCAGCAGTGGATCTCAAAACCTAAATTAAAAAGGCTCCATTTTGGCCAGATGCGGTTGTGTTAAGTCAAAAATGAAAAAAAAAAAAAAAAAACGGATCAGGCACCATAGACTTAGACTACTTTCACACTAGCGTTAATATTTTCCGGTATTGAGATCAGTCATGGGGTCTCAATACCGGAAAAAACACGCTTCCGTTTAGTCCCTATTCAATGTCAATGGGGACAAAATGTAACTGAACGGAGTGCTCCAAAATGCATTCCGTTCATTTTGGTTGCATTCCCATACCGGAGAGCAAACCGCAGAATGCTGCGGGTTGCTTTCCGTCCTGGGATGCGGAGCAAGACGGTTTCGCCATGACCCAGAATACAAGTCAATGGGAACGGATCAGTTTTCTCTGACACAATAGAAAACGGATCCGTCCCCATTGACTTGCATTGTGGCTCCGCATCCTAGGACGGAAAGCAAATCCCGCAGCATGCCTCGGTTTGCTCTCCGGTATGGGAACGGAACAAAACGCATTTTAGAGCACTCCGTTCAGTTACGTTTTGTCCCCATTGACAATGAATGGGGACAAAACGGAAGCGTTTTTTTTTCCAGTATTGAGACCCTATGATGGATCTCAATACCAGAAAATATTAACGCTAGTGTGAAAGTAGCCTTAGGGTACTTTCACACTAGCGTTATTCTTTTCCAGTATTGAAATCCGGTAAAGGGGCTCAATACCCCAAAAAAACGCATTAGTTTTGTCCCCATGCATTCTGAATGGAAAGCATCTTCCGTTCCGCCCCTTGTATGGTATTTCACCGGACAAAATACTGCTGCTTGCTGCGGTATTTTTTCCGGCCAAAATCCCGGAACACTACCGCACTTGCCGGCATTAATTTCCATAGAGATGTATTAATGCCAGGTCTGGTACCAAGTATTCTGGAAATTACCGCATTGCCGGTTCTGGTATTCCAGTGTGCGCATGCGCCGGGACATAGGAGCTATTTTCGCTTTTGATCTTTGAAAAAAATTTAATACCGGATCGGTTATTCCGAATGATACTGGATGAGACGGACTCTATATATCACCGGATCCGTCTGCATACGGTTTGCCGGATCCGGCAGGCAGTTCCATTGCCAGAACTGCCTGCCAGATCCGAACAACGCTAGTGTGAAAGTATTGATTTTCCTGCCTGATCAGGTTCGTTCAGTTCTACAAACCAGACAGACACAAACCGCAGGCAGTTCCGTTGCTAGAACTGCCTGCCGTATTCGGAAATCCGTATGCAAACGGATATAATTTTTTCCAGATCCGGATCTGTCTGACAAATGCATTGCAATACCGGATCAGTCTCTCCGGTGTCATCCGGAAAAATAGATCCGATATTTATCTTTTTCACAGATTTAAAGGTCTGCGCATGTGCAGACTGGGAAACCAGATCCGTTTTTCCAAAACACTTGGTACCGGATCCGGCATTAATACATTTCAATAGAAATTAATGCCGGATCCGGCAAGTGTTCCGGAATTTTGGCTGGAGAAAATACCACAGCATGCTGCGGTATTTTCTCCAGCCAAATACCGTAAAAGGGACTGAACTGAAGAGATCCTGATGCATACTGAACAGATTGCTCTCCATTCAGAATGCATTGGGATAAAACTGATGCGTTTTTTCCGGTATTGAGCCCCTAGGACGGAACTCAATACCGGAAAACTTTAACGCTAGTGTGAAAGTACCCTTAAAAACACAGATGTGAAAGTAGCTTTAAGAAGGGGTTGTCTGCTATTTTTATATTGATGACCTATCCTCAGGACATCAATATAAGTTCGGTGGGGGGTGCATCTCCCAGCATCCCCACCGATCAGCCGTTTGAACAGAAAGAACAGAGGGGAGCCGTCCCATAGAAGTGAAAGGGGACGGCATAGTTGTAATTACACCAGTTCACTGCTGCGGTTGTGGCGACGACCAGGTTAACAGTAAAGAGAAGGCTGCGCTCGTACGAGCACTGCTTTCTCTTCAATAAGCTAATAGGTGGGAGCGCCAGGAGGCCATTTGCCCGCTGATCTGATCCTGAGGATAGGTAATTAATGGGAGAAAAATATATAAAAAAATAAAAAAAAAGCAGGCAACCAAGTTCAAGGAATGTATGTCTGGTATTGTAGTTTAGCCCGATTCAAGTGAAAGTCACTGAGCTGCAAAGCCAGACATAGCCATGCTCAAGGAGGAAAGCAAAAGGCAGACCGATTCCTATTCCCTGAAAACCCCTTTTTAGGATGTTACCTTGTAGCTCTGGAACTACACAGCTCTGTCCATTGTGTAGTGGATAGAACTGGTAACTGCAGAACTTCTCCCATTGAAGTGAATAGGAGCAGCACTGCAGTAACCACTCGGGGACAACCCCTATAGGAATAAGGCAATATGTACAAGTACTTCACCCGAAGACCATTTACACACAAACACCTGATCAGCAAAAATAGATCCGCGCCATATCACACATTATTCAAGCAGAATAAACCTGCACGTGTCCCCAAAGATACTTGGAAGTGCTTCAGGAAATAATTCTGTACTATAAGGGTAGGGTCACAGGGGCCATCACTTATCTGAATAATATTGCCAGAAAACAGCCATTTACAAGTAAAAATACGTGGCCACTTAATTGAAAACCACGGCCACATGCCGCAGCTGTTTTCGGTCACATCACAGTGGTGTCAGTGTTGCCCCATGTAGCCCTATCCAAGGACACACTGAGGAGCATTCATATTAACCCCGTACAAGCTGTACAGAGGTGATCCCTTCTACATCAGTAGGTCATAGTATACTCACCTGCAGAAAGTTGCTTTTCCTGAGCTCTGAACATGTGATTCGACCAGACCACGACCGGTTTACAATGTAGAATATCCTCTGAACTACCTAGGATCACATAAAAAGATATTCTGCAGCACAGAATTGCTCCAATTGACTCCAAGAACATCTCTATAATTGCGGTGAAAAGCACTGAACCCCCGGATGGTAACCATGTAAATCCCCTTCCTACGAGAACAGATCCTGCATAGCTGTTCTCATAGCCGACTCAAATATGGAGGAAGCCATAGAGAGCAGAAGTACCATCGGGTTTACAGTCATCAACAACATCAGGCTATAAGGGTTCAGCCATATTCCCAACAGATCAGACTTGTTCTATACACATCCGATTTGCTGCATATTACCTATTTTTATTTCTTTTTATAACCAAGACTAATTTCACATTCACGTTAGACATCTGACAGGGGAGCTACACGACACCCGCTGGCATTTTCACTATAATGGGGACTGGAGGAGATCTGGCTGGAACTAGCCAACGTGCTGCGAATCAGCCAGACAAAAACCGCTGCGAGGCTGTCAGATCTAAAAATCGCTAACCAACACGCAAATTAGCCGAACCAGCACTTCCCCTCATCAGCAAAGAGCAGGGCACAGGTTGGCTGAGGAAGATGCTTTTTATACAGGTCAGGGAGAGGGGTACTGGCTCTTAATGAAGAAACTCCGTGGTGTAGGAAAACTTACACGTAATGCTCGATGGGAAAAAAATACGCAAACTGGTTAACATGAATACATTTACATGCTCTTTTCCCCATTAAAAATGTGTCTCTTCAATGACAGCATCTCTTGAACTAACAAAAGAAAGGGTTTGCCGAGTCAAAGAAAGTCTTTGGGAAAGAATCATTTTCAGTGGATGACCACACTGCCATGGGTGTTTCCGCTGAGAAAACCTGTTTATGGCTTTGAAACTAGACTCTTCCTCCGTTTGTAGTACTAGTACTCATGGAAAAGCTACTTACTGTGGTAATGTACCGGGAATGAAATTCTGAGGCTTCTCGCAAAAACGTTAAGTGAGGATGAGTGTTCACCACATCCTGTAGGAAAGAGATGAAACATAACATTAACAAACAAGAAAGCCATACTTATCTCCTCTACCGAGTGCTGGCCAGCCTAACAAGGTTTTACGGGAGTATAATATTGACCAGTGGGGGTCAGACTCTGAAGAAGTCACAGTGCTCTGATGAGTGCACCGGCCTCCTCACAACATACCAAGCACAGTGCCGTACATTGTAATGTGGCTGTGCTTGGTATGGGAGCCCAAGCCCCTTCACTTGAATGGGACTGAACTACACATATGTAGGTCAAGGGAATGATGAACATGACATTAAAATAGCTGATTGGTGGGAATGGCAGAGTCAGACCTCTGCCGATCTGATATGATCTATATACGGAGGACAGGTCATTAATAATGAATATTATATATATTATATATAAATATATATATATATATATATCCCCAACTATATCGAGAACAGAGCGGGGAGCGCTGTGGCTGGAGGAACCCAGATTTTCCGGGGTCCGTCTGTCCACCAAGCGCTAATCCCCGCCTCTCCCATAGTGAATAGGAGCGTACCGCACATGCGTGGCCTATGCTCTCATTAATTTCTATGAGGCTGACGGAAATAGCCGAGCCAGGGCTCGGCTATTTTTGGCGGCCCCATAGAAATGAATGGAGGGCGGCTGCGCATGCGCAGTGCGCCCTCCTTCACTTTCGGGGCTCCATTCTCGATATAGGTGCGGGTCCCAGCGGTGGGACCTGCACCTATTAGACAATGGGGGCATATCCTAGTGATATGCCCCCATTGTCTGAGATGGGGAAACCCCTTTAAAGAGGACTCACCCCTTAATAAAATCTGTTTGCAAAGTGCCTCACATTTTATGTAATTTGAAATACTTGACATAAGGGATAAGTTGTTGTCGTCATGTGACAACCTCTTTCAAGGCTGTCAGAAGGTAGGTCCTATATTTGTAGGACATCTGCTCTATTTAGTTCTCAATAGAGATTCATTATATCCAGGGACAGCAATACTCTTATACATCAATCAGCCATCATGTTAAAACCACCCGACTAATATCATATAGATCTCCTTCACAGTGCCAAACGAGATCTGACCCATCGAGACAAGGACTCCACAAGACCTCTGAAAGTGTCCTACGATATCTGGCACCAAGACATTATTAACAGATCCTTTAAAGACGTATTCCAGTTATGTTGTGTTATCCCCCTACCCACAGGATAGGGGATAACTATTAGACTGCTGGGACCCCCCACAGATCACGAGAACTGGGCACATGTAGAGCGTGGAACACCCTGAAATGAACAGTGTTGTGGTCTGCAACAATATCAGGAGACTCCACTTGGTGCAATTGTTTTAGGTGGAGACTCATTTAGCCATCTTTGCACACAGGTAAAGCAAGTGGGGATAGGCAACAATGTGTTACAGTGTGACATCTATATAGACTCCACTGCCTATATAAGGCTACTTTCACACTTGCGTTTTTCTTTTCCGGCATAGAGTTCCGTCACAGGGGCTCTATACCGGAAAATAACTGATCAGGCATATCCCCATGCACTCTGAATGGAGAGTAATCCGTTCAGTTTGCATCAGGATGTCTTCAGTTCAGTCGTTTTGACTGATCAGGCAAAAGAGAAAACCGTAGCATATTACGGTTTTATCTCCGGCAAAAAAAACTGAAGACTTGCCTGAATGCCGGATCCGGCATTTTTTTCCATAGGAATGTATTAGTGCCGGATCCGGCATTCAAAATACCGGAATGCCGGATCCGTCCTTCCGGTCTGCGCATGCGCAGACCTTTAAAAATGAAAAAAAAAAAAAAAAACTGATCCGTTTTGCCTGATGACACCGGAAAAACGGATCCGGTATTGCAATGCATTTTTCTGACTGATCAGGCATTTTTCTGACTGATCAGGATCCTGATCAGTCTGAAAAATGCCTGATCAGTCAGAAAAAATGACATCCGTTTGCATACAGTTTGCCTGATCAGGCAGTCAGTTCAGGCAACGGAACTGCCTGCCGGAATCAAACAACGCAAGTGTGAAAGTACCCTAAGACATCTTTACCTACTAGTGTACAATGTATGCCTAGTGCATGTTTTCAAATATATCAGATTTTTGGTAAATTGCATTTAGTATCCATAAATATGATTTAATACACTGCTCAAAAAAATAAACGGAACACACAAATAACACATCCTAGATCTGAATTAATTAAATATTCTTCTGAAATACTTTGTTCTTTACATAGTTGAATGTGCTGACAACAAAATCACACAAAAATAAATAAATGGAAATCAAATTTTTCAACCCATGGAGGTCTGGATTTGGAGTCACACTCAAAATTAAAGTGGAAAAACACACTACAGGCTGATCCAACTTTGATGTAATGTCCTTAAAACAAGTCAAAATGAGGCTCAGTAGTGTGTGTGGCCTCCACGTGCCTGTATGACCTCCCTACAACGCCTGTGCATGCTCCTGATGAGGTGGCGGACGGTCTCCTGAGGGATCTCCTCCCAGACCTGGACTAAAGCATCTGCCAACTCCTGGACAGTCTGTGGTGCAACGTGACGTTGGTGGATAGAGCGAGACATGATGTCCCAGATGTGCTCAATTGGATTCAGGTCTGGGGAATGGGTGGGCTAGTCCATAGCATCAATGCCTTCGTCTTGCAGGAACTGCTGACACACTTCAGCCACATGAGGTCTAGCATTGTCTTGCATTAGGAGGAACCCAGGGCCAACCGCACCAGCATATGGTCTCACAAGGGGTCTGAGCATCTCATCTCAGTACCTAATGGCAGTCAGGCTACCTCTGGTGAGCACATGGAGGGCTGTGCGGCCCTCCAAAGAAATGCCACCCCACACCATTACTGACCCAATGCCAAACCGGTCATGCTGGAGGATGTTGCAGGCAGCAGAACGTTCTCCACGGCGTCTCAAGACTCTGTCACATGTTCTCAGTGTGAACCTGCTTTCATCTGTGAAGAACACAGGGCGCCAGTGGCAAATTTGCCAATCTTGGTGTTCTCTGGCAAATGCCAAACGTCCTGCACGGTGTTGGGCTGTAAGCACAACCCCCACCTGTGGACATCGGGCCCTCATATCACCCTCATGGAGTCTGTTTCTGACCGTTTGAGCAGACACATGCACATTTGTGGCCTGCTGGAGGTCATTTTGCAGGGCTCTGGCAGTGCTCCTCCTGTTCCTCCTTGCACAAAGGCGGAGGTAGCGGTCCTGCTGCTGGGTTGTTGCCCTCCTACGGCATCCTCCACGTCTCCTGATGTACTGGCCTGTCTCCTGGTAGCGCCTCCATGCTCTGGACACTACGCTGACAGACAGGGCAAACCTTCTTGCCACAGCTCGCATTGATGTGCCATCCTGGATAAGCTGCACTACCTGAGCCACTTGTGTGGGTTGTAGACTCCGTCTCATGCTACCACTAGAGTGAAAGCACCGCCAGCATTCAAAAGTAACCAAAACATCAGCCAGGAAGCATAGGAACTGAGAAGTGGTCTGTAGTCACCACCTGCAGAACCACTCCTTTATTGGGGGTGTCTTGCTAATTGCCTATAATTTCCACCTGTTGTCTATCCCATTTGCACAACAGCATGTGAAATTGATTGTCACTCAGTGTTGCTTCCTAAGTGGACAGTTTGATTTCACAGAAGTGTGATTGACTTGGAGTTACATTGTGTTGTTTAAGTGTTCCCTTTATTTTTTTGAGCAGTGTAGGTTAGTAGTTTGATCAGACTAATATTGTACATCTTCTGCTGTGGTAATTTTTCTATCAGGCTATGCTGCCTATATGGGTGTAGCTTTTGGTGACGTTGGCTTTATCATTGGCATATCTCATTTTTCAAGTTCTGTACTTGTGCATTTGATAAGGACACTATTTTGACACTATAAACTGTTGATTGGCTCTCACTTTATAAGTTCACATTGAGTGCTACGCATTTCATTAACATACATGAATATAAATATACTCACTCTTATGGACTTTCTGTACACAATAGGTTTATAAATACGAATGGTGTTTTTTTGCCCGATTACAATTTTTTTTGTCTGCAAGAATGTTTACATAGGTGGTGCCTCTAAGAGTAACATTTACATGAATGCCAGGACCCAAGGCTTCCCAGCAAAACATTGTCCAAAGTATCAGCTTCCCATCAGATGTCATCTCTTCCTCAAACACAAACAACCTTCGACATGATGTAAAAGAAAATGTGATTCAACAGACCAAGGCAGCTCCTCCCACTGCTCCATGGTCCATTGTAGGCACTTTTGGTGGTGGACAGGGGTCAGCATAGGCTATCATAGGCAGCAATTTGTGCTACAGAAGCTCTTCTGTGGGATTGGACTATACAGGCTAGCCTTCGTTCCCTATGTGCCTCTATGGTCTTGGACGCACACGACCCTATTGCTCATTCCTTGGATGACTGTTGGTAAGTACTAACCACTGTATACCAAAACCATCCCACAAGATGATCTGACAGTCGTCTAGTAATCATGATTTGGCCCTTGTCAAAGTTGCTCAGATCATTACACTTGTCCATTTCTTGCTTTCAACAATTAACTTAACAAGGACCGACTGTTCACTAGCCGTCTAATATATTCCACACCTTGACAGACGTCATTGTTGTCATGTTGTTCAGTTCACCAGTCAGTGGGTTTAGGCTGGGCATCCACAGGGCAGCTGCTGCAACCTCAACTATTCACAGCCACCATGGGGCCATGAAGTTGAAGGCAACACCTTTGTTAACCTGCACAATCGTGCCCTGGCCTCCACAGGTGGATGGGGTAGCAGCCACCCTGTGGAAACGCAGTCTTAAAGGGGTTCTCCAGACTTTACCTAAATTCTGTGCACCTTACCTGTGGAACAAACAGTTTCAGGAGTACTTGCGCTTCCATCACGTTGCCAATTCCACAATCTCAGCTTTGACCAAGTGAGGACTGGCTGCAGACTCATCTTCCAAAGTCCCAACCGGCTGTGGACGTTTTGTCCTGTTCAGCTGCATGCATGTACAATATGAACAGGAAGAAACAGGCGCATATCTAGTCAGGACTCAACAGAAGAGCCAGCAGCCAGTTGACTGGACACATCATGGCAGAGATTGTGAAACTTGTGGCATGACGGAAGGGTAAGTACTGCTGAAACTTCCTGATATACAGAATTTAGGCAACACCTTGAGAACTCCTTCAATGTAAGGGCCAATTGGTGTAGACTGACAAGCTAACTAGGTTACCATTTATAAGTGACCAGTATAATAGATTAACCAGAAACACTGTATATATGTGCTTCTGCTCATTTATCACCATCCAGAAACCCTTAGCAGAACGTTGGATAGTTCATGTCACATGTACAGTGAAAGACAACATGCAAAAGGGTCCCTAAAGAGTAAAACAAAGTGCTTACTTGTAAAAAAGGTATTAAATCTTCCTGTTCCAAATACGCACAGCCTGGCTTTGCTAATAGCTGTACAAACTTTGCAGCATCATCATGGCAAGTCTGTAAAACCCTGAAATACACAAAGAGAAGTGATTAGTCAGCAGAAGCCCTGAAAGTGGTAGTTAAACATTGATGGCCTATGTAAAGGTCATTGTGTGTATGGGTGGGGGATGACCCCTGGCAATCATCAAAACTAGGCACAGTTGCAGCGCCTGGATATCATCCCCCTGATCACCCATCAATGTTTGCGCCTGGGAAAACCCCCTCAATTGATAACTGAGGTATATAATGTACTTAAAGTGACCCTCTGGTTCAAGAAAAAAAGAAAATTCACACTAACTGGGAAACAGAACATTAACCTTGTGTCCTCCTTTACATCTTTTCAGCTGCAGATCCGTCGCATTACGGGGATCCTCTTCTGTCACACAAGATGGCCGCACCTCTTCTCAGACTACCCGATGTTAACTGTGCTGCTCATGTGAGCACTGCTGGACAGTCAGAAAGTCTCGGACAACTGATGCAGAATGTAATCAGGTAGTCTGAGAAGTGATGTGGCCATATTTGATGACAGACCAGGCATGCAGCTGAAAAGGAGGTCACCATGTAAGGGATCTTTCACACCAGCGGATGCCGTGCGGGTCATCCGCTGCGTGAAAGAGAGAGCCAAGCCCTGCTCCGGACAGCAGAGACACGGAGCATTAACACGATTGATAATGCTCCGTGCCGCTCTGATCTTTTTACTACAAAATCACGGTGACAACTTTATCTCACTGCGATTTTGTAGTAAAAAGATCACAGAGCGACACGGAGCATTATCAATCATGTTAATGGGAACCAGTCATCAACTTTATGCTGCCCATACTAACGGCAGAATAAAGTAGAGACAGGTGGGTTTATTTCAGCGGTCTGTCATTTATAAGTAAGTGGTTGCTGAAAACCAGCATCATAATCATTGCAGACTGGGCCTTAAAAAGAGTCACGGCCACCTGAGAAGAGTCATGGTTATTCGTGATCATCTGTTCTCCCTGCCCACCTGCTGGTCTTCTACCTAGTTGTCTCCCTTTCTTTCTAGGAGAGAACTGCCAATCATCAGCAGATGGGCGAGATGGTAGGAGATTATAATAACCATGACTCTTCTCAGGCAGATTTGACTCTTTACAAGGCCCAGTCTGCAATGATTATGATGCTGGTTCTCGGCAACCAGTGACTTTTAGCTGATGAGTGACACACCGTTGAGACCAGTATTTCTGTCACTAATGTATGCTGCCCTCAGTGAGGTCAGCATAAAGTGGATGACAGGTTCCCTGCTCTGTGTCTCTGCTGTCCAGAGCGGGGCTTGGCTCTCTTTCACGCAGTGGACTACCCGCACGGCATCCGCTCGTGTGAAAGAGCCCTAAGTGTTCTGTTTGTTCTCCAGTTAATGTGCATTATTTTTCTAGAACCGGAGGGTTGCTTTAAAAAGGTAAGAGCTTCCTAAAGGTGGTTAAAGATTTAGAGCTCCTTTCATTAGCAGAGCACATGTTCTACCTGAAGATGTCTGGGATGGCTTCTCGTAGCATGCTTGTTTCCTATAATGTGTGTACACTTTGTTCTGCGTCACAGGCATTTTATATTTATTATCCATATATCCATCCAGAATTTCTGGTTAAAATGGGCTTTAATATCAATTGAGGAAAAATAAATAAAAAATACAGATGGAAAAAGTCCTGAGTAAATTAACACGAGGGAAGTGGAAGTCCTGAAAACAAGGTCACTATATGGGCTTCTCCAAGCTAAGCAACAGTTTAGGCCAGGATCACACTTGGATTGGATCCAATAAGGAAGATAAATAAAAGGATTCCTTTAAACCCCCTTGCCTGTTTAATTCGATTCCATAATAGGGAACCCAAAGATGGAGACCTCAGATTTGCTCTGTCAGATGAATGTAAGGCCTCTTTCACACTTGCGTTGTCCAGATCCGTCGTGCACTCCATTTGCCGGAGGTGCCCGCCGGATCCGTAACACCGCAAGTGAACTGAAAGCATTTGAAGACTGATCCGTCTTCAAAATGCGTTCAGTGTTACTATGGCAGCCAGGACGCTATTTAAGTCCTGGTTGCCATAGTAGTAGTGGGGAGCGGGGGAGCAGTATACTTACAGTCCGTGCGGCTCCCGGGGCGCTCCAGAATGACGTCAGAGCGCCCCATGCGCATGGATGACGTGATCCATGCGTGGGGCGCCCTGACGTCACTCTGAAGCGCCCTGGGAGCCGCACGGACGGTAAGTATACTGCTCCCCCGCTCCCCACTACACTTTACCATGGCAAACAGGACTTTAGCGTCCCGGCAGCCATGGTAACCATTCAGAAAAAGCTAAACGTCGGATCCGGTAATGCGCCGAAACGACGTTTAGCTTAAGGCCGGATCCGGATTAATGCCTTTCAATGGGCATTAATTCCGGATCCGGCATTGCGGCAAGTGTTCAGGATTTTTGACCGTAGCAAAAAGCGCAGCATGTTGCAGTATTTTCTCCGGCCAAAAAACGTTCCGTTCCGGAACTGAAGGCATCCTGATGCATCCTGAACGGATTTCTCTCCATTCAGAATGCATTGGGATAATCCTGATCAGGATTCTTCTGGCATAGAGCCCCGACGACGGAACTCTATGCCGGAACAGAACAACGCAAGTGTGAAAGAGCCCTAAAGCATTGCTTCTAGAGGAGAAACTTTACATCTGGCCCGGCTTAGAGCACTATACGAAGGTAAAAGGAACTACAGTGGACTCCTTGTGCTACTGTACAGCCTCCTGCACATAGCTCTGCTGTGGGAATTAAATCAGCATCCTTAGGCCTAAGGGAGACAAGATCTTCAGTTTCCTAGTTAGTCTATTACGTGCAAACTGTGAAAAGTCATACTTACTTTCTCCACATGGCCACAAACTTGTGAACAGACACGTATCTGGTCCTGTCCCCACCAGCTGCATAAAACAATGGTGCTTTCCAGTAAAGCGGGCATTCACAAGCCTTAGGATACAAAATATATATATATGCATGCTGTAAGAGGTATTCCCATAGGCAATAAAACTCTGCACCAACAATGTACATTCATAGCTGGCACATGAACGCTGCATTTGAACTCTGGTGAGTGGGGATATCAAGGCACGCACCAGTAAAAATCCCTCGTCTTTAAATGGGATTTAAGCAGGAACCTGAATGAAGGCATTAGCCATTTGACTAGTACAACTCAGCATGTGGGAGCAGCAAGTTCTCCAGGCTGAGACAAACATTAGCAGATGGCCATATATAGCCTGGTGGAAATGTGTAATACAAGGTAATGACAGAAGACAGGCCAGAGCGAGCTCCGAGATTCTCCGATTAATCACATGGGCAGCCTTAGTGTCCCAGTAGGGAATTCTGGCACACACAGCAACAAAGTTAAACAATCTGCATGAAGATACAAACAAAGGGATCTCCAACACTAGAGGTCCAGCTGAAAAACAGCGCCGCGCAGGAAAGTAAGATGTACAAGAAAACATGGGTTAGTATGAAAGCGGTCTCGACAACGCCTGTACAGGCCATTTTACTCTCTAAAAGAAGTCGTCTACACACAAGACTTTCCCTGCTATTACACAGCACACTGAGGCCTCGTTCACATTTCCGTTTTTCCACCGACGTGCGCTGTCCGCATTTTCTGTGGACAGCACACGTACCCATTGATTTAAATGTGTGTGTTCACATTTCAATATTTTTTTTTTTACTGAATGCGGGTCAGTAAAAAATAAATTAAAAAATCACAGGGACATGCACTACTTTGATCCGTGAGGCGGACCAAGCACGCCCATTGAAGTCTATGGGTGCGTGAAAATCACTGACACACATCCGTGTTGTGTCTGTCATGTCCGTTTTCCACTGAAGACTGATAGGAGATTCTTTGGAAATCAATTTTCAGCTCAGCAACGTCAGTGAATTACGGATGACACACAGATTGTAAAACCAGACACACGGACATCGTACGCTTTTTTTTTCACAGACTTGACACGGACATGGGAACGAGGCTTGAAGGTCTCAGGCAATACTGCTAGTGTCTGGAATATCAAATAGCAAAGCTCTGTACAGTAAGGAGTTATGTTATTTGTAAGAAAGCTGCTGATTGGTCGGTTTGTGTTGGCTGTGGAAGGAGAAGCGCGTTCACACCACCGCTATTTATTTCTGTTATAACATAACTGACCCGAACAGAGCGGACCAGACTATCGACTATAATGGAGCCTGTTCAGGATCCTGTTTTTGCATTTTGGGGTGACAGGTCATCCTGAAGCTTTATTGTAATGCTAGAATTGTCAGTGTAACTGCATCCACAAGACGGCCACCCAAAACAGCCAAAGGAAAGCGGAATCACATCACTGGCGGTATTAAGGCTAGGGCTACACCGAGACATGTGCTGCACAACTTCTTGTCGCAGAAAACTCCCGCAAAATATTTACAATGATAGTCAATGGTGTCGCACGGTGACCTGCTGCGACTGCGACACAACAATCGCAAAAAATCCATCCAAGTTGGATTTTTGTGCGATTGCAACATTGCAGCTTGTCGCAGTGCGACATCATAGACTATCACAACACATCACAATGTAGTTGTACCACTTTTGTCGCCGTGTAGCCCTAGCCTAAATCATTCACCCATGAACAACACGTGCTCCTACAGGTAAGAGACTGCCAATCACGGAACAGTAATTGGAATACCTTAGCTATTTTGTCCATGTCTTCAAGGCTAGTTCGCTCGTTTGGAAGAGTAGAAAAAGCCTTCTCAATCTTTGAAATAATACTATCCACATTAGTATTGGCTTTGGGACACCCTTTAGGAAAATAGAATTTTGGAATGTGCTGGCTTATGGTAGGAGTCCTTGGTTCTTCCCTCTTTGGCTGTACCTAATAAAGAAATATATATATATCAGAGCCAGAAATTGAATTGCTTTGGCCTAAAATAATATTTTAGTCATTTATATCACTGTCATTTTGTGCTGACAATTAACAATAGACATTAGCACAATCATAAAAAATAAAAACCTTACTCCTACGGACCTCAAGGCTAGGCACACGCTTAAAGGTGTCACCTCACAAAAAAGATTGGGAGGCGTCATTTTGTATTTCAAGGAGTTAATGCACATCACATTTTTGCCACAAATCAAAGCAAAAAAATAAATAAAATAAAAATACAATGAAACCAAGATGTGCACAAATGCCTAAAACACAAGTGTGCGCAATGTTCTTTATTATCTGTTAGAACTGGCGGGCTCATGAGACCATATGTCCACAGGTCCTCAAGCCAGCGAACTGAGGTGCAAAGGTACACAGAGCTGGAGAGTGGGAGCTGCCATGTAAGGCTTCTTTCATTTTTTTTTTTTTCCATTAATTGTATCTGGTTTTATTCCTTAGAAAAACTGATGTATTAAACGGATTCTATATAAAAAAAAACAAAAAAAAACCAACAACATATACATGTCATATGTTTTGTCTAGTTTGTGTCCCTGTCTATTTTATTAAAGGGGTTCTGCACTTTGTTTAAACTGATGATCTATCCTCTGGATACATCATTAGCATCTGATCAGCGGGGATCCGACACCCAGGACCCCCGCCGATCAGCTGTTTGAGAAGCGCAGCGGCCTTCTCACTGTTTACCGCCGGAGCAGTGACGTCACGACTAGTATCAACTGGCCTGGGCGGGGCTAAGCTCTGTTCACTTGAATGGAGCTTAGCTCCGCCCACGCTAGTTGATACTAGTCGTGACGTCAGTGGGCCGACGGTAAACAGTGAGAAGGCCGCGCCGCTGCTGGAGCGCCTCTGCCTTCTCAAACAGCTGATCGGCGGGTGTCCCGGGTGCTGATGACCAGTTAAAACAAAGTGCAGAACCCCTTTAAAATGATGGAAAAGAAGAGATTACATTTTTTCCATCCGTTTAACACAGGGATGCACAACCATTTTTGGCTTGGTTTTGCATTGTCACATCGCTCTATTTCAAGGGGCCGCAAATAAAAAGAAAAAAAATATTTAAAAAAATTGATCGGCACTCATCTGCCTATTACACAAGCCAGTGCAAAGCGACTGGGGAGCAGTGATCACTGCCACAGTCATTTAGATTACGCAGGAGATGTGCTGCAGATAAATGTACATCTTTCATCCTGATAAAATATGCAAATCAGCCGACAAATGAGCGATTCCTTGTTTATCGACTGATCAGCTGCACGATTATACCGGCCAGATATAAGATATGAGCGCTCCTATGAACACTTGTTCCAAGTAATTGTCCCAAATATTGTGCTACAGCAAGGCCCCTGAAACCGAAGAGTTATACTTACCTGCCCCCGCTGTTTACACCTTGCAGTGCATGGACATGGTCATACACCACTCCAGCCAATGACTGGCTTAGGCGGTGATGTGGCCACAAGCAGCACGTCACTTGTGAAGCCAGTCATGGACCCAAGGGGTCATAAAAAGAGTGTTGCAGGACAGTGTACACTCTTATTTAGCACTTTACTTTTTAGTGTATTTTTTTTTAATTTTTAAATTTATTTTTGTGCCACATAATTTTATTTCTTTTATTTATATTTTATTATATTTACTTGTTTTTCAAATGTTTTTAAAATAATTTTGTAACTTTTTTTATATATACATTTTGACCACATAATTTGTCACCAAGAGGTCACTGAAACCTTTGGGAGACAATAAGTGATTTTTTTTTTTACCATTTCCACTGCAACTGGAGCATCCAAGGGAGCCCCAGTTACAGGTAAACCAGCCTGCTGAGGGGGGAGGGGGGGGCTTTGTACCAGGGCAGAGCTGATCAAGGTCTACTAACCCTGCAGCTCTGCGGTCCTCTGCCCCCGAGACACCCAGTGATCCACCCAGTGAGACACCCAGAGCGCTCATAGAGGAGAAGGCAGAAGCGCTGATAAAGTGCTTCTGTCTTCTCCTTGGCTTCCCCGCTTTCACTAATAGCCGGGGACCCTCTCAGCTCCTGTTACAGGTTTTGCTCCTGCACTGTGATCCATCCGCTGTGCGGCACTTTGGGCAGAAACACAGCTGATTGCAGGATCAGCTGCGTTTCTGCCGGGCAGGACGGGGGCCGCAAACTATGGCTCTGGGGGCAGCATGCGGCCTGTGGGGCGCAGGTTGTGCACCCCTGGTTTAACAGATACTTTTGCACAAAGTAAGGCCTCATGCACACGACCACGACTGAAAACCACAGGTCCACAAAAACATGGACTCTGGCCTTGCACACTCCGCAAGATGCAGCAAAAGACAGGACATGTTCCATCTTTTGCGGTGCGGAGGCATGGACCCAGAAGCCTAAGAAAGGCACCCATTAAATTATTCAAAACTGATTTTTTTTACAAACGTTGTTAACCTTTTAGATATTCCACAAGAATTGAAGGAAAAATGGAGGTGAAATTTCACAATTTCACTTTTTTTTTGCACATTTTAAAACAAATTTTTCCAATACCTAAGCAAGGGTTAACAAAAACAATATTTAATACACTGATCCTGCAATTTACAGAAACACCCCATATGTGGTCGTAAACTGTTGAGTGGGCACACGGCATAGCTCAGAAGGGAAGTCGCGCCAAATGGTTTTTGGAAGGCAAATTTTGCTGGAATGGTTTTCGGGAGCCATGTCACATTTGAAAGGACCCTGAGGTACCCCTACAGTGGAAACCCCCAAAAAGTGATACCATTTTGGAAACCACATCCTTCACAGAATTTTTTGAGGTGTGGAGTTAGTGCTTTGACCCCACGGCGTTTCACAGAATGTACCTTTGGCTGTGAAAATGTAAAAATAAATTTCTTCCAATAAAATTTTATTTCACCCAGTAACTGGGGTAACAGGAGAAAAAGGATCCCACTATTTGCTGCCCATTTCCTCCTGAATACGGTAATACCTCAAATGTGATTGTAAACTGCTGTTTGGGCACACGGCTGGGATCAGAAGAGAAATCTCAGCACGAGAGGATTTATACAGCACTGGCTGACAACTGCAGAGGCTCTGAGGTTACATAAGAAACTAGGGATCGACCGATATTGATTTTTTAGGGCCGATACCGATAATTTGTCAACTTTCAGGCCGATAGCCGATAATTTATACCGATATTCTGGGTATTTTTATTTTTGAGGAAAAAAAAAAATTCCTACACAAATCTGCTGAAAATTAATGTTTATTGTTAACGTGTATTATTATTATTTTTTTTTTGTAAATCTTTTTCATTTATACTTAATATTTTTGTGTTTTTTTTTGTTTTTTTACTAACTTTTAGCCCCCTTAGGGACTAGAACCCTTGTCCCATTCACCCTGATAGATCTCTATCAGAGTGAATAGGATCTCGCACTCTCCCTGCTGCCCTGTGCACACAGCAGCATGGAGCTGACTATGGCAGCCAGGGCTTCAATAGCGTCCTGGCTGCCATGGTAACCGATCGGAGCCCCAGGCTTACACTGCTGGGGCTCCGATCGGAGGAGCAGGGGAGAGGGGATCCTGTGGCCACTGCCACCAATGATTAGAACTGGGGGGGGGGGGGGGGGGGGGGGGGGCGCACTGCGCCACCAATGTTTTTACTATTGGGATGGGGGTGGGGGGCGCACTGCGCCACCAATGACTAATACTAGGGGGCTTGAGGGGGGGGGGGGGGCGCACTGCGCCCCCAATGTTTTTACTATTGGGGTGGGGGGCGCACTGCACTGCTTGAGGGGGGGGGGGCGCACTGCGCCACCAATGAAGATACCTCTCTTTCACATACAGGAGGCGGGAGCTGGCTGCAGAATCACATGGCCGGCTCCCGACCTCTATGAGCGGTAGCTGCGATCCGCGGCACCTAAGAGGTTAACTACCGCGGACCGCAGCTGCCGTTCATAGAGGCCGGGAGCCGGCTATGTGATTCTGCAGCCAGCTCCCGCCTCCTGTATTTGAATTAATGAAAGACTCATCTTCATTGGTGGCGCAGCGGCCACAGCCCCTCCCCTCCTCTTGTCTTCCGTCCTGTCATTGGAGGCAGCGGCAGCAGCATCACAGGGGGAGGAGACACTGCTTCCTTCTCCCCTGTGCTGCGGAGGGAACACAGAACGCGCTGAGAGCAGCGCGATCTGTGTTCCCCATACGTTATCAGTATATCGGCAAAATAGATGCCGATACCGATAACGTTCAAAATCCTCAATATCGGCCGATAATATCGGCCAAACCGATAATCGGTCGATCCCTATAAGAAACCCCTAAAAAGTGACCCCATTTTAGAAACAACAACCCTCACATACAGTAATTTACCCCACAGGTAAAAATTAATTAAAAAAAATATTTACATAAGATAGGTCAAACTGAAAATTGCTATTTTTTCCACAGATGCACCAGTTAATTTCAGTTCCCAATATGTTGTGCCCATTGTGTGCCAGCATGAAAAGCAAGCCCTTATTATTCTGCTGTGTTTTCTGGTTTTAGAAACATCCTACATTTGGCCCTAATCTTTTGCCTGAATATACAACACGGCCCAGGAGTAAAAGAGCACCATGCGGCTTTGACTGTAGAGGCTCTGGGGTGAAAAAAATAAATGGAACACCTGAGAAGTGACCCCATTTTGGAAACTCCACCCCTTAATGTATTATGGGGTAGAACGAGCATTTTGACGCCAAGGGTATTTCGCAGAAATTATTGCGCAGTGGACTGAGCAAAATGAAAACTGCAATTTTTCCACAGATATAGCATTTTAGTGCCCAATATGCTGTGCACAGCTTGTGCCATCTGAGACACACCGTGCCCTTTAAATTGTTAGGCGGGTTCTACTGGGTAAAGAAATGTGGGTGTAAATTGCCGTTTGGGTGCGCTGCAGGGTTCAGAAGGGAAAGACCACCTTTTGGCTTTTGCACAGATTTTGATGAATAGGTTTACGGGCGCTATGTCTCTATTGAAGAGGCTCTGGGGTACCTGTACAGCCATTTTCTGACATCCATACTTTTTTTTTTATAGTTCTCTTGACAGATGTGGGAGGTCTATTTTTTTGCGGGATGAGTTGCCATCATTGGTTCAATTTTGTTCAACTCTTTATCTCACTTTTTGGGAAGCGGGATAAAGAAAAGGCAATTCGGTCACTGCTTTTTAGGTTCCGCTATTGCAGAGTACACCGCGCAGGAAAAATGACGCTCTCTATCCTGCTGGTCAGTACGATTACAGAGATACCAATTTTATATAGCTTTTTATTTAACACTTTACCACTTTTACATAAAGCATTTTTGGAAAAAAAACTTTAAAAAAATCATGCTTTTGTGTTGCCATTTCCTGAAAGCCATATTTCTACGTTTCAGGCGATTGTCTTGTGAGGGGGCTCTTTTCTTTGCAGGATGATGTGACGGTTTCATTGGTACTGTTTTGGGGCACATACGATTTTTGATTGTTGGATAGTATGCTTTTTGTGAAGCAAGGTAAAAAAAATAAAAAGATAAATAAAAAGGGCTGTGACGGCATAGTTTTATTATTTTTTTTAAGGCGTTCACCTGACAGGGTAGATCATGATATTTTTATGTCCGTCATTATGGAAGCAACTATACCCAATGGGCCAGATGTATCATTACTCTGACAGCTCACTCCACTTTCACATATGGCTAAAGTCCGTTTTAGCCAAGTCAGATTTATGATCGGCCCTTTAAGACTGTAATAAATGTGGTTTGACGGTAGGAGTTTATCCGTCAGTTAGCAGCTTTAGAAAAGTCGCACATCTTTACGAAAAAGTTGCACGTTTTTATGAAAAAGTCGCATGTTCTATAAAAGTCTCATAAGATAAGCATGGTCCTCACTGGAGTGAAATTGCAATTTTTTAAATAGTCCCAATAGTAAATCTGTCTAGAGATTCATTTACATAAGAAAACACGCCCACTTTCAGAACTGGCGAGCATAGTGCAGAGCAGAAAAAAGTCGCAAATTTGTGCGCAGTTTTAGCGTTTGGATCTTTTTTTGGGACTTTTTCACTCCCTTATTCTGACCTGAGCTCATGATAAATCTGGCCCAATGTCTTTTTTCACACTACTAAATGGCTTGAGGAGAGAAAGGGGCACTTTTTTTTTTTACTTGAAAGTTATTATTTTTGTGAAACACTTTTTTACTCTTTAATTTTGTCCTACTATGGGATTTCATTTTCTAGAAGTCTGATCCCTTTTCAAACACATGCTGTATTGTACTACATTGGATCTGTCAGTTTCACACTAAGGGCTCATGCACATGAACGTATTTTGTTTCCGTGTCTGTTTTTCTTGCGGCCTGTATGCGGAACCATTTACTTCAATGGAGCCATAAATGACTGTGTGCATTCCATTTCCGTATGTCCTTATGTCCGTTCTGCAAAAAAATAGAACATGTCCTATTATTGTCCGCATTATGGACAAGGATAGGACTGTTCTATTAGGGGCCAGCTGTTCCGTTACGCAAAATACGGAATGCACACGGAGGTAATCTGTATTTTTTGCACCTATGAGACCCAGCCTTGGGTCAGATGTAATATCTCAACTGACCACAGCATATGAAGGGTTAAGGCCTCTTTCGCACAAACGAGTTTTCCATGTGAGTGTGATGCATGAAGTGAACTCATAGCACCTGCACTGAATCCTGAACCATTCCTTTCACTAATCCGTTCCGCATTGCGTGAGAATCACAGCATGTTTTGGTGTGTTTTGCGGTCCGCAAATTGCGGATCCACAAAACACGAATGGCGTCCGTGTGCGTTCCGCAATTTGCGGAACGGCATGAACAGCCTTTAATATAAAATGACTATACTTGTCCGCAAAGTGCAGACAAGAATAGGACAGGTTATATTTTTTTTGCGGGGCCACGGAACGGAGCAACGGATGCAGACAGCACACGGAGTGCTGTCCGCATCTTTTTCGGCCCCACTGAAGTGAATAGGTCCGCACCCGAGCCGCGGACCAAAACAACGGTTACGTGCATGAGGCTCTATTCTGCATTTTTTGACGCAGCTCTGGCCCCATAGAGGTGAATGGGGCTTCAGTGAAAAACGCATTGCATCCGGATCAGTTTTTCACTGATGGTTGCTAGATATTTGAAAACCTTGTTTTTTTTTCACGCACGTGAAAAACGCATCAAAACCATTCTCCATACAGCATGAAAAAGTATGGGCTCCAGAGAGGAAAACAGTCATCACCGAAGTCTCGCGAGATTTCAGTGAATAAATTCAGCCAATTTTTAAACTTTAAAATAATTTTAAAACATGGATCCGAAGTCAGCTTCAGTACCGGCTGGTATCTCGGTACCGTAGCCAACTTCGGATCCATGTTTTAAAAGAGTTTTCAAGTTGAAAAAAAATCCCACAAGACTTTGGTGATAACGAATTTGCCTCGCCAGAGCCAATACATTTGAATGCTCTACTGAGACAAACCTCCGTACAGCGTTCAAACAAAGATTTGAACAAATCAACTTCGGATCAAGGATCTGAAGCTCGATTCGCTCAACACTAATGCGATCATTTATCAAACTGGTGTAAAGTAGAACTGGCTTAGTTGCCTGTAGCAACCAATCAGATTCCACCTCTCATTTTTGATAGCTCCTTTGGAAAATAAAAGGTGGAATCTGATCGGTTGCTCTGGGCAACTAAGCCAGTTCTACTTTACACCAGTTTGATAAATGACCCTATTAATTCTTATTTTTTAAAACCCTTTCTGGGCGAGAAAGAAAAATAATTCCACCATTGTTTTTCTATTCATTTTCACATTTTTTTTATTTTTGTGCCATTCGCTCTGCGGAATACATAAACTTTTATTCTACCGTACAAGTACGGCAATACCAAATTTATATATTTTACTACTTTTGCACAATTAAAACCTTTTGTAAAAGCAAAAATATTAATGACAGTAAGGCAGATTTACTAACTAACATTTAGACAATGTAACTTAGAGCAGACAATAACTGTGCCAAATGTATTACAGCGGCTGATGCTGGCACCTCCCTAAGGCCTCTTTCACACTTGCGTTGTCCGGATCCGGCGTGTACTCCACTTGCCGGAATTACACGCCGGATCCGGAAAAACGCAAGTGTACTGAAAGCATTTGAAGACGGAACCGTCTTCCAAATGCGTTCAGTGTTACTATGGCACCCAGGACGCTATTAAAGTCCTGGTTGCCATAGTAGGAGCGGGGAGCGGGGGAGCGGTATACTTACAGTCCGTGCGGCTCCCGGGGCGCTCCAGAATGACGTCAGAGCGCCCCATGCGCATGGATGACGTGATCCATGCGATCACATGATCCATGCGCTTGGGGCGCCCTGACGTCACTCTGGAGCGCCCGGGGAGCCGCACGGACGGTAAGTATACTGCTCCCCCGCTCCCCTCTACACTTTACCATGGCTGCCAGGACTTTAGCGTCCCGGCAGCCATGGTAACCACTCTGAAAAAGCTAAATGTCGGCTCCGGCAATGCGCCGAAACGACGTTTAGCTTAAGGCCGGATCCGGATCAATGCCTTTCAATGGGCATTAATACCGGATCCGGCCTTGCGGCAAGTGTTCCGGATTTTTGGCCGGAGCAAAAAGCGCAGCATGCTGCAGTATTTTCTCCGGCCAAAAAACGTTCCGTTCCGGAACTGAAGACATCCTGATGCATCCTGAACGGATTTCTCTCCATTCAGAATGCATTAGGATAATCCTGATCAGGATTCTTCCGGCATAGAGCCCCGACGACGGAACTCTATGCCGGAAGACAAGAACGCAAGTGTGAAAGAGCCCTTAGACTGTCTAGTCTAACTTTAAATGACCTCTCTGTTGGCCTAGTGTACGCCAAGAAAAAAAAAAAGGCATTTTGGCATTTATTGCCACATTTTTAAGCCACGCTCTTTTGTTGGACGAGAAAGTGCAACGCAAGGTATGCATACCAGTTTTATGGTGCAAATTGCTTCAGAACTCTGGGACATTTTTGCGGTCAGTTACTTTGCATCAACTGCGGCATCTAAACAGCTAAACCTCTGGGGCCAAGTTAACTCCAATCTTGGCCACTGCAGTGGGAGCCCATGTATTAGAACCCACTCCTGCTGCAGATGGCGCAGGCACTGCTCCTCTGCCATCCCAACTGTACACCCATTTATACAAACGCACAAAATAAAGGGGCATGCAGTGCTACCCATTTACAGTAAGGGGCTGAATGAGCGCTGACTGGGGGCTGTTTCTGCGGTATAGATTTTTATGCCTGCGATCGATCAACAAACTGGCATCTGCTCGCTAGTGCACAGCTCAAAGAAGCTTCTCGGCTGCGGTAATGAATATACTGCGTATTTTAAA
The DNA here is from genome assembly GCF_905171765.1 of Bufo bufo. Lineage (NCBI taxonomy): Eukaryota > Metazoa > Chordata > Amphibia > Anura > Bufonidae > Bufo > Bufo bufo. The sequence goes on from NC_053391.1 coordinate 457,282,486, forward strand.
ATTAGAACCATTATTCAGTGCAGTGTATGTCTGCAGCACGTGAACATAGAATACAGGCCCCCAGTCACATGCATTGTCAGGCGAATGTTACAATGATATCAGAATCTGCAGCTAAATCCTGACTGGCAGCAAACAATGAAACGCCACATCACACTTCTGTCCTGTGTTTAACATGACGTATACCTACATGGCATCTGTTTGCGGTGCCCATACAGAGGACCGCAAACAGCCGTCTGTACACCACATCATGGATGCAGACCCATGCACACGGAGTGCTTCCGTGAGTTTTCGGTCCGTGCCTCTGCACCACAAAAAAGTAGCACGTGCACTACTTTTTTGCAGTGCAGACTGTCAGATGCAGATCCCATTCAAGTGAATGGGTTCTGCATCCACATATGGCGGCCCTACGGTCGGTGCCCTACATTGCGGACCGCAATTTCCAGTTCACAGCACGGGCCTGGTCGGCACACTTTCATGTGCATGAGCCCTTAGGCCTCTCTCACACAAACAATATGGATTCTGTCAGGGTGCGTTCAGTGAAACTCGCACCATTTCACAAGCAAGTTCAGTCAGTTTTGTCTGCAATTGCGTTCAGTGTTTAAGTTTTTTCCACGCGGGTGCAATCACTTTTGATGCAATTTTTTACACGCGTGAAAAAAAAAAACCTGAAGACTTACAAACACCCCTTAGCAACCATCAGTGAAAAACACATTGCATCCGGAATAGGCCTCATGTACACAACAGTTGTTGTGTTCCGTTCCGCAAAATGGGGTTCCGTTGTTCCGTGATCCGTTTTTGCTTCCATGTGTCTTCCTTTATTTTTGGAGGACCACCAGACATGAAGAAAAGTAAAAAGATGTCCAAGTCAAGTTTGCCATGCAAATGATAGGAAAAAAATGGACGCGGACGACAATCTTGTGTGCCTCCGCGTTTTTTTCACGGTCACATTGACTTGAATGGGTCCGCGAACCGTTTTCCGTGAAAAAAAATAGGACAGGTTATATTTTTTTGACGGACTGAAACCACGGATCACGGACGCGGATGACAAAGGGTGCATTAGCCGAGTTGTCAATGGGTCCGCAGAAAATCACGAAAAACGGAACGGACACGGAATAAAACAACGGTCGTGTGCATGAGGCCTTACAATGCGTTTTTTCACTGAAGCCCCATTCACTTCTATGGACTCTACAGGATGAAAGAGCATACCGCATCACGGATATGGACTCATTCACTTGAGTGCGGAACAGAACAGAAGCACGGAAGCACTACGGAGTGTATCTATTCTGACTCCAGCTTAATTTTTGCATCTTTCTAAGGCCTCTTGCACACAACCGTATGTGTTTTGCGGTCCGCAAAAAAATAAATAAAAATAAAACGGATGGCATCCGTATGCCACCTGTTTTTTTTTGGGCGGATCCATTGTAACAATGCCTAAAACGGACAAGAATAGGACATGTTCTATTTTATTTTTTGCAGGGCTACGGAACGGTCATACTGATGCGGACAGCACACTATGTGCTGTGCGCATTTTTTGCGGACCCATTGAAATGATCCGCATTTAAAATGGAGCTACTAAGACATAGCAGTGAACATCAATCCTCCAATCCATGCCTTGGACATCCCACGTGAATACTTGTAACAAATACAACCGCCTCCTACTGTTTTCAATTGGAGACCCTATTTTATGGCTGGGACAAGAAAAGGACAGCCTTTCTCTACGTGGTCAGCCATAAACTACAACCGCAGGAATGGGATTGCAGCCGCCAATGGGAGGCGCTCTCCTCAAGCCAGTTTTTGGTGTGGAATCTGTGCCAAATTCTGCTGAACCTCTGAACAGCAAACGGGTTAACCAATACTATAAAAAAGTCCCCCATATGCCAAGCCCCTCACAGTAAATACACTTACCTGGTTCCACACACTGCTGCTTCTCCCTGTGCGCGGATAAAAACATCCGGTGTAGGGGGGAGCAGCCAATGGCAGGGGGGACAGGGACGAGCCTTCCTAGCGTCACCCGCAATGCTAGGGCGGCTCGCCTCCGTCACTGCCTGCCATTGGCTGCTTCTTTCCCCCCCACACTGGATGTTTTCATCCGCGCACAGGGAGAAGCAGGAGCAGCGGTGCGGGGAACTGGGCAAGTATATTCACTGTGAGGGGCCCGGCCTATGGGGGACATTTTTATAGTATTGTATAACCCCTTTAAGGTCCTGCGGCTACAGGTTGCCACTGTGTAGACCTAGCCTTATATACATCAGTCTTCCCTATAGATGGCTAATACTACTTCTTTACAACAGTACAGAAAGTAATTTTTTATTATTATAGGTGGTTATAATTGTCCAGCTAGGATTTGGAGGGTACTAGCTCTCCTTTGGGAGAGAGCGCCTTCATCAGGGTGAGGAGACTTATAGGCCATACTTGCTCCTCTGGAATTCTGGGAAGAAGGGATGCAAATGAGCTCCTAACAAGCTCTGCCTCTGATGCCACGAGATGTATGGTTGCTATTAGGGGTGCACCGAAATGAAAATTCTGGTCCGAAACCGAAACTGAAACTTCAGGATGCCCTTGACCGAAAACCGAAACTGCCTTTTTGCCCAAATACTTTTAAAATACTTTTTTTTTTATAATTATTTTTCATGAATGAAATTCATCTGTGGGTGGCGCTGTTATGGAGGGGGGGATATGTGCACTGTTATGGGCATAACAGTGCACAGATCCCTTTCCCCATAACAGTGCACAGATCCCTTTCCCCATAACAGTGCACAGATCCCCCCTCCCCATAGCAGTGCACAGATCCCCCCCTCCCCATAGAAGTGCCATAGACAGATTTCCCCCTCCCCATAGCAGTGCCATAGACCGATCCCCCTACCCATAACAGCCCCGGCCCTGCTGCTCACAGCAGACTAATCACTCACTGCATCTTTATTTTACCTTACAATCGTGACGCTCCAGTAACAACTCTGCAGGCAGAGCGGAGGGCGGCGTAACGTCACTTACTCACGTGACGCACCTGCTCCGCCCACTTTATGAATGAAGGAGGCGGAGCAGGCGCGTCACGTGAGTAAGTGACGTTACGCCGCACTCCGCTCTGCCTGCAGAGTTGTTACTGGAGCGTCACGATTGTAAGGTAAAATAAAGATGCAGTGACTTAAAAGTAAACCGCCCGCCCGGCGCGGGTGACAAATCCCACAAATCCCAAACCCCATATTTTCTGCCGATATGTACCAATATCGGCCGAAATGGATTAGGCCCATTTTCGGCCGCCGGAATTTCGGTGCACCCCTAGTTGCTATCCTACAAGTCAATGTTTGACCCTTTAAACAGGCCTTGAGACATGACTTGGATAATAAATAAGCCAGCATCTCATCTGCAGACAGCTGTTTTGGGGCGATTGCCCCGAACAGTGCAGAGCAAAGAGTACTGGCTTAACTATGTGAGAGGCCTAGTTAAGGATTTGGGAGGGGTACGATCTCTCCTTTGGGAGAGAGCGCCTTAATTGTCCAGCTATGTACAATCCAAATTAATGTCATCACTACAAGAAGCCCACCAGTCCAGAGGTAATTCAACCAGGGATTAGCAGCTCCCAGAATAGTCAAGCAAGTGTGTATGCTGGGAGTTGTAGTTTCGAAATTAGAGTGCTGAAGGTTGCTGACCGCTATTCTACACAAACCAGAGTGGTCCGAGCTTTGCTACTGTGTGCTCAAGATGCAAAACTACACTAGATAACATGACTGTCCAATCTACAAGGCCTAAAGCAGTCTTCCGGCCCGCCTACCAATCATGCTTTGAGAATATCCACAGAATGAATAAAGCTACATGCACACGGCCGTTGCTCTGGTCCGCATCCGAGCTGCAGTTTTTCACTCCGTGTGCTGTCCGCATCCGTGGCTCCGTTCCGTGGACCTAAAAAAAAAAAAAAAAAATATAACGTGTCCTATTCTTGTCCGCGCTTTGTGGACAAAAATAGGCAGTTATATTAAAGGCTGTCCGACGCCATCCGTGTTTTGCGAATCCGCAATTTGCGGACCGCAAAACACACAACGGTCGTGTGCATATAGCCTAACTGTGGTAAAACCTGAAGTACTGACACCAATTAGATCACCTGCTCAGTACTTAGGAAATAAGAAAAGAAATGTCCCTGTAAATAACTCCATTACAGATGCAGAAGCAACTGAAGCCATGACCAAAGACGTGAAAGCAAAATTCCATACGTTGCAGAAAAACAGCTTGAAGGAAAGACGGGACAAAATGTTTGTCCCACACAGAGGCTGCCTGTATACGGGTAATGGAAGCGCCAAAAACCTGGACCACATAGACACTTGGCAGCATGCGCCAGAATAATCACAATTCCTAAGTACTATCAGGTGTAAAACACCTGCGCTGCAGACAAAAATACAGATCATTTAAAGAGAGTCTGTCACCTCCATATGGCCATGTACAGCGCACTTATACATAAATCTAATGGTACCTTTGTTATTTTCTTTTGCAAATGAGCACTCGCAAGTGCCCAGGGGCGGTGTTCACTGTGTTGGAACTCAGGCTGCCCTGCCTTTTTTCATTGTTTACCGTGCCAGCCTCTGCCCGCCCTCCTAGTCCCTTGCATCATCCTTCACTCCGGCCGAGATCCCGCTCCTGTGCGCTGCCTGGCAGGGCCGGCAAACGCCACATTGCCGCTGGTTTCGCGCTGGTCGCCGGCGCAGTAGTTGAAGCGATGCCGTTCCAACAATGGGCATCGCAGTGTGCATGCCCCGGCCCAGCAGTGCGCAGGCGCGGGATCTCGGCCGGACCGAAGGATGACGCAAGGGAATAGGAGGGTGGACATAGGCAGAGGCGGGAAACAATGAAAAAAGGCAGGGCAGCCTGGGCTCCAACACCGTGAACGCCACCCCTGGGCACTTGCGAGTGCTCATTTACATATGAATAGAGATGAGCGAACCCGAACTGTATAGTTCGGGTTCGTACCGAATTTTGGGGTGTTCGTGACACGGACCCGAACATTTTCGTAAAAATCCGGGTTTGGCGCTTTCTTGGCGCTTTTTGAAAGGCTGCAAAGCAGCCAATCAACAAGCATCATACTACTTGCCCCAAGAGGACATCACAGCCATGACTGCTATTAGCATGGCTGTGATTGGCCAGTGCAGCATGTGACCCAGCCTCTATTTAAGCTGGAGTCACGTAGCGCCGCACGTCACTCTGCTCTGATCAGTGTAGGGATAGGATGCAGCTGCTGCTGTTAGGGCGAGATTAGGCAGTGATTTACTTACTGAAGTGATCGATGTAGAGCTGTGTATCATACAACCTCTGCAATTCAATTGCTCACTGTTTTAAGGCTGCCCAGAGCGTTTTTCAGTCACTTTTTTCTGGTGAGATCGGCGGCCATTTTGTGTCTTGTGGTGCGCCAGCACAAGCTGCCACCAAGTCCATTTTTAACCATCAATAGTGTTTGTTTTTTTTGCTATATCCTACATCAGGGGCTTGGCTGTGCTTGCTATTTTATTGAGGGGTAAAATATAATTGCCAAAATAGCAGTACCCTAAATCTGGTGTTTCAGCTGTGGCTAGCCAATTGTAATACTGTCTGCCAAAGCACAGTTTTTGTTCTGGGTTGAATACAATTCCCAACTTAGCAATTCCCTAAATCAGTGGTTTCTGCTGTGCCTGTATTAGTGTAATACGGTACCCAAGTAGATAGCTAGATAGTGTTAGGTGCCTGTAAAAAAGGCCTGAATTTGAATTCAATACATTGGGCCCAAATTTTTTTTTCTTATTGTGGTAAACGGTAACAATGAGGAAAACATCTAGTAAGGGACGCGGACATGGTCGTGGTGGTGTTAGTGTTAGTGGACCCTCTGGTGCTGGGAGAGGACGTGGCCGTTCTGCCACAGCCACACGTCCTAGTGAACCAACTACCTCAGGTCCCAGTAGCCGCCAGAATTTACAGCGATATTTGGTGGGGCCCAATGCCGTTCTAAGGATGGTAAGGCCTGAGCAGGTACAGGCATTAGTCAATTGGGTGGCCGACAGTGGATCCAGCACGTTCACATTATCTCCCACCCAGTCTTCTGCAGAAAGCGCACAGATGGCGCCTGAAAACCAAGCCCATCAGTCTGTCACATCACCCCCATGCATATCAGGGAAACTGTCTGAGCCTCAAGTTATGCAGCAGTCTCTTATGCTGTTTGAAGACTCTGCTGGCAGGGTTTCCCAAGGGCATCCACCTAGCCCTTCCCCAGCAGTGGAAGACATAGAATGCACTGACGCACAACCACTTATTTTTCCTGATGATGAGGACATGGGAATACCACCTCAGCACGTCTCTGATGATGAAACACAGGTGCCAACTGCTGCGTCTTTCTGCAGTGTGCAGACTGAACAGGAGGTCAGGGAGGAAGACTGGGTGGAAGACGATGCAGGGGACGATGAGGTCCTAGACCCCACATGGAATGAAGGTCATGCCACTGACTTTCAGAGTTCGGAGGAAGAGGCAGTGGTGAGACCGAGCCAACAGCGTAGCAAAAGAGGGAGCAGTGGGCAAAAGCAGAACACCCGCCGCCAAGAGAGTCCATCTACTACTGGCCACTGCCATCTGGGACCGAGCACCCCAAAGGCAGCTTCAAGGAGTTCCCTGGTGTGGCAGTTCTTCAAACAATGTGCTGACGACAAGACCCGAGTGGTTTGCACGCTGTGCCATCAGAGCCTGAAGCGAGGCATTAACGTTCTGAACCTCAGCACAACCTGCATGACCAGGCACCTGCATGCAAAGCATGAACTGCAGTGGAGTAAACACCTTAAAAACAAGGAACTCACTCAGGCTCCCCCTGCTACCTCTTCTGCTGCTGCCGCCGCCGCCGCCTCGGCCTCTTCCTCCGCCTCTGGAGGAACGTTGGCACCTGCCGCCCAGCAAACAGAGGATGTACCACCAACACCTCCGTCACCAAGCATCTCAACCATGTCACACGGCAGCGTTCAGCTCTCCATCTCACAAACATTTGAGAGAAAGCATAAATTCCCACCTAGCCACCCTCGATCACTGGCCCTGAATGCCAGCATTTCTAAACTACTGGCCTATGAAATGCTGTCATTCAGGCTGGTGGACACAGACAGCTTCAAACAGCTCATGTCGCTTGCTGTCCCACAGTATGTTGTTCCCAGCCGCCACTACTTCTCCAAGAGAGCCGTGCCTTCCCTGCACAACCAAGTATCCGATAAAATCAAGTGTGCACTGCGCAACGCCATTTGTGGCAAGGTCCACCTAACCACAGATACGTGGACCAGTAAGCACGGCCAGGGACGCTATATCTCCCTAACTGCACACTGGGTAAATGTAGTGGCGGCTGGGCCCCAGGCGGAGAGCTGTTTGGCGCACATCCTTCCGCCGCCAAGGATCGCAGGGCAACATTCTTTGCCTCCTGTTGCCTCCTCCTACTCGGCTTCCTCCTCCTCTTCTTCCACCTACTCATCCAGTCAGCCACACACCTTCACCACCAACTTCAGCACAGCCCAGGGTAAACATCAGCAGGCCATTCTGAAACTCATATGTTTGGGGGACAGGCCCCACACCGCACAGGAGTTGTGGCGGGGTATAGAACAACAGACCGACGAGTGGTTGCTGCCGGTGAGCCTCAAACCCGGCCTGGTGGTGTGCGATAATGAGCGAAATCTCGTTGCCGCTCTGGGACTAGCCGGTTTGACGCACATCCCTTGCCTGGCGCATGTGCTGAATTTGGTGGTGCAGAAGTTCATTCACAACTACCCCGACATGTCAGAGCTGCTGCATAAAGTGCGGTCCGTCTGTGCGCGCTTCCGGCGTTCACATCCTGCCGCTGCTCGCCTGTCTGCGCTACAGCGTAACTTCGGCCTTCCCGCTCACCGCCTCATATGCGACGTGCCCACCAGGTGGAACTCCACCTCGCACATGCTGGACAGACTGTGCGAGCAGCAGAAGGCCATAGTGGAGTTTCAGCTGCAGCACGCACGGGTCAGTCGCACTGTGGAACAGCACCACTTCACCACCAATGACTGGGCCTCCATGCGAGATCTGTGTGCCCTGTTGCGCTGTTTCGAGTACTCCACCAACATGGCCAGTGGCGATGACGCCGTTATCAGCGTTACAATGCCACTTCTATGTCTCCTTGAGAAAACACTTAGGGCGATGATGGAAGAGGAGGTGGCCCAGGAGGAGGAGGAGGAGGAGGAGGAAGAGGGGTCATTTTTAGCACTTTCAGGCCAGTCTCTTCGAAGTGACTCAGAGGGAGGTTTTTTGCAATAGCAGAGGCCAGGTACAAATGTGGCCAGCCAGGGCCCACTACTGGAGGACGAGGAGGAGGTGGAGGAAGCATGTTCACAGCGGGGTGGCACCCAACGCAGCTCGGGCCCATCACTGGTGCGTGGCTGGGGGGGAAACGCAGGACGATGACGATACGCCTCCCACAGAGGACAGCTTGTCCTTACCTCTGGGCAGCCTGGCACACATGAGCGACTACATGCTGCAGTGCCTGCGCAACGACAGCAGAGTTGCCCACATTTTAATGTGTGCGGACTACTGGGTTGCCACCCTGCTGGATCCCCGGTACAAAGACAATGTGCCCACCTTACTTCCTGCACTGGAGCGTGATCGGAAGATGCGCGAGTACAAGCGCACATTGGTAGACACGCTACTGAGAGCATTCCCAAATGTCACAGGGGAACAAGTGGAAGCCCAAGGCGAAGGCAGAGGAGGAGCAAGAGGTCGCCAACGCAGCTGTGTCACGGCCAGCTCCTCTGAGGGCAGGGTTAGCATGGCAGAGATGTGGAAAAGTTTTGTCACCACGCCACAGCTAACTGCACCACCACCTGATACGGAACGTGTTAGCAGGAGGCAGCATTTCACTAACATGGTGGAACAGTACCTGTGCACACCCCTCCACGTACTGACTGATGGTTCGGCCACATTCAACTTCTGGGTCTCCAAATTGTCCACGTGGCCAGAGCTAGCCTTTTATGCCTTGGAGGTGCTGGCCTGCCCGGCGGCCAGTGTTTTGTCTGAACGTGTATTCAGCACGGCAGGGGGCGTCATTACAGACAAACGCAGCCGCCTGTCTACAGCCAATGTGGACAAGCTGACGTTCATAAAAATGAACCAGGCATGGATCCCACAGGACCTTTCCATCCCTTGTGCAGATTAGACATTAACTACCTCCCCTTAACAATATATTATTCTACTCCAGGGCACTTCCTCATTCAATCCTATTTTTATTTTCATTTTACCATTATATTGCGGGGCAACCCAAAGTTGAATGAACCTCTCCTCTGTCTGGGTGCCGGGGCCTAAAAATATCTGACAGTGGCCTGTTCCAGTGTTGGGTGACGTGAAGCCAGATTCTCTGCTATGACATGAAGACTGATTCTCTGCTATGGGACCTCTCTCCTCTGCCTGGGCCTAAATATGTGACAATGGACTGTTCCAGTGGTGGGTGACGTGAAGCCTGATTCTCTGCTATTACATGAAGACTGATTCTCTGCTGACGAAGCCTGATTCTCTGCCATGAGACCTCTCTCCAATTGATATTGGTTAATTTTAATTTCTTTTATTTTTATTCATTTCCCTATCCACATTTGTTTGCAGGGGATTTACCTACATTTTGCTGCCTTTTGCAGCCCTCTAGCCCTTTCTTGGGCTATTTTATAGCCTTTTTAGTGCCAAAAAGTTTGGGTCCCCATTGACTTCAATGGGGTTCGGGGCGAAGTTCGGGTCGAGTTTGGATCCCGAACATTTCCGGGAAGTTCGGCCGAACTTCTCGAACCCAAACATCCAGGTGTTCGCTCAACTCTACATATGAATTAAACTTAGTTTATCCAGTTTCTGTAAGTGTAAAGAAAAAGACAAGCACCATTACATTCATGTATAGGTGTGCTATAGGGCAATGTAAGCACTGTATATGGACATACGGAGGCGACAGACTCCCTTTTAGAACAGCAGTACGCCAAATAATAAATCAAATCCTAAATGCATGCACTAGAAAAAGGTCAGCTTATTAAATGTGCCCCAAAAAGGCCGAGAGAGGGAAAAGAAAATGGACAGATTTTACTAATCCTATATAAACCGACAGGCTGCCTAGACCTGCACCAGATTTATCACAGGGGCTCAGGCTGGAGGATACATCTGGTGCAGGGACAGACACTGTGTCTGCGGGCCCGTTCACTTGGACAGGTCCGCAATCTGCAAGATGCAGTCCGCAAAAATTATTATATTGCAGACCCACAATATGGCACGGGCTGCATGCGTTCGTGTGCATGAGCCCTTACGCTGAGAGAGAATTGACCACCAATTTCCTCCAGAATCCTCAGGACAGGTCATCAGTATCAGATGAGTAGGGGTCCGACACTTAGCACACCCACCAATCAGCCTCATGGAGAGGAGGCAGCTCGCAGCTTACCAAGCATGGCATCATCCACTGCATAGCAGCTCGGGCCCATTCACTTAAAGGAAGCACTGTGGTCTCTTCAAACAGCTGATCAGTGGCCGACAGGTATTAGACCCCCGCTGATCTGATATTGATGACCTATTTGAGGATAGGCCCTCAATACTTAACACCTGGAAAACCCCTTTAAGAATTCACAATCACACAAAACTGGCAAACTTTAAAGCCCTTACCCTCATGCACATGGCAGAGGAAGCTGCATGGCGTCACAAGTCCCAGCACAGAAACACCACCTCATGCTTCGATGATTTATGAGGGAGATATTCATCGTACCTCATCTAAGGGAAAATTCATAGGGGTTCTGACAGAATAAAGCCAAGTTCACACTTCAGTTATTCAGTCAGTGATTTCCATCAGTTAGGGCTCATGCACACGACCGTATGCATTTTGCTGTCCGCACAAAATACGGATGACCTCTGTGTGCATTCCGTATTTTGCGGAACGGAACAGCTGGCCCCTAATAGAACAGTACTATCCTTAACCATAATGCAGACAATAATAGGACATTATTTTGCGGAACGGACATATGGAAACAGATTGCACACAGTAACTTCCGTTTTTTTTTTTTTGCAGACCGTACACGGAAAGAGAATACGTCTATGTGCACGAGTCCTTATTGTGAGCCAATACCATGTGCAGGTCAAAAGCACAGAACAGGTGCAAATCTTTCCCTTATAGCTCATCTCTGTGTAGGATTCACTACTGGTTTTGGCTCACAATAAGGCCTCATGCACACAGCTGTTGTTGACCCGCAAACAGTGGGTCCGCAATATACGGGCACCGGACATTTGTGTACCGTATCGCGGATGTGGACCCATTCGCTTGAATGGGCCCGCAATCCAGAAGGTGCGGAACGGAGGCACAGATCCTCATGCAGTACTATTTAGCGGTGCGGATCACAGACAACATTCAAGTGAAAGGGTCCTGCGCCTGCATACAGTCGGTGCCCGTGCATGGCGGAGTGCAGCACTGGCACCGGCCAACATTGGCTGTGTGGATAAGGCCTAACTGACCAAATAACTTAAAGGGAACCTGTCACCGGGATTTTGGGTATAGAGCTGAGCATATGGGTTGCTAGATGGCCACTAGCACATTTGCAATACCCAGTCCCCATAGCTCTGTGTGCTTTTATTGTGTAAAAAAACGATTTGATACATATGCAAATTACCCTGAGATGAGTCCAGCGTGAAGGAGCCCAGCACTGCCCCGCATCCTCAGAATCTCCTCCTTGCTCCCCGTCAGAAAGCTAGAGCGCTGTAATCTCGCATTCATTTCAAATGAGTTTCCACCAATCCTCCATTTTAATATATAACCTGGCCTAGTTCAGGAAATTGCTTAGGGCCAAGCATTTTCATTCTGCCTAGTACTCGTCATAGTAAAACTAGTTACATGCAAAAACAACCCTAATAAGAGGTAGAGGGCTGTACCTCGGGGCTTTGATGCCCTGTTACTTGATTCACCGCCACTTCCTCCACGGTTTACAGGGCACTGTTGTCTGCCAGCCTTACTTTGTGATATATTGCCTCCAGTAACTGAATATAGACTGCCATAAACAGCCTGTACTTTGCAGAGACACTGCTTGTTTGTTCAACTGTTGGAATTGAGACCGTGTGTCACACTTGACAACTGCTTACATGACCATTATGTCACAGAACGCCGTCAGCTGCCTCAATTCTGTAGTCTCCTCAAGACCATAGGAAATAACAACCAGGCTAGCAAAGCCACATCATATCCATCGGCTCAATCTAACAGTGAATACCTCATCTCTTCTCTGTGGTGGTTTAGGATGCCATCACACGTTTTTAGTGGCGTTTTCTGCACTCGAGTTTTTTTGTTTTGTTTTTTTGCAGTAAAACTGCCAACTCCAGTTGGTAGCTGAAGATCTATGGGAAATGTGAAAGGCAGGACACACAAGAGTTTTTTTTTTTGCCGGACCCCTGCTGTATCCACCGGCATCGCTGTAACCCTTCTATGCCGCGGTCAGCACTGACCTAGACATAGAAGGGGTTTGCTGCGGGTGAGGGAGCCCATCGGGTCCCCGCGCTGCTGTGGTGGGGACCCAATGGGTGACAAGACAGCCCGATGCTGTGCAAAGGCTTTCCAATGACTTGCACGGCATCGGGACCTGCCTTCTATGGGGGCCGAGGAGATCCAGCCTCAGGCTGTGTCTCCTAGGCAACCTGTTAGCGTATTACACAGAGTAATGCACTAACAAGCAATACATTACAATACAGATGTATTGTAATGCACTGCAGAGGGGATCAGACCCTCAAAAGTTGAAGTCCCAGAGTGGGACAAAGTAAAAAAAAAATATATATTATAAAAAAAGTTTCAAGAAAAAAAACAAAAAAACAAACACACACACACACACTTCCCCAGATTTCATAATAAGAAATTGAAAAAAAAAAACAAACACACATTAGGTATCGCCGCGTCTAACGACAGCTCTATAAATATATCACATGATCCATCCCATCCGATAAGTCATAAAATAAAAATTGTCAAAAAAAGGGCATTTTTGTCACCTTACATCACAAAAAGTGCAACACTAAGCAATCAAAAAGGCGTATGTCGAACAAAATTGTACCAATAAAAAAAAAAGTCCCCTCATCCCGCAGAAAATGAGACCCTACATAAGAAAATCGCTAAAAAATAAAAATAAACTTTAGCTCTCAGAACATGGACACTAAAACATCATTTTTTTGGTTTCAAAAATGCTATTATTGTATAAAACTTAAATAAAGTATACATATTAGGTATTGCCACGTCCGTAACGATCTGCTCTATAAAAATATCACATGACCTAACCCCTCAGGTGAATGCTGTAAAAATAAATAAAAGCTGTGCCAAAATTAACAATTTTTTGGTCACCTTTCCCCATAAAGTGTAATAAATGAATGATAAAAAAAAAAATCATATGTACCCAAAAATGGTACCAATAAAACTGTCACCTTATCCCCTAGTTTACAAAATGGGGTCACTTTTTGTGAGTTTCTACTGTAAGGGTGCATCAGGGGGGAGCTTCAAATGGGACATGGAATCTAAAAACCAGTCCAGCAAAATCTGCCTTCCAAAAACCATACAGCGCTCCTTTTCTTCTGTGCCCTGCCGTGTGCCCTTACATCAGTTTACGACCACATGTGGGGTGTTCATGTAAACCGCAGAATCATAGTAATAAATATTGAGTTTTGTTGGGCTGTTAACCCTTGATGTGTTAAAGAAAACAAAAAATTGATTAAAATGGAAAATCTGCTAAAAAAAGTGAAATTTTGAAATGTAATCTCCATTTTCCTTGAATTCTTGTCGAACACCTAAAGGGTTAACAAAGTTTGTAAAATCAGTTTTGAGTAACTTGAGGGGTGTAGTTTCTACAATGGGGTCATTTATGGGGGGTTTCTACTATGTAAGCCCCACAAAGTGACTTCAGACCCGAAATGGTCCTAAAAAGTGGGTTTTGGAAATTTTCTTAAACATTTTAAGAATTGCTTCTAAACTTCTAAGCCTTTTAACTTCCTAAAAAAATAAAATGACATTTACAAAATGATGGCAACACAAAGTAGACATATCGGGAATGTCAAGTAATGAATATTTTATGAGGTATCACTTTCGGTTTTAAAAGCAGAGAAAATCGAAAATTTTGAAAATTGCGAATTTTTCAAAATTTTGGTAAATTTGGGATTTTTTCATAAATAAAAGTGAAATATATTGACTCAAATTTACTCGTGACTTATCACGAAGTACAATGTGTCACAAGAAAATCTCAGAATGGCTTGGATAAATAAAAGTGTTCCAAAGCTATTACCACATTAAGTGACATGTCAGATTTGCAAAAAAAAAAAATGACCTGGGCAGAAGGGTGAAAACTGGCCCGGGGTAGAAGGGGTTAAAAATGCAACATGCTGTAGCTTTTTATGGTTTTAAAGGCGTTTTGTCAGCATCTCTATAGGGTAAAAACACCATGAAGAAACCACTAGTGGTTAGACACTGGCAAAGATTTACTAATCCTGTAGATGGCATAACTTATATCTGGTGCCGGGCTAGGCAGCCAGTTTATCACAGAGGCGCAAGCTTGAGGACACATCTGGTGCAGGGACAGACACTTTTCTCTAGCTCTATACAAACTATTGTTTGGCTTACTGAGACAGATTTTTATGGCAGAATTGTGCTGAACCCCTAGATGCGCCACCGTAAGTATTTTGCGGTCCGTAAAACGCGGATCCACAAAAAATACAGATGACATCCGTGTGACATCCATGTTGCATCAGTTTTTTTTGCGGATACATTGTAATCATGCCTATCCTTGCTCACAAAACAAACAATAGGACACGTACTACTATCTTTTTTGCAGTGCTACGGAAAGGACATACGGAGGCGGACAGCACAGTGTGCGGTCTGCACTTTTTGCAGACCCATTGAAATGAATGGTTCTGCATCCCATCCACCAAAAAATGCGGCCCAAACATATGGTTGTGTGAATGGGGCCCAGACACATTAGTAAATCTGGGCTGCTGTGTGCACAAACCAACACAAACCTTGGGTGGCCAAAAAAGGTCTGGCAGTTCTTTTACTGGTCAAAAAAACTAAAACAAAAAACTAAACGGCAGTGCCGGTCATACGTTATACATATACCGTAGGTTCGGGTTTTGTAACCTTGGCTTACAGGCTGTGAACATAGCGGTGTAATGGACTTCAGTAGTCATTTATTAGTGGTGGAAGAGCATATTTCATGCAGTATCACAAAATATCCAACTGACAGCTGTTCTCTGAATGGTGCAGATATCATTTCTCTGTCGTCAGTGTAAGGGTAAGGATAACTATGTCCTAAAAAAAGCATGGAAATCCACCCAAAGTACATCAGATACAATCTTTTATATTAATAAAAAAATCTCACCTATTAAAATAATTCATAAAATAACACAGATGAGGGCTTTATCATCAGTACTGTTCCAACAGGTAGTTAGGTCCTGACTCGTAAAACTTCCAGAATAAGCCCAAACTGCTGACCTTGTAAAAGTGCTGTACACCATAGACCACATCCCTATAAAATCACAATGACCTGCCTAACACCCTGGTAATATAAGCAGCAGCCCAACTAGATGTGCTAGCCTAGGCAGATCTCCAGGAGTCTGCACTATCTGAACACACCATAAGCATTCTCCTCATGCTACAAATTCTTCTGCCTCTTTTAGATAAAACAAAAAAAACACAAAAAATAAAAATAATTCTACAAATAAATAGGGCACACTGTCAAAGCAGGGGCGGCTGTCCATAAACTGCAAACAAAGGGGTAAAAACAGGTACTCCGATGACTAAATGCAGGGAAAACCGACCTGAATCTGCTGAAAAGCCTTCAGCCTCTTCTTAAATCTTGAAGGCAAAACAAAGTCGCATCCACGAGCCAATAATGCCAGTTCCTTCCGAAGATCTGGATCTTGCCTCAAAGAGATCTCCTTTATCCTCATGTTTCCAGATTTCATATAAAAGGATTTTAGAACAACAAGAAAAGCCTCCAAAAGAGCAAAATTTCGGTTTCAATCCCTCTATCCCAAAAAAAAAAAAAAAAAGACAAAAAATAGGCAGCAACGTCTACAAAAGGATGAGCAACGTAGGAGCCAGATGCAGCCTCTAGGTCCATACAAGAGAGCTGGGGAAAGGCACTGCTAGTACAGTCACCATGGGGAGGGGGCTGCCCTTTACAAAAGGCATTCCAGACCCTCTGCTTTCCAACAGGTTCTTTGAATCGAGCAGAGGAGTTCACAGAGTGACAAGCCGGGGGGGGCCGGGAATGGGAAGAGTCCTGCAAGTTGTGCCCGTCTTCTCAGCCTGTCAGCACCAGCAGGAGCACGCTCTGCATAAAGTGCACTACATTCCAGCCCCCTTCAATGTGGCCTCCATCACATCAGCAAATATGTAGCAACTGATAAACCAGAGAGGACAGTGCGGCCATTCAATCAGCCAAGCACAGTGCTCCTCATTGATTCCCTGACCTCGTTTAGGTAGAAGAACATTAACCAGCCTAAAAGCATGGCACGTCAGCACCTACTATACACAAGACCACCCATTTCCTTGTGCCACCTCACTTTTTACCGTTAGGTAAAAAAAAAAAAAGATTTCCACCATTTCCCTAAAGGACCCCAAGCATCATGAACCAGTCACTCACTGGCACCACACTGCTTATAGTCCGTCCTCTGGCACAGATCAGTGAGAGTCAGTGTGATGTCAGAGAACGTATTAACCCCTTAAGGACTTGACGGTCAGATCTTAAAGGGGTCGTCTAGGTCTATTTTTTTTCATCCCCCTACTCAGCAGTACCTGTGAAGTGAGATATGCCACTTCACAGGTACAGTGTTGTAAGAATCCGGCAAGCCGTATACAAACAGATAGCTTTTTATTCTCGGATCGGTTAGACGGATCCGGTGATATTCCAGATCCGTCTCATCCGGAATAACGGATCCGGTATTAAAAAAAATTTCAAAGAGCAAAAGCGAAACTAGCTCCTCCTATATCACGGCGCATGCGCAGACCGGAAAACCGGATCCGGCAATTTCCAGAACACTTAGTACTGGATCAGGCATTAATACACGTCTATGGAAATTAAGGCCGGATACGGCAAGCTGCGGCATTTTGGGACAGGACGGAAGACATCCTGATGCATACTGTACAGATTGCTTTCCATTCAGAATGCATTAGGACAAAACTGATGCGTTCTTTCCGGTATTGAGACCCTTTACCGGATTTCAATACCGGAAAAGAAGAACGCTAGTGTGAAAGTACCCTTACCTGCTCCCCGCCACTCCGTTCCGGCTGTGTGGCTCCCGCGCTGCCTTCACTACACTTCTGGCCCCCACCTGTCAACTTCCGCAAGGACGTGCTCAAGTGCGGTGCTGCAGCCAACGACTTGTCGCAGCAGTGAAGTGTTCCACAGTATCAGGTTATATAGGACAGATGCTGCAAATGTGAAATATCCTCAGTACATATGACAGTACAATAATAGGACTTCTATAAATTATTCCTGTACTCCACTAAAAACTACCAACCTGAACACTACAGTGCCAGTCATGCCACACACCTTGTCGGCTCCAATAATGAAGGTCTCCATGTCCATAAGTAGACCATACATGGCACATGCACAGTGGAAAGAGAAATAACCCATTCACATACTTCTCTCGTCATTTCTGCTCCTTTGCTCTCCAACCAGCAGACTCTGTTTAACCATAAACTCCTCTGATAAGCTGTGCACAGTTCACTATTTACTGCAGCCAAGGATAGAGATAAGGCAAGGCGGGTTTTGTGGGCACTTTTAAAGGGGTTCTCAGACCAGACTGGCATTCTGAGTTGTTTTTTTTATGAAATGTTTTACTGTCTGGCAACCCCTTTATACAATGGTTGGACAGATCTGACAAGATTGCTTTCAGTTTCAAGGCAAATTTTACAATGACCAGAAATGTCCATCAGATATCATCTGTCTTTGCAGGTTTGAGAAATTGCTACCAGTAAGGTCCCTTGCAGACGAGCGTGTCCGGATTAGGTCCGGATGCGTCCCGATGCATTGCGGCAAACCCACGAGAGTAGGTACGCAATTGCAGTCAGTTTTGACTGAAATTGCGTTCCGTTGTTCAGTTTTTATCGCGCGGGTGCAATGTGTTTTGCACGCGCGTGATAAAAAAAAACTGACTCTGGTACCCAGACCCGAAGTTCTTCACAGAAGTTCGGGCTTGGGATCAGTGTTCTGTAGATTGTATTATTTTCCCTTATAAAATGGTTATAAGGGAAATTAATAGCATTCTGAATACAGAATGCATAGTACAATAGCGCTGGAGGGGTTAAAAAAAATAAAATAAAATAATTTAACTCACCTTAATCCACTTGTTCGCGCAGCCGGCATCTTTTCTGTCTTCATCTGTGAGGAAAAGGACCTTTGATGACGTCACTGCGATCATCACATGGTCCGTCACATGATCCATCACCCGATCGTCACCTAGCAACCGTGCGTGAAAATCGCATCGCATCCGCACTTGCTTGCGGATGCTTGCGATTTTCACGCAACCCCATTCACTTCTATGGGGCCTGCGTTACGTGAAAAACGCACAAAGAGGAGCATGCTGCGATTTTCACGCAACGCACAAGTGATGCGTGAAAATCACCGCTCGTGTGCACAGCCCCATAGAAATGAATGGGTCAGGATTCAGTGCGGGTGCAATGCGTTCAACTCACACATTGCACCTGCGCGGAATACTCGCCCGTGTGAAAGGGGCCTAAAAAGGTAGTGGGTTTGCCTTTGCGGATTTCATTGTAGCAAATCGACAGCGTTGTACAGTACCGGCAAAGCGGAGGGATTTTAAGAAATCTCATCCACACGTGCAAGAAAACTGATCCGAGGTGCGGATTTGAAATCTGCAGCATGTCAACTTATGCTTCGGATCTCACGTATTGCAATGGAGCAAGTGAAATCCACTGCAGAATTTTCCCGCTGCGTTTCCAGTCTAGGGTGCGTTCACACATGGCGGATTTTATTGCAGAAACTTCTCCGACTGAAAATCAGGTTCATTCACCTGAAAGGAGGCAAGCACATGGATTTCTGCAAGGTCCACTCACAGGAATACAAGTGGTCTTCAAATTTCAGTAACTAAATCTGAAGCGCGTGAAAGCACACCAAGGTCACCTGCACACGAGTGACGGCGAACGCACGTAAGATCCGTCCACTTTCTAACAGCAGTTTTTGGTGTGGATTTGATGCAGATCTTACCCTTCATTGTAAAAGGGTGAATTCCGCAGCTAAAACGGCAAACATAGTTGGACATGCTGCGATTTGGAAATCCGCACCAAAAAAATCCACAAAGTGTACGTGATATTTGTGTAATCTCATACACTTTGCTGGTACTAAGTACAAAACTGTTTTTTCCACATGGGAATCCGCGTGGAAAAACCACACGTATTCCACAATGTGCGCAGGTGGCCTTTGACTACCTGCACATGTTGCCGATTCCACATGGATTCTCATGTAGAAAAACCGCAGCATAATACAGAACCAGCAAAGTGTATACGATTACACAAATATCATGTACATTTTGCAGATTTTTTTCTGTGCGAAAATTGACCTGCTGTGTGGATTTGGAAAATTGGCAGCATGTCAATTATGTGTGATTTTTTTGTACGCGGATTTCACCCTTTTCAATGGAGGGGTGAGATCTGCCGCAAAACCGCATCATACCCGCACCAAAAAGAGCAGGTAACAAATGCAGTTTTTGGTGCTGAAAGACTCAGAAATTAGCACGGAAATTTGTTTGGACCTCCCGCATGCTTACCGGCAACTGTGTGCAGTAGTCACGTACTTTTGCTGAATATTTTGTAATTGGTCAAGTAGCGGTACTAATGAGAAATCAATTGTAAATGTGCAAAATTAGGGTCCATTCGCACAACAAAAAAAATAACAGATTGGATGCACATACATTTCAATGGGACTGCAAAAAATGCGCATCCTCAAGTCCGGTCGTTTGAAGACCCCCTAAATGGCTGCTCAATTTTTCTGGGGAAACTTACAAAACTGCATGGCCATTAACAACAGCCAAGAGATCGAGTTTATAACTAATACATAGAAAACAGCTCTAGCTTACGTGTACTGCAATGGAGTCTCCACCTCCTGACATATCTGCTTCTTCTCCTAAGGCCTTATGCACACGACCGTTCTGTTTTTTGCAGTCCGCAAATTGCGGATCCGCAAATCACTGAAGGCGCCCGTCTGCCTTCTGAAATTTGCGGAACGGAAGGCCCATTGTAGAAATGCCTATTCTTGTCCGCAAAACGGACAAGAATAGGACATATTTTTTTTGCGGGGCCACGGAACGGAGCAACGGATGCGGACAGCACAAAAACTGCGGCTCGGATGCGGACCAGAACAACGGTCTTGTGCATGAGGCCTAAAGCAGTGATGGCTAACCTCCGGTTCTCTAGCTGTGGTGAAACTACGACTCCCAGCAATACGTAGTCGTATCAGTGCTACCGCTAGTGCACGTGTGCCCCCGTACTACAGCGCATGCCGAGAGGTGGCCGGAATAAAAGTACGATATGTCGTACTTTTATTCCGGCCACCTCTCGGCATGCGCTGCCGCCGAAACTCCGCCCAGCTCCCATTATTGTCAATGGGGCGGGAGCGGTAGTCCGGAGGCACGTGTGCACTAGCGGCAGCACGGATCCGACAGGCTGCTCACCCGCTGCAACAGCCTGTCGGAGTCCCTTGCCACTAGTGTGAAAGTAGTCTAATGGAAGCATTTTTGCTGATCCCTGCCAGATCAGGCAAAAACACAGGTGTGAAAGTAGTCTGAGACGTGTAAAGTGCTGCAAGCTTTCTAAAAGGCTTGCACATTGCTGTAAGTTTTGGTGAAGAAGTACACCAGCCATGAGGCGGCATCAAGAAGAGAAAAGTCTCCAACAAGCTTTGCGAGTTCCACCAACTTTATAATGTAAAAAAAATAAAAGCTGCACATACAGGAATAAAACACAATTTAAAAACACTCCGTGCAGAAATAAAGAGAGAAGAGAAACTGAAGTATAAATGATGCCATTTGCTGGGATAATGACCCTTCAGTTTACGTCCTGGGTCTTTTTTAGCCAAGACTAATAGACTCTGTCAAGCTTGTAGTTATTTTTAGTGGAGACATGCAAGTTATTTATCACCCCCACGTGACAAACCGCATCACACATTCCCATTACAAGTAGTAGCCAAGAATGACCATAGGAAAGTACAGAGAAAACATCAACCACGTCATTTAAAAATGAAACAGATTTCAAAAGAGAACAATGCAAAAGTCGTGGCTTCTGCTCAGTGGCCACGTTCTACGATTAGAGTAAAGGCACGGCATATTTAGTGGGACAGTCCCGTTCTTGGTCTTCATGTACTGGGGAAGTATTGGATACAGGGTGCCAACAGGCCATATTCCCATTTCATATATTCCATGTTTAGTGGGACAGTCCCGTCCTTGGGAAGTCAGTGGATGCAGGATGCCAACAGGCAATATTCTTCAGTGGGCGCAAAGTCAAGGAGACAGAATCCAAGTCAGGCAAGTCCAAAACAAACGGATAGCAAGTATCGTTCCTTCAGGAAATGTGAAATCTATATGGCCGTGAACAGTTACTTGGAGGGGTCCGGGTCAGAAACATCAATTAGACAATTAGGCATATCCACAGGATAGACAAGTCTCTGAGGCACACATTTTTAGTACGGATCAAGGGCTCATGCACACGACCGTGCAGAGTTCTGCTGTCCGCAAACTGCGGATCTGCAAAACAAGGATACCACCCGTGTGTGTTCCGCAATTTGCGGAATGGAACGGGCCGCCCATAATAGAAAATGCCTATTCTTGTCCCCAAAACAGACAAGAATAGGACACATTCTATTTTTTTTTGTAGGGCCATGGAACGGAGCAACGGATGTGGACAGCACACAGTGCTCTCCGCATCTTTTACGGCCCCATTGAAGTGATTGGGTCCACAACAAAGCCGCAAAAAAAATGCGGCTCGGATACCGAAAAAACAACGTTCGTGTACATGAAACTAGGGGTGGGTGATATATGATACTATCGTTATCAATTCGTCCGACGATATAGATTTTAGTTATATCGCCATATCACGATAGATGCCCATGGTAGTGAATTGAATAAGCTTCTCACTCACCGCTCCGTGGCCTCCCGACTCTGCACCATGCTGCAGGGCCTTGCGTTCACACATCGTCAGCACGCTGGCTGACACTGTGTGACACGTCAGGTCTCTCCCAGTGCATGCTGGGAAGAAGTTGCGACCTGTCTCATCTCCTGCGGACTCCATCAGCCAGCCGTGCAGGAAAGGTAATACAAGCAGGGCCCCGAATCTACCGGGGGGTGGATGGCTTTGGCATGGGGCTGATGATTGCGTTGGCTGGGGGACATGATGATTGTGGCAAATGGCATGGGGCTGATGATTGCGGCAAATGGCAATGGCATGGGGGTGATGGCGCTGGCTGGGGGACATGATGGTGGCAAATGGCAATGGCATGAGGCTGATGGCGCTGGCTGGGGGACATGATGATTGTGGCAAATGGCATGGGGCTGATGATTGCGGCAAATGGCAATGGCATGGGGGTGATGGCGCTGGCTGGGGGACATGATGGTGGCAAATGGCAATGGCATGAGGCTGATGGCGCTGGCTGGGGGACATGATGATGGTGGCAAATGGCAATGGTATGGGGCTGATGGCGCTGGCTGGGGAACATGATGGTGGCAAATGGCAATGGCATGGGGTTGATTGCGTTGGCTGGGGGACATGATTGTGGCAAATGGCAATGGCATGGGGGTGATGGCGCTGGCTGGGGGACATGATTGTGGCAAATGGCAGTGGCATGGGGGTGATGGCACTGGCTGGGGGACATGATGATGGTGGCAAATAGCAATGGCATGGGGCTGATGGCGCTGGCTGGGGGACATGTTGGTGGCAAATGGCAATGGTATGGGGCTGATGGCGCTGGCTGGGGGACATGATGATGGTGGCAAATGGCAATGGCATGGGGCTGATGGCGCTGGCTTGGGGACATGGTGGTGGCAATGGCACATGGGGCTGATGGCACTGGTTGGGGGACATGATGGTGGCAATGGCATGGGACTGATTGTGCTGGCTGGGGGGACATGATGGTGGCAATGGCATGGGACTGATGGCGCTGGCTGGGGGACATGTTGGTGGCAAATGGCAATGGTATGGGGCTGATGGCGCTAGCTTGGGGACATGGTGGTGGCAATGGCACATGGGGCTGATGGCACTGGTTGGGGGACATGATGGTGGCAATGGCATGGGACTGATTGTGCTGGCTGGGGGACAGGATGGTCGCAAATGGCAATGGCATGGGGCTGATGGCGCTGGCTGGGAGACATGATGGTGGCAATGGCATGGGGCTGATGGCGCTGGCATGGGGCCATGATTGTGGCAAATTGGCAATGGCATGGGGTTGATGGCGCTGGCTGGGGACATGATGGTGGCAATGGCATGGGACTGATGGCGCTGGCTGGGGGACATGATGATGTTGGCAATGGCATAGGGCTGAATCGGCTGATAAATAAAAATATTGTTTTCATAAAGCAATATGTTAGTTTAAGGTTTTTCTAGAGTACTCGATTAATACTCAATTGCTAAAATAATAGTCTCCTGCAGCCATAGAGGTCATCAAGCTGTGTGCCTGTTTTGGTCAACTCGCAAGCATGGAGGAGCTTACACGTGTGGAGGAGGAGGTGCTCATAAAGAAGACCGATGCGACGTCGGTCATATGGACCTGGTTTGGGTTTAAGGAGTCAGATGTTGAGCAGAAAAATATAATCTGCAAACTATGCCGGACGAGAATAATAGCGAAGATGGGGAATACAACAAATTTGTTTTATCACCTCAAAACGAAGCACCTTTTAGAATACGAAGATAGCTAAGAACTGCGCCCTCCTCCACAAACGCCCAGTCAGTCAACTGGAAACCAAAAAGGTGGCCCTGTCTCTACACACAAGATTAATATTTTTAAAGCATTTTCTAAAGGCATTCCATATGACAAAAGAAAAATCGGCCGTGGATTGATATTACAAATGCCATTACCCTGTACCTGTGTAAGGACATGGTGCCGTTTCTTACAGTGGAGAAAAGCGGCTTTAAAAATATGATTGAGACACTCGATCCACGTTATGAGGTACCTAGCCGCAAACACAACCCAAACTGAAATGCCCAAACTGTATGACAAAGTCTGCGAGCAAGTGAAGAAAGCATAAAACACTATGCAACTACTACAGACTTGTGGTCCAGTCCAATGGAGCCTTACATTAGTCTCACAGTCCACTTCATCAATGACGAGTGGAAGTTGTGCAGCAGATGCCTACAGACAGCTTATTTCCCCGAGGATCATACGGGTGAACTGATATCTCAGGGATTAAAGGAAGCGCTGGAGTCATGGGGACTTAAAGAAGAGTTACAAGTCCGCATAACCACCGACAATGGCTCAAATATTGTGAAAGCAGTGGAAATGAACAGCTGGACAAGACTGCAGTGCTTCGGCCACAGGCTCCACCTCGCCATCGGTAGGTAAACATTTCTTTTAGTACTAAGCTAGTTCAACATTATGTGGGGGTATTGTGCTAATATCTTCAAATTTTGTCCTTAGAGAGAAGTGTGAAAGATGCCTGTGTTAAACATGCAATTGTCAAATGCAAGAAAATGGCGAGTGCATTTTCTTACACTTAGAAAACGAAGAGAGAAATGGCTAATGCCCAGGCTGAGCTAAACCTGCCTCCTCACCGCCTCATCACTGAAACACCAACAAGATGGGGGTCTCGACAGCAGATGATTCAGCGGGTGCTTGAACAAGAGAAGGCCATAGCACAGGTCCTGAAAACAGACCGGAAAACCAGGCACCTGGTACCAACTTGGCAGGACATTGATGTGTTAGAAACTATGAACAAGACCCTCAATCCTCTGTTAGAGTTCACAGATGCTCTGTCTGGAGAAGACTATGTGAGTGTGTCGTATGTCAAACCTGTGCTCCACCTTCTAAACACCACAGTTCTTCCTCTAGCTGATGATGACATTGACACAGACCTGACAAAGGACATGGAGAGCCATCCTCAAGTATTTAAATGAGAAGTACTCAGACGCTGCAACTGATGACCGCCTGGATATGGCCTCCTTTGTCGACCCAAGCTTCAGATCATCATATATAGCAGATGACCGAAGAGAGTTCATCTTCACAAAAGCAGCAGCAGAAATTCAGGCACTGCTAGAGATGTAAGCTGTGTCTACCAGAGTCACCACCATCACACACAAGCACAGGAGCTCATAGAGAAGCCAAGAGGAGTAAACGAAGTCTGGGCAGCTTTTTCAAAAATGCATCTGCTCAGCCTGGCCCAGTTGCCTTCACTGACAGAGAAGCAATTGAAATTGAGCTTAAGAGTTACCTGCAGGCACTGGATGTAGAAGGAGAAGCTGACCCCACTAATTTTCCCAGGGTGGAAAGCCTAGCCAAGAAATACCTTTGCATACCTGCCACAAGTGCTCCTCAGAAAGGGCATTCAGCACCAGTGGCAACATAGTAACATGCCACCGACCTGCACTGAAGCCTGAGACTGTGGACAAACGTGTTCCTGGCGTAAAACCTCGTCTATGTGCAAGAAGTTTAATCATGGCACGCAAGGAGCATAAACACTGATGTTGTTCAGTCATGTTCGTATTTGCACTATATATTGCAAACAGAGTTAGAAATTTGTGGTATATTTACTAGGGATAGACAGATTACCGATATTATCGGCCGATATTCAGGATTTTGAACGTTATCGGTATCGGCATCTATTTTGCCGATATTCCGATAACGTATCGGGAACAAGGATCGCGCTGCTGTCAGCGCTCTCTGTGTTCCCTCAGCAGCACAAGGGAGAAGGAAGCAGTTTCTCCCTCCCCCTGTGCTGCCACCAATGAGAGGAGGGAGGACAAGAGGAGGGGAGGGGCTGTGGCCACTGCGCCACCAATGAAGATAACCCTCTTATTAATTCATATACAGGAGGCAGGAGCTGGCTGCAGAATCACATAGGCGGCTCCCGACCTCTATGACGACAAGTAGCTGCGATCTGCGCACCTGTAATACTGGGGCTCCGATCGGTTACCATGGCAGACAGGACGCTATTGAAGCCCTGGCTGCTATGGTAACATCCCTGATGCTGTGTGCACAGAGCAGCAGGGACAGTGTGAAGTCCTGTTCACCCTGATAGAGATCTATCAGGCTGAATAGGACAAGGGTTCTAGTCCCTAAGGGGGCTAATATTTATAAAAAAAAAAAAATATATATAAAAAAAAATATAAAAAAAAAAAATCACAGAATATCGGTATAAATTATCGGCTGTCAGCCTGAAGATTCACAGATTATCGGTATCGGCCCTAAAAAAATAAAAATCTACAGGGTAGGCCATTTATATGGATACACCTTAATAAAATGGGAATGGTTGGTGATATTAACTTCCTGTTTGTGGCACATTAGTATATGTGAGGGGGGAAACTTTTCAAGAAGGTGGTGACCATGGCGGCCATTTTGAAGTCGG